>NC_140579.1:843826758-844487758 GCF_964204655.1 Triturus cristatus
AAGGTGGACGATATGATGAACGTCCTGTGCAAATTCCTGCATCTGAATATCGGACAACAAGATTATATGCAGAAGATCCAAGATTTCAACAATGTATCCCTTATATGTTTCATCTTCTGTTTGAAAGTGACTTGTCTGGACTTTCATATGCAGTAAATCACATTTTAAAAACTGGAATGCATCTGCAAAATGTAACTGCAAAGGATTTTATGGATAAAGTGCATCAGAGAGATGATCATTTAGAATCTTGATTAACCTGATGGCATGTCAGCGTGGGACTAATGAATATTGGTACCGTCGTCATGGAGAACTGAAATATATGCTATGGAACTTGGGAACTCCTACATGGTTTGTTACACTAAGCTGTGCTGAGTATGCTTGGGATGATTTACTTGAATTTCTTCGAGAGGCAAATTCCAATATAAAAAATATTGAATACAAGACACCTGGAGAATTGTGCTCATTGGATCCTGTTAATGTATGCAGATATTTCAATCATAGATTTGAAGCTATGATGTCTTTCATCTGCAATAAAAAGAATCTTCCTCTTGGAGAAGTTGTGGATTTCTTTTGGAGAAAGGAGTATCAAGCAAGAGGTGCTCCTCATATACATATGTTGTTATGGATCAAGGACGCCCCCGAATTTGGAACAGATTCAGATGAAACTGTTTTGTCTTTCATTGAAGATTATGCCACATGTGCTGTATGTAATGATGTAACATGGCTCCATGCCAGAACACTGGGCATGGAACCAGCTTGCTCTGAGGTTCTCTCATGCAGGGTTCTATGCATGACAGTTGATATATGCTGGCTGTTGGTTGAGGCTGTAATAAATACCTCCTACCACATATCTTCATCTGGTGTGGATTCACGTTATTATACTGGCGACGATTGGGCGGAGAAAAGAACCCAGAGGAAGGGACAGCCTCAACAACAACAAAGAAGGAAGAGCTTGGATTATTTAAGAGAAAAACGGTGATAACTTACAGAGACGTGCTGGATGAGGATCGAGCGTCTTGCAGCATGTTCTAGCGGAGACAAGTGGGAAATTGCGGTTGTAGGGGCTTTGTGGAAAGCTGTTTGAGCATGTACTGAGGATCTAAGTGGTCTCTGTATGCTTCACGACGTCAGAAGGTCAGTGAGCAATTGAAAAAGGACTGAAGGCTGTGGGAATTGTTGGCGGCCATCTTGAGTGTGGTGAAAGGAGAAGAACAAGCCAGATTAACTAAAGAAAATAGACTGGATGTTTGGTTGCGGCCATTTGGAGTGAGGAAAACGATCCGAGATTGCTCAAAGAGAAAGCAAGCCCAACTGCCTGAAGAAAACGGACCAAATGTTTCATGGCGGCCATCTTAGATGAGGAAGAAGGAAATTTTTTTTTGTTTTTTTTTTTTTTTTTGCAGCACATTTGTTGGAGGACATCGAAGAAGATCATCGACGGTCTATTCGAAGTTGAAACTTAGACGGAGACTGGATAAGGATCACTATATTGGTTTGTGGTCACGGGAATATACATTTCTTTGGAAACTTTATTGCACTTGTGGAATACAAGTATTTGAGCGTTGTAAAATGAATTAAACTGAAAAGGTCATCTCTGCGGTGACAAACACACCTCAAGAAACGTGTTTGATATAGCGGTATCGTGCTGGGACATACGGTGACTGACACACCTGATGGACTTTAAGTACTTTAAGCAACTAGTAGGGTTTGGAATATATTGTGGGGAAGAAGTGTTTTACACCTCTTGTGAGTATGCAGAATGTTACAGCGCCGCCGTTTTTCTTGTCAGATCCAGGAGAACCGGTTATTAAGTGGAAGAAATGGAAAAAGATTTTTGAGAATTATGCAAGGGTGTGTGGTACGAATTTGAGTGGTGAAAGGAAGCAGGCACTTTTGTTACATTGTTTAGGGGGTGAAGGACAGGAGGTGTTGGAAAATCTACCTCCAGTGTCGCAAACTGATCAGAGGGGGTTGAATGAATATGAAATATGTGCAAGACAACTAGATTTACATTACTTGCCAAAGATTAGTACTATTATGGAAAGGTACCATTTTGGTTTGCGGGAGCAAGGGAAAGAGGAGAGTGTTGAAGAATATATTACGGCTTTACGGAAGTTGGCTTCAAGTTGTAAATTTGGGGCGTTTGTAGAGGAAAGGATTAGAGATCAGTTTGTGCTGAGGTGTTGCAGTGATAAAGTGAGGGAAGAACTCTGGCTAAAGGACGAGCCACCGTTGGATGAGGTTGTTAGTATTGCAAAAAGGGTAGAGCATATGTTAAAGTGTGTTGGAGAACTAAGTAAAGAACATAAAGAAGACAAGGTCAGTGTAAAAGCACAAGAAGTGGAGTGTCGAGTCATACAAAAAGATGAGAAGGAAAAAAATTATGAGGGTGTCTGTGAGAAAGGTGTTGTAATAGAAAAAAACGCAGGAAAGACACAAGGGAATAGGAGGTTTGCAACACCTTTTCAGGGAAGTTGCTACAGATGTGGAAGATTTGGACACATGGATAATGCAAGTGAGTGTCCTGCTAATAGGGTTACTTGCAATGTTTGTGGAAAAAGAGGACATTTTGGAAAAAATTGTAGGATGAGGAATAGGAGAGATTCTAGATCAGAAATAAAGGAAGTCAGTTTTCAAGTTAGTGAGAGTGAGGTGGAACATTCCTCTGAGTGGGTTTTGGTGGGGGATGTTAGAGTCAAAATGAAATTCGATTCGTGCTCTCACATCACGTTTCTCTCAAAGGATCTTTTAATGAAGAATTTTCAAGGAAGGAAGAAACTGTTCAAACCTAATATTAAACCTACGGGTTATGGTCGGTTGCCAATTAAGTTATTAGGTTATTTTGATGACTGCATTGAGTACAATGGTAGGTTCACTGATGCTAGGATTTATGTTGCTGAGAGGGGCGATAATTTGTTGAGCTGGAGTCATCAAGCACGTTTGGGTGTCATTCTCAATCCTAATGCACATCCATCTGTTCAGGTACAATCTATTGAGGGTGACGAAAACAAGTTTGTGAGAGCGTTTGGTGAATTGTTCAGTGACACCTTGGGGTGTTTAAAGGGGTACAATCACCATATTAAGTTGAAACAGGGTGCAGTACCAGTTGTGGCAAAAGTTAGACGCATTCCCATTTGTATCCAGGATGCTGTACAAAAAGAGATAGATAAATTGTTGTCCACTGGTGTTATACAGCCTGTAGAGGCAACGGAGTGGTTAGCTCCCATTGTTGTGGCACGTAAACCAAATAATGAAATCCTTTTATGTGTGGATCTTCGTGCCTTAAATAAAGAAGTGGTGGTTGACAAGTTCCCACTTCCCAATATTGAGGAATTAGTATCATCGTTGGATGGTGCTGGTTATTTTACCACTCTGGATATGGCATCAGCATACCATCAGGTTCCGTTGAGTAAAGAGTGTCAAGAATTAACGGCTTTTATTACGCCAATGGGGGCCTTCAAGTTTTTGCGTATGCCGTTTGGGCTGGTTTCTGCGGCTTCAGTATTCCAGAGGATTATGGAAGATCTTTTTAAAGGCATTTCAGGCGTAAAGTGCTACCAGGATGATGTATTAATATGTGGGAGAGACGTGAGAGAACATGATGAGAGGGTGCATGCTGTGCTTAAAAGGATGCTTGATGCTGGGTTATCTCTTAGGCGAAGCAAATGTAAATTTGGAGTCACTGAACTGGACTATTTGGGTCATCATATTTCACGGCAGGGGGTGAGTCCTAAAAAGGATTTGGTGGACACTATCGAAATGTTAAAAGAACCGTGTACAAAAGATGAGGTTTCTTCATTCTTAGGTATGGCAGAATTTTATAACAAATTTATACGAAATTTTGCAGATAAGACAGTAAATCTAAGGAAGTTGATGTGTAAGAATGCAGAGTTTGTTTGGACGGAAGAGTGTGGTACAGAGTTTAAACAAGTAAAAAATGATCTCAGGAATGCACCAAACTTACAAGCTTTTGTACCTGGGAATCCCACTTTCATTGTTACTGATGCGAGTATAAAGGGGCTGGGTGCTCTTCTCTTTCAGATCAGGAAGGGCCAAGAGGTGCTAATAGCTTGTGCTTCAAGATGCTTGAAAGGGGCGGAGATAGGTTACTCTGTTATAGAGAAGGAAGCGTTGGCAATTTTCTGGGCCATAAACAAGTTCAGAAAATTTGTGTGGGGATCTTCTTTCGTAGTCATGTCTGATCATAAACCCCTGAAAGAAATTTTTGAGAAGAAGGGTTTGGACTCAATTTCCTCGAGGATCAGGAGATTGGTCATTTCCTTACAGGAGTATAACTTCATGTTTGAATACATTCCAGGAAAGGCAAATGTAACGGCAGACTGTCTGTCGAGATTGGTGGAGGTGGTAGAGAATGATAAATCTCAGGATGAAAATGATCAATGTGATGCTGAGTGTGGCATAAGAGTTTGTGATGTTACGCTGGGGGCTGTAAAGGAAGATGAATGGAGGGATGAGTTGCAAAAGGATAGTGAATTGTGTTCTGTGATGTCTCTTTTGGAACAGCATAAGTCTCGAAGTCTGGTTAAACCTTGGTCGTTAGTTGCGAATGAGTTAGCCGTTGTTGATGGTGTTCTAATGAGGGGCACAAGAATGATTCCCCCATTGAGTTTGAGAGAAGTCATCGTGAACATGGCTCATGAAGGGCATATGGGCATTTCTAAAACCAAAGAGCGCATCCGTCAGGATTTCTGGTGGCCTGGATTAGATTTGATGGTGGAACGTACTGTTAGGGAGTGTACACCTTGTCAAGCTAGTGATAAGGTGCTCAAACCAAGATGTCCACCTATGGTTTGTAGAAGTTTACCAAAACGTCCATGGGATGAATTAGCTATCGATATTGTGGGACCATTGCATGGAGAACATCAGACTCCTTACCTGTTGGTGTTGCTGGATTTGTATTCACGATGGGTGGAGGTGAGTTTGGTGAGAGAGATCACTTCTCATTCTGTGATCAGTTTTTTAGAATCTGTGTTCAAACGCGAGAGTTTTCCTAACTATTCTTTCTGACAATGGTCCGCAGTTCTGTTCTGCTCAGATGGAGGAGTATTTTGTAAACTGTGGAATTGTACATAAAAAAATTGCGTTATATCATCCAGAGGCGAATGGTGCTTTGGAGAGATTTAACAGGACTTTAAAGGAGAGTATACAATTAGCAAAGGTAAACTGTTTAGATTGGAGAAAAGAACTGCAGGGTCGTATAACAGCCTACAGGTACACTCCTCATGCATCAACGGGGAAGACTCCTTTTGAACTGCTCAGGGGAAGGTCTCCAAATACTTGTTTGTGTCCTGGCTGGATGGTTGCTGGGAAGGGTTTGAAAAACAATGGTACTGGGGAATGGAGAGACAAAGAAGTGTCTCTGCAAAACAAAAGGAAGATTTATGTTGATAAAAGGAATAATGCGAAAGTTACAAATTTTACGGTTGGAGATAAAGTAAAGGTCAAAGCTCCTGTTGGGTGTCAAAATTGGTCAAAATATACCTCTCCAAAAACTATCATTAAGCTGTTTAAAAATGCTGTCAAGACGGATGATGGTTGCATCTGGAATCATAGTCGTGTAGCACATTTTGGGGGGTGTGGTGTGGCCGACAGGAGGGATGATACTTCTTATCGTTTTCCCTCTGACATTGATTTAAGGTCTGATAATACTTGTAGGAGTGTCAGAACACGCAGGTTTCCTTTACATTTGCGTGCTTTTGTGTAGTTCTTTCTACCCTCTTTTTCTTTCTGTTCAAATGTGTTTCTTGTTCTCATGTTACTTTTGTTCTAATGTAAAGAGGAAGAAGTGTAATGAGGTAACATGACTCCATGCCAGAACACTGGGCATGGAACCAGCTTGCTCTGAGGTTCTCTCATGCAGGGTTCTATGCAAGACAGTTGATATATGCTGGCTGTTGGTTGAGGCTGTAATAAATACCTCCAACCACATATCTTCATCTGGTGTGGATTCACGTTATTACACTGTACCCAATAGCAGAGAACATAAAAACTTAAAACAACAAGTCTTACGATTCCAAAGCCATCAATGTGGAAAATACTGTCGACGAAAGTAAAAGTCAAAGGATCAGTTCTATACCAAATGTCGTTTTGGATTTCCACGTCCTGTATTATCCAAAGGAAGAGTGAACAGTTTTATGTCAGCTATGCCATACCATCACAAGAAAGTCTCCGAAAAATACCTACAACTTAAGAAGAAGTGAAGAATCAAAATACATAAATGACTACAATCCAGTTATTTTATCCATGTGGAATGCTAACATGGATATTCAGTATGTTGCGGACAAATCCATTGCTGTTGCACTATATGTAACGTCCTACATTACTAAATCAGAAAAGACGGAATTGAAAGAAATGTGGGAAGGGATTTCTCATGAAAAGACTCTAAGTAAAAAATTATACAGTTTCAGTTTGAAGATGTTATCGCATCGTGAAATTGGAGCATATAAATGTTCAGATCAGTTATCATCTGCAAGTCTATATTCCAAAAGTAGAAGAATCATTTGGGTGAGTCTAGGTCTTGGAGGAATGCGAAATCGGGTACTGAAATCTGTTCATGAAATTGAATATTTAGTAGAAAAAGAACCAGAAAGTACAGATATTTTGAAAATGAATATGTTGGACATATATTACTCAAACAGAAGTCATCATCTTGAGAACATGTGTCTCTATGAAGTGCTGCAAAACTACACTTTTAAACGGAATACTACAGAAAACATCAATGATGGAAAATATGCAGTGATTGGTTCTGAAGGATGTCTGGTGAAACAAAGGAAAGGAAATTTAATTAATCACAGGAAACTGAGTTGCGACACTGCTGATAAAAGGGAATTTTACTATTTAGCCCTTTTGCAAATGTTCAAACCATGGCGTTCAGAACTGGAATTACTTGGAGATTTTCAGAGCTATGAAGATTCATTTAATGCTTGTAAAGATAGCATACAATGCAGTGCGTTTGCAAATTATGTGAAAATGTTAAATGATGAAATTGATCAAGAAGCTACAATTGCAGCTGAGATTGCTAGAGACAGTTCTCAAGACAGTCAAAGTTCTGCTGCACTGAGTGAAGATCCACTTGGACAACCAATTGTTGAAAATGAAGCAGCAACTGCCATGAATGAGGTGGAAACAGCAATGTATCAAGCTCAAGAAGATGTAATACAGTTAGGAAACTTGGAAGAACAACTAAATGTTGAACAGAAACAAATATATCAACAAGTGAAAGAGCACATTGACCATGGATTACTTCATGAAAAGAAAGGGTGCTCATGTACATCATTTCAACCTATCTGAATGTATGTGAGTGGTCAAGCTGGAACAGAAAACGCTTCTTAATTAAAGTAATTACAAGTTATCTGCAAAAAACAACTGAGTCACATTTGTCTTGTGTTGTCACTGCTCCAACTGGGTTGGCAGCACATAACATTAAAGGAATTACTTTACATCGTTTACTAATGCTACCAGTAGAGCATGAGAACTAATTGGAATACCACAAGCTATCTGGAGAAGCTTGTTGTGAAGTTTCAAGTGTCTTGAAGAAAATGAAACTTCTCATTATTGATGAGGTGAGCATGCTCTCAAACTTGATGCTTGCCTTTGTGCATTTAAGAATGCAGCAAATTCTTAAAACAGAGTATGACGTGTTATTTGGAGCAAAACACGTCATAGTTTTTGGAGATCTATTGCAACTGACTCCGGTAAAAGGACAACCAGTATTTAAAACACTTGCACATGAAGATACCAGAAAGTCTCTTGGTAGTGTTGGTAATGTGAACATTTGGACTAACTTTGAATACAAAGAACTGACAACAAATATGCGACAGGCAAATGATGCTGAATATGGAAGTATTCTTCAAGATATAAGAATTGGAATTCTTACAAAACACGGCAAACAAGCTTTGGAAAGTCGATTACTTTGCAATGTCTTTCCAAATGAAAATGTAGTTCCTGCAAAAGTGTACATGAAAATTGCTGAAAATAAATCAGTGATCTGTTTAATGCCAACACTGCGCGAGTGTTCCATATTCAACGAAGAACCATTGAAACTGGAAAATGAAGAAATTTTAAAAATGGAAGCCATCGATAAAATAGAGCATGAAGGAATCACTATTATTTTGACGGGAAAGTTGAAAACAAAACTGGATTCTTTAGAAAAAAATATATCTAAAACAGCTGGTTTAGAAAAGACACTATATGCGTGTGTAAACTGTCAGGTAATTTTAAGGCGTAATTTGGATGTAGAAAAAGGGTTAGTTAATGGCGCAATGGGTAAAGTGGTGGATTTTGTTAATTATCAGAAAAAAGAAGTGTGACAGTGCGGGACATGTGGAGGCCTATGACTGTACCGAGTGGTGGACTCCGATACCCGTCTCACCCCCTCTTGTAACCCCACAGCAGGAGGAATGGTTCCCCTTCGTGGACCAGAAGCACGGGTCAGGCCCAGGAGGAACTGGTCCCTTTAACTGGAGCGGCTACGAGACACTGAGCCCGCCCTCCCCTGACGTCACCGAGTGGGAGCAGCCAAAACAGGAAGAACCTCGCATATCGTCGGACGGCGTTTCCCGGAGGAGTGTTGGTGTGGAGCAGAGTGAAGGAGAACGAGGACGAGGAGAGGAGCGGACCGAACGAGGACGAGGAGAGGAGCGAATCGAAGGAGGAGGAGGCGAGACGGACTTCAAACGGCCAGGAGGCCCGGGATCCCTTGCATCGCCCAGCCACGTTCCCCAGGTAGGAGCGTGGCTCGGTCAGGTACGTGACCGAGTAGCGGGCTGGTTAGGCAGAGAAGGCAGACCGCCTGTGTAGGAGAGGTTTTCCCTGTGTTCCCTTCCTTTAGTAGACACTTGGCTAGGCACGACGTGGGGAGCGCTAAGGGGTCAGAGCACTGGTGTTATAACTTCCTCACACCCGGTCCTGGATTTAGGGAGAGACTATAGTAAAACGGTCACCTGACATCGCCTTTCTCTTTGTTTCTTCCGGCTGGGGGACCACCTTTTCCCGGGGAGAACCTACCCACAAGATGCCTTGCGGAGAGTAAGAGCCAGGACTGTCAAGAGGGGACAGGAGTGAAGAGAGTGCCAACGACGGAAGCCTCAGGAACTGTAACAGACCTAGAACTCTGGCTGACCGGGGAAAGAGAAAGAGATACTTATCAATAAAACCCAGTTTAAAACACCGTTGTGTCCCGCCTGTCCCTGACACCCCGTTGTAGGAAGGTGGATATCTGACTATGGTTACCCCCAAATTTTTGCCTAGTGTCTAGCTGGTTTTTCGACTTAGTTGGCCTGAGATCCTGCCATTCAGGCTCTCAGGCTATCTGCTCTCTCTGTAAAATGGACTCCATGTACCCTAGGTACATAACCAATTGGAAGTGGATCACCCTGTCAGCCCCTGTACCAGTGTACACTAGGTACCCAGGGCATTGGTGTACCCAAGGCCCGCCAGGGGCTGCAGCATGTATTATGCCACCCCAGGCTTGGCCTAACAACCTGACACAACTGGCTGATCACTCAGCTGGGGTAAGTTGGTGTAATCACCTCTTACTTAGGTGTAGTATACCTATACCTAACCTTAAATGGGACACCTGGTAACCTATAAGTCACTCCTATGGCAGGCCTTAACAATCCTGAAGGCAGAGTGCTTGGTTCCATGTGAGATGGTGCTCTGGCATGAGCTGAGCCTGTCTGCAGTGGTCGGAACAACTTCCTTCTACTGTTTCCAGATATCGTCATACCATATACTCTTAAGTGCATTATGAACCTCGCGGTTAAATGCTATCTTTGGTTTGGCTTTATCAAAACATGTCGAGTAAGGTGTCATACGAATTGGAATACTAACCCCTCGCCAATTCTGGCGACGGGGTTAGCATTCCACCCTTCTAGAGGGACACGACATGTACAGTACCTGAAACCCGGGTAAAATCAGACATAGCCTCAGCTCCACAAAATGGATGCTGCCACCACAGACACAAGTCTGCCCTCCTGCTGCTGGGAGTCCTTCCAGCTTGGGAGGTGTGGACAAAGGGTTTCCTGCCAGGGGAGGTGCGTGCACCACCCCAGACAGGATTTTGTGTATTGGTCAGGTAGGGCTTGAAAGAAACCAGACATGCCTGTGGCTCACAAGGAGCCTCGGGGCATATGCCAGTTCAAACCGGTCCTGGGGCACACCAGTCCCGGGCCTGGGGCGAGCTGGACAAAGGATTGGGGGTGTAACCACCCCCCTTCCTGGTCCCACCCATAGGGAGGGACCTAGCAGGTAGTCCGGCCCCTAGAATCCGAATAAAGGTAGGAGCTGTGTCCTAAGACTTCAGACATCCTGGAATCAACTTGAAACTAAGAAGAAGACGGGAACTTCGACATTCTGCTGCACAGAAGACTGAAGAAAATCTCCCCTGTGGTCAGGGAGTGACCACCTTGCTAACGCAAGCACCATCCAGCGAATCAACGTCTGCTTTGCCGCCGCCTCCCGCCGGAGCCCGAGCCCAGAGACTGACAAGACCTGGACCTCCAGACCTCTCACCGCCCGATCCACAGTCCCTGCAAAGAAGAGACCCGTGGAGGCACCGAGACACGTGGAGCCAGCCATCTTGAAACGACCACGACAAGCTGACCAGTGCAACAACCGAGGCTCCCTCCAAGTTGTGCTTTGGGTCCTGAGAAGCCCAACCCTCGAGCAGCATCTGCACCAAAGGTGAGCCCTCCAGCATCTCCACGATCTGCGTGGGGCCCTTCTGCATTTTGCCACTCGACGCGCCTAACCGGTTGCTGGCCCGCTGGCTAGTGGCCATCTTGGCGACGAAATCTACGACAAACACCGCTGGTCTGGTTGCTCCAGACTGGCCCTTGCTCCCCTCCAAAGGAGCAATCCCTCTGACCTTGCTGGTCAGAACCAACAGCTGATTTCCGAATCCTCCTGCAATTGCTTTTGCCAAGGCTTGTTTGCTTCGATCAAGTCGCCGACACCGCCGACAGCGAGAGCCTGCGTGGGACAGCTCGTGAGCCGACTCCTGGACGTCGTCGACCTTCAGGGACCACGTGGCTGCGGAGACAAGCTACCCCTCATCACCTGTTTGCACCCGACATCGCCTGGTACCCACCTGGTGCCACGCTGGTCACTGGCTAGTGACTGTGAACACTGTCCCCTCTGCTTACAGGTCTTCAACATCTCCGATCCACTCTTGGATCCACTGCATCTCTTCCCGACCGACCGCCTGCAGCATCTTTGTCCCAGGCTCAACGGAACAGATAGAAGAAACCCGACGCACTTTGAGGCCTATGCACCCGCTTCCTGTGGGTGAGGTAAAGCTGGCACTCCGGTGCCCATGTGTAGTAATACATCTCTAGTGCCTGTGTTCCAAATCTTAAGTTCCTAGGTCATCCGGAAGATTCCTTTTGCAGTAACTTTGTACTTTTTACGCACCCATTGAAACCTATGGGAGCCCGCGTGTGACTATTTGCTCTGCACACGCCGCCCGTGGACCTCCTGGTCACTAACTGACGTTAGCTCCTCGTAGGCCCAGCGATTCTAGAGGCCCTAGGCCTTTTCCCTTTTCTGTTCGTGGTACTTATACCACTATTTTAGTATATGGTTCGAGTGGCCACCAGGGCCTATCCATATAAAGTGCAACTTCTGTGTATTCTGTGATAATCTTGTTTGACGATTTGTGCTCCTGTGCTCATAAAGAGACTAGGGGTTACTTTGAGAAATAAATACATGTATATTTTGAATATATATCTGTGTGGTGTCCTTTCATTGGTATAAAAGGGGGTTACTATTGGTAAAACAGCTTGCTTAACACGCATCACGAGTTTAGCCTCAAAGACTGCTTAGCCTACGCTACCACTAGGGCAGCTAGTCCAAAAAGGTTGACTTACAACCACACCATAAGGGTTGCTTGGCATGGTACAAGGTGGTCACTAGAACTAGTGAACAGCATATACCAGGCCAACTTCTCACATTGGTGAGCAGCGGTTGGATTTGAGCTTGCTGTGTTTTACCATTGTAATCTCTTGGTTACCAATTGAAAGATCACATAGGTACCTGTAGGTACATATAAAACAAGATTAGATATACTTAAGTTCTACTGAACTTAGTTGTTGTAGAGCAAAGGGAGTAGCACACCCTGACTACAACTACTAGATAGGTTTAGTAGGTAAACCCAAGTGTAGGTAGATTGCAACACATCCACCCACACTTAAGAGCAATGGCCGGGGCAGAGGGGTCCACTGTACCCATCTCTGTTGAGAGTGACCCCCAGAGGGCACCATCCAGCTTTGCTACCCTTAATCAGAATGAGCTCAGGCATTTGGCAACTCTTAGAGGCCTTAAACAGCCCAAGAACCCAAACTCTGCTGAGCTCAGAGAGCTCTTAAAGAATGATGAGAATCAGAGAGCACTCAAGAAAGCTTCCCAGTTAGCCCCCTTAGGGTCAGGAACAGGAGGCCCCCCTTCTGAAGATGCCACTGAAGTACCCCTTCCCAATAGTCACCCCTTAGATGGGATGCCTACCACAGAGGATGAGAGTGAAAAGGATACTGACAGTAGTGAGGATGAAGGGAGAACTAGCCCAGTGCCAAGTGTTATACTTGGCCCAGCTAAACCAAGGCTATTGGGGACTGACAGTGGGGTCAACCCACTGGATCTCCCCAGTGGACTTAACCCAGGGCTTGGAAGGCAAAGGAATCGCTCAGGTGACTCCAATGCTTCCCATGGCTCTAGAGGCTCTCAAGGTCACTCCAGGAGAAGGATGACCACCCCTCAGAGGAGGGAACATGAGGCCAAGATGCAAGAGGCTCAGCTGAGGATCAGGAAGCAGGAGCTAGAAGTAGCCCTGATGGAAGAAAAACTGAGCAAGGCTAGGCAGCATAGAGAGAGTGGGTCTATACCCACTGGTGGCAGCAATGTCCCTAGGGACAAAGATAGGGTCTTTGACAATAGGAACCTGTCCAAGATTGTGCCCCCCTACAAAAGTGGGGATGACATCCACAAATGGATGACTGCTCTTGAGAGAGCCTGCAAAGTGCAGCAGGTTCCTGAAGACCAGTGGGCAGCAATCTTATGGCTCTCCTTTGAGGGGAGAGGCAGAGATAGACTCCTCACTGTTAGAGAAGAGGATGTCAGAAATTACAGAGTCCTGAAGAGTGTCCTAGTTGATGGGTTAGGCTTAACCACTGAACAGTACAGGTTAATGTTCAGAGACACCCAGAAGACACAGACTCAGGACTGGTCTGAATATGTGGAATGTGCCACTAAGGCTTTGGAGGGTTGGTTGCTGGGAAGTAAGGTGTCTGATTATACAGGATTGTACAATTTGATGATGAGAGAGCAGATTTTAAGTAATTGTCAAAACCAGCTTCTCCATCAACACCTGGTAGACTCAGATTTGACCTCTCCCCAAGAATTGGGAAAGAGGGCAGATAAATGGGTCAGGACCAGGATCAGGCCTAAAAACCAGGGTGGTGACCAAAAGAAAGATACCACCAAGCCTCAAGAGAAGGGTGGGGATAAAGAAAAAGAGAAACCTTCCTCAGGGCCCCAAAACTCCACACAGGGTGGTGGGTCCCAAGCTCCCTCCTCTACCACAGCTAAAAAGCCCTACTGCCATGAGTGTAAAACTCCTGGGCATTGGAAAACTGACAGCGGTTGCCCAAGGGCTAAAAACAAAACTGTTCCTCCAATTACTCCTGTCACACCACCTATTACTGTCAGCAGTAATCCCCCAGGTGGTGGGAGTGCCCCCAGAAATCTGGGTGGGTTTACTTGGGGAACACAGGGGGACCCTGGCTTAGCCAATTCCCCTACAGCAACCACTCTTGTCTGTGATGGTGGCATGGGGTTTGCCAACTTCACTGCCTGTCCCAACACTTTGGGTAGGTACAGACAGGAGCCCTACATCAATGGTACAAAAGCTGAGGCCTACAGAGACACTGGGGCTAGCATCACAATGGTGGCCCATTGGCTAGTTCCCTCTGAGCAGCTTTTGCCCGGTTTCTCCTACCAGGTGACTAACATTGATGGCAAACAGAACAGTCATCCCATGGCAGAGGTATGTCTCAGCTGGGGAGGGGTCACTGGCCCTAAAAGGGTAGCAGTGTCCCCAACCTTGCCTGTAGACTGCTTACTGGGGAATGACTTAGAACTCTCAGCTTGGGCTGGAGTTGAACAAGACACCCATTCTAAAATGGTAGGCCTTTCACAAAAGGGTAGGGGGGTTGTGCCATTCACAACCCCTGTCCAAATAGATTTCCTCCCTGAAAAGGTTGGAAGGGCAGTGGTAGCCACAACCCAGGCACAGACAGACTTCCCTGTAGGGACTGGCAGAGCTGTGACAGTCACAGCTCAAACACAAACTGAGTGCCCCCCTGAAAAGGTTGGCAAGGCTGTAATGGTCTCAGCCTATACTCAGACTGACATAGGTGTAGTGAAGCCTGAAACAATGGATCACTCCACACAAACTGAGAGTAGTGGGGAGGAAGAAAAGTCTCCCTCTCCCCAGACATTAGGAAAAGGTCAGCCTCCTCAGGGATCTGACCTCACCCCTTGTGAAGGAACTGCCCCAGAGGTAGCCAGGCCTGGCCTGGCAGAGCCTCTGATGTCAGTGGCCCCTTCCAAGGTGGGATCCAGTCTGGTGCAGGTAGCCTGCCTCTCTCTACCCTGCCTCAGTCAGCCCAGGGCTGCAGAGGTCAGGGAGGCCAGTGGACCCCCAGAGGGCCCCTGTCCACAAGAACCCCCCCATCAAAAGAATGAGGATTGCCTGGCTAGTAGCCCTAGTCAGGTGATGGGTAAAAACATTCCTGAGGGATCTCCTTTACAGGTAGTTAGGGACCTCCCCCAGGGGGATTCTGTTGGGCACAGGCAAACATGGGACCTTAGGGCCCCAAACCTGACCTGTCCCTCCAGTAAGCCCACAAAAGGGACCCAGCCTCCAGCTTTAGGTAGCCAGAGGCTGACCCTGAGAGCACAGTGCAACTCAGTTAAAGAAAGAAAGGCATCCATGGTGGAGGATGATTGGAGGAAGCTGAGGCCTCACTTTGAGGACACTCACTTCAGTACTCCATCTCAACACCAGCCTTTTACTTTGCCAAGACACACCACAGGTAGAGATTCCCTATGGTGGAGACCCTCTGATACCCTTAGGGTGAGGGATTGCTTAGTGGACCATGAGACAGGGGGTAACCATGCCAGTGCTGGTTCCTCCTTATATGGCCACTTGGGCAATATAGGCTTACCTGGTCAAGGTCAGCCTTATCTCCCTTCGTTTGGGGGGGGGTTGTGTAGGAAGGTGGATATCTGACTATGGTTACCCCCAAATTTTTGCCTAGTGTCTAGCTGGTTTTTCGACTTAGTTGGCCTGAGATCCTGCCATTCAGGCTCTCAGGCTATCTGCTCTCTCTGTAAAATGGGCTCCATGTACCCTAGGTACATAACCAATTGGAAGTGGATCACCCTGTCAGCCCCTGTACCAGTGTACACTAGGTACCCAGGGCATTGGTGTACCCAAGGCCCGCCAGGGGCTGCAGCATGTATTATGCCACCCCAGGCTTGGCCTAACAACCTGACACAACTGGCTGATCACTCAGCTGGGGTAAGTTGGTGTAATCACCTCTTACTTAGGTGTAGTATACCTATACCTAACCTTAAATGGGACACCTGGTAACCTATAAGTCACTCCTATGGCAGGCCTTAACAATCCTGAAGGCAGAGTGCTTGGTTCCATGTGAGATGGTGCTCTGGCATGAGCTGAGCCTGTCTGCAGTGGTCGGAACAACTTCCTTCTACTGTTTCCAGATATCGTCATACCATATACTCTTAAGTGCATTATGAACCTCGCGGTTAAATGCTATCTTTGGTTTGGCTTTATCAAAACATGTCGAGTAAGGTGTCATACGAATTGGAATACTAACCCCTCGCCAATTCTGGCGACGGGGTTAGCATTCCACCCTTCTAGAGGGACACGACATGTACAGTACCTGAAACCCGGGTAAAATCAGACATAGCCTCAGCTCCACAAAATGGATGCTGCCACCACAGACACAAGTCTGCCCTCCTGCTGCTGGGAGTCCTTCCAGCTTGGGAGGTGTGGACAAAGGGTTTCCTGCCAGGGGAGGTGCGTGCACCACCCCAGACAGGATTTTGTGTATTGGTCAGGTAGGGCTTGAAAGAAACCAGACATGCCTGTGGCTCACAAGGAGCCTCGGGGCATATGCCAGTTCAAACCGGTCCTGGGGCACACCAGTCCCGGGCCTGGGGCGAGCTGGACAAAGGATTGGGGGTGTAACCACCCCCCTTCCTGGTCCCACCCATAGGGAGGGACCTAGCAGGTAGTCCGGCCCCTAGAATCCGAATAAAGGTAGGAGCTGTGTCCTAAGACTTCAGACATCCTGGAATCAACTTGAAACTAAGAAGAAGACGGGAACTTCGACATTCTGCTGCACAGAAGACTGAAGAAAATCTCCCCTGTGGTCAGGGAGTGACCACCTTGCTAACGCAAGCACCATCCAGCGAATCAACGTCTGCTTTGCCGCCGCCTCCCGCCGGAGCCCGAGCCCAGAGACTGACAAGACCTGGACCTCCAGACCTCTCACCGCCCGATCCACAGTCCCTGCAAAGAAGAGACCCGTGGAGGCACCGAGACACGTGGAGCCAGCCATCTTGAAACGACCACGACAAGCTGACCAGTGCAACAACCGAGGCTCCCTCCAAGTTGTGCTTTGGGTCCTGAGAAGCCCAACCCTCGAGCAGCATCTGCACCAAAGGTGAGCCCTCCAGCATCTCCACGATCTGCGTGGGGCCCTTCTGCATTTTGCCACTCGACGCGCCTAACCGGTTGCTGGCCCGCTGGCTAGTGGCCATCTTGGCGACGAAATCTACGACAAACACCGCTGGTCTGGTTGCTCCAGACTGGCCCTTGCTCCCCTCCAAAGGAGCAATCCCTCTGACCTTGCTGGTCAGAACCAACAGCTGATTTCCGAATCCTCCTGCAATTGCTTTTGCCAAGGCTTGTTTGCTTCGATCAAGTCGCCGACACCGCCGACAGCGAGAGCCTGCGTGGGACAGCTCGTGAGCCGACTCCTGGACGTCGTCGACCTTCAGGGACCACGTGGCTGCGGAGACAAGCTACCCCTCATCACCTGTTTGCACCCGACATCGCCTGGTACCCACCTGGTGCCACGCTGGTCACTGGCTAGTGACTGTGAACACTGTCCCCTCTGCTTACAGGTCTTCAACATCTCCGATCCACTCTTGGATCCACTGCATCTCTTCCCGACCGACCGCCTGCAGCATCTTTGTCCCAGGCTCAACGGAACAGATAGAAGAAACCCGACGCACTTTGAGGCCTATGCACCCGCTTCCTGTGGGTGAGGTAAAGCTGGCACTCCGGTGCCCATGTGTAGTAATACATCTCTAGTGCCTGTGTTCCAAATCTTAAGTTCCTAGGTCATCCGGAAGATTCCTTTTGCAGTAACTTTGTACTTTTTACGCACCCATTGAAACCTATGGGAGCCCGCGTGTGACTATTTGCTCTGCACACGCCGCCCGTGGACCTCCTGGTCACTAACTGACGTTAGCTCCTCGTAGGCCCAGCGATTCTAGAGGCCCTAGGCCTTTTCCCTTTTCTGTTCGTGGTACTTATACCACTATTTTAGTATATGGTTCGAGTGGCCACCAGGGCCTATCCATATAAAGTGCAACTTCTGTGTATTCTGTGATAATCTTGTTTGACGATTTGTGCTCCTGTGCTCATAAAGAGACTAGGGGTTACTTTGAGAAATAAATACATGTATATTTTGAATATATATCTGTGTGGTGTCCTTTCATTGGTATAAAAGGGGGTTACTATTGGTAAAACAGCTTGCTTAACACGCATCACGAGTTTAGCCTCAAAGACTGCTTAGCCTACGCTACCACTAGGGCAGCTAGTCCAAAAAGGTTGACTTACAACCACACCATAAGGGTTGCTTGGCATGGTACAAGGTGGTCACTAGAACTAGTGAACAGCATATACCAGGCCAACTTCTCACACCCGTTACAAGAAGGAATTGAATTTTTAAAAATTAAATTTGATCAGATTGAAGATGTTAAAGAAATTGGTCGTTGTTCAGTTCGTTTTTTGCTTGTTAAAGATTTATATGTCCGTACGAAACAATTTCCATTTTCTCTGGCATATGCAGTGACTATTCATAAAACTCAAGGATTAACTGCAGACAGTGCATTGGTGAACATTGGATCTACTGTATTTAAAGAGGGTATGGCATATGTTGCTTTGTCGCGAGTCAGAACATTATCTGGTTTGTTTTTGATTGATTTTGATGAGACAAAGGTTACTGCAGATGCAAACTGTGTAAAAGAGTATAATAGGTTAAGAAGGGTGTATGCTCCAAATTTAGGTCAATATCCTGTATTTGAAAAGGATGTGATTGGTCGAAAAAGAAGGTTTGAGAATATCTGTTCTGAAGGTGTCGGGAAGGGAATAGAACAAGATAATGTTGTGATTGCAAGTAAAAAGAAATTGGACACTGTTGAAGAGGTTGTTGGTTATCAGTTTGAAAATAGTTCAGGTGTCAACTGCTATGCTAATGTAGTGGTCAATGTTGTTTTTCATCTTGAAGGTTTGTAAGAACAAATTATGCAGAATCGGCAAGAAAGATTTTGTTCTCTGTTGCATTCTGTTTTTGAAAAATTGACAACAGATACAAGTAAAATACAATCTGTTTCAGATGTTCTTAATCTTTTGGATGTGTGTTCTGGTTCTACACAATTTACACAAAATACCCAACAAGATGCTCAGGAATTTTTAATGTATATGCTTTGCATTTTTGAAAATGAAGGTGTAGAAATAGAAAATATTTTTGGCCTTTCTTACAAATGGGAACATCATTGTGAAAATTGCATGTATACATGTTCCACTAATGTAGACACTGAAAGATTTCTGTATTTAACATTACCAGACTGTAAATCAGTGTCTTTCAATAAATTAGTAAAAGGTGCAAATCAAAACATGGAGTGTAGCCAATGTAAATCAGAAATGTTATCCACATTATTTTAAAACAAATATGGACAATACATAATTTTAATGATGCAACGTTGTATAGCTGATGGAAGAAAATTGGATACTTTAATAAAGCAGTTTGTAGCAACACAAGTATCAATATCAGGAAGGACCTTTGTAGCAATTGCAATCATTTTCCATGATGGTCCTTCCACCACATCAGGACATTACACTGCATATCTAAAATGTGACAAAGGCTGGACACTTTGTAATGATTCCCAGTTGGTTTTCAAACAATGTTTGCCTAGGGAATTACCAAATTCCTACCTAATATTTTTAAAGTCAAAGCTTTAGGAAGATAATTCACTCTCTGAGAAATTTATTATTCTAATTTAATAGGACTACCATTGGACAATTTACATAAAAAGGAGTGTGAAAATACCAATTGGCCTCAAGGAAAGGTATATGTTTGAATTATGGACTTTTTTGTGCTCATTGACTCGGTGAATATTTTTAAGCGACAACATTTACAGTTTTTATAAGTTAAACTTATAAAATTTTGTTAGCCATAAGCATTTCATATATGTGTGATTTGTATCTTGTGGTATTTTACTGAGAATAGCATGTTGGGTTTTTTAAACAATCTTTTTGATTGCTTTTTTTTTGCCCGCTGTTAAGTGATGAGTACGATTGAAATCACTATTTCTAGTGAAATTCAATATATTCTGAGAACAGCAAAAAAGGCAAACAAATTACTTTGTTGAAATTATGCTGTGTTGTAAAACATGTATTATTACATGTTATAACTATTTTTTCTTTTCTTTACAGATCCTAATTCTAAAATAAGCAGTTTACATCAATTTTTATTGCAAAAAAAATCTGAAAAAAATGTATACCATTTTTAATTTCTATTACTGTGAAGGTAAGTTTAACTAAGTATAAATATGCAGAATTGGCTGATCTGCAAGAACCTACAAAGATTGAACAACTTTTTAAAAACACTCTGTTTATACCGATGTAGTTTTGAAATCTCTCTGTTACCGGATATTATGTGACCTGCAAAAAAACAGATTTGAGTGGTTCATAATATTTCCCATTGTACCTATCGAAGGACCGCAATCATTTTAATCATTCTTGTTTGAGCATCTTTGCAGACAAAACTCAGTGCTTACCTTCTATCATTCGAAAGCAATTTTAAAACAGAAATATGTCACTTTTTGTAACATAGTTATTGCGCAAGGCACTCTTTCATATTTACAAAGAGAGGAAAAGGCGCTCTGTGTACTTTTTCTACACCATGTAAATACAACCTCATCATACACACCACTTTGCGTTGAAAGGTTGTTCTATAAGTGTTGTTGTGCATGATTGCACTGAATACTCATAGAACAAGACACATCTCCAGATTTATCAGAAATCATAAATCTCGATATGTGTGTGAATGCTGCACCATTCTCTAATTGGTGTACGAAAGCACAACAAGGAGAATTGTTTTCTTTTCTCCTCATTTTTAAATCTTCAATGCATGCTAAAATGTTCAGCATACATTGAAGGAGAAAAGTGCATTTTTTGATTGTTTTTGTGCAGGAAGGTGTGTCTTTCTGCACAAAAACAAACAGCACATGACACAGATATCCTTCCACTATGGTGCAAGGGTGCCTGTGTCACCACATGGCTACAATTTAAGCAGCCGTGCAGAGAGAAGCATAGATGTGCAACATATTTATGTACATATGTTGCATCTCTGTGCTTCGGAAGTACTATAGCACACTGCAGTTAAAGAGGTTAGTCTGTGATGCTGCAGCACTTCCTCATAGTTCTGCACTATTACATGCACCATACGCTATTAATGCAGTCAATTACGTTCTACACATATATTCATCTAAACTTTCACACACCAACAAACAAGTATATAGCTCTTTTTTTAAACCAGGAAAGTTAGTTCTTAGAAGAACATTTTTTTTTCTTTTATATTTTTGTTTTGTTTTTTTGAACAATTTTTAATTTTTTGGGGACTTTCTTTAAAAAAAAAGGAAAAAATAGAACTGGAGGAACAAAACAATGAACTTCTGGGGAAAAAAAAATAAAAACTAGCAAGGTGACTTTCTTGCTTGCGGCAGATCAGATCAATAGACTGCTCCCCGTAGCATAAAGTAGCATTGTATTTTATGCAGAGCACTATCAAAAATTGGAACTGCGGACGGATGTCCAAATTTTGTGCAGAAGGATGCACTCTAGAAGTGCTTGGCTGTGATGAATCCGTAGGAGCAGGAATGACTCTCATCCTTCGGCATTCCTCCCGAGCAAGATTTACTGGATGAAGGGTCCTCAGATGCTTCATCATGCTCGCCGTTCCGCATGAATATTTCTTGTTTGGATCCCCATGAGACAGCACTCTCTGGCAGATCTTGCAGGTCACCAAGGTGGCATTGGTCTTTGTTTGCCCCTCTGGATATGTGAAAAATTTCCACAACACAGATGAAAAACGTGGTGTGAATGGTGGCTCTTCCAAAAATTCATCCTCAGATGAATGAGGAGATCCATGAGATGCCTGCTGCCCTGAAGCCATTCTTTGGTTAAAAAAAAGTTTGAGCTAAGTTAAAACCTAGTCAAAAAAGCTTCTTCTCTGCAAAGAGATGCTCCACCAAAGAAGGTCAAAGAAGAATGATTGAAATGGGTGGGGTCTTTCAATAGTTAGAACAGGAAGTGTAATGAACCAATCAAATCTCTTTTTTTCAGGTCACATGGGATCCGCGCACCGTGCGCTCACGCAGCACGCACCCAGCGCGCATCCGCGAAATTGAATTTAAAAAGAATATAGCATTAAATGTAAAAATATATTACTTTTATGAGTAGTTTACAGTTTGTCTTCAATTAATATTCACATAAAATACATATATATATATGTTTTTTTAAATGTAAAATATTTCGCGGGATTCGCGCACCCACCGCATCTTGCACGCACATGACGCAGCGCGGAAGCACGCAGCGTTGCGTAACGTGCATCGTATGTGTCACGTATAGGATTGGAGTCACGTACCGGTCGCATTGTAATCGCGCACTAAACACGTACCCAACGCTTACCGTATGCGGATGCTTTCGCGTACGGGTCGTGAAGGGTGCACATAGGGTGCGCGGATCCCCAAAAAATGGAGGGATAAAAAAGTTTTGAAAATATAGTTTAAAAAATATTTTTAAAAAATATAAAAATATATTTTAAAACAATAACTTTTTTTTAAAATCCCAATAAAAACAAATAATATTTTTTAATTTTTAAAAGAAGTAATTGAAAAAATACGTTAAAAAAAGGTGATAAAAATGAATTTAAATAAAACATAATTAAAGGAATTGACAGACTGAAATAGGAAAATTTAGAAATCCAATGAAAATCACTAAACATCATAGCTTTAGTGATAAATTATAGATAGGAATTAGCATTTAAAAAACCTTTGAAATTCACTGAAAAAACCATAGGATTCATGCACGTTATAGTTAGGAATTGGTATTTAAAAAACCTTAGAAATTCACTGAAAAAACCATAGGTTTCAGGGGCGTTATAGTTAGCTTGGCATTTCCCTCGTACAAAACTCCAGAAATTCCCCCCTTATAGTTAGTTCAGCTAACTATAACTCGCACCCCCTCAATGCACTGCTGATGACGTCACATATTACATCACTCATGACATGGTCAGTGACATCACTGATGACATCACTGATGACATCTCAAATGACATCACTGATGACATCACTGATGACGTCATCCATGTGATAAATTAGTGCATCTTCTCACACCCTAATATAAACTTTGATACTCCGACTCAAAATTTCAGACGCCCATTCTCAAAACCATAGATACTCCAATACCAATAACTACATACCCACTCATTGACTCTTAGGTCTACACACACCTCCACTCACTCACCTGTACAGTCACACATAATTACAGTCACTCAGTACAGGACTATCATATGCAATTATACACCTATATAGATACTCAGACACCGCCAATCATCCATAGACGTACTCACACACCTAGTCAGTCATGCAAATAATTAATCACACTCCAATTTACTCACCTATACAGTTATACACACACAAGTTCACTTACTCCTAAAAATACTACCACATTCTGACGCTCTTATACAATTACTGATACAAGCACACACTCATCCATACAGCCACTCTCACAATCACACACTCTCACATATAGCCAGTTATATACTCTTACACACATATACACTGCCTTACACATATGTAGTTACTGACACATGTACAACTGAGATATATATTCAATCACTAACACACCCATACATACACTCACCCAACCATACAGTCCATCACAGTTGCACTCTTAAAACCATGCACCCATAGAATCACCCACTCACACATCTATGCACAGAGTCACACACACCCTACCCACACAAACACTCAGGCACCCATACAGATACTCAGACAACCAATCAATAACCTATATAGACACTCATATAGCTATTCACAAAACCATGCAGCCACTTATACACCAACAGACAGACAGATACAGACATTCACACAGTTTAGTCACTAGTCTGCAGTAAGATACATTTAATGACTCACTTATAGAGTCAGTCACGCACCTAGAAAATCATCCATTCACACACTTGTACACCTACTCATTCTTCAACAGGCCTTTCCCTATATATATTAAACATATTAAAACTTTACAGAAACTCAGACTCACTGGATGACGTCATCCGTGATGTCATCAGTGATGTCATTTGAGATGTCATGAGTGATGTCACTGACCATGTCATGAGTGATGTAATATGTGACGTCATCAGCAGTGCATTGCGGGGGCGCGAGTTATAGTTAGCTGAACTAACTATAACGGGGGAATTTCTAGGGTTTTGTACAAGGGAAATGTCCAGCTAACTATAACGCCCCTGAAATCTATGGTTTTTTTCAGTGAATATATATATATATAGAAAAAAACATGGGTTTCAGGGGTTTTATAGTTAGCTGGCCATTTCACTCGTACAAAACCATAGAAATTCCTCCGTTAAAGTTAGTTCTGCTAACTATAACTCGTGGGCCCGCTATGCACTGCTGATGATGTCACATATTGCATCATTCATGACATGGTCAGTGACATCACTGATGACATCACTGTTAGTTATAGTTAGCAGAACTAACTATAACGGAGGAATTTCTATGGTTTTGTACGAGTGAAATGGCCACCTAACTATAACACCCCTGAAACCTATGATTTTTTTCTGTGAATTTTTAAGTTTTTTAAATGCTAATTTCTAACTAAAACGTCTCTGAAACCTATGTTTTTTTCACTGAATTTCAAAGCTTTTTTAAATGCTAATTTCTAACTATAATGTCTCTGAAACCTATGTTTTTTTCAGTGAATTCCAAAGGTTTTTTAAATGCTAAGTTTTAAGTGTGATAGTAGTTATACCTATTTTTTTGTACTGATTTTCTACAATTTTTTAACTGTTTATTTATAAATTTTTTATTCATAAACTAACATTATATATTTTTCTGAAAATTGCAAAAAAAAAAAAATCAAACTGAAATATTGATTAATTTTCTTGTTTTCATTTTTTATTTTATATTTATATTATTTTCTTTAAAAAAAACAAATTTCCAGTCGCGCACTCAAAGTGTACACATCACGGTGGGAGCGCGCATTCTAGCCACCATTTTAGAAAAGTCGTGAAGGATCCACGTACGGTGTGCGACGGCTGCGTGATTTCAGTTACATCATATACATTTAATATTACGTGATGTGCGTGACTGGTATGCGACCAGTCCGCGACTCCTGCTCCCGCGCATTCGCGACACATGCGCATTACGGTATGAGATGCTTGCGCTGTTGCGGGTCCCGCGTGACGTCTTATAAGTGCTGAGGCGCGCTGGGTGCGCGACTCCCGCAAAAACTATTTATGTTCCAAAATGATATGTATGTGTCTTAAATATACATATTAGGGCAAGATATTATCTAAGATATTCATAAAAATATTAAATTTGTACTTATAATAAACTTAGATTATTTTTTAATATATTTTCGCGAAGTCGAGTGCGTGTATAGTGAGTGCAGTGAACCAGGTCAGCAGAGCTGCTGTAGAGCCAAAGAAACCAGGTCAGCAGAGCCGTTGTAGATCCAAAGAAGCAGGTCAGCAGAGCTGCTCTAGAACCAGAGACCCAGGTCAGCAGAGCTACTCTAGAGGCCGAGAACCAGGTCAGCAGAGCTGCTGTAGAGCCAGAGAAACCAGGTCAGCAGAGCTGCTTTAGAGGGAGAGATCCAGGTCAGCAGAACTGCTTTAGAGCCATAGAACCCGGTCAGCAGAGCTGCTTTAGAGCCACAGAGAACTAGGTCAGCAGAGCAGCTCTAGAGGCAAAGAACCAGGTCAGCAGAGCTGCTTTAGAGGGAGAGAACCAGGTCAGCAGAGCTGCTTTAGAGCGAGAGAACCAGGTAAGCAGAGCTGCTCTAGAGCCAGAGAAACCAGGTCAGCAGAACTGCTTTAGAGGGAGAGAACCAGGTCAGCAGAGCTGCTATAGAGCCAGAGAACCAGGTCAGCAGAGTTGCTTTAGTGCCATAGAACCAGGTCAGCAGAGCTGCTCTAGAGGCAGAGAACCAGGTCAGTAGAGCTGATTTAGAGGGAGAGAACCAGGTCAGCAGAGCTGCTTTAGAGCCAGAGAACCAGGTCAGCAGAGCTGCTCTAGAGCCAGAGAACCAGGTCAGCAGAGCTGCTTTAGAGCCAGAGAACCAGGTCAGCAGAGCTGCTCTAGAGCCTAAGAACCGGGTCTGCAGAGCTGCTCTAGAGCCAGAGAACCAGGTCAGCAGAGCTGCAGTAGAGCCAGAAAAACCAGGTCAGTATACCTGCTTTAGAGCGAGAGGAACAGGTCAGCAGAGCTGCTTTAGTGGTAGAGAACCAGGTCAGCAGAGCTGCTTTAGAGCCAAGGGACCAGGTCAGCAGAGCTGCTCTAGAGCCAGAGAACCAGGTCAGCAGAGCTGTTTAGAGGGAGAGAACCAGGTCAGCAGAGCTGCTTTAGAGCCAGAGAACCAGGTCAGCAGAGCTGCTTTAGAGCCATAGAACCTGGTCAGCAGAGGTGCTTTAGAGCCAGAGAACCAGGTCAGCAGAGCTGCTTTAGAGCCATAGAACCAGGTCAGCAGAGCTCTTTAGAGGGAAAGAACCAGGCCAGCAGAGCTGCTCTAGAGCCAGAGAACCAGGTCAGCAGAGCTGCTCTAGAGCCAGAGAACCAGGTCAGCAGAGCTGCTTTAGAGCCATAGAACCAGGTCAGCAGAGCTGCTCTAGAGGCAGAGAACCAGGTCAGTAGAGCTGATTTAGAGGGAGAGAACCAGGTCAGCAGAGCTGCTTTAGAGCCAGAGAACCAGGTCAGCAGAGCTGCTGTAGAGCCAGAGAAACCAGGTCAGCAGAGCTGCTTTAGAGGGAGAGATCCAGGTCAGCAGAACTGCTTTAGAGCCATAGAACCCGGTCAGCAGAGCTGCTTTAGAGCCACAGAGAACTAGGTCAGCAGAGCAGCTCTAGAGGCAAAGAACCAGGTCAGCAGAGCTGCTTTAGAGGGAGAGAACCAGGTCAGCAGAGCTGCTTTAGAGCGAGAGAACCAGGTCAGCAGAGCTGCTCTAGAGCCAGAGAAACCAGGTCAGCAGAACTGCTTTAGAGGGAGAGAACCAGGTCAGCAGAGCTGCTATAGAGCCAGAGAACCAGGTCAGCAGAGTTGCTTTAGTGCCATAGAACCAGGTCAGCAGAGCTGCTCTAGAGGCAGAGAACCAGGTCAGTAGAGCTGATTTAGAGGGAGAGAACCAGGTCAGCAGAGCTGCTTTAGAGCCAGAGAACCAGGTCAGCAGAGCTGCTCTAGAGCCAGAGAACCAGGTCAGCAGAGCTGCTTTAGAGCCAGAGAACCAGGTCAGCAGAGCTGCTCTAGAGCCTAAGAACCGGGTCTGCAGAGCTGCTCTAGAGCCAGAGAACCAGGTCAGCAGAGCTGCAGTAGAGCCAGAAAAACCAGGTCAGTATACCTGCTTTAGAGCGAGAGGAACAGGTCAGCAGAGCTGCTTTAGTGGTAGAGAACCAGGTCAGCAGAGCTGCTTTAGAGCCAAGGGACCAGGTCAGCAGAGCTGCTCTAGAGCCAGAGAACCAGGTCAGCAGAGCTGTTTAGAGGGAGAGAACCAGGTCAGCAGAGCTGCTTTAGAGCCAGAGAACCAGGTCAGCAGAGCTGCTTTAGAGCCATAGAACCTGGTCAGCAGAGGTGCTTTAGAGCCAGAGAACCAGGTCAGCAGAGCTGCTTTAGAGCCATAGAACCTGGTCAGCAGAGCTCTTTAGAGGGAAAGAACCAGGCCAGCAGAGCTGCTCTAGAGCCAGAGAACCAGGTCAGCAGAGCTGCTTTAGAGCCATAGAACCAGGTCAGCAGAGCTGCTCTAGAGCCTAAGAACCGGGTCTGCAGAGCTGCTCTAGAGCCAGAGAACCAGGTCAGCAGAGCTGCTGTAGAGCCAGAGAAACCAGGTCAGTAGAGCTGCTTTAGAGCGAGAGAACCAGGTCAGCAGAGTTGCTTTAGAGGGAGAGAACCAGGTCAGGAGAGCTTCTTAAGAGCCAAGGGACCAGGTCAGCAGAGCTGCTCTAGAGCCAGAGAACCAGGTCAGCAGAGCTGCTTTAGAGCCATAGAACCAGGTCAGCAGAGCTGCTTTAGAGCCAGAGAACCAGGGCAGCAGAGCTGCTCTAGAGCCTAAGAACCGGGTCAGCAGAGCTGCTCTAGAGCCTAAGAACTAGGTCAGCAGAACTGCTCTAGAGCCAGAGAACCAGGTCAGCAGAGCTGATGTAGAGCCAGAGAAACCAGGTCAGCAGAGCTGCTTTAGAGGGAGAGAACCAGGTCAGCAGAGCTGCTTTAGAGACAGAGAACCAGGCCAGCAGAGCTGCTTTAGAGCCAGAGAACCAGGTCAGCAGAGCTGCTTTAGAGCCAGAGAACCAGGTCAGCAGAGCTGCTCTAGAGCCAGAGAACCAGGTCAGCAGAGCTGCTCTAAAGCCTAAGAACCAGGTCAGCAGAGCTGCTCTAGAGCCAGAGAACCAGGTCAGCAGACCTGCTGTAGAGCCAGAGAAACCAGGTCAGCAGAGCTGCTCTAGAGGGAGAGAACCAGGTCAGCAGAGCTGCTCTAGAGCCAGAGAACCATGTCAGCAGAGCTGCTGTAGAGCCAGAGAAACCAGGTCAGCAGAGCTGCTTTAGAGGGAGAGAACCAGGTCAGCAGAGCTGCTTTAGAGACAGAGAACCAGGCCAGCAGAGCTGCTTTAGAGACAGAGAACCAGATCAGCAGTGCTGCTCTGTAGCCTACGAACTAGGTAAGCAGAGCTGCTCTAGAGCCAGAGAACCAGGTCAGCAGACCTGCTGTAGAGCCAGAGAAACCAGGTCAGGAGAGCTGCTTTAGAGGGAGAGAACGAGGTCAGCAGAGCTGCTTTAGAGTCAGAGAACCAGGTCAGCAAAGCTGCTCCAGCTGACACTGACTGACTGACACTGACTGATTGACACTGACTGACACTGATTGACTGACACTAACACTGACTGACTGACACTGACACTGACACTGACTGACACTGATTGACTGACATTGACTGACACTGACTGACTACTCTCTACTACTCTACTACTCACTCTCTACTCCTCTCTACTACTCTCTCTCTACTACTCACTCTCTACTACTCTCTACTACTCACTCTACTACTCTCTATTACTCACTCTCTACTACTCTCTACTACACTTTCTCTACTACTCACTCTCTACTACTCTCTACTATTCACTCTCTACTACTCTCTACTACTCACTCTCTACTACTCTCTACTACTCACTCTCTACTACTCTACTACTCTCTACTACTCACTCTCAACTACTCACTCTCTACTACTCACTTGCTACTACTCTCTACTACTCACTCTCTACTACTCACTATCTACTACTCACTTGCTACTACTCTCTACTACTCACTCTCTACTACTCTCTACTATTCTCTCTCTACTACTCACTCTCTACTACTCACTCTCTACTACTCACTCTACTACTCTTCACTACTCTCTACCACTCACTATCTACTACTCTGCTACTCACTCTCTACTACTCTCTACTACTCTCTCTCTACTACTCACTCTCTACTACTCACTCTCTACTACTCTCTACTACTCACTCTCTACTACTCACTCTCTACTACTAGCTCTCTACTACTAGCTCTCTACTACTAGCTCTCTACTACTCACTCTCCAATACTCACTCTCTACTACTCGCTCTCTACTACTCACTCTCTACTACTCTACTACTCACTCTCTACTACTCACTCTCTACTACTCACTCTCTACTACTCTACAACTCACTCTCTACTACTTTCTCTCTACTACTCACTCTCTACTACTCTCTACTACTCTCTCTCTACTACTCACTCTCTACTACTCACTCTCTACTACTCACTCTCTACTACTCACTCTCTACTACTCTACTACTCTCTGCTACTCTCTCTACTACTCACTATCTACTATTCTCTACTACTCACTCTACTACTCTCTACTACTTTCTACCACCACTCTCTACTACTCTACTACTCTCTACTACTCTCTTTACAACTCACTCTCTACTACTCTCTTTACAACTCACTCTCTACTACTCTCTACTACTCACTCTCTACTACACACTCTCTACTACTTGATCTCTACTACTCGCTCTCTACTACTCTCTAGTACTCACTCTACTACTCACTCTCTACAACCCTCTACTACTCACTCTACTACTCACTCTCTACTACTCACTCTGTACTACTCCACTACTCTCTACTACTCACTCTCTACTACTCACTCTCTACTACTCACTCTCTACTACTCTACTACTCTCTACTACTCTCTCTCTACAAACTCTCTACTACTTCCTCTCTACTACTCTGTACTACTCACTCTCTACTAATCTCTCTCTACTACTCACTCTCTACTACTCTCTACTACTCACTCTCTAGTACACTCTCTCTACTACTCTCTACTACTCTCTACTACTCACTCTACTACTCACTCTCTACTACTCACTCTCTACTACTCCCTACTACTCACTCTCTACTACCTACTCTCTACTACTCTCTACTACTCACTCTCAACTACTCTCTAATACTCTCTCTCTGCTACTCTCTCTCTACTACTCTCTACTACTTACTCCCTACTACTCACTCCCTACTACTCTCTACTACTCACTCTGTACTACTCTGTACTACTCTCTACTACTCACTCTCTACTACTCATTCTCTAATACTCACTCTCTACTACTCCCTCTCTGCTACTCTCTCTACTACTCGCTACTGCTCACTCTCTACTCTCTATTACTCACTCTCTACCTCTCTCTACCTCTCTCTCTAATACTCTCTACCTCTCTACCTCTACCTCTCTACCTCTACACCTCTATCGCTACAACTCTACCGCTACACCTCTACCTCTCTACATCTACCTCTCTACCTCTCTCTACCTCTCTCTACACGCACACATATGCACATATATATGCATATATATGCATATGCATTTATATATATGTATGTGTGTATATATATACATACATATATAAACATATATATAATCTGTATATCTATATAAATACAAATATAAATGCATGCATACATATACCTATACATATATGCATGCATATGCATGTTATGTACATGAAAGTTTGAAAAACACTAATAAAAGCAAAGCTAAAAAGACACCTATATACAAACAGAATTGCTTTAACTTAAAGGAGGGCGAGACCTATCGCATTATTAATGCTTGTTTACTTTGAATCCATCAAGAAGGCATTCAGATGTGTCACAAATTTGCCATTAATTCTGAATGGTAGCACTCTAGTTGCTCATTAGATCACTGTAGTAAAGCTACTGCTCATCAGGGAAGTCTGCTGCTGGTATTCAAAGTGCATATTTCAGTCTGCATGTCAGAATTTTTTAATGAAATAGTTGAGGATTTGAGAAGTCAAAATGTGCCCCATTTTTTCTTTCTGCAGCACTAATCATAGATTCTATGGCAAAATGAACCCCCTCATTTTGTTCCTTTGCAAATTAAATGTTTTAAGTGTTACCACTTTATTCCAATCAAGATGGCTTCAGGTGTGCCATACTTTTGTCATCAGTAAGACTGTTAGCGCTCTAGTTGTTCGTTAGAACACTCTGGGACATTCTGTCATTGGGCTATACTTGGGCTACATCTGGGTGATATTTGTGCTACATTTGGGCTGTTTTGTCTCTGGTGGCCATCTTGGGAGACTTATTTGTTATGAAGTTTCGTAATTTCCTCATTTACTACAGTCTCCTCTGTAGGAAATACTTTCAGGTTTTTTACTTTGATTCCATCAAGAAGGCATTCAGATGTGTCACACATTTGCCATAAATTCAGAATGTTAGCACTCTAGTTGCTTATTAGATCACTGTAGTAAAACTACTGCTCACCAGGGAAGTCTGCTGCTGGTATTGGAAGTGCATGTTTCAGTCTGCATGTCAGAATTTTTTAATGAAATTGAAGTGGATTTGAGAAGTCACTCAAAATGTGCCCTAATTTTTCTTTTTTCAGTACTAATCATAATTTCTATGGCAAAATGAACCCCCTCATTGTGTTCCTTTTAAATTAAACTACTCACTCTCTTCTACTCACTCGCTACTACTCTCTACTACTCACTCTCTACTACTCACTCTCTACAACTCCCTACTACTTCTCACTCTCTACTACTCTCTACTACTCTCTACTACTCTCTACTACTCTCTACTACTCTCTACTACTCTCTACTACTCACTCTCTACTACTCACTCTACTACTCTCTGCCACTCACTCTCTACTACTGTACTACTCACTCTCTACTACTCTCCACTACTCTCTCTCCACTACTCTCTACTACTCTCTCTCTACTACTCTCTCTCTACTACTCTCTCTACTACTCACTCTCTACTACTCACTCTCTACTACTCACTCTCTACTACGCTCTACTACTCTCTACTACTCGCTCTCTACTACTCCCTACTACTCTCTCTACTAATCACTCTCTACTACTCACTCTCTACTACTCTACTACTCTCTCTACTACTCACTCTCTACTGCTCACTCTACTACTCTCCACTACTCTCTACCACTCACTCTCTACTACTCTCTCTCTACTACTCACTCTCTACTACTCACACTACTACTCACTCTCTACTACTCTACTACTCTACTACTCTCTCTGCTACTCACTCTCTACTACTAGCTCTACTACTCAGTCTTTACTACTCTTTACCACTCACTCTCTACTACACTCTCTCTACTACTTGCTCTCTACTACTCGCTCTCTACTACTCGCTACTACTCACTCTACTACTCACTCTCTACTACTCACTCTCTACTAATCACTCTCTACTACTCTCTACTACTCACTCTACTAATCTCTCTCTACTACTCTCTGCTACTCTCTACTACTCACTCTCTACTACTCTACTACTCACTCTACTACTCACTCTCTACTACTCTCTACTACTCACTCTCTACTACTCACTCTCTGCTACTCTCTACTACTCACTCTCTACTACTCACTCTCTACTACTCTCTACTACTCTTTACTACTCTTTACTACTCACTCTCTACTACTCTCTACTACTCACTCTACTACTCACTCTCTACTACTCTCTACTTCTCACTCTCTACTACTCTCTACTACCCACTCTCTACTACTCTTTACTACTCACTCTCTACTACTCTCTACTACTCACTCTACTACTCACTCTATGCTACTCCTTCTACTACTCTCTACTACTCACTCTCTACTGCTCACTCTCTAGTACTCACTCTCTAGTACTCTTTACTACTCACTCTCTACTACTGTCTACTACTGACTCTACTAGTCACTCTCTACTACTCTCTACTGCCCACTCTCTACTACTCACTCTCTACTACTCACTCTCTGCTACTCACTCTCTGCTACTCACTCTATGCTACTCACTCTATGCTACTCCTTCTACTACTCTCTACTACTCACTCTCTACTGCTCACTCTCTAGTACTCACTCTCTAGTACTCTTTACTACTCACTCTCTACTACTGTCTACTACTGACTCTACTAGTCACTCTCTACTACTCTCTACTGCCCACTCTCTACTACTCACTCTCTACTACTCACTCTCTACTACTCACTCTCTACTACTCACTCTCTACTACTCTCTACTACTCACTCTCTGCTACTCTCTCTACTACTCTCTACTTCTCTCTACTACTCACTCTCTACTCTATATTACTCATCCTCTACTCTCTACCTCTCTCTACCTCTCTCTCTACTACTCTCTACCTCTCTACATCTACCTCTCTACCTCTACCTCTCTACCTCTACCTCTCTACCTCTACCTCTCTACCTCTACACCTCTACCTCTCTACCTCTCTCTACCTCTCTCTACACGCACACATATGCACATATATATGCATATGCATTTATATATGTATGTGTATATATATATACATACACATATAAACATATATATAATCTGCATATCTATATAAATACAAATGTAAATGCATGCATACATATACATACACATATATGCATGCATATGCATGTTTTGTACATGAAAGTTTGAAAAACACTAATAAAAGCAAAGCTAAAAAGCCACCTAATTACAAACAGAATTGCTTTAACTTAAACGAGGGAGAGACCTATTGCATTTTCAATGCTTTTTTACTTTGGTTCCATCAAGAAGGAATTCAGATGTGTCAAAACCCCCTCATTTTGTTTCTTATTAAATAAAATGTTTTAAGAGTTACCACTTTATCCCAATCAAGATGTCTTCAGGTGTGCCATACGTTTATCATAAGTAGGACTGTTAGCGGTCTAGTTGTTCGTTAGAACACTCTGGGACATTCTGTCATTGGGCTATACTTGGGCTACATCTGGGTGATATTTGGGCTACATTTGGGCTCTTTTGTCTCTGGTGGCCATCTTGGGAGACTTATTTGTTATGAAGTTTCCTAATTTCCTCATTTACTGCAGTCTCCTCAGTAGGAAATACTTTCAGTTTTTTACTTTGATTCCATCAAGAAGGTATTCAGATGTGTCACACATTTGCCATAAATTCAGAATGTTAGCACTCTTTTTGCTCATTAGATCACTGTAGTAAAGATACTGCTCACCAGGGAAAACTGTTGCTGGTATTGAAAGTGCATGTTGCAGTCTGCATGTCAGAATTTTTTAATGAAATAGAAGAGGATTTGAGAAGTCACTCAAAATGTGCCCTAATTTTTCTTTCTGCAGCACTAATCATACTTTTTATGGAAAAATGAACCCCCTCATTTTGTTCCTTTTTAAATTAAATGTTTTAAGAGTTACCACTTTAATCCAAGCAAGATGGCTTCAGGTGTGCCATATGTTTATCATAAGTAGGACTGTTAGCGCTCTAGTTGTTCTTTGGAACACTCTGGGAAGCTGCAGTAGAACACAAAGGAATCAACTGACAGTCTCTGCCCTTGTTGAATGTACATGTTTTACTGAGAATGTCAGACTTCATTCTCACATGACTGAGAAAGATAATGTGAATTTACAGAAAATATGCTCTCAGTTTAGCTTATAGATCACCCTCCAAACCTCTGTGGGAAAAGCATGAGAAAATATTTTTCTCTCAAACATGATTCATGATATCCTGGAATTACACGAAATTTGTCAGAAAGGTAGTCCTCAGTTCAGACTCGTGCCTTTTGCTTAAATGGTGTAAATCCGTTCAGTAGTTCCTGAGAAAATCAAAAGTAAAATCACATATATATCTGGGCGGAGACTAACCACACATCTAATCGTGAGATCTGATTGACTGTCAGCACTTCATCCAAGAAGTGTTGGCAGCCATCTTGGGACCAATATACATGATAGCACCTCATTAAAAAGCATTGCAGTTAATAGAAGGTTTTAAGACTTTAGTTACATTATAAATCATTTGTTGATGGTACCATACTCATTTTAGGAATTGTGGTATGTTCTAAGGTGATTTTACCATGTGAAAAAGCCTTCTGCTGGGATATCATGAATCATGTTTGAGAGAAAAATATTTTCTCATGCTTTTCCCACAGAGATTTGGAGTGCTAACATTCTGAATTTATGGCAAATGTGTGACATATCTGAATACCTTCTTGATGGAATCAAAGTAAAAAACTGAAAGCATTTCCTACCAAGGAAACTGCAGTAAATGAGGAAATTAGGAAACTTCATCACAAATAAATCTCCCAAGATGGCCACCAGAGACAAAAGAGCCGAAATGTAGCCCAAATTTCACCCAGATGTAGCCCAAGTATAGCCCAATGACAGAAGTGTGCACAACACTTATTTTTTGTGTGTTTGCAGTTTTATATAGTGCAGATTTGTCAGGTATTGGAGTGCTTTACATGAGCATTGGTTACATCACACAAGAACAAATTCATTTTGGTTATAGACATGGGGAGATTAAGTGAATTGACCAGAATCACAGAATGTCGAGCTGAAGCAGAAACTCCAACCTGGTTCCCCAGTTGCAAAGTCTGCAGCTCTGGAAGTAACACCACATCCTCTCCCCTAAGTGCAACATTTAATCAAGTGGTCAACTGGATAAAAAAACATAAAGATAGCAAATAATTTAAAAGTGCTTTGTCGCTATTTGAAAACTCAGAAAACGTGTCCTCATTTTAGTTTTTTAGAGCACTAACCATACTTTTGATGCAAATAAGACCCTCTCATATATGTAATTTCTAAAGGAAATGCTCTAGGTATTACAGTTTTGATTACATCAAGATGACGTCAGGCGTTCCACACTTTTGTAATAAATATAGAATGTTAGCAATCTAGTTGTTCATTAGGATACTGTTGAGAGGCAGAGGCCAGGGGCCGGACTCTGAAAATTGAAGGCAGGTAGGAGGGTGCAAAGGCAACAATTTAACCACACTGAGCAAGCAGGAAGGGCCGTGGCAGCACAACAGACTATGGAGGGCAGTGGAAAGGGGGGCAGGGGCAACAAACCAACAATACAGGACTGGCAAGAGAGGCTGTGGCAATATAATAGACCATTGTGGGCAAAAGGAAAAGGCAGTGGTAGTACAACCATACATGCCAACAGACCTGTTTCAGCCAGGAAATGTCCAATGTTTTTAAGCTCAAATGGTCTTTATTTGATCTGTCTCCTGTCTACAATCTCCTCTTTTTCAATGTAACTCAAAGGGGAAAATCAATACCTCTGTTTTTTTTCAAAATCTCCCTCTTACCAAGTTCAAAATGTTCGCAAGTATGGTACATTGGATCATGGAAGGAAGGAGGAATTGGGGTAGGGACATGGACTTGGATAACAGAGGACAGGAGGGACATGGAGAGGTGCACCAAACTGACCCTGCAGGGCAGGCATCGGGGTTTGCAGCAGCACAATACACCACACAGGGCATGCGGGACGGGAGTGCAGCACAACAATCTATAGAAAGCAATAGGGAGGGGACAGGACCATGCACATGGACAACAGAGAACAGAGGGGAAAGAGGCAATGGTAGCTGGCTGACCATAATGGACAGACAGGAGAGAAAGCTGCAGCATAACAGACCATAAAGGGCAGGAGGGATGGATCAGGGGCATTACAATGGAACAGACAAGCCAGAAGGGAGGGAATAGGGGTCTGCACATGGAAACAGAGGGCTGGGGGCAAGGGGTCAGGGCAGGAGCAGCAAGATGACCATGGAGGTCAGGCAGGATGGGCACTAGAAGCAAGACACCCCATGGAGAGCAACAGTGAGACTATGATGGCATACACACAGACCATGGAGGGAAGGTGGGAGGGGGTCAGGGGCAGCTACCTGACCACACAGGGAAGGTAGGAGGGGCAGTGGCAGCACAGAAGACCATGCATGACAAGCAGGAGGGTTAGTGACAGCACAATGGCTATGATGGGCAAGAAGGAGGGTGCAGGGGCATGCACAAAGGACCATGGAGGATAGAAGGGGGGGTCAGGACCTAGGGCACAGACAAGAGAGTTCAGGGGAAGGGGCCTCACAACAGACCACGCGGGGCAGGCAGGAGGAGCAGTTGCAGCACAACAGACCAGGGAGGGCAGAAGGGTATGACAGTAAAATGGACCATGGAGGACAGGAGGAAGGAGATAGGGGCATGGCATGTGGACAGGCAAGGTGGACGTGGCAGGGACAGGTTACAGTCATCTGACAATGCTAGGCAGGTGGGAGGGGAGTGGCAGCTCATCAGAACACTCAGAGTAGATAGGAGTGGCAGGTCCATGGAACATGGTGGGCAAAAAGGATGGAGCAGGGGCATGTGCAAAGACATCGGAGGGCAGGGGAAGGAGAATAGGGACAGCAAGCTAATTACAAAGGCTAAGCAGGAGGTCAATGATGGGGCATAGAATTGGGCAATGGAGGGCAGGAGGAGTGGACTGGTACATCATGCTAAATGGAGGGCAGTGGCAGCACATCAGACCATGCATGGCAGGAGGGAGGAGGCTAGTCCATGGATTCAGACAACAGAGGATAGGGAGAAGGGGGATGCGGCAGCAAGCTAACTGTTCAGAGAAGGTGGGTATTAGGAACTTTCTTTTTTTTTTAAATGTGTGTCTGTGCGAACTACTTAAAATATGAACAAGTATGCAGCATAATCTCACTTTTATTCAGGAAGAAGAGGACATTTGTGACTGTGACTCCGGGCTCACTTGGCAGAAACACCCCCTGACCCTCCACCCCCCATCGCAAAATGGAATGCCCGTGAAAAGGGTAGGTGAACGCAGTGTTATATAGAACATAGTTCTGAGAGCACGATTGAAAATGAAAACTAGATATAGTGTATGGTATAAACTATGCACCAAAAAGTGTGATATAAGATGAACCAGGCGTGAAATATAATATGCAATACATTGTGCGCAATGACAGATTGAGTGGAGTGCGCGAGATTGCACAGGCACTAGCGCGTGCAATGCTATATGCGCCTTGGAGTGTAATATGCACAGGGCAGTGTTGTGTAACCTAACTAGTCTCTAAAGTTGTAATATAAAATATGTGCTGGGGAGTGTAACGTTGCATGTGCACTGTGACAAAGATATGGATCCCAGATTGTAATATGTATGGCATAGCGCTGTGCGTAATAACATAGGCATCGAGGAAGGCACGTTAGATGGGGCAATATAACCCATGCGAAGGCAAGTGTGGCATGACATATTCACGGGGTGGTGTTACAATGCACATGGGCTAGAGAGCGTCATAGCATACGCACTAGTTGGTGGAATACAACACAGAGGTGTGTGGCACTCGGCGGGCACTGGTGGGTGTAACACAGCATTGGGCTCAGCCAGGAGCGCGCTGTGACTCTCAAGTGAGGTTCGTCTCCTTTCCAGAGAGTAAAATAAAGAGTATTACACATCCGGCAGTGGATGTGTGTTTTATTAACCGTGAGGTGAGTTTCTTGCATAGTTTTGGTCGAATTTTTGTCGAATCCCCTTTGAATGGCTTGGTGTGCGTGTGTATTAAATGTGCCCATCAATAGCTACCCATGTTTGTATAAATAAACGACAAGGGTGTCTACTTGGAGAATACACACCGGCGGGGGCGCTGGGATTAGGCACGGTAGGGCGTCAGACATGTCAGAGCTTCACTAGCAGTGTAAATACATTCCACGTGGATTCATTGTATGCATAGTCGCCTTTTAATGAATATCACGCAAATCGTCATGGTGATTCATGATGATGAATATATTGTTTTTAAAAAATAATAAAAAACAATGGCCAGCCCTGGGACATGGGGTCCTCGGGGCCATAAGTGGCCTGAGGAGGGGGGCAACGTAGCCCCCCTCCAAAAGATTTTTTTTTTTTAAAAAGGCCTTGGCCTGGGGGTTGGGGTCCCTGGGGCCGATTAATGCCTTGGGAGGGGGGCCACGCGGCCTCATTCCAAATTTGTAAAACTAAAAATTAGGCGGCCGGCCCTGGGGGATGGGGTCCCAAGTGCCAATAAATTAGAAAAAGAAGGGGGGCCACACAGCCCCCCTTCTTAAAAAAATTAAATAAATGAAAGACCGGCATCGTGCCGGAGGCCACACCCCCTCCTTGCGGCACTCTGCAAACGCGCCCCTTGGCGGAATTAATTCTCATTCAATACTGAGGGTCCCTGAGGCCCAACTAGCCCAACAGGTATCTCCAGTATGCGCCAGGGAGCTGCGTTGCAGACAGGTGTTCTGAGGCCACGCCCCTTTTTGCACCTCTCTGTAACGCTGCTCTGTGGTGCTTACTGGAGGTACCTAGTGGGCTAGTTTGACCCTATGGACCCTTAGGATTCAAGGGGCCTTAATCTCTCAATTTAGAACGGCCACAGGGCGCGTTTACACAGTGGTGAAGGGAGGGGACGGGGCCTGTGGTGACATGTTCAAATACGCCCTGTGGCGCGTTTTAAGTTGGGGAAATAATTCCCTTTCAATCCTGAGGGACCCTTGGGACCAACTAGCCCACCAGGTGCTTCCAGTAAGCACCACTGCGCTGCGTTGCAAAGAGGTGGTGCAGGCCGTGCCCCTTTTTACACCTCTCTGCAATGGCGCTTACTGGGCGTACCTAGTGGGCTATTTTGCCCCTAGGGAGCCTCAGTATTCAAGGGGACTTAATCTCCCAATTTAAAACGGCCACAGGGCGTGTTTACACAGTGGGGAAGGGAGGGGACGGTGCCTGAGGTGACGTGTGCAAACACGCCCTATGGCACGTTTTAAGTTGGGGATATAAATCCCATTCAATCCTGAGGTCCCCTGGAGGCTAATTGGCCTACCAGGTGCTTCCAGTAAGCACCACTGAGCTGCGTTGCAGAGAGGTGGTCCAGGCCGTGCCACTTTTTACACCTCTCTGCAACGCAGCTCTGTGGAGCATACTGGAGGTACCTAATGGGCTAGTTGGACCCTAGGTACTCTCAGGATTCAAATGAGCTTAATCTCCCAACTAAAAATGGCCACAGGGCGTGTTTACACAGTGGTGAAGGGAGGGGACGGGGCCTGAGTTAACGTGTGCAAACACGCCCTGTAGCGCATTTTAAGTTGGGGAAATAATTCACCTTCAATCCTGAGGGACCCTGGGGGCCAACTAGCCCACCAGGTGCTTCCAGTAAGCGCAACTGTGCTGCGTTGCAGAGAGGTGGTCTAGGCCGTGCCCCTTTATACATCTCTCTGCAACGCAGCTCTGTGGCGCTTATAGGAGGGACCTAGTGGTCTAGTTGGACCCTAGGGACCCTCAGGATACAAGGGGACTTAATCTCCCAACTTAAAACGGCAACAGAGCGTGTTTACACAGTGGGGAAGGGAGGGGACGGGGCCTAAGGTGACATGTGAAAACACGCCCTGTGGCGCGATTTAAGAGGTAGTTTTAATCCCCCTGCCCTATTATATACTAGGGGCTTACAGAGGAGGTCATGCAAATCACAGGGGGACCCCAACGCATAGTGTTCCCTAGTGTATGTAGGTGTTTTTACTGTTTTCTAAGTGTCTTTTAACATAGCACTGGCTCTAGGACTGGTTAGTCAGACTCAGTTACCACCAGTATCCGTCTGAAAAAGTTGAGGGTACAGGATTATTTTGCAACAAGGCTTCTTTCTGCTCTTCTGTGTGTTCTTTGTGCGCGTTATCCTTCTTCCTGCACTTTTCCTCGTCTTTGAGGACTTCTGTTGCTTCTTTCTGCATTTCTTTTTTTTCTTTCTCTGCATTTTTTCTTCTTTCTTCACATGTCCTATTTCTGTAGGCATAGTTAGAAATTAGCATTTAAAAAACCTTAGAAATTCACTGAAACAACCAAAGGTTTCAGGGGCGTTATAGTTAGCTGGACTTTTCACTCGTACAAAACCATTGAAATTCCCCCGGTATAGTTAGTTCAGCTAACTATAACTCGCACGCCCGCAATGCACTGCTGATGACATCACATATTACATCACTCATGACATGGTCAGTGACATCACTCATGACATCACGGATGACATCTCAAATGACACCACTGATGACATCACTGATGACATCATCATTTGTGATAGAGTGGCAGACCTCCTCTCACCCTAATATAACCTTTGATACACACATTCAAAAATAGAAACTAAAATTTTCAAAACAATGGACTTACCAATACCAGTTACAACAACCTATTCAGTAATTCTAAGATCCACATACACATCCACTCATTCACCAACAGTCCTATACAGTCACTCATACATGTACTCACTCATCATATGTACTCATACACCTATACATCCTGTTACACAACGCCACTCATCCAGAGTTACGCCACTCATCCAGAGTTACTCACACACATAGTCACTCATGCTAATAAAGAATCAAACATCCATTTACTTGCATATACAGTTATACACACACCACCACACATACTTCTACAGAAACTTACACATACTTAGTCTTTTAAACAATCACTTATAGAAACACATACTTATTCATACAGGAACTCTTCCAATCTCTCACTCTCACATATACCCACTTACATACACCAATAGTCACATATACTAGTTTAAAACATATGTAGTTACTCATAAAGACACCATTGAGACAGTAATTCACTCACTAACACACCCATACACACACTCATCCACCCATACAGTCCTGCACACATGCTGCCTTCAACACATACAAACAGTGAGTCACTGATTCATGCACCTATGCACTATGTAATACCCTCCACCGAACCATACAGACACGCAGACACTCATACTGATACTCAAAATACCAACTAATAACCTATATAGACACTCATGGTGCTACTCACCAACCCATGCAGCCAGTTATACACAAAGTGAGAGACTGATACAGATATTTACATATTTAAACATTACTCACTAAGCCATGTATTCACTAAGATACACTTAATCAGTCAGTTATACAATAAATTTTTAAAAAACAAATCATCCATTTAGACACTTATACACCCATTTATTCTTCCATCGACCTTGAGATATATATCTGTAAAACATTTAATTTTCTGAAAAACACACATTCACTGGATGATGTCATCAGTGATGTCATCAGTAATGTCATTTGAGATGTCATCAGTTATGTCATGAGTCATGCCACTGACCATGTCATGAGTGATGTAATATGTGACGTCATCAACAGTGCATTGCGGGCGCACGAGTTATAGTTAGCTGAACTAACTATAACGGGGGAATTTCAATGGTTTTGTACGAGTGAAAATTCCAGCTAACTATAACGCCCCTGAAACCTATGGTTTTTTCAGTGAATTTCTAAGGTTTTTTAAATGCTAATTCCTAACTATAACGGTCCTGAAACCTATGGTTTTTTCAGTGAATATATATATATTAGTAGATAGTTACAGTTAGGACCTAATTTCCATAGGAAAAGCGTTTTTTCTTTTCCCAATAACTTTGGCGCCGGTTGAGGAATCTTCACTAAATTTTCAAAACATGTGGCCCGCTCCGGTCCGCTTCTATTCTTAAAGTTCCGGGGTGATTCGCAAAGCGGGGGTGAGAAAAAAGGGGGATCCCAAAATGGATTTCCTCCATGTTATTTTCCATAGGAATCTTTAGACACGTCTACAGCCCAAACTGCTGAATGGAATTACACCAAATTCGGCAAAAAGGTAGCCCTTGGTTCAGAAAGAGCCCTTTTTCAGATAGCTGAAAACAGATTCCTTCGTAATCTCCTTTCAGTTCCGCAATCTACCGCCAGTTTCTCCATACATCAGGAATTGGGTCTGGGTTTTTTATCAGATACTCTGAGCATGGCTCCGTTACTCTGCTGGCTCAGAGTATGGCTTAACCCAGAACTATCCTTGAACCAACAGATATTGCGGAATTGTGTTAAACTGGATAAAGCCTGTAACATTAATTGGTTAGTTTATGTTGAATCAATGATTTTTAAACTAGGACGGCAGGAATTCTATGATCATCCTGAGAAAATTAGGAAGGAGGACCTGAATTGGGTTCAAAATAATTTTATAAAAATGATGATGGTGGAACGGGAAGGAAATGAGTTGCAGAAGCCTTTAGTTAGGGCCCATTTCTTGGTAAAAACAACACTGTTGATAGAACCTTATCTGTTAATTGTTACTAAGCCGTTCCATCGATGGCTACGGACCAGATTCCGTTTCAATTTGATCCATCTGACCTTGGGAGACTATGTGGGCTGGTCTAAGCCTGAGGAAGCAGGATTTTGTACCTATGATAACCACTCCATCCAAGACACCTTACATTTCCTATTGTTCTGCAAATATTACACTGTTATTCGGAAGAAGTTTTTGGTTCCTCTACTTTTTAAGAAGGGTTTCCAACAGGCCAAACCTGCTTTACTTTATTTGCAAATGTTAACTGACACGTGGGAAATTTTTAATATTGCCTCCTTTTTAGTTGCCGCTGTCAGGATTAGGGGAAAAATCATAAATATATGATATCCAGGTAAAATTGATTGATGTATTAGAAAAGTATTCTTTAAAATATGTCAGTATATGGTCTGCCGAAACATAATAAGTAATCATGTATTTTTAGGTACCTTTGGTCTTATGGCTATGAAATAACTTTTTAATGACACATTTAGGATTGATTATAATACTGTTATTTATTTCTGTATTTGTTCATGACTGTAGTTGTTGTCTTGTACTTTTATGATTTTAATTAATCGAATAAAGTGGATTGATTGATTGAGCCCTTTTGTTAAATGGTGTAAATCCGTTCAGCAGTTCCTGAGAAATTGAAAAAAAGAGGTCGGAAAATGAATTTCCCATAGGAAACTTTAGACACGGCTACAGCTCGAACTGCTGAACGGAATTTCACCAAATTTGGCAAAAAGGTTGTGCTTGGTTCAGAAAGCGCCCTTTTATTAAAATGGTGTAAATCCATTCAGTAGTTGCTGAGAAAATCAAAAAATAAAAGTTTCTATATTGAGAGGCGCGGTGGATCCCTGGACCCTCCCGACCACGAGCTGTATTCTAATTGGCAGTCAACACTCCAAACCAGGAAGTGTTGGCAGCCATCTTGTGACTCGGTAGACCCGAGTCACAAGAAAACAGAAAAGGACAGGGTAGAAACACCCTGACCCCCTAGGCCTGCTCAGGGGGTCCCACAAGGACCACCAGGGCCCAAAAAAGCATTTAAAAAAAAGAAAAAATTAGTGGAAATTCATGCTTGGTCCGAGAATCTCGCCGACAGAGTGAGCTGTAGAGAGATGGTACTCATCCGAAGGTGAGCCTGTCAGCCAGAGTGAGCTGTAGAGAGGTGGTAGTCGGAAGACGGAGCGTCAGTCAACATTTGTCAGCTGTAGAGATACAGCACTCAGATGGGGCATCTGGTAGCATATATGAATTTTAGAGAGATGGCGTTTTTCGGAGAGTACACGTCCCAACCTCAGTGAGCTGCACAGCCAAGGCACAAATTGGCGATGAGAAGATCGGCAGTCAGCAGAGCGGGCGTCTGTGACATGAGTGTGCTGTGGAGAGAGGACCCTCAGTGGGGTTGGCTGGTAGCCTGGGTGGATTGTAGAGTCGTGGCACTCATTGTAGGGTGCGCCAGCCAGCCCAGTGTACCCTATGGCGGTGGAGGGGGGGCAATATATGTGAGCTACAGAGAGATAGATGGCAGTGAGCAGAGGGGCCGTCTGTAACATCTGTGAGCTGTACAGAGGTGGCACTCGTCATAGAGGACGTTGCCAGCCTATGTACCGAAAAGGGTTAGGGTTCATTGGGCCCAAAGAGCCGCACCGCCACCTGATCACAGATGGAAAGATGGAGTGTTAAAAGGAGGAGGGCGGGGACAGAAGGGCATGGGAGCACGGGCGAGGAAGGAGGAAGAATGCGGGAGAGGGAGGGGGAGAGGAGGTGCTAGACCACTAGAATGAGGAAGGCAGGTGGAGGTGGATTGAGAGGAGGGAGGAGAGAGATAGGGAACAGAGCCAGGTGCCAGGTTCACAAGGAGGGAAGCAGAGAGGAGGACAGAGAGGGAGGGCAGGGAGATCAGCTCCACTTTGAATGAAATACCCTGATGAGAGAGAGGGCAGCAGGGGCTCTCCAGAGCTTCATCCGAGCGGACCCCTGAAGAGAGCGGCAGCATCCCTCGGTGTGGCTGCACCCCAGCCCCGCTCCCCTCGCCAGCCACCCGTTCACTCCCTCCTCCCCTCTGCTCCTTCGTAACACCCACCCCTCTAAAAAGCCACCTGCACTGCTCCCCATTCTACGTGCGCCCCCTTCTTCACATGAATCCCCTCTGTTGATGAATTTTCTTTGCCACCTCCCTTCTTCCCCCCTCGCACGCATCGCGCATCCTTCCTCAAGGCTCCCGGGCATGATGCGCTTCTCAGCCGGCACTACTGCCCCCATCTTTATTTGGGAAGACTCCGGCCTTGTGCCATATAGACCCACGCTTCGGGTTGCGTATATTTTCTGTTCTACGCCTCCTTAGTTCTGCCGGGTGGCCATTATTTTCCAGTATCACTTCATCACGAGAGACAACCCCCTGACACAAGGCCTTACACCCTCACCTTCCTCCAGTGAGCTGGTGACCAGGACCGGAAGCTGAGGTGCCTTGAAGATGGGCATACGACGGAGGTGGTGGAAGAAGACACACTGCCTGCTGACGGTGAGTACCTACCAGTGTGGGTGTAAGACAAGGCCTACGACTCTCGCAGGTCGGGGACCCCATTGTTTAGAAAGGCACTGGCGGGCTGCTACTAGAAATAAATATATAAATACCATCAGTTGCAGCGACCGAGGCTGGATGCACGCTCTGCCTCCTGCGTGGGTGTTGTTCAGTCATGGGGGAGATCCTTCCTTGCCGTGAAACAGGCTGGAATAAGCAGGTCAGACCGGGATGGAGACTGGTTAAGAGATCTATTGGCAGTGGCGTAGCTAGTGTGCCAGGCACCCAGGCGCAGGGAAGGAAATGGGCCCCTGGGCCGCAGTCTGAACTGTGAAGTGCAGCAATAATCAAGGTTTAGTGGGCCTCTTGCACCTCTGCGCCCGGTGCCACTGCACCTGCTGCACCGTCAGCTGTATAGCCAATGTGTCACGAGCCCTCGGGCAGGGAACGAAATGGCACCTGACAGCTGTGAGAATGATGAAATATAGTAATAACCAGGGTTCAGTGGCCCCTCAGGCCTCTGGGCTCCCGTGCCACCGCAGCTGCTGCACCAATAGCGGTTATGCCCCTGTCTATTGCAGGAGTCAGTCGAGGCCCAATCACCAAAGGCAGATGGAGCCTACTAAAGCTTTCTGTAAGATTTGATGCCTTTCCATTTGCCCATTGCTTGGAATGCAGCACCAAGCAATTGTATGATGACTTACTTTGTGGACGTGGCCACCTGGAGGAGGTGTGGTCTCGGAGAGGAATATTGTTTTTTGAGAGCTCAGCAAGACGCAACACGGATGCAAGTGAATTTGCTATGGACTCGAGCCTCGAAGTAAGCGTGCCAATGAAGGCTCGAGCCTGCCCCAGCCGAGAAGTCTGACCTGCCTCTGGCTCGGTCCTTCCTCCCACAGGACTGCTGAGTCAATATAGCGCCTAGCATCCTACTTCATGTCGGCACCCCTAGCAATATCCAATCTCACCGCGAAGGCACTATTGAATACAGACAGAACTCAGCACCCCCTCAGGACAGCTGGATCTTCTGCTATGCCAAGGCGTCATTCCAAACAGAAAAGTGTGTTTCTTTGTGACATTTTTCCAATGCATAGTAGCTACGTGAAAGCGTACCTACAGGCTGCAGCGCTGCCGCACTTGGCAGGTGTATTACATTGAAAACCTGTATAATTCTCTTCCCTGCATTTAGCTTTTCACTCAGCTAATCTGCAGCATGCACTTTTCAACCCTCATCGTTAGCTAAACTGACCTGCACTCCTGTCCTGAAAGTCAATCCTCTTTTCTACTTTTTCACCCTTTGAGACTGACTCGAAATCGGTCCGTTTAACTTGTTTGTAGTAAGATTTTTGTTTTTATTTATGTATCATGCTGGTTGTTATGGTGACCAGAATTTTAAAACCAAAAACAGGGACATTTTACAAAAATAGAAGGACTACAATTTTACTTCAAGCGAGCGCACAGAATCAGGGCCGTTTCTAGGTGTTTTGCCACCCTAGGCGAGAATTGAAAAATGCTGCCCCCTCCATTTTACCCATTTCAATGTTCATTGCTTAAATCCTTACAAAACATAAGTAGTATTGTTTAAAAAAGACCATACAGTTTCCCCAGCAACAACGTATGAAGAAAGGATGTTTCCAATTCTTGTTATATTCAAAGCGTTTTATTTCTTTCAAATTCTTCAATTTTCCAATCTTCAGTTATAGCCTTTACCAATGAGTCAACACGTGTTTCGTCAGAAAACAATGTTCTTGCATCTCTGACCTTATCAGGGCTATAAATAAACAAAAAGAAAAGAGAGTCTAAACTCCTATACATACATTATATAGTTCCATCACTAAACCCTGGTGTACAGAAATTGGGAAAGAGGGAAATCCCAAACACCATCAGTAAGAACAAAAGAAGAAGGTATCTCTACCACAAAGAACAAATAACTATTCTTAATAGAAAACCTAATAACACACCAATCAATGTTTAAACATGCAGGATTAAAATAATATCAGTTTACAAAGCAAAAATGTTTTTACCACAAGATTCATTACATTTTCAAAAGAAAATCTAATAACATATTAGTCAATCATTAAGAATGCAGAATTGAGATAACGAACACTGTGTATAGCGAAAAGACACTGGTAAAGCCAGGTATGTGAGTCGTTCTCAATATGCACGTTGATGGTCAAGCTCACCTTAACAAATAGACTGATCATATTTCTCCAAATAGGCATCCGTTTAATCAGGTACAGTAGTTGATCAGAACAAAATATACGCAACCTACAAACCAATAGGATAGTCAGGTATTATCACCTCAGCTCTGCTCCTTCATTTTGTATACGGTCAAAACCCATGAAATCTGGGGCACATGATCTTTACACGCGCATTCGACAGTCTCTGCACCTTGACCTTAAAGATTTAAACCAACTGCAGATGGTCAGATCCACAAAAAACTATTCAAGTAAATCAAATGTCAACTCCTTTTATTTAGAATACGAAGCAAATGGCCATTAGTATCGTCACAACACAACCCCGCTCATTCTACCTATTCCCTTATTTCACGTTTAAAAATCAAAATTAATACCCACGTAAGGACGAACTTGACCACATCAAATATACATCCAAATGCTAATCACTTCTATCTAACTTAGTTAAAATCAATCGAATCTTTAATGCGTTCCCTAACTTTAACCGCAAATCGCTTAACTTACGATTTCGTGTGGAGAGTACTCCATGACCAGTTCAGTGTGGCGTGGTGAACAAGCGCCATCTTGATTCTCTTATTTATAGTTTACGAACACCGCATCCTGTGCGTCACTGTTGAATTTAATCTAAATTGTTTAACTCATAAAATTCATACTCAATTTATACGAACAATTAAAAGTAATCATGTTTATAAAAAACTCACTCTATTTAAATCACCACATCGGAGTTGTATTTGGTAATAGATCGACTATTCCAATATGGCTGCCACCAACTTCACAGCACAGTTCAAGTGTCCCAAACATGGTGCCCACTAATCATTGTATATTCCAATGACTAATAACTATTTTCATACGCTAGATTTATCAGACAAAGTTCCATCACATTTGTTAAAATAAATGATAATACACCATACGGGCAATACAGATCAAAACAGATGAACTACACCATAACCAATTGTTTCCGTCTTATAATATTCATGCAACATGTCTGCCAAATGCTTCTATCGTTCGGTAATAACGTAAGTGCACTATCTAAATGCCTCTAATATCAAAGATCATGCGATCATATGATCCATAAGTTCAGAACCTAACCGTACCCTTAAAATATAGTTTACTAATTAATTGTAACAATATCTATTATTTGATGAGATATATGTAGTAATTACATAATAATATTACAAAATAGCCGCTAAAGCCTCAAACGTTAGTATTTTCTCAAAGAGGCAATCTCGATAACTTCATATTGTCGCCCGAAGCCTCAGACGCTAAAATTTCATCTTGGAGGCGATCTCGGTACCTACATATTGTAAAGTGCAACTTATTAATCTATTATAAAATCTCACACATAGCTAATTCATCACACTATTAAAACTTTTAATGTGCATCAAAATTTATATTTAATCCTAGTTACCTCTGTCAAAACCTCGCAACTAAGCAATAGATCAACTTGTACCAAAATTCAGGCTAATATACGCTCCTTTTTCTAACGTCTAATATTCTGATTAGTTTCCAAAATTCTCATGCATGTTGTTTAGCTCTCGCTGAGCCCAGCGCTTGCGCTGGCTCGGAGAGACATTTTGTAGGTGAGTTTTCAAAGTGCTGCTGGCTGGCCTAGCGCTTGCGTTCACGCAAGCATGCACGCGTGAACCGCTAGCCTTCAGCAGCACTTTGAAAACTCGTGCTTAAGCGCGTCATCGTGATCACTTTCGCTTTCAGAGCAATCGCGATGACTTTCGCTTTTACGTCCGCGCGACGCTACTTTTACTGCTGCGCGGCCAATGCTTGTTATTAATTCAAGCTGTGCGAGCTAGGAGCCAATATAATCTGTGCCGTATGCCTTGTTTATTGAATTGTCTTTGCCACCGACAACTGTAACTGTACTTGTTGATTCATAATCTACGGCCAATAGAGATTTCATAAGATTATCTATCCCAGAATGTCCTCACATTTGCCTTCGGAATATATTTTTCGGGTCTAGTCTTTCAGTCACCGCTTTTCGTCGCCTTGCCCCTCCCTTAACTTTTGCTTCCTCCCGCTGTTTCCCGCCACACCTAGCCAATAAGAAGGTTGAAATGTCAGTGCGCTTCGTTAGGAGTTGTTTCCACCCTTGGCGTTGATTTATTTTTTCATATTGGCACTGGCTGTTACTCTGGGCAGTTTATAGGGAAGCAGTTGGGGCTTATTTGTCTGTACACAGTGTTCAACAAACAGAGGTTACACTATCACGTAGAAAGGTATTTAACATCACACCCCATTTAACTGCGATAACATAGAGCGCCTTTTAACCGGTTAACTACGGAGCCTTCCCTACCCCAGTGCACAGCCCTCTTTTAGGTATTCACGGTAGTTCGCGCGCAGGCCTCCATAACACAGAAAGTATCCACAACAAATCTGCGTCCTGTTTACCCCCACCGTAATGGTAATGGTATCCAGGGTTTGTGGCTCCCCTAGGAGAAGACAGAGAAAATAGCCAACATATAACTACATTTTGTTTTTTGGGGGGACAGAGTGAGGAAAAAGTGTTTTGCAAAACAGTGCCTTAGTTTCCCCCTAAAAATAGCGCCAACAGAAGATTTACTCTGCTAAAATCACTATCTTTGCAACTTTTGGGAACATGCAGAGCTGTATCAAAACAAGCATTGGCATAGCCAATAGGTCTCGCTTTTGGGACCTTATAAGTATTTAGTTTTGCAGCACAATATCCCTGGTGCAACAACATCACCTGTTGCATGGCTAAACCTTGTACCTTATAAGTGTACAGTTGATGTTGTTGCACGAATGATATTGTGCTGAAGTTATCCAGTACAATATCCTTGGTGCAACAACATCATGTGTTGCATGTCTAAACACTTATAAGGTCCCAAAGGCGAGACCTATTGGCTATGCCAATGCTTTTTTTAAATTAGTGCACAGTCATTTTGACTTGCACCGGAAAAGAACCCTTGGTTGCTCCAGAAGCGCTGCTCTGTTTACTTTCCTGTTCCGCGACCTCCCGATGTCTGCGCCCCTTTTGTTCCCACCCGCCTCCCTCTGTCCGTTGTCTCCCAGCTCAGTGTCCGGGATTGTTCAAGTCAGGGCTGTAGCCTCAGGAGTGTACTCTGTCTCGTGACCTCCTTTGCCTTTCCGCTGCTCACTGCATACACTGTGTTCACCAGTGGGGACAGGGGTTCGAATCCCAGTGGGTCCACTCAACCTTTCCTTCTCCTGCTGAGCACCATTCAGTTAGGTAAAAACGTGTCATAACATACAAGTAAAAAATCTGCTCACCTAGTGAGGGTGTGATTAACTCATAGAGCTGTTTTTGTTTACTTCATACACATCTTAGCTTTACGATAGGCCCAGTATTTCACCACCAATTATGCAATTAACTTCTACATTGCACGAACTCCTTCCCCACAGGCGCGAACCGCAGCTGTTGGAAAGATGACTCCATTTTGTACAACAGTTTCCTGTTGTTTTGTTTCAGAGAAGACTCTTCTTACAAGATCCTGCGGTGCACAGACTCTGTGGCTTGTGGGTGGTGACAGGACATCCAAGCAGAGCTCTTTATTTACCTGTCTAATAACACACTTCCTCCTGCCCTTCCAACCCTTCAATGATCATAACTCGGTTCAAAAGAAAAGGAATGATAATTAAATAACGTAACTAAACATTTATTACTAAACTAGTCACAGATGTCAGATGAAATGCGTGCACCTACAGTAACAATAAACCTTTGCTAACTAATGTATTCCTCAAGAAAGGGACTTTTCAATTTTTTGGACAGCGTGAAATACGAATCAAATGGGCCTGGTTCTGTTAATGTTTACATCTGGCTTAAAGACAGTTTTAGCTGTCGACCAAAGCTTATATCACACATAAATCCAGAGTGTCAGCCACACTTCAGATCAGCCCGTATAGAGTGTCCCCCTCACTGCTCTTGTGCTATGGAGGGCTTCCATGTCAACGACGGGACTGTAAAGTGTCCTTGCACTGCAATGGAACCTGCAGTTGCAGTAAAATAATCTTTCTTTCACCAAAGTAATGCTACTTCAATAATATTAAAAGTAACATCCATTGTACTAATACAGTAGAAAACATGCACGCCCCAGCATCTTTTAAAACACAAAAATTCTATGAGACATTTTAGGCTTGAAACCATGCCTTCCTGTCTGCCTGCCTGCCAGAGCGACCCAGCCGCCGCTGAGCCGCCCGTCATCGCCGATTCCCGCCGCTGCCTACCTGCGGCCCCGCCCACCTCCAGCCCATTGGCCGCCCCGCTCCCGCCTCCCAGCTGACCCGCCCTCCCGGCTCCAGATTTAAGTGAAGCGCTGCTGGCGATTCAGGAGTGACCACTGTGCCTTCTACGAGGCCGGGTCACCCCTCCTGCCGCCAAACGCCTTCCTGTCTGCCTGCCTGCCAGAGCGACCCAGCCGCCGCTGAGCCGCCCGTCATCGCCGATTCCCGCCGCTGCCTCCCTGCGGCCCCACCCACCTCCAGCCCATTGGCCGCCCCGCTCCCGCCTCCCAGCAGATTTATGACGCCCCCAGAGCGACCGCGCAGCGGACGCGCGCAGCGGGAGCGCCGATTGAGCGCCGAAGGTGCGCCAAAGGTAAGCCCGTCTGCGCCCGTCCGCGCCTGGACCGCGCCCAGTGCCAGGACCCCTGGCCCCCGCAGACCCCAGCCTGCCCGCCGGACGTACGACGCCGCCACCCTCAACGTCCTCAACGCCGGCCGAGTCCCGGGCTGCTACCGTGCCACCCCGAGACGCACCCACGGACCCTTCTGCTGCAACTCCTGCAAGTTCACCTGCTTCTGGGCCTGCACTACACCTGCACCAATCAAGACCAAGACGAGCAACAGCAGCAGCCAACTGAAATGCATCCTGCTCAACACCCGCTCCGTCCACAGGCACGCCATCGAGATCTGGAACCTACTCGACACCACAGCCCCAGACGTCGCCTTCTTCATGGAAACCTGGATGAACGCCACTTCAGCGCCTGACATCGCCATCGCCATCCCAGACGGCTACAAGATCATCCGAAGGGACCGCATCAACCACACCGGAGGAGGCATCGCCATCGTCCACAGGAACACCATCCGCATCACGACCAACACCGACGACACCCTCGCAACCGCCGAGCACCTGCACTTCCAAGTCCACATCAACCCCAAGACCACCCTCAGAGGCACCCTCATCTACAGACCCCCGGGACAACGCACACAATTCAGCGAAGACATCGCAGACTTCATCAGCCCACACGCCCTCTGCTCCGCTGACTACATCCTCCTAGGGGACCTCAACCTCCACCTGGAGAACAACAACGACCGCAACACCACCACCCTGCTGGACAACCTCGCCAACCTGGGACTCAAGCAGCTGGTCACCACCCCCACCCACTACGCCGGACACACTCTCGACCCCGTCTTCTCATCCAGCAAGGACATCGCCTTCAGCCACGCCACCGGACTCCACTGGACCGACCACAGCTGCGTCCACTTCAGCTTCGGCAGGACCACGATCCACCACCACCAGCAACAGGTTGCACGCAGGAGCTGGAACAAGATCACAGCCGACCAGCTCGCGACCTCCCTGAGCATGAACCCGCCCACCAGCACAACGAACCCCAGCCAGGCGGCCACCAACCTCACGAAGTGGATCAGCGACTGCGCAGACGAGCTCGCCCCCCTGAGGAACCCGCCTAGCAGACCCGGTAGCAAGAGAGCCCCATGGTTCACCGACGAACTCAAAAGCTCCAAGAAGAACTGCCGAGCCCTCGAGAAAACCTGGCGCAGAGACCCAACACCGGACAACATGACTGCCCTCAAGCTCGCCACCCGAAAACACCACCAACTCATCCACACCACCAAGAAAACCGCATTCAAGGAACGACTGGACAACAACGCACACAACAGCAAGGAACTCTTCAACATCGTCAAAGAGCTCTCTAACCCCAACGCCGGAAACAACGACATCACCCCTTCGCAAGACCTCTGCAACTCCCTCACCTCCTACTTCCACAACAAGATCGCGGACATACACAACAGCTTGAGCACTCAACCGACGAATGCCACGACCGAACCACCGCCCCCACCACCACCCTCCGCGCCTGGACCCCGATCAGCACCGAAGACACCGTCCGCACGATGAACTCCATCCACTCCGGATCGCCGACCGATCCCTGCCCTCACCACATTTTCAACAAGACCGACGCTGTCATCGCACCCCACCTGCGGAACATCATCAACACCTCCTTCGACACCGCTACCTTCCCGGAGAGCTGGAAGCACGCCGAACTCAGCGCCCTACTCAAGAAGCCATCGGCCGACCCCACCGACCTCAAGAACTACCGCCCCATCTCGCTGCTCCCATTTCCCGCAAAAGTCATCGAGAAGACCGTCAACAAGCAGCTGGCCGCCTTCCTCGAGACGAACGGATCCCTCGACCCCTCGCAGTCTGGCTTCCGGGCCAACCACAGCACCGAGACCGCCCTGATCGCAGCCACCGATGACATCCGAGCGCTACTCGACAACAGAGAAACAGCGGCCCTCATCCTCCTCGAACTCTCCGCGGCCTTCGACACTGTCTGCCACCGTACCCTAGTACAACGCCTCAGCAACGTCGGAGTCCAAGAAAAGGCACTGGAGTGGATCATCTCCTCGCCGGAAGGACACAGAGAGTCTGCCTCCCTCCGTTCAGATCTGAAGCCACCGAAGTCATCTGCGGCGTTCCTCAAGGCTCCTCGCTCAGTCCTACTCTCTTCAACGTCTACATGAGCCCCCTCGCAGACATTGCACGCCAGCACAACCTCAACATCATCTCCTACGCCGACGACACCCAGTTGATCCTCTCCCTCACCAACGACCCCGCCACCGCCAGAGCCAACCTTCACGAAGGGATGAAAGAGGTAGCCGAATGGATGAAGAACAGCCACCTGAAACTGAATTCGGACAAGATGGAAGTCCTCATCCTGGGATCCTCACACGCCGCTTGGGACGACTCCTGGTGGCCCCCCGCCCTAGGCAGCGCACCCAAACCAACAGACCACGCACGCAACCTGGGCTTCATCCTGGACTCCTCCCTCTCCATGACCAGACAAGTCAACGCTGTCTCCTCGTCGTGCTTCAACATCCTGCGCATGCTACGCAAGATCTTCCGGTGGATCCCCACCGAGACCAGGAAGACGGTCACCCAGGCCCTCGTCACCAGCCGTCTGGACTACGGCAACTCCCTCTACGCTGGAACCACCGCCAAACTCCAGAAGAGACTCCAGCGGATCCAGAACGCCTCAGCACGACTCATCCTGGACATCCCCCGTCGCAGCCACATCTCCAGACACTTGAGAGACCTGCACTGGCTCCCGGTCAACAAGAGAATCACCTTCCGTCTCCTCACCCACGCACACAAAGCCCTACACAACCAAGGCCCAGGATACCTCAACAGCCGCCTCAACTTCTACGCTCCCAAACGCCAGCTTCGATCGACCAGCCACGCCCTCGCCGCCGTCCCCCGCAACCGAAGAGCCACCACAGGGGGACGATCCTTCTCCTACCTCGCCGCCAAGACATGGAACTCCCTCCCCACCCACCTCCGCCAGACCCAGGACCACGTCGCCTTCAGGAAGCAACTCAAGACTTGGCTGTTCGAGCAGTAGCGGACCCCCCAGCGCCTTGAGACCCTCTGGGTGAGTGGTGCGCTATATAAATGCGATGATTGATTGATTGATGCAGTATATAGCCGTCAGCCGTCTTTTTTTTTTAATTATGAGATTTCAACATAGAATCGAGTTGAGAGTCGAAGGACTAAAGTTTACTTGATCAACCAAATTTGCATCTTTTTTTTTTTACTTCCTGTTTTGGTGTAAGCCGCTCCTCGAGAATTATTACTTTCAGATTAGTTGACTTGCATTATACTGGCCTGCGCACAAGAAAGTAATGCGCATTACTGCTATGAGTGCATCTTTTAGTGTTGGCTGCCTTTCATTGAGAAAAACCTCACAAAAAGAGATGCTGCCTTTTGATTATTGCATTGTTCTAGTCATTTGTTGTAAGTTACTGTAGCTGAAAATTGGGTGTTCGCTCTGCGACTGCCTTCTTCCTGAATCTGCGACGAGATCCTTTTATGTCGCTGTTTGGTATGAACTGATTGTCCTGGGGAAGATGAGCTTGTGGTGAGAGGTTTGCTCGCTAGGTTGAATGTGGCTGTAGACAGGGTATTTATTATTCTTATTGTTTTAATCTTTGCTAGGTGTGATTTACATTTCGAGTTTTTGTGATATTAACTGTTCCATATTACCTCTAGAGGGACAGTGTTAGTGTTAGACAGCTGTGACAATAAAAGAATGTTTCTCACTCATACGTTTATCTTTCAATTAACTTATTAATAAGAAAAATTGCGGGGCCTGCCTTGGTTTAAAAAGGAAGCAAGACCTATTGTATTGTAGAGCGCAGTGTCCATGAAACGGGCAACTCACTCACCAATAAAGTAGAAACAAGCATTGGCATAGCCAATAGGTCTCGCCTTTGGGACCTTATAAGTGTTTAGCCAGGCAACAGTTAATGTTGTTGCAGTAAGGATATTGTGCTGCATAACTAAATACTTATAAGGCCCCAAAGGCGAGACCTATTGGCTATGCCAATGCTTGTTTTATTGATGGATTCGAACATAATAGAGTCAAGTATAGCTGTTTCCTATTTACATGACATATATCCAACATTCAATGCATCAAATTGTTTAATATCCGTGAAATGTCTTGAGCAGGAATGTATATATAATCAGTAAATAAGCATCTACAAGATATTCGTGCCCACATACCAAGGATTTTAGCAAATAATTATATTTTAGAGTATCCCTATGTGTTACACATTTTAAAAAAAAGGGGGGTTATGTCAGATTCCTTCATCAAATTTGGTTGACATAAAAGAACGCTTTGCCAGACGTGGATTTGATAAGGAAGTGGTCAATAAAGCTGATACCAGAATACGTAAGATTAATCGAGTTGACACTCTAAAAGACAATCAGGACACTGGTAAGGGAAAGAAGGAAAGTGTGATCAGGATGGTCACTAATTTCCATCCTCAGCCACATAAGATGTACAACATATTGAATAGACATTGGTCTTTACTCACTGCAGATGGTGAATTACAAGAGTTTGTCAGAACACAACCAAATATTACATATAAGAAAGGCAACACCATTCGAAAGCATTATAAGTCCTAGTTATCCACTACCACCGAGAAATTAGATTTGGTTAAATACCAGAAGCAAAGGGTTTTACAAGTGTGGACATTGCACGACGTGCAGAATAGCTCTGGATATAGTAAAAGAGTTCAGCTTTAATAACTTTCGAACATTTGAAATCAAGACTCACATAGACTGTACGACACGCTATGTAGTATATGTACTCATATGTAATTGTGGCAGGATTTACATAGGGAGTACGATAAGATCAGTCAAGGAGAGGATCAGTGAGCATTTTAGAGATGTTAAGCAGAGGAATATGAGGTATCCGATTGCACATCATATTTGTGAGTGTACAGCACAGGGGAAACATGTACAATTTTGTTTCCATGGACTCCAAATGATCTTGAGCAGCCCCAGGGGTGGTAATAGAGAGCTCATGCTAAGACAAAGCGAAGCACGTTGGATCATGACTTTGAACTCTGTGGAAAAAGGACTTAATATAGATCATGAGATGCAATATTTCTTATGATTGCCACAAAGACATATGAATCTGACAAATCCCCCGTTGTGTTAAATGGGTGATTGCTACAAAGATGAATGAATCTGACATAACCCCCTTTCTTTTAAATGTGTAACACATAGGGATACTCTAAAATATAATTATTTGCTGAAATCCTCGGTATGTGGGCACGAATATATTGTAGATGCTTATTCACTGATTATATATACATTCCTGCTGAAGACATTTGACGGATATTAAACAATTTGATGCACTGAATGTTGGATATATGTCATGTAAATAGGAAACTTGACTCTATTATGCTCTAATCCATCAATAAAACAACATGCATGAGAATGTTGGAAACTAATCAGAATATTAGACGTTATAAAAAGGAACGTATATTAACCTGAATTTTGGTATGAGTTGATCTATTGCCCTTGATGGTCTAGCTTAGTTGTGAGGTTTTGACAGAGGTAACTAGGATTAAATATGAATTTTGATGCACATTAAAAGTTTTAATAGTGTGATGAATTAGCTATGTGTGAGATTTTATAATTGATTAATAAGTTGCACTTTACAATATGTAGGTACCGAGATCGCCTCCAAGATGAAATTTTAGCGTCTGAGGCTTCGGGCGACAATATGAAGTTATCGAGATTGCATCTTTGAGAAAATACTAACGTTTGAGGCTTTAGCGGCTATTTTGTAATATTATTATGTAATTACTACATATATCTCATCAAATAATAGAGATTGTTACAATTAATTAGTAAACTATATTTTAAGGGTACGGTTACGTTCTGAACTTATGGATCATATGATCGCATGATCTTTGATATTAGAGGCATTTAGATAGTGCACTTACGTTATTAGCGAACGATAGAAGCATTTGGCGGACATGTTGCATAAGTATTATAAGACGGAAACAATGGTTATGGTGTAGTTCGTCTGTTTTGATCTGTATTGCCTGTATGGTGTATTATCATTTATTTTAACAAATGTGGTGGAACTTTGTCTGATAAATCTAGCGTATGAAAATAGTTATTAGTCATTGGAATATACAATGTTTAGTAGGCGCCATGTTTGGGACACTTGAACTGTGCTGTGAAGCTGGTGGCGGACATATTGGAATAGTCGATCTATTACCAAATACAACTCTGATGTGGTGATTCAAATAGAGCGAGTTTTTTTATAAACATGATTACTTTTAATTGTTTGTTTAAAATTGAGTATGAATTTTAGGAGTTAAACAATTTAGATTAAATTCAACAGTGACGCACAGGATGCGGTGTTCGTAAACTAATAATAAAGAGAATCAAGATGGCGCTTGTTCACCACGCCATACTGAACTGGTCATGGAGTACTCTCCACACGAAATCGTAAGTTAAGCGATTTGCGGTTAAAGTTAGGGAACGCATTTAAGATTCGATTGATTTTAACTAAGTTAGATAGAAGTGATTAGCATTTGGATGTATATTTGATGTAGTCAAGTTCGTCCTTACGTGGGTATTAATTTTGGTTTTTAAACATGAAATAAGGGAATAGGTAGAATGCGCGGGGTTGTGTTGTGACGATACTAATGGCCATTTGCTTCGTATTCTAAATAAAAGGAGTTGATATTTGATTTACTTGGATAGTTTTTTGTGGATCTGACCATCTGCAGTTGGTTTAAATGTTTACGGTCAAGGTGCAGAGACTGTCAAATGCGCGTGTAATGATCATGTGCCCCAGATTTCATGGGTTTTGACCGTATACAAAATGAATGAGCATAACTGAGGTGATAATACCTGACTATCCTATTGGTTTGTAGGTTGTTATGTTCATTATAGTGTTTTGTCTCGTGCTTGCAAGCACGAGTTCATGTGGTGTTGTGTTATGAACTCTTGGTTCTTGGCACGATCAGGATGTTCTAGATCGGGTCCAAGAATCAAGAGTTGGCAGTTGAGGAAAACCAGCCGGAGCTTGAAGACGTGTAACCGCTGGTGCTTCCTTTATTTCTTCATTGGAAATAAACTTATTTCTAAGTTTACCCAACTCGAGTACATCATCTTTACTCCACAAACTTGGCGACGATTTTTTTTTTAAAGGAAGCACTATTTCTAAGAACCTACGTGGAATAGGAAAACCTACAAGAATCTAACCCGGATATTTGAGGATTAAAATCTGTGGTATTACGTAGTTCTGCTCTAAGGTTATTAATCCGTCAATTTTTTGATTTCTTTTTCTTCGCTGGATTTACTTCGAGTGGCCAGATTTCGTTTCATGCATCACAGAAGGATTTCGAATTGTGTGTGTAAAGAGGTCCTTTGAACTGTTGCGAGGAACTGGCTGAGTGCATCTGGATTCGTCATTTGATTTACTGCGGGTGTGCTGACTAACGGAGGAGCTGTCAAGTTGCGGAGTTCTTGCCGTTGCAAGCATCGGAGTCAAAGTGTTCTTTTGAAAATTTTACTCAACGACTTCACTCACCTATTCCAACGGGGCATCTCGTTCTCATTCCTTAGTGGATTCTTCGAGTGGAGTGTTCCGTCTTCTCCTGCTGGCAAATGACGCGCGTGTGACGTGTGCTGTCCCACGTTTACGTTCAACGACGCAACACGCCCATTCACGTTTGATTTCATCTGTGGTCATCACATTTCCGTGTTTAAGTCAAGAACGAGGCATCTATTTTACAAAGGTACAATCTATTTTTGTTTTCTTCTTCTTTTTTTTTTTTTTTTTTTTTTTTTTCTTTTATCATCCTGAAGATTTCTTGTGCTGGTTTAATGTACTAATTTCTGAGCAAAGTCTTCAGCGCGTTTTCAAGACTGCTTCGTTATTTGTAAAAACTTATCCTTCATTTGTCTCTTCGGACAGTAATTCAGTGACACCTATCTACACATCAAACTGTGTTTGGATTCCGTGTTTTTTTTTACATGTTTTTTTTTTTTCTCTTCAAGAAAGACTTTCTCGTTATTTCAACATGATGGTGTGCCATCTAGTGGATATAATTTTTTCATAATTATTCTTATGCTATTCTAACCTTTTCCTTTCAGGTGCATTCTGCAAATTTCTATTTTGTGATAATATATGTGTAATTGATTTGTGGGCAATGTATAATTCGAATTGAATTTCTATTTCAGGCATTGTTCAAGGTAAATTCTTTTGTGTAGCTAGTTTTTTTTTTTTTTTGTGGTAAAAAAAAAAAAAAAAGCATGAGTGCACAAGGTTATACTCTTTCTCCCCCGCAAGCGTACTGGCCTGCCGGAGGTTCACCATGTATGCCATGGGTAGAATGGAAAGCGTATTTTTTGAACTACATAGATACTTTAGATGCCAACGGTAAAATGAAACCTCATGAAAAAAAAGGTATTTTCTTACATTCTCTGGGTCCTGAAGGACTTAAAGCATACAATGAACTACCGAGTATTGAGTCTAGTGGTGACGGGAATGTTTTTGAAAAGGCTATTTCAGATTTTGATCGCTATTCTTCACCTAAAGTGTGTGTAGGTATTTCTAGGTATACGTTTTTTCAAAGGAAACAGAGTTCTAATGAATCTGTTGACTCTTATGTTTCCGTGCTCAAAACTTTGTCGTTAGATTGTAAATTTGGAAGTTTACAGGAGGATTTCATTAGGGACCAAGTAGTGATGCATGCTAATAATTCCACTATTCAAGAAAGGTTATGGGTCAATGGTGATTCTAATCTTGAAAGCATATTAGCCATTGTGAGGAAATCAGAAATGTCTTGCAGAAGTGCAAAACAAGTCAAAGGCGAGTCTAACAGTAATAAGAATGATGTTGTTGCTAAAATTAATCCCAATAGTAAGTCACAAGATTTAAAAAAAAAGAAGTCTTCTGGTGCCTATACAGGGAAAAGAGAAGATCAAAAAGACAATTTAAGGTGTTTTAGGTGTACAAGTAAAACTCACCTGGCCAACTACAAATTTTATCCGGCCATTAAACAGAAATGCTCTAATTGTGGGGTTATTGGTCATTTCATGAAAGCATGTAACAGAAAGAATACTAATAATAAGGTTAAATGTATAGGTCAAACTGATGACAGCGATGATGAAGAACCTAATTCTGATTGCGGTGGTGCAAATTCGTATGTTCTAAATATAAGGGGTTCTGAGCTTGCTATATTGAACATTGACAGTTCTTTCATAAGAAAGAAACCTATATGTGACATGATTATTGGTGGTGTTGATACTAAAATGTATGCGGATTCTGGTTCACCATACTCCATTGTGAATGAGATGATCTGGAATTCACAATTCGTACCTAAATTAGGTAACGTTTTGAATCCTCCTGACATAAGTCCGGAAGGCTATTCTGGTGAGAGAATTGATATCTTAGGATACAGAACCCTTGTTTTCAGATTTAAGAATCGTGAATGCACTGCTAAGCTTTATGTGTCAAAAAAAGGACCTTCTGTTTTGAGCTGGTATGATCAGGGTAAATTGGACATTATGTTAAACCCAAACAGTTCCAATCCTGTCATGGTTATTGATGAGGTTAATGGTCTCAGCGAGTTGCTTCATAAATTCCCCAATGCTTTTAAGCCTGACATTGGCAAATTAATTGGCTTCAAACATGAAATCAAGCTTAAGAAAGATTCATGTCCTAAAATTCACAAAGCACGTAACATTCCTTTAGCTGTTCGCGAAGAAGTAAAGAATGAACTTGACTCCTTAATGAAAGATGGCATTATTGAAAAGATTGAATCTTCAGAGTGGGTTTCACCCATTGTCGTTGCTAAACGAGCCAATGGAAAAATTAGGTTATGCATTGACCTCCGCCATCTTAATAACAACATTGTCATTGACCAGTTTCCTCTACCTCGCATCTCAGAGTGGGTTTCACCCATTGTCGTTGCTAAACGAGCCAATGGAAAAATTAGGTTATGCATTGACCTCCGCCATCTTAATAACAACATTGTCATTGACCAGTTTCCTCTACCTCGCATCTCAGAGATGTTAACCACTGTTAGGAATGCTAAAATTTTCTCAACAATTGATCTTTCCGCTGCTTATCACCAAGTTGAATTACATGAGGATAGCAAGGACTACACTGCTTTCATTACCCCGTTTGGGTGTTTTAGGTACAACAGAATGCCTTTCGGGTTAGCTTCTGCAGCAGCCATTTTCCAACGGGTAATGCAAGATATTTTAAAGAATTGTGATAATGCCATTTGTTTCCAAGATGACATTCTTATATTTGGAAGCAATCCTCAGGTTCATTTAGCAGCACTTGAGAAGGTACTCAAAGTACTTTCGGATCATGGTCTGACTATAAAACATTCAAAATGTAAATTTGGCGTGAAGTCAGTGAACTATCTGGGTCATGAGTTATGCGAAGAGGGGATTAAACCAAAAAATGATTTAGTTGAAGCTATTCGATCTGCTCCTCATCCCAAATCCAAAGATGATGTTAGGTCTTTTTTGGGTCTTACCGAGTTTTACTCAAAATACGTGCCAAATTTTTCTTGTCGCATGTTCAACATCAGACAGTTGATCAAGGACAAGAACAAGTTTATGTGGTCTGAAGAGTGCGAAGCGGAGTTTGCAGATGTAAAAAAGGCGATTTGTTCAGCTACTGCTCTTTCTAGTTTTGATCCGTCATTATTTTGCATTATCACCACAGATGCTAGTGCAAGAGGTTTGGGAGCAGTTCTTGCTCAAAGATTAGATTCTGGTAAAGAATGCATAATTGCCCATGCATCCAGGGCGCTTACTCTTGCAGAAGAAAAGTATTCCACTATAGAAAGGGAAACCTTAGCTTGTGTTTGGGCGTTTGAGCACTTCAGGGTGTTCGTGTGGGGTAAGGAGTGTTTAATCAGGAGCGACCACAAACCTTTGGTACGGTTATTGACCACAGAGGGCATGTTGAAAGCTTCTGCACGCATAGCACGTATGTCTATGCGTCTTCAGGATTTCATTTATAAGATAGTTTATGTGCCTGGCAAAGAAAATGTTACTGCTGATTTTTTTTATCTAGGATGCCTTTACCACTTAAGGAATGTACCCACAATGAGTGGGATGATTTCCATGTTGCTCTACTTCATGATGAAGAGTCTGCACCTATTGATCGTGATGTTTGGTTTAAGGAGTTTAATAATGATCTAGTTTTAAAAGACGTGGAGAAGCACATTTTAGAAGGGTGGCCTAATAAAAAGAACATCGGTGCTGAATTAAGGGGTTTTTGGGAAATCAAGGATGAACTTTTAGTAGCTGATGGTATTCTTAAAAGAAATGATCGTGCCATTCCTCCAGTTAGGTTGCGACAAGAAATTGTGTCACATGGTCATGAGGGTCATTGTGGTATTGTGAGAACAAAACAAAGAGTCAAAAAAAATTTTTGGTGGCCCGGAATGGACATGTTCATAGAACGTAGTGTCAGGGATTGCATCATGTGTGCCAATGCTGATAAAACATTGATTACCCTCAAACCTAATCTTAGTGAGCATACCTTTCCTGATTTACCGTGGCATACCATCGCCATGGATATATTGGGTCCTGTAGGTCCCAATCAAAAATATGTTCTTGCCACCATTGATGTTTTTTCTAAATGGCCAGCAATTAAAATTGTGGGTAAGGTAGACACTGATGCAGTACTTTCTTTTTTGGATGAAACTTTCACAGAGGAAGGGTTACCGGTACGCTTAATTACTGATAATGGTGTCCAGTTTCTTTCTAACAAGGCAAAAGAGTATTTCAAAAGAGTAGGTATAATTCATTGTACCACTTCTTTATACAATCCCAGTGGTAATGGTGTAATAGAGAGATTCAACAGAGTTCTCAAGAGTGCTATTCAAGCCACGGGAATTAATAATGACAAGTGGGAGCTACAGATTTTTAAAACAGTATGGATGTATAGAACGTCTACAAATGCTATGACTGGTTATTCACCATTTGAGATTATGAGAGGAAGACTTCCTAGAACTAAAAGTAACCCTGCTTGGTTGGCTTCTTCTACCAAATCAGATGTGAATTTAGAATCAGTGAAAGAAAATCTCATCATGAATCGTGCTGTCAGTAAAGAACAATTTGACAGGAAGAAGGGTTCTCCGCATGACCCGATTGTCAGTGTAGGAATGTTGGTTAAAGTTAAAAAACCGTGGAAAGTCAAGAAAGGGGAAAGTCAATTTATGGGTCCTTTTGAAATAAAAGAAGTTCTTAAAAATTCTGTTAGGCTTACTAACGATAAAGTTTGGAACCTTAGCAGAATTGCTGTTTTAAAAGGTGATAAGAGTGTATATTTAAATCTTGAAGAAGAACCTGAGTCTTTTAATGTATGTGATGAGGATGATTTTGTTGATTGTTCCAGCAGTAGTGTCAATGTTCCAAAAGAGTTGGATCTTAATGTAGATTCAAGAAAACGTCAAACAAGGAAACCTGGTTGGATGTCTGACTTTGTTTCCTTTATCAAAAACAAAATTGTTTTTTAAGGTTTTTTTTTTATTTATTTATTTATTTATTATTTTTTTTTATGGAAATGTGGTTTTTTTTGTTTTTATTTAAGGGAGGAAGATGTGTTATGTTCATTATAGTGTTTTGTCTCGTGCTTGCAAGCACGAGTTCATGTGGTGGTGTGTTATGAACTCTTGGTTCTTGGCACGATCAGGATGTTCTAGATTAGAACACCTGATCGGGTCCAAGAATCAAGAGTTAGCAGTTGAGGAAAACCAGCCGGAGCTTGAAGACGTGTAACCGCTGGTGCTTCCTTTATTTCTTCATTGGAAATAAACTTATTTCTAAGTTTACCCAACTCTAGTACATCATCTTTACTCAACATAGGTTGTGTATATTTTGGTCTGATCAACTACTGTACCTGATTAAACAGATGCCTATTTGGAGAAATATGGTCAGTCTATTTGTTAAGGTGAGCTTGACCATCAATGTGCATATTGAGAACAACTCACATACCTGGCTGTACCAGTGTCTTTTCGCTATACACGGTGTTCTTTTTCTCAATTCTGCATTCTTAATGATTGAGTAATGTTGTTAGATTTTCTTTTGAAAATGCAATGAATCTTGTGGTAAAATCCTTTTTGTTTTGTAAACTGATATTATTTTAATCCTGCATGTTTAAACATTGATTGGTGTGTTATTAGGTTTTCTATTAAGAATGAGTTATTTATTCTTTGTGGTAGAGATACCTTCTTCTTTTGTTCTTACTGATGGTGTTTTTATGAACATATTGGTTTCCCACTTTCACAATTCCTATACACTAGGGTTTGGTGATGGAACTATATAATGTATGTATAGGAGTTTAGACTCTCTTTTTTTGTCTGTTTATTTATAGCCCTGATGAAGTCAGAGATGTAAGAACATTGTTTTCTGACTAAACACGTGTTGGCTCATTGTTAAAGGCTATAACTGAAGATTGAAAAATTGAAGAATTTGGAAGAAATAAAACACTTTGAATATAACAAGAATTGGAAACATCCTTTCTTCATATGTTGGTGCTCGGGAAACTGTATGGACTGTTTTTTGGACTGGGTTTCCCATTCATTTCTGTGGGCAATAGTGGCAGCTCACTTCCCTGGAGCACCTATTCTGGAAAATGATCTTTTCGCACATGAGGAAATGAGTAACTAGTTTTCCAAGTGACCCTGTCACCTCTCTTTGCTATTATTAGCTTAAAAGTGCAACATCCCTGAACAAAGAGCAGCAGTACACATTTTATAAACTAAAATAAGGAAAAGAGCTCATAAGTATTACATTAAAAGGTTTCCACTCCAGTAATCAACCAGGTACTGCAGAACCCCCAGGAATGGTGCACTTCCACACCCAGGAAAAACAATGCTGTTCAAAGAATTACGAGAAAAAGAAAGTAGCACTTCACTGGCAAACTCTGTAAAGTGGCAGTAATGTGTTTGGGTGAGAAGAAAACCAATCTGGCCACATTGCGACCACTCTGTAATGCTTTATTTTGTTATTTATTTTTCGTATTTTGCACCTATTTTTCTCTTGGCCCAGAGGCAGCACTTTGGAACAGAAAAATGTAAGAAAAAGAGGATATTTCCAACAAAAGTGTTTCTTCCATCTTTGGATCCATTTCACAGGGGAACGTATGAAGGAAAGTAGAGGAAACAGAGGGTAAGAGATTTTTTTAAAGCTGGTATTGGGTGTTTTATGCGTTTAAGAGGCAGGTCTGTGAAAGATTCAGAGAGAGAAATGTAATGAACTGCATCTGAAGTGTGGTGAACACATCCGTTAGCTACATTAACCGCATGACCAGAGATGCCCCCGGGGCCTGTGGAGGAAATTGCGGCAATGTGAAGGGAACTTTTGATGTCCCGGCAGTGTGGTTACAGGAACCTAGACTCTGTTCAACTGAGGGTATTTCTTTGTCAAGGGCACCCATAGTATTTATTGGATAGTTCGATATTGAAGAACTGGGCTTACATTGTGCCTTAGGTGTCGGTAACTAGCGCTTCCCTATTGTGAGTGTTGAGGGAGAAGCAAAGGGCCAGAGGGGGCCCAGCCCAGCCTTGTCCGGGCGCAGAGGGGCCTGCTTTTGGCCCGGTTTTAACCCAGGCACTTGCCTGAGCGCCTGGCGCACTAAACTGTGCTTGCCGGTCATTGGCGCCTTCTTCCTGGGCTTGTGCTGACAGCTAGAGGCTGTAGTCCCTGAAGCGGCCCCTTTTGAGAAGCAAGTACGGTGGGAACCAGTTGAAGCATGGTTTTCAGCAAGTGAGAAGCTGCGCAGGAGAGACAGAAAGGAAGGAGGGAATAAGAGGAAGAAAGAGAGGGGGGCAGCTGACAGCTGCAGATCAGGAAAAGTGGACACTTCAACCACTGATCTTACCTTAATACACCTTCTGGGCCCCTAGGAACTCCCACAGACAACAGAAGCAGGCTGCAGGGTAGGCCAACCAGTCCTTACCTTGACGTTCCTGACTTTACCTCTCTCAAGCTCCAGACGACAGCACTCCGGGTCTACTGCACGCCCGTGCCAAGGCAACTGCAGGGATTCAAAAGTGGGGAAAAAAAACGATGACAGGCCTGCCCCTCATTAAATCATTGGTCCATTCTATCTGGGGGCAGGCCAGAATCAAGAAACAGGGCCGTCATAAGTAGCACGATTGTGCTATGAATGATTGACGGCCCTGATTATTACAGACATACGATCAAATGCATAAGCGCATAAGCATGGGTGTTGCAGAATACTATGAAAGTTGAATGCATTGGTACTGAGACATCCACAGATCTTTACCAGTCCACCTCTATAAATCAACGTGTATTATGATCCTAGACTTCAGCTATATAACAAGCTCTTACAGCCAGGGCCACTAGAATTATGAGATTGTGCAGTGATTTTTGGCTCTTTATAGATTTGCCGCATTTGCCACACAATCCATCATCTGCCACATAATGTGCAGATTTAAAAACAAAATGTTTCTAGCTCAAGTGATTCAATAGTTTAAACAAATGCAGCAACACGTGTTGCTGCGCAATGGAAGGCCCATTACAGTACAGGACTGATCATCTTTCTGCTGCTTACAGCTATATTTTAGTGTTAAACTGATACTAATGAAATGCAATCAGTCCCCATATCGTGTTATCAAGTTTAAAAATTATATAAGAATGAAGTAACATTATTACAAAACTTGCTGCATAATTTGTTCTTTCTTGTTGAATAATTTACTCAGAACTGCTGCATAACGTGGCCCTCTCCTGCCACATAATAACAGTGGCACTGCTTACAGTACAGTCTTGTCTGACCCACCGCACGCACCATTATAGTAAGGAGACATACACCAAGTTCTGACATTTTTCCTTTCCACTTCCCTGTAGTGCTCACTGGTTTGTCAGTACTGAGATATTCACCGAGGGTCTCATTTACAAACTCTGTGCACTGCCGGAATTATACTTATAATGAAGTGTTATATAGAGAGCGGAGGTACAGCACCCCGATTTATAGTTATACTGGAGTTAATATTATTGTTGAAATGTCGAGTAATGCCACCCCCAAAAAGGGCTATGGTGGTTGTGTTTTAAGCAACAAGGATGTGTTTAGTGCCCTAAATGTGTGGTTGGTTGCAGCGGTAGCATCATGAGCGGAAGTAGAAATAAATAATTGCCCCAATTTATGGCCGAGCAGCATTGTTATTATTAATGAGAATACATGTAGTGAGATGAACGTGAGATCCCCAATCTGCCGCCATGGAGCCATTTACTAACGAGAAAGGATGACCCAGTGCCGTCCAATACAACGTCCCCAGGTGTTGTTATTATGGAGAAAGGATGTATGTAATTCACCCCTCCCACTCTATGACCTTAGGGCAGGTTCAATGCTTGAGGGAAAGGATGCACCAAGGGATTGTTCTGTATTGTATTTGCATTTAATAGCTCTTACTACCCCCGCTGAGATGTTGAAGCGCTTTACAGCGAGTAGCACGCAACACCGAAACCAAAGGCTAGCGGCATGGTGGTTTTAGAGAGGACATAGCACCATCATTGGCAACACTTCCCACCCCACCACACGTAGCATGCATGCCAATAAATAAACACACCACACATTTTTTTGTTTGGGTAAAACTGCTGCAGGTTTATTACATACACCATTACGTAATCTGGTGGGTTATTTTACGGGCGATCCAAGGGCAGGCAACCATCTGGGCCGCCTGATGAGCCAAGCAGCACTGGGGCGAACCCCATCTGTGCTGCCCCTTCTGGTGATCCTCTTCCCAGATCACGTGACACATGATCCCTTATTACTCACGCCCCTTTCAGGGCGGAGAGTAGCAAGGCAAGACTCCGGTTGTTCAGGCCCACAACCGCCCGAAGGGGCATCAACACGGTTTTCCAGGAACCTCCCATGAGGCTCCTGGGCTTTGTCTCTGGCACCCCCTATGGTGCCGCGCAGCGGTACTCTTCTGTACCCATTTGCTTCCAGATCGCCCTGTAACTCCGCCTGCAATGAAAAAGGACAACATTACAACATTCTCTGCCTCCTGCCTGCCACAAACCATGCCGGGTAAGCGGTAGGGTGGGCGACGACGTGTCCAGCACGCAAAAGAGGACGTCCAGATGGTGGGGGAGGCATATATACACCTCCCCCTGTCCTCGCGCACAGGAAGTGACGCTCGCCTTGCGTGCCGCAACAAGGCTGGGTGGGGACTCCTCCCTGAGTCCCTGCCCATAAGGGGGGGGTGTGGGGTGCCCCGATGGCACTAGGGGGCTTCCCTCTTTGTGGCCCCCTGTGGGGGCCCCGGGCAGCCGCATAGCACCATCATTGGCAACACTCCGCATCTGTGCTGCCTCTTCTGGTGATCCTCTTCCCGGATCACGTGCCACATGGTCCCTTATTACTCACGCCCCTTTCAGGGCGGAGCGTAGCAAGGCAAGCCCCAGTTGTTCAGGCCCACAACCGCCCGAAGGTCTAACGGGGAGACGACACGGTTTTCCAGGAACCTCCCATGAGGCTCCTGAGCTTTGGCCCTGGCACCCCCTATGGTGCCGCGCAGAGGTACCCTTCTGTACCCATTTGCTTCCAGATCGCCCTGTAACTCCACTACAGCTCTGGAGGTAGCCACCGTCGCTGCCAGACCCCCCCACCAAAACAGCTATGGTCTTACCTGCAACCTCTCCTCTCTAGAGCCTCCAGCAAATCTAGAAGAAAGGAATACATCCCTACCGGTGATAAATGAACCCCATCTATCTCACAATAGCCCTTGACATTAGCCTGAATCAACTTTGGCCTGTGACTTGTGCAATTAACTATTAACCCTTCTGCGTGAAAGTTCCACTGCCTCACATGACTCCACCCCGTGCCAACAGTGGGCGGAAATAATTCAGACACTATGGCACACCTTGCCCCATCTATTTGCTGATCTCACCAGCCGCCGCCCTTCTAGCACCGTGTGTGCCTGAACACCTGCGTGCCCCATCTATGGGACAGCAGCCCACTTGCTAGGTGACCCCTCCCCCAACCCGCCTGCCTACTTTGGCTATTATGGCGATAAGCATTATACTTAACCTTAGAGCAGTCCCTATGCATGCGAAATCATGATGCACAGGAGTGTTCATAGCTAGAAGTTTGTGACAATGGGCGGGGGAGGCATGTTTTCCTTATTCCTGTGGGAATTTTGCCCGCTCAGTTCCCTCTGAGGTGGAACCCCTTAGGCATACCAGCTAAGAGAAACTGTCTGATTTAGGCAGTGCGCACTGTCTGTAATATGGTGCCTAACATTGAGGATTGACTAAGTCCTACTTTACCTCATCCTAGAATATTACCAAATAGGGGGTTACCCACTGCCAACCACGGAGCATCCCCGGCGGGGAAAATTATCTGCTCCGTTCAAGTTTAGGTTTAGTTGAACACTGGACGTGCCAAGTGTTCTATTGACATAGTAGCCCATTGTGCCTGACACCTTGTTACACCAATTATTGGGACAGCAGCACACTATGTTGGCTGCCCGCATCCCTACCAAGCGTGGTAAAAGTGTCGGAATCCCAGGTTCCCTGTTACATGCTAGCTGCAGTACACTTCCAGTGGACCCGCTGGGAGATACCACAAACCGCATTGGTCAAGAGAATCTTAAGAAGCGCCCAATTTTCACCTGGGCGTACCTCTAAATGGAGTTGGCTTCACACAGCTGTAAGGCCAGAGACACACCTCTTAAACCTATTTACTGGTTTATGCTACTTGGCACCCTTGTGGTTGAAGCTCTGTGTTTGTGGAGCGCGCGTGCCCCCGGGGCACGATGTTGGTGACGAGCCGGTGTCTGTTACCCACACGCTGAAACTTATCTATCGCTAACTGCTCATGCTTGGATTGAAGGAAAGCTGGATGCTTCATAAGGACTGTAGACTTAATGCTCCCATCTAGTTTGACCACAAAACTTAGGGAAAACCCAAGTAGTAATCGGGCCCTTCATGGTACATCTACCCCAGCGCTGACTATCAACGTGTTTGGGACACCGGGGCAGAAGATGCCCCTTCAAGTCTCAGGTTCTAACCCATAGACGGATAAACCAGGGGGCAGACAAGTCTGTGGGAACCATACGGGAGCATTCAGAGCAAATACCTGCCCTTTCCTATGTATTAGAATGCCGAATGATCAATAATACCCTGTCACCATTTGGCTCAAACGAAGCGTTTACCGGACTATTTTGCACCACCGCACGCTTGTTAGATGACCACTACACCACCCGCCTGATGCCCTGGCTAAAGAGCGGGTGAATATGTCTTAACTGAAGCAACCTGAAACCTGCCCTTGGTCGCAGAGGAATGGCCCCCAGTGTATATCTGTCCCTGTTACTAAATGGTGCGAGCAGGTGTTCCTCATAAAGGCCTAAGCTTTGGGTATGTGCTAAGCTTAGTGTGCTGCCGGCTGGTGGTTTACGTCTTCTGACATTCCCTCACGATAAATAATACAAGACCACGCTACACCTACACCTACAACACGCCAGTACCAGTCGCTTAACAATGCTTGTTAGTTGTATCAGATAACTGAAGCCACAATTCTGGCTTCGCTGCGTAGCATATTGAAAATGCTTCCATTCTGAAATGGTGGGACTGTCACCTTTATGTGTTTGAACAAGCATTAAATGTCTCCCTTAAAAGAAAAGCAAGCTCAACCATGGATTGTGCAGCAAGCACTGCATCGCAATGCAACCGATGTTATACTAAATAACGTGGCATGTCGGTAGTGGTCTAAAGAGCTATGGTCGGAATAGAAGTCTAAAGCATTAGTGCCAAAGAAGAACCACCAGGAAACCTCTGCATCATGCATGAACTGGGAAAGGGCCACTTCCCTGAAAATTGGCCACAAACCAGTAACCCCCATGATATCGGAATCCAGACATACACCCGGGGGGGGGGGAAACAGGCGACTCTTTTAAAGGTGAAAGAACGTGCAAATTCCATTCTTGCCACCCGGGCATAATACTACGTTAGAACCCCACATTGATATAATGCCAACAAACGGACAACCGGACACAGCCGTGCCACATCCAAGAAGAGCCCGCTACGGTAAAAAAGCCCCATGAGGGGTGAAGTACAGTTCCTGCCTACTTCAAAACCAACAAAACTAAAGAGAAGGTGGACCTCACTGGAGCGCCCCACCTTGTTCCCACTAACATGCACAAGCGCTAGTATAGGGCAGGGAAACAATGACCAACTGGGTGGTCACTCGCGACACCGATTGGGTCGCTTGCCCAGACAAAACTGATATTGAAACAATTGAAACCTACATGGTCCACGATTAACCCAGGCGCCCTGAGACGGTCTTGAACAAGGACCAGTGGACAGCGAGTCACCCGATAGTCAGTTAAATATTGATGGATTTGAGACAAAGGCACCATCCAAACTACTGAAACAAAGTTGGCGAGAATGGTTCTATGGAGAAAAGCATTGAAAGATTCGCTCCTCAAAGTCAAAGGACATAACTACCCGCTTAGGTCTACCTTGCTGGGAAGGCTGGAGCGATGCCCATTATCGGAATTAGTGAATGAAGACATTATTCATTCATGTACAGCCAAATTGTGAGAGACTGCCCCCCAAGTGGTCTTCCCGCTTAATGGCACCCTGGCAGTACAAATTGGTTTAGAGCACCAATAATTAACCCCCAACTGATATTCTGATTTGCCCCACCCAGGGCACCCTGTCCCGTAACCACCAAGGCAGACGTACCGCAATGCCAACTGAAGGCAGAGTACAACACAATTTCTGACCTTGGGCTGTTCGCGGCGACACATACATAGTGATGCCCGGTATTGCGTAAAACTAGAATCGGCATACGTGCACGCTACATACCACAAGGCAGTTCTAAGGAACACCTGACAATTGTGCCACTCTAAGCCAGGTCTCCTGTCAGGCGGCCACTTCCTTTTGCACCACACCTTGCTCCTGCCGTGCTGCCAATCATAGTAACACCACAACTACTTACCCGGGTACTCGTGCAAACGTGAAAATTCCGCCTATTTCAAGCCCTCAAAACTAAAAGGATGGCTTGGGCAGCTGGCAACAGTGATTTTAATGCCAATTGCATTAATCCATGCCTTTAGGGTCATCTCTACAATAGACAGCGCCAACTCGTGGCAGACTGTCCCAAGCGCCAGTGAGCAATTAAGTCACATGCAGCGCACAGCACCCACTTGGACAAATTACACAGTAAACTTTGTGCTGTAATTTAGCCTAGTGGCCGCTGGGTGGTTTGCCGCTATGTAGTGGCCGCTTAGTATTTTGCTGCTATGTCATTGCATCCCTGTAATCAATACAATAGGGGCACTACACCTACAAGTCCATCTTATGGCTTAGTCAATGCTTCTATTTGTATCAGATAAATAAGCCACAAATCTGTCTCAGTAGCGTAGCCAACCAAGAGCTAGCTGCCCCCATCCATAGCTGCCAAGGTTTCAGTTTGCTAAGTGTGACCTTTTCATCATATCAGTGCAACTAAAAGGGACATTTAAAGGTCTATGACTTAATTTTTATTTTTTTTGCGAGCAAAATCAAACAATGAAGATGAGGGAGACATATCGATATCAGCAATTACACAAACATACCCGTGTACGGTAGCCTATAGGTCATACAATTCATAGCTCTGACTAGTTGGATCATAGTGACAGTTACCGGTAGGCCTAGCTAATAGTAACCCCACAGATGGTGCCACTTGCCACACCCCCGGCTCTTGGATCCAACCCATGAGCCAACACATGCAAATGAAAGGAAAAACCGGCTGTAAATTGCTCCTTTACGTGGCACCTGTGCATTACAAGTGAAACCTTATTGCTTCAATCACGTACCCTAAACCTGTGTTTCCTCGACAAAAACCACCCCTTCCCAACCTACCAATATAAGTTCATCCATATGGCTGTGGAACTGAACCTATATGGATAACCTAACAGCACCCCAGGGCCCTGATAGGAGGAGACGATACGGTGTTCCTCAAGGGGAACTTCTGTTTCATGAATTCTCTATACCGACGTATCTCTCAAAGTGTCTAGTGACCCAGCCATCTTTGCCCTTTACCTCAGCATTGCAGGCAGAAACACATTCGAGCCAAGAGAAACATACATATTCAAGCCAACCAGAAACTTCCTCTTTCAAAAGTTAGCATTAGAGAAGGAAGGAGCGTGCGCACTACAGGATCCAAATGCACCACTGCCCTCAAATACGCTGTGAGCAGAGCAAGGTGTGTATAGAAACACCACTGCGCTGCGTGGTCTCCTATTCTTCCACACAACAGATTTCATGCCTTTACTTCTGTCTGTAAATTAATTGGAAAACTCGTGTGCTCATTCCCAGATGAACTTAACACACTTAAAACATTGAAAACACGTGCGCTAAAATCTGTGATTAGAGTGGTGTGCCACACACCTAGATCTGGGTTTCTTACATCGCATCCAGATATATGATATAACTCTCAAGCCATTACCTTGAAGGTGAAAAGGATGAACTCCAGCGAATGAGGGCACAATTGAAAACGTGCAGCTAAGGGAACACCAGGACCCGAAAGGGGAGACGTCCTGACCTATAAATTTCCTTAACACCAATTGTAGCCAATATCGTAATCACAGGCCAAATCTGATTGACTGCCTTACGCTGGTTCCCCCCTGCCCAGCACACACACACACGTGCCCCGCACGGCCGGGGCCAGACCCGTGCACGCTGGCCTGGTGAACACTGCCTCCATCCCCCTTAACCCCCTCCCCTGTTGGCCATGTGCTGACCACGGCCAGGGGAGAGGGCAAAGAAAACGGGGGGAGGGGGGCAGTGGCGCACCCACCGCAGCACTGCTCCCGGGCATCGCACGGAACACGTCTGAACGGCGTGGAGAGAAAGGTGGCAACTAGGAGCTGCCAAACAGGCCGAACCCCCATTCCCTCTTCGATCTCTGAGGCAGTCTGTTCCAAATTGCCGCCTGGTCGTGCGCTGTCACATACCCAATGCTCCCGCGCTCATCCCACCGTTCACACCACGACTGCCAACCAAGCAGCAAAACTCCTTCCAATACCGGCGACGAAGCCAATCCACTTGCACCCATGCTACCCAGCCCCGGAAGGCCGCCGAGAGAAAAGGACAACTGAGGCCGCAGGAACCCCACCAAGCGCACAGGGGGTAGCAACAAACAGCCACACTAAGCACGGCAATCCGTTCAATTCTGCAATGGCATCATGAACCGAGCGCGAGACACCATGCTCGAGGCTCGCTGCAGGAACACATACGCCCCTGAAATACCTTTCAGGATGACAGCACAGACTGTGACGAAGGAGACCACGCGTGACACGTGGCCTACTGAAGCGCTCTGGAGACCATGCCCCATCCGCAGACCCAGTAACGCTCAACAGCCCAATATTTTCCGAATAGTACCATTTTAAGTCCCTATTGACGCCAAAATAGTTTTCAACCATTAATACACCAGCTGCTGCTAACAAACACATCCACTGCCAACCGGATGGCCCGTCTGGTGGGCACGTTCACTGTGCTATATGACTGGCCACAGCAATCGAATACTCACATGCACGCACACACCAATCGGTCCCCCGAGGCGCCACACCCTCAGCACAGATCGAACTCTAAACCGCTTCGAAGAGCAACCTTTGCTAGATCTGACCCCGCCCACCGCCACGAAGCCCCTCGCCTCCTGTGCAGCAATGCACCACCGGGTCGTCGCATATTGGGGGAACCTCTGTGCCAACCCTAGATTCAACAAAGAGGGCCTCAGCAACGAGGCCAATTATTTACCCCCTGCTGTTTATCACCGGCTGGTCGCCAAGAGAAGGGGCCAGCCGAGGACCCCGTGGACCAGCTGCCCTCCGAACCACCAGACCGCGGGGCCACCGTCCAGCCCCAGCGCCCGCACCAACAGGCTTGGTAAATCCCTGATGGCTCCCAGGGATGATAGCCAAGGCGGCTCCGACATGAAAGGCCTGCAAATGTGGGGCCATGGGGGGAGGAACGGGCAAGCTGGGCCACCCCGCACCGGGCCCACGGCCCCGCCTGCTGTCCCCTCCAACACAATCTCTAAACACCTGTGGGCGCCGGCGGGCGAAAACTGCTGGTGGACCGAGCATCACTTGGAAGCGGGCGGAATGGCAAACACACCCTGCAAAAAGTAGCAATGACCCCCAACAATCGCTCCTGTGCTGCGTCGATCGCTCCCCAAATTGCAACCCTGAAAAGCAGGCAGAGGCCACACATCAGCACGCGCCCACTGCCCTCCGATGGCAGCAGCCCGTGTCCGGAATATGAAGGCAGCACCGCAAAGGAAACCACCATCAGCTCAGTCCCGCTGCCACAAATCGGATTGGATGAGGCTGGCCTCCCAGTCCCCCAACAATGGAAACGGACCCGGACGGCACGCCCCATCCGACCGAACCCCCACACTCCCTCCGGTCCAAGTGCTCAGAGCGCTCAACTCGCCCCACGCCCGAACGGGCAAGCAACACCTGTGCCCCAGCCCAGCCGGGACCAGCATGCAGGCCAGCGCCCGGTCCAAGCCGCACCGAACAAAGCTGCACACCTGGGTGGCGAACAACCCCATCCATGGATCCGTTCCTGACCCCGCACCGCAGCGCACCCAGGCGCAGATGCATCGGCGGCCAAAGACCAGGGGATCGAACCTGCACCATCGGAGACCGAACAAATAAACACACACCAAGGACGCCGAACCCACGGCTGCCCGCCTACTCCGGCAGACTACACCGCACCGTGCCGCAGAACCAGGGAGCCCAACCAAGTACCCGGGGAGCTCCCAAATCTGCCCCCCCCAGAGGCACCACAAGTCCGGTAAAAGCCAGGCAGTGCCTGCACCGAAGAGGCATGGGAGGACAGACAACTCACCCTCACTTGCAGCTCCCTCAGAAGGCGTGAAGTACAGCGCGAGGCAGGACGGCGGGAGACGACCGACCAGACGGCGTGTCCAGCATGCAAAAGAACATGTCCAGATGGTGGGGTAGGCATATATACACCTCCCCCTGTCCTCGCGCACAGGAAGTGACGCTCGCCTTGCGCGCCGCAACAAGGTTGGGTGGGGACTCCTCCCTGAGTCCCTGCCCATAAGGGGTGGGGGGGGGGGGTGCCCCGATGGCACTAGAGGGCTGCCCTCTTAGTGGCCCCCTGTGGGGCCACTAAGAGGGCAGCAAATACAGGCCAGGCCAGCATTGCGGAAGCATTGACAGGGCGGTGGGCGGGCTTTGGCAGGGACTCTTGTCAGAAAGGTGCACTCCTCTCACCCTCCATCCGACCTCTAAAGCTCACCCGCTCTACAACCGTGGCGCATTGTCTGCGGGATCGTCAGTGTAAGGGAATATCGCAAGGACGCCTTTTAGGACTGAATCGAGGTACGTGGTCAAAAGAACTGGAACAGCGTGCCTTTGTGCTTGGAAAAGGCCGTAACCCTGATACCATGTTTCAGAAGCGAAAGAGGAGAAGCCGTGCAATGAGACACAGAAGACTGGAGAAAACAGTTGGAAGACGTGGTAAAACTGGCGAAGAAAGAATAAATAGGAGAAAGGGAGAGAGAACAAAAGCACGGGTACAGGACTAAAAGGAGAAGAGAGAAAGGACAAAGGAGAAGGCAAAGGGGTAGAAGAGCGTGAAAGGAAGAACTAAAGTGAGACAAAAAGGAGAAGAATGACAATGAATGAAGGAGAAATAAGACTGACATGGTGAAAAGAAAATAAGTCAGAAAAAGATAACACTGATAAAATGACCGAGAGATAAAAAGAGAGAAAACAACTTAACAAAGAAGCGATAACAGGGCAACCAGCAGGAGGTTTGGAGGAAGGCCAAACCATACCTGAGACATTTAGAGAATAGGTGCTACCATCCGCCCTGTTTACATTTCCCTGCATCCTATATGTTTTCTCTGTATTGTGCATTTAACCCTGTATATATATTATCTACTGGCGGTCGGCAGTAGATAGTTATAGTTAGGACCGTGTTTCCATGGGAAATCCGCAACATTCTATTTGGAATAACTTTGGCGCCGGTTGACGAATCCTCGCGAAATTTTCAAAATAGGTGGGGCGCTCCGCTCCTACCCTGAAAGTCTCGGGGGGGATTCGTCAAGCGGGGGCTGAGAAAAAAGGGGGGTCCCAAAACGCGTTTTCCCCATGCAATTTTCCATAGGGATTACTTGAAATTTGGCAGAGAGGTAGTCCTCAGCTCAGGGATGTGCCTTTTGCATATATGGTGTCAATCTGTTCAGTAGTTCCTGAGAAAATCAAAAGTAAAATCACATACATATCTGGGCGGAGCCTAACCACACATCTCATCCTGAGATCTGATTGGCTGTCAGCACTTCATCAAAGAAGTGTTGGCAGCCATCTTGGGACCAATATACATGATAGCACCTCATTAAAAAGCATTGCAGTTAATAGAAGGTTTTAAGACTTTAGTTACATTATAAATCATTTGTTGATGGTACCTGTAATATTGTGAGCAGTCTAGCAGTTGGGTGGGCGGAGTCTCGGGGTGAGGGGAAGAGGAGGAGCGACGGAGAGAAGCGGCAGTTAGAGTAGGGACGAGAAACCAGTGAGCAGCTAGGAATAAAGCTTCCAGAAATACACATGTCGTGTCTGTCGTTATTGTGGTCGCGACACGACAGCTGGCGACGAGGGTGGGATGAGCAGTCCGCTCTCCCCTGAACCCCGAAGGAACCGTGGTCAGTCTCTGGGCATCACGCAGAGTAAGTCGCCGTCGCGACACGTGAGCCCCTGATGAGACCGCCGTCTGCACCAAAGACCAGCGGTCATTAGTTGCGCTCCGCGATACCCAGATCGCGTGGAGCCCCGTGGTAAGAGCGCGGTCGAGCGCCGAAGGAAGTGATTTCAAAGGGAGCGCCGTTCGCGCCAAAAACAGCAAAACGGCCGTGTGAGGCTGAGGGACTGAGAGGGAGCGATCGGGAGCCCAACCCCGGTCCTGCCGTGCTGCTCGAGTGTCAACGACAGCGGGAACAAGAGGAGACTGTGAGCGCGCCATGAAAAGGAACGCTGTCTTGCTGTGAGTGAGCCCCCCCCCTCAAGCGTGAGGATTAGCGCTTGTGCCTGCCGAAGAACTACCTGGACGGTGAACTACCTGCCTACCTGGACAGTGGTTCTCAGAGGAGGGCTAGTGGAATGGTGATGCCCGTGGACAGTTGGTGAGTGAGCCCTCGCTGCAGCCCTGAGGGTGGGGAAAGACGTGAGGGCAGCCAAGTCTCGTGGGAGCCAGTCCGGCGGCCATCTTAGAATCAGGCAATCGCAAGAGGACATCCCTCTAAAGTGAATGGGCGGCCATTTTAGAATCAGGCACCCGAGAAGCACAAGCAATAATCAGCAAAGCATTGGCCAGTGAATGAGTATCTTGACAAACAAGCACAAGCAAGTGCAAGAAAAAAAAAGGTGAAGCAGAGTCATCAAGCACAAGCAACAAACGAGAGCAGAGTCGTGACAAACAAGCACGAGCAAGCGCAAGAAGACAATACATAAGAGCGTACAGGAGAAAGAAAGGAAGACAATGTCAAATCACGGGTCGCCCGTGCGGAATGAGGCCAAACCCATCGTGATGGCTGTATCACATCTGCGCCCCCCAGAACCCCTGGTACTGGTGATCGGCGGGAGCATGGGCCCAAGATGGGAAGAATGGATTGAGGATTTTGAAGATTATATAAAGGGTTCCAAAGTAACCGAAAATGAAGACCAATTAATTGCATTACGCAATCTCGTAGGAAAAGACATCAGCAAAATCATCAAAGAACTTCCGGCGGCGGACTCGGGGACGTATGCCAAAGTGCGTGAAGCTTTGGACAAGAAGTTTCTGCACAAGAAAAACGTGGACTACGAGAGGTATATGTTCCAATTAGCTCGTCAGGGGAAGGAAGAAATGATGAGCGCATACATAACACGGTTACGCCGTTTGGCACGCCACTGCGATTTAGACGCGTTTTCAACAGAGGATGCCATCCGGCTGCGCATCATTGATGGGTGCCAGTCTGAGACACTCCGGAGGAAGCTGCTGAAGAAGAGTCACAACCTTGACGACATTGAAGAGATGACAAGGGTGCACGATCAGGCGGAGGAACAGGCAAAGAAAATGGAAACAGAACGTGGTGAACGAAGAGAGCAAATTTGCCGGGTGCAAGCCAGCCGCCCTCGCCGATGGTCCCGAGAGCGAGTGCGGTATTCCCGACCACCTTCGCGTCACCGGCACTCCGGACGTCGTCGGCCTGAGTCAGGAAGGCGAGACAAGAAACAGGAGCATCTGAGGAAGTGTTACAGGTGTGGATATGATTTTCCGCATAGAGGTGCGTGTCCCGCCATGGGCCAACAGTGCCGCAAGTGTGGTAGGAGCAACCATTTTGAAGCAATGTGTGGAGAATGTCGTCGAGAGAAAGAGAAAAATCCACCCAGGTCTTCTCGAGTGGACACGCGCCGGCACCACGCGAGAGCGGTGCAAGATCGTCCGAAGTCCTCGTCGAGATCATCACACTCCAGCAGAGAATCACAGACATCCAGGTGGTCGAGGAGGTCCCCCTCTAGAGAATCCAGGTCAACATCTTATGAACGGGACTACTCAGTTGAATATGCGAGTATGGTTGCTGACCCGGACCAACTCAAGAAGTATCCCCGGCTGGACATCAGTGTAGGAGAGCATGCAACAAAATTTGTGTTGGACAGTGGGGCGTCATTGAATTACATTCCTGTGACAGAGTATAGGAAAATGAATCCTCTCCCACCACTGAGTCCTGCATATGTCCAGGTGTACACCTGGATGTCCAGGAAGCCACTTCCCTGTCTAGGGAAATTCTCAACTACACTGAGGCACAAAACAATGTCGGTACCCGCTGTTATCCACGTCATCGAAGGTCCCGAGGCCGACTGCCTACTCAGTCTGCCCACAGCCGAGAGACTGCGCTTGGTGGAAATCCTCTATCGTGTCAGCAACGTTACAGACATCATCCACAAGTTCTCGAAACTGTTCATGGGACTTGGTAAAATGAACAGGTGTCAGATTCGCCTACACATCAACGACAAAATTCAGCCTGTGGCTCAGCATCCTCGGCGAGTACCGTTCCATCTCCAGCAAGCCGTGGAGGATGAACTCCAGGATCTGTTGGTGTCTGACATCATTGAGAGAACGGAAGGTCCCACGCCATGGGTGTCACCGGTGGTCATTGTTCCAAAGAAGGGGACTCCTGGAAAGGTCCGGTTGTGTGTCGACATGCGGCTATCCAACATCGCCATTGAGAGAGAACGACACCCAGGACCCCATCTGAGTGATATGATCGCTGCGTTGAATGGTGCCCGAGTGTTCTCAAAGCTGGACCTCAACAAAGGGTATCACCAGCTGGAGCTCCATGAAAGCTCTCGGTACATCACGACCTTTGCAACGCATCTGGGGCTGTATCGATACAGTAGGCTGAATTTCGGTATTTCTTCAGCCGCCGAAATCTTTCAGGAGGCCATACGCCAGACCATTCACCACATCCCCCAACACGCTGAACTACAGCGATGATATCCTTGTGTATGGGGCCAATGTCAAGGAACACGATACCGCTCTCGACCGAGTGTGTCACGCTCTCCTGGAAGCTAACATAACGCTTAACAAGGACAAATGTGAATTCCATCAGTCTACGTTAAAATTCTTTGGGCACGTCTTCTCGGGAGCTGGAATGAAGCCCGACCCCGAAAAAGTGAGCGCTCTAAACGACACCAAGAGCCCCCGAGACGTCAGTGACATTCGGTCCTTTTTGGGAATGGCAAGCTATTGCTCAAGATACATCAAGGATTACGCCACCCTCAGTCATCCGCTCAGAACCCTGACCAAACAGGGACAACCTTTTGACTGGACTTCCGAGTGTGAGCAAGCTTTCCAGGGGATTAAACAAGCTGTGGAGACGGCTGGCAGTCTTGCATATTTCAGCCCCAACCGCAAGACGGAAATCACGGTGGATGCGAGCCCAGTGGGCTTAGGGGCCATCCTGGCTCAATACGACAACGACACAGATCAAAGACATATCATGGCCTATGCCAGCCGAAGCTTATCTGACACTGAAAAGGCATATTCCCAGCCCGAAAAAGAGAGCCTTGCAGTGGTATGGGCCTGTGAACATTTTCATGTGTTCATATACGGCAAACACTTCACCATGGTGACCGACCATCAGGCGCTTGTCGCCATCTTCGGAAATCCACGATCCAAAATGCCACCTTGTATAGAATGCTGGGGCCTGCGCCTGCAGGAGTACACCTATACTATTGTTCACAAGCCGGGAAAATCAGCCAACCCAGCTGATTACATGTCGCGACATCCCAGGGCATCCCACACATCTGGACCTTCCGTCGCGGAGGAATACATCCATTTTGTGGTGGACCAAGCTCGACCACCCGCCGTTCCTCTAGAGGCCATCCAGCAGGCCACCCTGCACGATGTGATGTTACAGAAGGTGATACGCCGAGTGCAGATCAAAAGATGGAGGCAGGAAGAGCCCGATGAAGAGAGTGATCCGCAGATGCGCCAAGAAATGCAGGCTTTTTAAAACGTGAGTGAGGAGCTGTCTGTCACCACAGAGGGTTTGCTGCTAAGAGATCAGAGGATTGTCATCCCAAGTCAACTACGGCAAGGTGTCATCAACCTTGCACATGGAGGCCATCGGGGAGTGGTCGCGACAAAAAGGGCTCACAGGGAGCGTGTGTGGTTCCCACTTCTTGATCGAATGGTGGAACTCACCCTGAGGGACTGTCTGCAGTGTCAATTAGTAAGCCACGGTGATGCTTCAGCCCCGCTGCAGATGACCCCGCTACCGCAGGGAGTGTGGCATGAACTAGCCATGGCCCACTGCAATCAGGCAAATATGTCCTTGTGATAGTGGATGAATACTCCCAGTTTCCCATTGCCCAGTTTGTGCCGTCCACCAATGCATCCGCCACCATTGCGGTTTTGGATGAAGTATTTGCGGCGTGGGGTGTTCCCAAGGAACTGAAAACGGACAATGGTCCCCCATTCAATGGGCGTGAATTTAGTGACTTTACAAAACTGATGAACGTCCAGCATCGTAAAATAACGCCCCTGTGGCCCCAGGCCAATGGCACCGTTGAGAGATTTATGGCCACGCTCAAAAAGACTTTCCAGCAAGCCACCCTTGACAAAAGAGACCTGCAAACAGCTCTTAATGAATTGCTTCGCGCGTATAGAACAACGCCACATGCTACTACAGGTCAATGTCCGGCTACGCTCATGCTGGGGCGCCCCATCCGGACACGGATACCTACGTGGGAAGGTGCCTTGCGACCGGTGTCACCAGGTCGCGTTCATCGAGAGGTGGTGGGTGCTGACCGCGCCGGAAAGGCAAATATGAAATCTTATGCGGACAATAGAAGAAGAGCTAGATCCCTCTCCTTTCATGAAGGGGATTGTGTCGTGGTTAAACAAGAACAGAATAGGAAAACGGACTGTCGGTTCAGAGCGGAATCACTCACAATCACTCGCCAAAAAGGCACCATGCTGACTGCTGAGTCGGAGAACAGACGCATCACTCGGAATGTGTCTCACTTTCAAAAATGCACTCCCGCCATGAGAGAAACACTCACACAGGGGCCTGCGACCTCCATGACTGAACACAGTGAGAGACCTGATCAGGTCCCTAGAGACCGAGAACGGAACACTTTGGGAAGCAATGGGACTGAGTCTGAAGGTATGTCTCTCCGACCAAGAAGAGACATTCAACGGCCCAGACGTTTAATTGAAGAGATGTAAGCAGATGCAACAAGTTTTGTTAACAAAGGAGGAGATGTAATATTGTGAGCAGTCTAGCAGTTGGGTGGGCGGAGTCTCGGGGTGAGGGGAAAAGGAGGAGTGACGGAGAGAAGCGGCAGTTAGAGTAGGGACGAGAAACCAGTGAGAAGCTAGGAATAAAGCTCCCAGAAATACACATGTCGTGTGTCGTTATTGTGGTCGCGACACGACAGTACCATACTCATTTTAGGAATTGTGGTATGTTCTAAGGTGATTTCACCATGTGAAAAAGCCTTCTGCTGGGATATCATGATTAAGAGAAAAATATTTTATCATGCTTTTCCCACAGAGGTTTGGAAGGTGATCTATAAGCTAAACTGAGAGCTTATTTTCTGTAAATTCACATTATCTTTCTCAGTCATGTGAGAATGAAGTCTGACATTCTCAGTAAAACATGTACATCCAACAAGGGCAGAGACTGTCAGTTGATTCCTTTGTGTTTTACTGCAGCTTCCCAGAGTGTTCCAAAGAACAACTAGAGCGCTAACAGTCCTACTTATGATAAACGTATGGCACACCTGAAGCCATCTTGATTGCATTAAAGTGGTAACTCTTAAAACATTTAATTTAAAAAGGAACAAAATGAGGGGGTTCATTTTTCCATAGAAAGTATGATTAGTGCTGCAGAAAGAAAAATTAGGGCACATTTTGAGCGACCTCTCAAATCCTCTTCTATTTCATTAAAAAACTTCTGACATGCAGACTGAAACATGCCCTTTCAATACCAGCAGCAGACTTCCCTGGTGAGCAGTAGCTTTACTACAGTGATCTAATGAGCAAAAAGAGTGCTAACATTCTGAATTTATGGCAAATGTGTGACACATCTGAATGCCTTCTTGATGGAATCAAAGTAAAAAACTGAAAGTATTTCCTACTGAGGAGACTGCAGTAAATGAGGAAATTAGGAAACTTCATAACAAATAAGTCTCCCAAGATGGCCACCAGAGACAAAAGAGCCCAAATGTAGCCCAAATATCACCCAGATGTAGCCCAAGTATAGCCCAATGACAGAATGTCCCAGAGTGTTCTTAAAAACAACTAGAGCGCTTACTGTCTTCATTATGACAAAAGTATGGCACACCTGAAGCCATCTTGATTGGAATAAACTGGTAACACAAAACATTTAATTTAAAAAGGAACACAATGAGGGGGTTCATTTTTCCATAGAAATTATGATTAATGCCGAAGAAAGAAAAATGAGGGCACATTTGGAGTGACTTCTCAAATCCTCTTCTATTTCATTAAAAAATTCTGACATGCAGACTGAAACATGCACTTTTAATACCAGGAGCAGACTTCCATGGTGAACAGTAGTTTTACTACAGTGATCTAATGAGCAACTAGAGTGCTAACATTCAGAATTTATGGCAAATGTGTGACATATCTGAATACCTTCATGATGGAATCAAAGTAAAAAACTGAAAGCATTTCCTACTGAGGAGACTGCAGTACATGAAGAAATTAGAAAACTTCATAACAAAGAAATCTCCCAAGATGGCCACCAGAGACAAAAGAGCACAAATGTAGCCCAAAATCACCCAGATGTAGCCCAACTATAGCCCAATGACAGAAGTGTGCAAAACACTTATTATTTTGTGTTTTTGCAGTTTTATATAGTGCAGACTTGTCAGGTATTGGAGTGCTTTACATGAGCATTGGTTACATCACACAAGAACAAATTCATTTTGGTTGTAGACATGGGGAGATTAAGTGATTTGACCAGAAAAACAGAATGTCGAGCTGAAGCAGAAACTCCAACCTGGTTCCCCAGTTGCAAAGTCTGCAGCTCTGGAAGTAACACCACATCCTCTCCCCTAAGTGCAACATTTAATCAAGTGGTCAACTGGATAAAAAAACATAAAGATAACAAATAATTTAAAAGTGCTTTGTCGCTATTTGAAAACTCAGAAAATATGTCCTTATTTTAGTCTTTTAGAGCACTAACCATAATTTTGATGCAAATAAGACCCTCTCATATATGTAATTTCTAAAGGAAATGATCTAGGTATTACAGTTTTGATTACATCAAGATGACGTCAGGCGTTCCACACTTTTGTAATAAATATAGAATGTTAGCAATCTAGTTGTTCATTAGGATACGGTTGAGAGGCAGAGGCCAGGGGCACGGACTCTGAAAATTGAAGGCAGGTAGGAGGGTGCAAAGGCAACAATTTAACCACACTGAGCAGGCAGGAAGGGCCGTGGCAGCACAACAGACTATGGAGGGCAGTGGAAAGGGGGGCAGGGGCAACAAACCAACAATACAGGACTTGCAAGAGAGCCTGTGGCAATGTAATAGACCATTGTGGGCAGAAGGAAGAGGCAATGGTAGTACAACCATACATGCCAACAGACCCGATTCAGCCAGGAAACGTCCAATGTTTTTAAGCTCAAATGGGCTTTATTTGATCTGTTTCCTGTCTACAATCTCCTCTTTTTCAATGTAACTCAAAGGGGAAAATCAATACCCCAATTCTTTTTCAAAATCTCCCTCTTAGCAAGTTCAAAATGTTCGCAAGTATGGTACATTGGATCATGGAAGGAAATGGGGTAGGGGCATGGACTTGGATAACAGAGGACAGGAGGGACATGGAGAGGTGCACCAAACTGACCCTGCAGGGCAGGCATCAGGGTTTGCAGCAGCACAATACACCACACAGGGCATGCGGGACGGGAGTGCAGCACAACAATCCATAGAAAGCAAGAGGGAGGGGACAGGACCATGCACATGGACAACAGAGAACAGAGGGGCAAGAGGCAATGGTAGCTAGCTGACCATAATGGACAGACAGGAGAGAAATCTGCAGCATAACAGACCATAAAGGGCAGGAGGGATGGATCAGGGGCATTACAATGGAAAAGACAAGCCAGGAGGGACGGAGTAGGGGTCTGCACATGTAAACAGAGGGCTGGGGGTAAGGGGGCAGGGCAGGAGCAGCAAGATAACCATGGAGGTCAGGCAGGATGGGCACTAGAAGCAAGACACACCATGAAGAGCAAGAGTGAGACTGTGATGGCATACACACAGACCATGGAAGGAAGGTGGGATGGGGTCAGGGGCAGCTAACTGACCACACAGGGAAGGTGGGAGGGGCCATGGCAGCACAGAAGACCATGCATGGCAAGTGGGAGGGTTAGTGGCAGCACAATGGCTATGATGGGTAAGAAGGAGGGTGCAGGGGCATGCACAAAGGACGATGGATGATAGAAGGGAGGGTCAGGACCTGTGCAAAGACAAAGTTCAGGGGAAGGGGCCTCACAACAGACCGCATGGGGCAGGCAGGAGGAGCAGTTGCAGCACAACAGACCAGGGAGGGCAGAAGGGTGTGGCAGTACAATGGACCATGTGGGCAGGAGGAAGAGGATAGGGGCATGGCATGTGGACAGGCAGGGTGGAGGTGGCAGGGACAGGTTACAGTCATCTGACAATGCTAGGCAGATGGGAGGGGAGTGGCAGCTCAACAGAACACTCAGAGTAGATAGGAGTGGCAGGTCCATGGAACATGGTGGGCAAAAAGGATGGAGCAGGGGCATGCACAAAGACATCGGAGGGCAGGGGGAAGGAGAATAGGGGCAGCAAGCTAAGCACAGAGTTTAAGCAGGAGGTCAATGATGGGGCATAGAATTGGGCAATGGCGGGCAGGAGGAGTGGACTGGTGCATCATACTAAATTGAGGGCAGTGGCAGCACATCAGACCATGCATGGCAGGAGGGAGGAGGCTAGTCCATGGATTCACACAACAGAGGATAGGGAGGAGGGGGATGGGGCAGCAAGCTAACTGTTCAGAGAAGGCGGGTATTAGGAACTTTATTGTTTTTAAAACGCGTGTCTGTGCGAACTACTTAAAATATGAACAAGTATGCAGCATAATCTCACTTTTATTCAGAAAGAAGTGGACGTTTGTGACTGTGATTCCGGGCTCACGTGGCAGAAACACCCCCTGACCCTCCACCCCCTATCGCAAAATGTAATGCCCGTGAAAAGGGTAGGTGCACACAGTGTTATATAGAACATAGTCCTGAGAGCACGATTGAAAATGAAAACTAGATATAGTGTATGGTATAAACTATGCACCAAAAAGTGTGATATAAGATGAACCGGGCGTGATATAATATGCAATACATTGTGCGCAGTGACAGATTCATTGGAGAGCGCGAGATAGCACAGGCACTAGCGCGTGCTATGAGATATTCGGCTTGGAGTGTAATATGCACAGGGCAGTGTTGTGTAACCTAACTAGTCTCTAAAGTTGTAATATAAAATATGTGCTGGGGAGTGTAACGTTGCATATGCACTGTGACAAAGATATGGATCCCAGATTGTAATATGTATGGCATAGCGCTGTGCGTTATAACATATGCATCGAGGAAGGCACGTTAGATGGGACAATATAACCTGTGTGAAGACAAGTGTGGCATGACATATTCACGGGGTGGTGTTACAGTGCACATGGGCTAGAGAGTGTCATTGCATATGCACTAGCTAGTGGAATACAACACAGAGGTGTGTGGCACTCGGCAGGCAATGGTGGGTGTAACACAGCATTGGGCTCTGCCAGGAGCGCGCTGTGACTCTCAAGTGATGTTCGTCCCCTTTCCAGAGAGTAAAAAAAAAAAGTATTACACATCCGGCAGTGGATGTGTGTTTTATTAACCGTGAGGGGGGTTTCTTGCATAGTTTTGGTCGAATTTTTGTCGAATCCCCTTTGAATGGCTTGGTGTGTGTGTGTATTAAATGTGCCCGTCAATAGCTACCCATGTTTGTATAAAAAAACGACAAGGGTGTCTACCGGGATTAGGCACGGTAGGGCATCAGACATGTCAGAGGTTCACTAGTGGTGTAAATACATTCCACGTGGATTCATTGTATGCATAGTCGCCTTTTAATGAATATCACGCAAATCGTCATGGTGATAGGTACGTACAGTTTGTCTAGCATGTCCTAGGTGCGTCTATAAATATATATTTTTTAAAAATAATAAAAAACAGTGGCCGGCCCTGGGGATTGGGGTCCCTGGGGCCGATTAAGAACTTGGGAGGGGGGCCACGCGGCGCCCTTCCAAATTTTGTTTCTCAAAAAAATATAATTAGGAGACAGGCCCTGGGGGGATGGGGTCATCAGGGCCAATACATTAGAATAAGAAGGGGAACCACACAGCCCCCCTTCTTAAAAAAAATAAAATAAATTAAAGACTGGCATCGTGCCGGAGGCCACGCCCCCTCTTTGCAGCACTCTGCAAACACGTCCCCTGGCGAGTTGTAAGTTGGGGAATTGATTCCTCTTCAATACTGAGGGTCCCTGAGGGCCAACTAGCCCAACAGGCATCTCCAGTATGCGCCGGGGAGCTGTGCTGCAGACAGGTGTTCTGAGGCCAAGCCCCTTTTTGCAACTCTCTGCAACGCAGCTCTGTGGCGCTTACTGGAGGTACCTAGTGGTCTAGTTTGACCCTATGGACCCTTAGGATTCAAGGGGACTTAATCTCTCAACTTAGAACAGCCACAGGGCGCGTTTACACAGTGGTGAAGGGAGGGGACGGGGCCTGAGATGACGTGTGCAAACACGCACTATGGCACGTTTTAAATTGGGGATATAATTTCCCTTCAGTCCTGAGGGCCCCTGGGGGCTAACTAGCCCACTAAGTGCTTCCATTAAGCGCTACTGAGCTGCATTGCAGAGAGGTGGTCCAGGCCGTGCCACTTTTTACACCTCTCTGCAGCGCAGCTCTGTAGCACTTACTGGAGGTACCTAGTGGGCTAGTTGGACCCTAGGGACCCTCAGGATTCAAATGAACTTAATCTCCCAACTAAAAACGGACACAGGGCGTGTTTACACAGTGGTGAAGGGAGGGGACGGGGCCTGAGTTAACATGTGCAAAAACGCCCTGTGGCCCGTTTTAAGAGGTAGTTTTAATCCCCCTGCCCTATTATATACTAGGGGCTTACAGAGGAGGTCATGCTAATCACAGGGGGACCCAATGCATAATGTTCCCTAGTGTATGTAGGTGTTTTCACTGTAATCTAAGTGTCTTTTAACATAGCACTGGCTCTAGGACTAGTTAGTCAGACTCAGTTACCACCAGTATCCGTCTGAAAAAGTTGAGGGTACAGGATGATTTTGCAACAAGGCTTCTTTCTGCTCTTCTTTTTGTTCTTTCTGCACGTTATCCTTCTTCCTGCACTTTTCTTCGTCTTTGACTACTTCTGTTGCTTCTTTCTGCACTTCTTTTTTTTCTTTCTGTGCATTTTTTCTTCTTTCTTCACATGTCCTATCTCTGTAGGCATAGTTAGAAATTAGCATTTAAAAAACCTCAGAAATTCACTGAGAAAACCATAGGTTTCAGGGGCGTTATAGTTAGGAATTAGCATTTAAAAAACCTCAGAAATTCACTGAGAAAACCATAGGTTTCAGGGGCGTTATAGTTAGCTGGACTTTTCACTTGTACAAAACCATTGAAATTCCCCCGTTATAGTTAGTTCAGCTAACTATAACTTGCGCGCCCGCAATGCACTGCTGATGACGTCACATATTACATCACTCATGACATGGTCAGTGACATCACTCATGACATCACTGATGACATCACTGATAACATCATCCAGTGAATGTGTGTTTTTCTGAAAATTACATATGTTTTATATATGTATATCTCAAGGTCGATGGAAGAATAAATGGGTATACAAGTGTCTAAATGGATGATTTGTTGACTGATTAAGTGTATCTTAGTGAATACATGGCTTAGTGAGTAATGTTTAAATATGTAAATATCTGTATCAGTCTCTCACTTTGTGTATAAGTGGCTGCATGGGTTGGTGAGTAGCTACATGAGTGTCTATATAGGTTATTAGTTGGTTTTTTAAGTATCAGTATGAGTGTCTGAGTGTCTATATGGTTGTCGAGTGCCCTCTCGCTGCGCAAAGGCTCTTTGGGATACAAAATTACACGTGGCGGTCTGGCCGGTCTGGCCGCGGAGAGGAGCACCATCATCAACCGGTGAGCAATTCAAATTACTGGTTGAAGAGGCTGAGGTCCCGAACTGCTCAGGACCGGTAGCACAGCGTCCCTTGCATATTAAGCCTGCCTTCATGTCCGTCACCTACGAAGGTATAAATACAAACATTAAAATGAAAATGCACATTTGAACTTACCAAATGATTAATGTTGCGTGCACTGAAGACTACATGTCCCATAATGCTTGCACTCAGCATATGCCCACTGGGGGCAGCACAAAAACGAAAAATGAATACAAGGTCAATGGCATCAATGCTCGCTGTCAGATGTGCCTTTTAATAGCCCTTGAAGAAGAGACCCAGTGTCTTGAAACGTGTTGGCAAAACAGAAGATGGATGGATATGAAAGACAGTCTGCAAATTAAAACCGGATGGTGGGAAGGCTGTCGAGTGCCCTCTCGCTGCGCAAAGGCTCTTTGGGATACTATATATATATATATATATATATATATATATATATATATATATATTCACTTAAAAAACCATAGGTTTCACACATGTTATAGTTAGCTGGACATTTCACTCGTAAAAAACCAATGAAATTCCCCCGTTATAGTTAGTGCAGGCAACTATAACTCACGCGACCGCAATCCTCTGTTGATGACGTCAGATATTACATCACTGTATTTAGACACTTATTTACCCATGTCTTCTTCCATTAATCTTTAGCTATACATATATTACAAATATTTATTTTTCATAAAGACACATATGTCATCAGTGATGTAATATCTGACGTCATCAGCAGAGGATTGCGGTCGCGTGAGTTATAGTTGCCTGCACTAACTAGAACGGGGGAATTTCATTGGTTTTTTACGAGTGAAATGTCCAGCTAACTATAACATGTGTGAAACCTATGGTTTTTTAAATGCTAATTTGTAACTATAACGTGTGTGAAACCTATGGTTTTTTCAGTGAATTTGTACGGTTTTTTAAATGCTAAGTTATGTATTAATTTTTTTTTTCTTTCAGGTTTTTCACCGTGCGCGCACCGTGCGCGCACCTCGCGATTTTTGAAAAAAATAAAAATTGTTTTTTTCGCCCTTGGGGGTCCTTCTGTGACCCCCTGACCAAGGCTAGGGGGTCAGGAACTGTCCACTCTGCCCCCTTTTCACGTTCTCCACCTTTATTTTTCACCCCCTCAGACTGCGAGAGACAAAATGGCGGCCGACAGTTCCTGGTTTCGACCGATTCGAATGTTTACCGACATCTAACAGCCAATCAGAATTGCGCTCGCGCACGGCAGGGTGCGCGCACTGTGCGCGCACGGTGCGCGCGTATAGATATTGATATGCTTTTAAATGCTATTTTCTCAGGAAATACTGAACAGATTTACACCAGACCTGCAAAAGGCACTTCCTTGACCTTATGGCTACCTCTCTGCCAAATTTCACGTAATTCTGTTCAGCCGTTCGGGCTGTAGCTGCGACTAAAGGTCCTATGGAAAAATGCATGGGGAAAATGCGTTTTGGGACCCCCCTTTTTCTCGGCCCTCGCTTGACGAATCACCCCGAGACTTTCAGGGTAGGAGCTGAACGGAGCGCCCCATTAGTTTTGAAAATTTCGTGAGGATTCGTCAACCGGCGCCAAAGTTATTCAAAATAGAATTTTGAGATTTCCTATGGAAACTAGGTTGTAACTATAACTATCTACTGGCGACTGCCAGTAGATAATATATATATATATATATATATATAACAACCACGATGACGCTGTACCTCCTCCTCGGCGAACAGAGACACCACGAATCCCAGGAATAAGGCAAGATGTTATTTATTAGAAGAGATGCACAAAATCTGACGCGTTTCGGGCGGTTGCCCTTAATTCCCCAACTTGCAACTCGCCAGGGGGCGCGTTTGCAGAGTGCTGCAAGGATGGGGCGTCGCCTCCGGCACGATGCCAGTCTTTAATTTATTTTAATTTTTTGAGAAGGGGGGCTGTGTGGTTCCCCTTCTTATTCTAATTTATTGGCCCTGATGACCCCATCCCCCAGGGCCTGTCTCCTAATTATATTTTTTGGACCCCAATCCCCAGAGCCGGCCACTGTTTTTTATTATTTTAAAAAAATATATATTTATACACACACCTAGGACATGCTGGACAAACCGTACGTACCTATCACCATGACGATTTGCGTGATATTCATTAAAAGGCGACTATGCATACAATGAATCCACGTGGAATGTATTTACACCACTAGTGAAGCTCTGACATGTCTGATGCCCTACCGTGCCTAATCCCGGTAGACACCCTTGTCGTTTATTTATACAAACATGGGTAGCTATTGACGGGCACATTTAATACACATGCACACCAAGCCATTCAAAGGGGATTCGACAAAAATTCGACAAACTATGCAAGAAACCCCCCTCACGATTAATAAAACACACATCAACTGCCGGATGTGTAATACTTTTTATTTTACTCTCTGGAAAGGGGACGAACATCACTTGAGAGTCACAGCGCGCTCCTGGCAGAGCCCAATGTTGTGTTACACCCACCATTGCTTGCTGAGTGCCACACACCTCTGTGTTGTATTACACTAGCTAGTGCATATGCTATGACACTCTGTAGCCCATGTGCACTGTAACACCACCCCGTGAATATGTCATGCCACACTTGTCTTCGCACGGGTTATATTGCCCCATCTAACGTGCCTTCCTCGATGCCTATGTTATAACGCACAGTGCTATGCCATACATATTACAATCTGGGATCCATATCTTTGTCACAGTGCATATGCAACGTTACACTCCCCAGCACATATTTTATATTACAACTTTAGAGACTAGTTAGGTTACACAACACTGCCCTGTGCATATTACACTCCAAGGCTCATATCGCAAAGCACGCGCTAGTGCCTGTGCTATCTCGCGCTCTCCAATGGATCTGTCATTGCGCACAATGTATTGCATATTATATTTCAAGCCCGGTTCATCTTATATCACACTTTTTGGTGCATAGTTTATACCATACACTATATCTAGTTTTCATTTTCAATCATGCTCTCAGGACTATGTTCCATATAACACTGTGTTCACCTACCCTTTTCACGGACAGTAAATTTTGCGATAGGGGGTGGAGGGTCAGGGGGTGTTTCTGCCAAGTGAGCCTGGAGTCACAGTCACAAACGTCCTCTTCTTCCTGAATAAAAGTGAGATTATGCTGCATACGTGTTCATATTTTAAGTAGTTCGCACAGACACACGTTTTAAAAACAATAAAATTCCTAATACCCGCCTTCTCTGAACAGTTAGCTTGCTGCCCCATCCCCCTCCTCCCTATCCTCTGTTGTGTGAATCCATGGACTAGCCTCCTCCCTCCTGCCATGCATGGTCTGATGTGCTGCCACTGCCCTCAATTTAGTATGATATACCAGTCCACTCCTCCTGCCCTCCATTGCCCAATTCTATGTCCCATCATTGACCTCCTGCTTAAACTCTGTGCTTAGCTTGCTGCCCCTATTCTCCTTCCCCCTGCCCTCCGATGTCTTTGAGCATGCCCCTGCTCCATCCTTTTTGCCCACCATGTCCCATGGACCTGCCACTCCTATCTACTCTGAGTGTTCTGTTGAGCTGCCACTCCCCTCCCACCTGCCTAGCATTGTCAGATGACTGTAACCTGTCCCTGCCACCTCCACCCTGCCTGTCCACATGCCATGCCCCTATCCTCTTCCTCCTGTCCACATGGTCCATTGTACTGCCACACCCTTCTGCCCTCCCTGGTCTGTTGTGCTGCAACTGCTCCTCCTGCCTGCCCCATGCGGTCTGTTGTGAGGCCCCTTCCCCTGAACTTTCTTGTCTGTGCACAGGTCCTGACCCTCCCTTCTATCCTCCATCGTCCTGTGTGCATGCCCCTGCACCCTCCTTCTTGCCCATCATAGCCATTGTGCTGCCACTAACCCTCCCACTTGCCATGCATGGTCTTCTGTGCTGCCATGGCCCCTCCCACCTTCCCTGTGTGGTCAGTTAGCTGCCCCTCACCCCCTCCCACCTTCCCTCCATGGTCTGTGTGTATGCCATCACAGTCTCACTGTAGCTCTTCATGGTGTGTCTTGCTTCTGGTGCCCATCCTGCCTGACCTCCATGGCTATCTTGCTGCTCCTGCCCTGCCCCATTGCCCCCAGCCCTCTGTTTACATGTGCAGACCCCTACTCCCTCCCTCCTGGCTTGTCTGTTCCATTGTAATGCCCCTGATCCGTCCCTCCTGCCCTTTATGGTCTGTTATGCTGCAGCTTTCTCTCCTGTCTGTTCATTATGGTCAGCTAGCTACCATTGCCTCTTGCCCCTCTGTTCTCTGTTGTCCATGTGCATGGTCCTGTCCCCTCCCTCTTGCTTTCTATGGATTGTTGTGCTGCACTCCCGTCCCGCATGCCCTGTGTGGTGTATTGTGCTGCTGCAAACCCTGATGCCTGCCCTGCAGGGTCAGTTTGGTGCACCTCTCCATGCCCCTCCTGTCCTCTGTTATACAAGTCCATGTCCCTACCCCTTTTCCTTCCATGATCCAATGTACCATACTTGCGAACATTTTGAACTTGGTAAGAGGGAGATTTTGAAAAAAAACTGGGGTATTGATTTTCCCCTTTGAGTTACATTGAAAAAGAGGAGATTGTAGACAGGAGACAGATCAAATAAAGCCCATTTGAGCTTAAAAACATTGGACGTTTCCTGGCCGAATCGGGTCTGTTGGCATGTATGGTTGTACTACCATTGCCTCTTCCTTCTGCCCACAATGGTCTATTACATTGCCACAGCCTCTCTTGCAAGTCCTGTATTGTTGGTTTGTTGCCCCTGCCCCCCTTTCCACTGCCCTCCATAGTCTGTTGTGCTGCCACGGCCCTTCCTGCCTGCTCAGTGTGGTTAAATTGTTGCCTTTGCACCCTCCTACCTGCCTTCAATTTTCAGAGTCTGTGCCCCTGGCCTCTGCCTTTCAACAGTATCCTAATGAACAACTAGATTGCTAACATTCTATATTTATTACAAAAGTGTGGAATGCCTGACGTCATCTTGATGTAATCAAAACTGTAATACCTAGAGCATTTCCTTTAGAAATTACATATATGAGAGGGTCTTATTGGCATCAAAATTATGGTTAGTGCTCTAAAAGACTAAAATAAGGACATATTTTCTGAGTTTTCAAATAGCTACAAAGCACTTTTAAATTATTTGTTATCTTTATGTTTTTTTATCCAGTTGACCACTTGATTAAATGTTGCACTTAGGGGAGAGGATGTGGTGTTACTTCCAGAACTGCAGACTTTGCAACTGGGGACCAGGTTGGAGTTTCTGCTTCAGCTCGACATTCTGTGATTCCGGTCAAATCACTTAGTCTCCCCATGTCTACAACCAAAATGAATTTGTTCTTGTGTGATGTAACCAATGCTCATGTAAAGCACTCCAATACCTGACAAGTCTGCACTATATAACACTGCAAAAACACAAAATAATAAGTGTTTTGCACACTTCTGTCATTGGGCTATATTTGGGCTACATCTGGGTGATTTTGGGCTACATTTGGGCTCTTTTGTCTCCGGTGGCCATTTTGGGAGACTTATTTGTTATGAAGTTTCCTAATTTCCTCATGTACTGCAGTCTCCTCAGTAGGAAATGCTTTCAGTTTTTTACTTTGATTCCATCATGAAGGTATTCAGATATGTCACACATTTGCCATAAATTCTGAATGTTAGCACTCTAGTTGCTCATTAGATCACTGTAGTAAAACTACTGTTCACCATGGAGGTCTGCTCCTGGTATTAAAAGTGCATGTTTCAGTCTGCATGTCAGAATTTTTTAATGAAATAGAAGAGGATTTGAGAAGTCACTCAAAATGTGTCCTCATTTTCTTTCTTCAGCATTAATCATAATTTCTATGGCAAAATGAACCTCCTCATTGTGTTCCTTTTTAAATTAAATGTTTTAAGTGTTACCAGTTTATTCCAATCAAGATGGCTTCAGGTGTGCCTTACTTTTGTCATAATGAAGACAGTAAGCGCTCTAGTTGTTTTTAAGAACACTCTGGGACATTCTCTTATTGGGCTATACTTGGGCTACATCTAGGTGATATTTGGGCTACATTTGGGCTCTTTTGTCTCTGGTGGCCATCTTGGGAGACTTATTTGTTATGAAGTTTCCTAATTTCCTCATTTACTGCAATCTCCTCAGTAGGAAATACTTTCAGTTTTTTACTTTGATTCCATCAAGAAGGCATTCAGATGTGTCACACATTTGCCATAAATTCAGAATGTTAGCACTCTTTTTGCTCATTAGATCACTGTAGTAAAGCTACTGCTCACCAGGGAAAACTGCTGCTGGTATTGAAAGTGCATGTTTCAGTCTGCATGTCAGAATTTTTTAATGAAATAGAAGAGGATTTGAGAAGTCACTCAAAATGTGCCCTAATTTATGTTTCTGCAGCACTAATCATACTTTTTATGGAAAAATGAACCCCCTCATTTTGTTCCTTTTTAAATTAAATGTTTTAAGAGTTACCACTTTAATCAAAGCAAGATGGCTTCAGGTGTGCCATAGGTTTATCATAAGTAGGACTGTTAGCGCTCTAGTTGTTCTTTGGAACACTCTGGGAAGCTGCAGTAGAACACAAAGGAATCAACTGACAGTCTCTGCCCTTGTTGGATGTACATGTTTTACTGAGAATGTCAGACTTCATTCTCACATGACTGAGAAAGATAATGTGAATTTACAGAAAATAAGCTCTCAGTTTAGCTTATAGATCACCTTCCAAACCTCTGTGGGAAAAGCATGAGAAAATATTTTTCTCTCAATCATGATATCCCAGCAGAAGGCTTTTTCACATGGCGAAATCACCTTAGAACATACCACAATTCCTAAAATGAGTATGGTACCATCAACAAATGATTTATAATGTAACTAAAGTCTTAAAACCTTCTATTAACTCCAATGCTTTTTAATGAGGTGCTATCATGTATATTGGTCCCAAGATGGCTGCCAACACTTCTTGGATGAAGTGCTGACAGCCAATCAGATCTCAGGATGAGATGTGTGGTTAGGCTCCGCCCACATATATATATGATTTTACTTTTGATTCTCTCAGGAACTACTGAACAGATTGACACCAGACCTGCAAAATGCACTTCCCTGACCTGAGGACTACCTCTCTGCCAAATTTCAAGTAATTCTGTTCAGCCGTTCGGGCTGTACCTTGGACTAAAGGTCCCTATGGAAAAATGCATGGGGAAAACGTGTTTTGGGACCCCCCTTTTTTCTCGGCCCCCGCTTGATGAATCACCCCGAGGCTTTCAGGGTAGGAGCGGAGTGGAGCGCCCCACCTATTTGGAAAATTTTGCGATGATTCGTCAACCGGCGCCAAAGTTATTCCAAATAGAATGTTGCGGATTTCCTATGGAAACACGGTCCTAACTATAACTATCTACTGCTGATGACGTCACATATTACATCACTCATGACATGGTCAGTGACATCACTCATGACATCACTGATGACATCTCAAATGACATCACTGATGACATCACTGATGACATCATCCATTGAGTATGTGTTTCTTAACAATTTTAATATGTTTAATATATATAGGGAAAGACCTGTTGAAGAATGAGTGGGTGTACAAGTGTGTAAATGGATGATTTTCTGTGGTGCGTAACTAACTCTGTAAGTGAGTCATTAAATGTATCTTACTGCAGACTAGTGACTAAACTGTGTAAATGTCTGTATGTTTCTGTATGTTGGTGTATGTGGCTGCATGGTTTTGTGAATACCTATATGAGTGTCTATATGAGTTATTGATTGCTTGTTTCAGTATCTGTATGGGTTCCTGAGTGTTTGTGTGGGTAGGGTGTGTGTGACTCTATGCATAGATGTGTGAGTGGGTGATTCTATGGGTGCATGGTTTTAAGAGTGCATCTGTGATGGACTGTATGGTTGAGTGAGTGTATGTATGGGTGTGTTAGGGATTGAATGTATATCTCAGGGGTACATTTGTGACTAACTACCTATGTGAAAGGCAGTATATATGCGTGTAAGAGTATATAAGTGGGTAGATGTGATAGTGTGTGATTGTCAGAGTGACTGTATGGATGAGTGTGTGCTTGTATCAATGATTCTATTGATCTGGGATATCATGGCCATACCCGCGCGTCTCCGTCTTGTCCAGCTTAAAATTCTCCACCGTGTCTACGTGACGGGCCCTCGTTTAGTTTTGATGGGTTTTTCTGAAGACGGGCTCTGTAGGTGCGGCTGTGGGCTCAGCGCCACTTTTCTCCATGTTCTCTGGGAGTGCTGTGAGGTAGCGGAGTATTGGCGCCGGGTGCATGCTGTCATGGAATGCGTCACTGGGGTCGCTTTGTTGCCCGAGGCTCGCCGATGTTGGTTGAACGTGTGGGAGCCTAATGACTATAATGCGGCTCAGGCTCGGTGGGCGGCCCTTGGGAACATGATTGCTAAGAGGGACATCGCACAGCGTTGGGGTTCCCGGCGGCCTCCCACCGTGTCGGTATGGAAGGAGAGCATGGATTGGTGCATGTGCAGAGAGAAGACTGTGTATGTGTCTCGGGGTAAGCCGGGGGCGTGGGGTAGAATCTGGGGTCAGTGGAACGCGTACCGAGGGAACATCTGCACGCCCCCCCTCGTGGACACATCTGATGCTGCCTTGTCCCCCTGATCCTGAGGTTCCCGGACTATTACATTTTACCTGTAGACGGTTGCGGTTCTCCCGTCGCCCCCACCTCCCTCTTGCTCATCCTCATTGTCCACCTGCGGGTGGAGTTTGTATTGTGCAGTTCCCCGGATGTGGTTAGACGCCCCCCTTTTTCGATGGTTTCCGCCTTGTTTTTTGGTGGTGTTTTCTTTTTTTTGTTTGTATTTCTAAAATCTATGTATCCTGATAATCTCTGTGGTGTACTCAGTAACTTGTTAATTCGGCTGGGCCCCAGGGGGCCTGTTGCTGCCCTGATGTTGTTGATCATGTACATATTAGCGGCCGGCCCTGGTGGTTGTAGGCCCATGTTTGTATTGATTTTTATGTACAATAAAGGTTTTCGCAAAAAAAAAAAAAAAAAATTACTCGACAGTTCATACATACATAAAGATTCTTTTCTAAACCAGCTGTTTTCGATATGTTTTTCTCTAGAGAATCCAATTTAGTTGTCAATTTGCTTGTTAATATAATAGTTATTCCTTCATGCTGTATTTTATCCACAGCTTCCAGTTTTATAATCTCTTCATTTTCCAATTTCAAAAGTTCTTGATTGAATATAGAGCATTCATGTAGTGTTGGCATTAAGCAGATTACAGTATTTTTTCCTGCAATTTTCTTGTATATTTTCTCTGGAACTATTTGTTCTGTTGGAAACAAATTACATAGCAATCGACTCTGTAAAGCTTTTTTGCCATGTTCTGTGAGTAGTCCAATTCTGATATCTTTGAGAATACTTGCATAATCATCATCATTTGCTTGCCGCATATTGGTAATGAGTTCTTTGTACTCCAAGTATGTCCAAATATTCACATTACCTATACTTCCTAACGACTTTTTCGTGTCTTCATGTGTAAGAGTATGAAATACTGGTTGTCCTTTAACTGGAGTGAGCTGCAGTAGATCCCCAAAAACTATATCCTGTTTTCCTCCAAATAGCACGTCATAGTCTGTCTTTAGAATTTGCTGCATTCTTAAATGCACAAAGGCAAGCATTAAGTTTGATACCATGCTTACCTCATCAATAATGAGAACTTTCATTTTTTTCAATACTCTTGAAACTTCAAAACATGCTTCTCCTGTTAGCTTGTGGTATTGTATTTTGTTCTCATGCTCTACTGGTAACATTAGCAAACGATGGAGGGTAATTCCTTTTATGTTATATGCTGCTAACCCAGTTGGAGCAGTAACAACACAAGATAAAGTTGAATCAGTTTTTTTCTGTAGGTAGCTTCTAATTACTTTAAGAAACTTTTTCCAGTTCCAGCTTGTCCACTCACATACATTCTGATTGGTTCAAATGATGTGCATGAGCACTCTTTATTTTCATGTAGTAATCCATGATCAATTTGTTTTGTGACTTCCTCATAAATTTGTTGTTGTTCATCATTCAGTTGTTGTTCCAAATTTGGTAAGTTTACTAAATCTTCCTGAGCTTGATTCATAGCTGTTTCCACTTCAGTCATGGCTACTGCAGCTTCATTTTCTACGATTGGTTGTCCTAGAGGATCTTGACTGAGCGTCCCAGAACTTTGACTGTCTTGAGAACTGTCTCTAGCTACTTCAGCTGCAATTGTTGCTTCTTGTTCAATTTCTTCATTTAACATTTGTACATAAGTTGTGAAAGTACTGCATTCTATGGTATCTTTGCATGCATTAAAGGAATCTTCATAGCTTTGAAAATGTCCAAGTAATTCATCCTCTGAACGCCATGGTTTAAACAACAGTAAAAGTGCTAAGTAGTAAAATTCCTTCTTGTCAGTAGTGTCGCAACTCAGCTTTCTGTGATTAATCAAACTTCCTTTTGTTTGTTTTACCAAACATCCTTCCTCACCAATGACTTTATATTTTCCATTGTTGATGTCTTCTGTGATATTCCGTTTAAAAATGTAGTTCTGCAGCACTTCATAGAGACACATGTTTTCAAGATGATGACTTCTCTTTGGGTAATATGTGTGCAACATGTTTGTTCTTAAAATGTCTGTACTTTCTGGTTCGTACTCTGCTAAATATTCAATTTCTCGAATAGATTTCAATACCCGATTTCGCATTCCTGCAAGGCCTAAACTTACCCAAATTATTCTTCTGGATTTGGAGTACAGACTTGCAGATGATAACCTATCTGAGCATTCGTATGACCCAATTTCTCGATGTGATAACATCTTTAAACTGAAACTGTATAGCTTTTTACTGACAGTCTTCTCGAGAAATCTCTTCCCACATTTCTTTCAATTCCGTTTTCTCAGATTTAGTAAGATGTGACATACCGAGCAACAGCAATAGAATTGTCAGCTACATACTGAATATCCATGTTAGCATTCCACATGGATAAAATGACTGGGTTGTAGTCATTTATATATTTTGACCCTTCTTTTCTTCTTAGGTTGTAGGTATTTTTAGGCGATTTTCTTGTAATAGTATGTCGCACAGCTGACATAAAACTGTTTACTCTTTCTTTTGAAAGAACAGGTCGTGGAAATCCAAATCGACATTTTGTGTAGAATTTATCTTTACTCTTGTACTTTCATCGACAGTATTTTCCACACCGATGACTTTGAAAACGTAAAACTTGCTCTTTTAAGTTTTTTTCTTCTGTGCTTTTAGGTATAGCACATGTTGCATATCCTTCAATGAAAGATAAAACTGCATCATCAGAATCTGTTCCAAATTTTGGGGCATCCTTGATCCACAACAGCATATGAATATGAGGAGCACCTCTTGCTTGGTACTCTTTTTTCCAAAAGAAATCCACAACTTCTCCAAGAGGTGGATTTTTTTTATTGCAGATGAAGGACATCATAGCCTCAAATCTATGATTGAAATATCTGCAAACATTAACCGGATCCAATGAGCACAATTCTCCTGCTGTCTTGTATTGGATGTTTTCAATATTTGAATTTGCCTCTCGAAGAAAATCCAGTAAATCATCCCAAGCGTACTCAGCACAGCTTAGGGTAAGGAACCATGTAGGAGTTCCTAAATTCCGTAACATACATTTCAATTCTCCACGGCGTCGGTACCAATATTCATTAGTCCCACGCTGACAAGCCATCAGATTAATCAATTGAGATTCCAAATGATCATCTCGCTGTTGCACTTTGTTCAGAAAGTCCTTTGCAGACACATTATGTAGATGTACTCCAGTTTTTAAAATGTGATTTACTGCATAAGATAGTGCAGACAAGTCACTTTCAAATAAAAGATGGAACAAATAAGGAATACTTTGACGAAATCTTGGATCTTCTGCATATAATCTTGTAGTCCGATACTCAGAAGCAGGAATCTGTACTGGAAGTTCATCATATCGTCCACCTTTTCCTGTAGGAAACAGCTGGGGAAAACAACGAGCTTCCAAGCTCTCCTCCCATACCCTCACGGGAGTTCCTTGTGGTTTTTTCATCTGAAGCAGATCAATAGTGTTTCCCATAACTTCTTTAGAATGAAGAGGATGTATGCTGAAATGTTCATAAATTTCTTCTTCTTTTGACTTATCCACTTTTTCAATTTGCCCAGTTGATATTCCTGTGTCTGCTAGTAAAACTTCTTCATCTTCATCCATATAAATTGATTCATACCATTTATTATTTCTTTTCAAATATAAATTTGCTCTTTGTACTTTTCGTACATCTACCAGCTCCTGCCAAATTTTCTTATTCTTTGTAGGTACACCATTAACCAGAATAACTAATGGTTCAGTTTCCAAACTATCTGCATCAATTGTTTCAATATTTTTTTTCAAATCTAATGGCAAATAGACAACTCTTCCTTTTAAACCTCTTTGTAAATCTGAAGGAGGTAATTTACCTGTTTTGGGCTCCATACGAACTATAGTCTGAAACGGATGGACACATTGAATGAGTATAGACTCGTACGTTTTTAAATCAGAAAGTTCTGCAGGAATATCAACCAATTCTAAATTATTATGTACAGCTCTAGCTGGCATTTTATTTTCTTCTAACTAGTTATAACAGTATTTACAAATACGCTGATCTTCACCCAAATCAAAACAATTTTCCAGAAATAAATATGTAGCAAAATCCTTCCACTTAGAATTATTTTCTTTTTCACTTTTTTTATAGAGATCAACTTTCCTTGTTTGAGTTTTATAATGGCTTCTCCGGCAACAAATACAAGTAATATTTGGTCTTTCATTAGAGATGATAGTAAAAATTTTGAAGATCAAATGACAAAATTTACTAACAGTGAGTTCTACATTCTCATCCACATTTTCTTCAATAACTGTGTCATTTCCTGCACTTTCTTGCTCTGGACCAAAGTAACAAAACTCAATATCCTCACAAACCTTCTTCACATCTGATACAGATCCACGGAACAGAGCACTATTCAACTCATTTAACTTTAGTGCTGGACTTTTAGCAAAATACAATCTTCTCACAAATGTTCTCATTTCAGTATGATGAACTGCCAGCATCCTAAAATGGTGAAAAACACTGTGACAAACTTTCCTAGAAAGACAAGCCAGAGAATGTCCTTGTAAACCAGTATTCTCTCTCACTCTGCATGGATCTAGTCTTTGAAGCACCTTAATCTTCTGTTTCACACTTTTTTTTACTATATTCTCTTAGAAAGTCACGTAATTTATCAATAGATTCCTGTCGTACAGTACAAATACTACTACAATTCCAAGTGTACACTGGGGCTTTAGGACGTCTCCCCATAACCTCATCAGCTAACACTTCTTCCTCATTTTTTGGAACCATTTTCTCCTTTTCCATTACACAACCATCTTTAACTTCATATGCTCGACCACTGGTGTCAACTGCATGCAGCAAACTATTACTCTGAAGATAACTCTCTTCATTAAAAAATGGTTCAGTACTTGAACTATGCTTCCATTCTCCTAAGAACACTTTACAAAAGTTTTTTTTTTCACTTCTCTTTTTCTTTTGCTTTTTGACTTCATTACATTCACTAATTTATCTAATGTACGGATCCTGTTCAAAATTAAAATGAATAGTTTTCTTTTTAATTCCAAAGCCTTTGCAACAATTGATTCAATATGTTTCTTTTTCTTATAAAATTTGGCTTTCTTCCTATATTTTTTCACATCCTTTAGCAAATTGAACATCACTCTTCTCTGAAACATTTTTCTACGAATGTTTTTAAAATCTATTTTTCTTTTTAAGTCATTCTTTCTTACTTCTGATTGTATATTAGCATTTAGTATATTCTGTCGATTGTCTTGTTGTTTTCTACTTCAAACAGTATTTGCAGTGGATATATTTTTTTAATTTTTTCTTTGCTTGAGGATATTGTTTTATAAAATCCTTATTCTGCTTACCAGAAGACTTTTTTCCAACATGAGGTTCTTCAACTAATTTTTGTTGTCCATTTGTCTTCAAATATAGATGTTGTTGCTGTTCTTTTCTCTTTCATGATTTTATAGGCATCTTTAATTTATTTCAGTGTTGTTCAGCAATACCTGAAAGAAACTTAAAAAAAAAACCTTTATGTAATTTAAATATATTACTATATTTTTAATGAGCTTTTCAAATCCTATCATATGAGCTGTCCCTTTCCTACGACTGCAAGTCTTACACAATAAAAGCTACACAAATTAAATCTCTGACAACAATTCCTGTGTGCACACAGACTGATGGTGTGATTCTAGGCAGAAAACGATATTTGATTGGCAATTTCAAAGCACATTTACTACTGTGGTAGAGCAAGTGATAATTACTGTAACAGCCTGACACATTTTCCTTATAGTTTAGAGAGGCAGAAAAGAGCACATGTCCTAACAGCTACTTGAGACCATGAGCATGTGGAACCTGGGTGAGTGATTAGACTAGAGCAAAGGAAATGAGCCTTGGTGACATTGAATGTGTTAGCGTTACACACTGCTATCTGATATACCACACAGTGCTGAATACTTAGCATGGGACTGCAGGAGAAGCTACTGCCTGTGTGCTAAAAGTATGTTTCTGGAGACTGTATTGTCAGGTGCAACAGATCTGCATGGACGCTTCCACAACTGCATGAAGACTGCAGAGATGTATATAAGAGTACATGTATGGTAAGGGTTAATTGGAGTTTTGAACATGTACGAACTACCTCACCCATTGCAGGAGTGGAAGGAAAATCTACCATGTTGATTTCAAATGTGTTTGCATTTGCCTTTCATTTGTGAGATAGTGATTTGTGCTGTATGCTAACAATCACAGTTCAAGAAAACAAGCTGCCCCTTTCCTACGAGTGCAAGTCTTACAGAACAACAGCAACACAAATTAAATCTCTAACAACAATTCCTGTGTGCAGACAGACTCATGGTGTGATTCTAGGCAGAAAACGATATTTGATTGGCAATTTCAAAGCACATTTACTACTGTGGTAGAGCAAATGATAATTACTGTAACAGCCTGACACATTTTCCTTATAGTTTAGAGAAGCAGAAAAGAGCACATGTCCTACCAGCTACTTGAGACTATGAGCATGTGTAACCTGGGTGAGTGATTAGACTACACCAAAGGAAATGAGCCTTAGTGATATTGATTGTGTTAGCGTTACTCACTGCTATCTGAAATACCACACAGTGCTGAATAGTAAGCATGAGAGTGCAGGAGAAGCAGCTGCCTGTGTGCTAAGAGCGTGCTTCTGGAGACTGTGTATTGTCAGGTGCAAGAGAGATCTACATGGACGCTTGCACAACTGCATGAAGACTGCAGAGATATGTGTAAGAGTACATGTGTGGTAAGGGTTAATTGGAGTTTTGAACATGTAGGATCTACCTCACCTATTGCAGGAGTGTAAGGAAAATCTACCATGTTGATTTCAAATGTGTTACCATTTGCCTCTCATTTGTGAGATATTGATTTGTGGTGAATGCTAGCCATCACAGTTCAAGAAAACAAGCTGCCCCTTTCCTACGAATGCAAGTCTTACAGAACCAGACCAACACAAATTAAATCTCTGACAACAATTCCTTTGTGCACACAGACTCATGGTGTGATTCTAGGCAGAAAACAGTATTCCTGGGTGATACCAGTACACCTTAACTTATGGTGAAGACATACTCCATAATATCTTACAAGTTCAAGGCAGTTAAAAATCTTCCAAAACATAAAATGTAAAATACAACTTTAAAAGAAGAAACAAATTTCTATTATTTATATCAAAATGCACCACATACATCCCCTCTCAAATTCATAACTCACCTTTAAAAGTAGTTAGTTGAGAAATAAATGTGGCACTCACACAGCAGATTATCAGAGCCAGAATCCTTGAGCTGTACACCTCTCACCAGAACCAGTAAATGGCAATCTTTCCCTCTCTTTTTTCACACATATACATGTTAACTTCAACTCACAGTGCTTCCCACATTTTTTCAAATGGAAACACACATCTCTATTGGTTGCAAATTTCAACCCTTTCCAAATGATCCCTACCCCCAACATGACTTCTGCCTGCTACCATAGCAACAGGTCATGGAACACTGGTGTGAGCAGAGAGGTCAGAAGTTCAGCACACAATGTTTCTAATCCAAAGAGCAAGAGTGCTTGACTTTTCAAACCTAACAGCAAATCCAAAGTAATGTTCTGTGGGAACACATTTTTCTGAACCAATACAAAACATGCTTTTAAAAATGTAAACCTACAGCCTAGTTTTTAGTGTTGAATGGTCTGAAACAGCCAATGATTTCTTTTTATTAAAAAAAAGTATGTAAGCCTCCATTTTACAACTATCTTTCTTTTCATATTGCCTTTCTACTGAAAGACACCTTCTGAGTGCATCCAGATCTCCTTGAAAGATGTTCACAGTGTGGATTGTAGGTCATAGCTATGTCTTCTGGAGTGAAAAGTACGCAGAAAAAAGAGGTATTGTGAAAGACCTTGCTCTGCCAAATGTAGGCATTAAATGGATTGGTCAGAGACGGTTAAAGTGGCACCAATTAATGCCTTTGGTGATCTCCCACAGCCTGACCTTATAATTGTGCACTGTGGTGGAAATGACCTAGGCACTTTAACTGGGGTAGGTCTGGAAATGCTTGTTAAGGACACCTTTGTGCAATTGATGTCACTTTTTCCACAAACTACCTTTGTATATTCTATTATATGCCAAAGGCAAAAGTGGAACTGGTCCAACCAATATTGTCCGCAGATTGACAAAGCAAGAAAGCCCGTCAATAAGTCTGTTTCTGCTTTCCTCAGAGACTATGGTATGGGTTCTATATACCACAACAACTTGCGTTACAACATGCAAGGCATCTATAGAGGAGACGGTGTACATTTCACAGATGAAGGCAACAGAGTCTTCCTCTTGAACTTTAGACTCTGCATCGGTACAAAGAAACACTCAATGAACACAACGGCTCTTTTTAGAGCCATACAACATCTAAACACTTAAACTTGATTTTTAATTCTATTTTTTTATGTTTTTTTGCCGCCGTGCGCGCACCTTGCGCGCAACCCGCGAATTTTTTTTTAAATTGTTTTTTTTTTTGGGACCTAAGGAGTCTTTCATGGTCCTTAACAACTAACAGGAGATGCTCAGTCTGTTCATAAAGAACAAAAAGCCACTGGACGCTGTGAAAGAAATGTCAAGAAACCTCTTCAAATAGTTTGCTCATCACCTGGCAGGAGTTAAGAGTCCATCAGCCCACCCTTACTGGCGGAGCTTCGTCATCTGAGACACTAGGAGGTCAAGATCTAGGGCCACAGTATTGAGCCAACAGGCCCTGCTGGGTGCCCAACCTGATGCTCCTGAAAAAAACTCTTGCCAAGGTGTGTTCAAACTATATAGACTCTAGTGACGTGCAGTGCTCTAGTGTAAGTGTGAGTTAAAAATGGCTACCTGGGCAAAAAATATATTTATTGAAAATTGTCCAGGTGTCATATTTTTAAAAAACCAATAGTCTTGAGAAAATTGACTATTTCCTGGCTAAGTCTAATGTGGTCGACATGTTTCAGCCGAATTGGTCAACTGACCCGGCTTTCTTCAGGACCTAGATGTAGTGGAAATGAAGGCTACTGCAGGATAAACACCTTTAGTGCATAAAATCGTGAAAAACATTACTCAAAAGGAAAATACAATAATCGGATGAGACTGTGGCAATTGCCACCCTACCGGACAAGCAACCTCGTGCTTGGGGGTAAGAACTATCTCTTCTTTCCTAGAGAAAATTCAGAGAGTCAGACAATCAGAAAAACGTATCCTACAAAAATCACAGCATCAGTGACTACTTATTCAGCAGTACCCATTATGCACTGCTTAAATTACGGAAGAACCCAAACAATGGTTCCATGCAAAAAAAGGATTGAAAAAACTGTACTAAACTTACCCAGCTTTTTGTGGGAGAAAAGCCTCACCTCACCCGGCTGACTGCTCGGAGATGGAGGCACCGCTCTGTTTATATGTGAAGAAAACCAGAAAAGTTGCATATTCATACTAATCTGTCTAAACACTTCACATGTGCATCAAACACTATAATTAACCTATAAAATCAATAACCAAAAAAACGCAGTCCCTCTTGGATATAGTAATGCAGGTAGATGAAAAAGATGTTCTTTCTAAAACCTGGGTTTTTCAAAAGATACAACAAAGCATTTTACAATAATGAACACCTCAATCAATGTAGTGGCTCCTAACTCATTCCAAAATTAAATACAACAGAGTTCAGGGGGAGCGACACATACAATATATGAGGTTCGGGAAGAGAGGTAATGCCATCTCAGTGTTACATCTAGTCAAAAATGGGCATTGATGGACCTACAACCCACAGCCAAAACACTGGGCTCTCTTCTCCTTACCTGTCCGTCGGTACTTCTGGCCAGACTACGAGCTGTCTGGGAGGTGACGGCAGGGGAGGAGGAGCTCTTTAAATACACGCCTTGATTGGACAAAATAGCTTAATTCGCATCAGGTGTCGATATTCCCTTAGCACAAAGACGCATGCGCCTAAAAAGAAAAAACGCGAGCTCCGAGACACTCGCTTCGGCGCATGCGTACTCCAAAACCTGAACTGGCTGAGTCGCACGGCATCATCAAATGACATGCTTCAGGTGACGACTCTTCAGTTGGCACATGCGTGGTGTGAGCAGCCAGTAGTGTTCCTTGGCTCCGCATCCGCGCATGCGCATTAGATTGAGGACCAGATTAGATCGTCTCTCGCAGTGGCAGAGTCAGCACGAGCTGCGAACTCAGACTATCGTGATGGCGGAATGCCAAAGAAACAAACCCGCTCCTCACCTCACTCATTACCAACCCACAGGGGTTCGCTCTTATGTCAATGGACCCCATCTAGCAGTGCATATGTGCACTTTTGAAATATGCAGCAGCAACCAAACCCCAATCTGGGCCGTTTGTCACGTTAACAGCGGCACACTTAAAACGAAACACAGACACAAGCCACCACCAAAAAGCCTGCTCCACACGTAAATTTCATGAATCTAAGTGTAACCCACACTAATGACCAGCAGTGACGGCCACCTTTCACATTCAGGTAGAAGAATAGGATTACCCACCAACTATTAGACCAATGGTTCATAGGGGATGGCACGTGCCTGAATGTACAGGTGTCTGTGTAGGATGAGATGTAGGCACTCATATGCACAATTGCGTAGATACCTATTCGAATCAACTGTATTATCAATGATTCAGGATGTCATAATGTGATGGAATGTTTATACACTAGTCAATTTGGAAACTCAGAAGGTCAGACATGGTTTCAGATAGAGGCCCATAATATACTGTCATTGAGGCCATGTGTGTCTGTTTTCAATCTAAAAATCCACCTCTGCTCTTTTGAAAACAGAAATCTTGAGATATCTGCTACATGCTGGGGAATAAAGGGACGTTCTAGCACAAGCCATCTCAGATAGTCGGCCTTGTGTTGTTTGGCCAGAAAAAGGTCTGTCAGACAAGTTGACTGTTTCATACACCGAATAGTGCTCTTATGCTCGCTTATATGGAGCTTCACTTTGCGTGTGGTGTAGCCAATGTAATGCAGAGAACAAGGGCATGTGATCATATAGATCACACACTCAGAATTACAGTTTGTGTGATTCTGCAATATCCAAGGACGGCTAGTACCGATGTCCACTGATGTTGTTTTGATTGTCTGAGGACAGACACTGCACGAGCCACAGGGATAGTGGCCTCATACAGGGGGTAATGACCACAAAGTATTAACGTCACATGTAGACTGTGACAGTGGTCGCGTGTGAACCAGACTGTTCCGTAGACTTGGACCTTTCTTGAACGCAAAAAGAGGAGGCGAGATGTTTTCGGATGCCACATTGAGGATGCGCCAGTGCTTGCGTACTGCTTTTTGTAATCGATTAGAAAGGGTACAGAAGGTGGTTACAAAGGTCAGCCTGTCATTGGGAATTTTCGGAGTGCTGTCATCCAACAACGCATCCCGATTGTTATTCGACGCTCTCTTCCAAGCTTGACGTACCAAACGCTTGGGGTACTGACGTGACCAGAGTTGGAGTGCCAGTTCACTGGCATGTTTGTCAAAAAGATCCCTAGTGGAGTAGTTCCTCCGCACGCGTAGGAACTGGCCCACAGGAAGATTCTCCCTGAGAGCCCTAGGGTGATAGCTATCAAAGGGAAGAAGAGAGTTCCTCGACATAGGTTTTTTGAATAGTTCACATTGCAATGTGTCTTCATGGGAAAAAATGGAGATGTCAAGGAAGGATAACCGTTGCTGACTATACTCGATGGTAAATTTCAAAAAGGCATTTTGTTGATAGAGCCACGTGTGAAAAGACAAGATCTCTTGGCTGGTGCCCCGCCACACCACTAGTACATCCTATATGTACCTCTTCCACAGCACCAGATGTTGACGATAAGGGTTGCTGTGGTTCAGTACATGATTTTGCTCGAAAAGATGGACATAGAGGTTGGCGAGGCTGGGCGCAAAAACGCTACCCATAGAGGTGCCAGAAACCTGAAGAAAGATCTGATCTTCGAACCTAAAAAAATTCTCCATCATTGCTATTCTGGCACACTCCATGATGAAGGTGACGGGGGTCATGCTGTTCAGCTCACGTGCCTCCAGAAGGCCCCTGATGGAGTCCAGAGTTTCTTGTTGGGGAATGCACGTTTAGAGCGACTCCACGTCAAAACTGGCCAAAATATCGGTACTGATGTTAAACTCGATCTCAGGCAAAATTCGTAATACATCAGAAGTATCTTTGAGGTAGGTGATGATGAAACTCTTAGTACTATACTGTCTGATAATCTCAGTATTCTGGACTCCCAACCGGAAATCACAGGGAGCTCAAAGGATAACTGGGCCACTTTACTTACTCTTAGAAAGACACAGTCACGAACAGCAGTCCATGGTTTAGTCATGGCTGAATATCTACGAGGAAAATGTGCCCCCACTGGTCTAATTGTGACTAACACGCCTAGATTATTTCTCACGGACAAACAATTCATGCGGGACTGGTCACTTATCGCCTGGCGGTGTACCCGTGACTGGTTAATTCTGATTATCAGCATGGCGAAACGCCAGGCTGATGCCATTCTTATTGAAATCCAAACACTTGAGGGACAAATCAAAAACACCATTACTTCGGCCCTATATAAGAAACAACTGGATGAGACAAACCAGACCAATAAGGAATATAGAGACAATATTCTGATCACTAAAATAGACAAGTTCAAGAAAGATTTAGCCCGTTTTTCTTGGGAGAAAATTTACCCCTATACTAGTGACACCTATGTGGCCCCGTTATTTAACAACAAAGGGAGGCGTTACGGGTCCAACTATTCATTGTCTGGGTCCGATTTAGGATCTAGTGACTCCGATTCATACACTACCAGGGCACCCCAAGGTAGAGGGAGAGGACAATTCCGCAGATTCAACAAAAGGCGTGGTACCCAAGGATTTTATCCAAATCAAGGCCAATGGTGGCCACCGGCTCCTTGGGGCTACCAACCACCCCCTTGCCCACCACACATGCAATCTTTTCCACCGCAACAACAGTTTTACCCTAACCAGTCTTTTTTAGACCAGGGTCAAGGTCGCGCAAGGGGCAAACGGAGAGGTACTCCCATTGTCCATTGGCAACCAGATCTGACATTTCCGAATACTCGGAGCAGGAGGGGCAACCAGCAGCAAACCCCCAACTCGACCGGGGAATGAACGATCTTATAGTTAACCTGAGCTCAAGGACCCTTACAGAAGATGAACACAGTGTTCTGAACAGAGGGTTGGGTTTCGTGCCCACACATTTAGGTGATCCTTTTGCTTTAAGGTGTGAGCTGGAGAACTTCTTCAGATAAATTCGGCTCCACTTTGTCTTTAAAAACAGAGAGTCGGATGACAGCATGTCTCCCAGCGACAATATGAACAACATGAATACTGGTCTACGTCCCAAAAGTAATTTTACACCTTTGTCACATCAGGTTCCTTCCCAGGTTACCACCTTTGAGAAGGCAGTAACCCATGATGTGATGGCACTATGCGATACACGGTCGACCAACTATTGTAATTTTACTAAAAAGGACAGATTGGCCCTCCAGAATTTGACAAGAGATATGTCTGTTACTATTAAGCCAGCGGACAAAGGGGGTGCCACGGTCCTTCAAGATACCGTGAGCTATCGGACCGAATGCCTAAGACAGCTCAAGGATACTAAATCCTACCGGATTTTGGATATGGATCCCACACCCAGGTTAACTTTGGAGATAAAACAGCTAGTCGAGGAAGGTGAGGCAGAAGGGTGGATCACGCCACATGAGGCAAAATGTTTGGTAACCAACAACCCTGTGATGCCCTATTTTTATTGCCTCACTAAAATCCACAAAAGTCAACGACCACCTCCTGGACGACCCATTATATCTGGGATCGGCTCACTACTTGAGCCTTTGTCCAAATTTGTGGATTTCTTCCTATGGCCCATGGTTGCTGAGATGCCCACCTACCTCAAAGATACTTCTGATGTCATTTGAGATGTCATCAGTGATGTCACTGACCATGTAATGAATGATGCAATATGTGACATCATCAGCAGTGCATTGCGGGCGCGCGAGTTATAGTTAGCAGAACTAACTATAACAGAGGAATTTCTATGGTTTTGTACGAGTGAAATGGCCAGCTAACTATAACACCCCTGAAACCTATGTTATTTTCAGTGAATTTCAAAGCTTTTTTAAATGCTAATTTCTAACTATAACGTCTCTGAAACCTATGGTTTTTTTCAGTGAATTTCAAAGCTTTTTTAAATGCTAATTTTTAAGTGTGATAGTAGTTATACCTATTTTTTTGTACTGATTTTCGATAGTTTTTTAACTGTTTATTCATAAATATTTTATTCATTAAATAACATTATATATTTTTCTGAAAATTGCAAAAAAAAAATTTTTTAAACATTCAAACTGAAATATTGATGAATTTTTTGTTCATTTTTTATTTTAATACATTTATATTATTTTCTTTTTTTTAAAAAAAATTTACCAATTTTTCTGCGGAGTCGCGCACTCAAAGTGAACACATCACGGTGGGTGCGTGGATTCTAGCTGCCATTTTAGAAAAGTTGTGAAGGATCCGCGTACGGTGTGCGACGGCTGCATGTTTTTCAGTTACATCATATACATTTAATATTACGTGATGTGCGCGATTGGTATGTGACCAATCCGCGACTCCTGCTCCCGCGCATTCGCGACACAAGCGCATTACAGTACGAGATGCTTGTGCGGTGGCAGGTCCCGTGTGACATCATATACATGCTGGGGCGCGCTGGGTGCGTGACTCCCGCAAAAAAAAATTATGTTCCAAAATGATATGTATGTGTCTTTAATATACATATTAGGGCAAGAGATTATCTAAGATAGTTATAAAAATAATATTTTTGTACTTATAATAAACATATTATTTTTAAATATATTTTTGCGAAGTCGGGTGCGTGCATCGTGAGCGCAGAGAACCAGGTCAGCAGAGCTGCTGTAGAGCCAGAGAAACCAGGTCAGCAGAGCCGTTGTAGAGCCAGAGAACCAGGTCAGCAGAGCTGCTCTAGAACCTAAGAAGCAGGTCAGCAGAGCTTCTCTAGAACCAGAGACCCAGGTCAGCAGAGCTGCTCTAGAGCCAGAGACCCAGGTCAGCAGGGCTGCTCTAGAGGCCGAGAACCAGGTCAGCAGAGCTGCTGTAGAGCCAGAAAAACCAGGTCAGCAGAGCTGCTTTAGAGGGAGAGAACCAGGTCAGCAGAATTGCTTTAGATCCAGAGAACCAGCTCAGCAGAGCTGCTCTAGAGCCAGAGAACCAGGTCAGCAGAGCTGCTTTAGAAACATAGAACCAGGTCAGCAGAGCTGCTATAGAGGCAGAGAACCAGGTCAGCAGAAATGCTTTAGAGCCAGAGAACCAGGTCAGCAGAGCTCTTTAGAGGGAGAGAACCAGGTCAGTAGAGCTGCTTTAGAGCCAGAGAACCAGGTCAGCAGAGCTGCTTTAGAGCCGGAGAACCAGGTCAGCAGAGCTGCTTTAGAGCCATAGAACCAGGTCAGCAGAGCTGCATTAGAGCCAGAGAACCAGGTCAGCAGAGCTGCTCTAGAGGCAGAGAACCAGGTCAGCAGAGCTGCTTTAGAGGGAGAGAATCAGGTCAGCAGAGCTGCTCTAGAGCCAGAGAAACCAGGTAAGCAGAGCTGCTTTAGAGGGAGAGAACCAGGTCAGCAGAGCTGCTTTAGAGCCAGAGAACCAGGTCAGCAGAGCTGCTCTAGAGCCACAGAACCAGGTCAGCAGAGCTGCTCTAGAGCCAGAGAACCAGGTCAGCAGAGCTGCTTTAGAGCCAGAGAACAAGGTCAGCAGAGCTGCTTTAGAGCCAGAGAACCAGGTAAGCAGAGCTGCTCTAGAGCCTAAGAACCAGGTCAGCAGAGCTGCTCTAGAGCCAGAGAACCAGGTCAGCAGAGCTGCTCTAGAGCCAGAGAACCAGGTCAGCAGAGCTGCTGTAGAGCCAGAGAAACCAGGTCAGTAAAGCTGCTTTAGAGCGAGAGAACCAGGCCAGCAGAGCTGCTTTAGAGGGAGAGAACCAGGTCAGCAGAGCTGTTTTAGAGCTAAGGGACCAGGTCAGCAGAGCTGCTCTAGAGCTGGAGAACCAGATCAGCAGAACTGCTTTAGAGCCATAGAACCGGGTCAGCAGAGCTGCTTTAGAGCCAGAGAACCAGGTCAGCAGATCTGCTGTAGAGCCAGAGAAACCAGGTCAGTAGAGCTGCTTTAGAGCCAGAGAACCAGGTCAGCACAGCTGCTCTAGCTGACACTGACTGACTGACTGACTGACTGACTGACTGACACTGACTGACTGACTGACTGACACTGACTGACTGACACTGACTGACTGACACTGACTGACTGACACTGACTGACTGACACTGACTGACTGACACTGACTGACTGACACTGACTGACTGACACTGACTGACTGACACTGACTGACACTGACTGACTCTGACTGACTCTGACTGACTCTGACTGACTCTGACTGACTCTGACTGACTCTGACTGACTCTGACTGACTCTGACTGACTCTGACTGACTCTGACTGACTCTGACTGACTCTGACTGACTCTGACTGACTGACACTGACTGACACTGACTGACACTGACTGACACTGACTGACACTGACTGACACTGACTGACACTGACTGACACTGACTGACACTGACTGACACTGACTGACACTGACTGACACTGACTGACACTGACTGACACTGACTGACACTGACTGACACTGACTGACACTGACTGACACTGACTGACACTGACTGACACTGACTGACACTGACTGACACTGACTGACACTGACTGACACTGACTGACACTGACTGACACTGACTGACACTGACTGACACTGACTGACACTGACTGACACTGACTGACACTGACTGACACTGACTGACACTGACTGACACTGACTGACTGACACTGATTGACTGACACTGATTGACTGACACTGATTGACTGACACTGATTGACTGACACTGATTGACTGACACTGATTGACTGACACTGATTGACTGACACTGACTGACACTGACTGACACTGACTGACACTGACTGACACTGACTGGCTGACACTGACTGACTACTCTCTACTACTCTACTACTCACTCTCTACTACTCACTCTCTACTACTCACTCTCTACTATTCTCTACTACTCACTCTCTACTATTCTCACTCTCTACTACTCACTCTCTACTACTCACTTTCTACTACTCACTCTCTACTACTCTCTACTACTCACTCTCTACTACTCACTCTCTACTACTCACTACTACTAACTCTCTACTACTCACTCTTTACTACTCTCTACTACTCTCTCTCTACTACTCTACTACTCACTCTCTACTACTCTCTCTCTGCTACTCATTCTCTGCTACTCACTCTACTACTCACTCTCTACTACTCTCTACTACTCACTCTCTACTACTCACTTTCTACTACTCACTCTACTACTCTCTACTACTCACTCTCTACTACTCACTCTCTACTACTCACTCTACTACTCTCTACTACTCACTCTCTGCTACTCTCTACTACTCTCTACCACTCTGTACTACTCCCTCTCTACTCTCTACCTCTCTCTACTACTCTCTACCTCTCTACACCTCTACCTCTCTACCTCTACCTCTCTACCTCTACACCTGTACCTCTTCACCTCTACCTCTCTCTACCACTTACTCTCTACTACTCTCTACTACTCTCTCTCTACTACCCACTCTCTACTATTCACTCTCTACTATTCACTCTACTACTCTCTACTACCCACTCTCTACTACTCTCTCTACTACACACTCTCTACTATTCACTCTCTACTATTCACTCTCTACTACTCGCTCTCTACTACTCACTCTCTACTTCTCACTCCCAACTACTCGCTCTCTACTCTCCACTACTCACTCTCCACTACTCACGCTCCACTACTCACTCTCTACTACTCTCTACTTCTCACTCTCTACTACTCACTCTCTACTACTCTCTACTACTCACTCTCTACTACTTACTCTCTACTACTCTACTACTCTCTGCTACTCTCTCCACTACTCACTCTCTTCTACTCTACTACTCTCTCCTACTCTCTCTACTACTCACTCTCTACTACTCTCTACTACTCACTCTACTACTCTCTACTTCTCTCTACCACTCACTCTCTACTACTCTACTACTTACTCTCTACTACTCTCTCTCTCTCTACTACTCACTCTCTAATACTCACTCTCTGCTACTGACTCTCTAATACTCTCTCTCTGCTACTCTCTACTACTCACTCTCTACTACTCTCTGCTACTCACTCTACTACTCTCTACTTCTCTCTACTACTCACTCTCTACTACTCACTCTCTACTACTCACTCTCTACTACTCACTCTCTACTACTCACTCTCTACTACTCACTCTCTACTACTCTCTCTCTACTACTCACTCTCTACTACTCACTCATTAATACTCACTCTCTACTCTCTACTACTCACTCTCTACTACTCACTCTCTACTACTCACTCTCTACTACTCACTCTACTACTCACTCCACTACTCACTCTCTACTACTTGCTCTCAACTACTCTCTACTACTCTCTTTACTTCTCACTCTCTACTACTCTCTCTACTACTCACTCTCTGCTATTCTCTACTACTCACTCTCTACTACACACTCTCTACTACTTGCTCTCTACTTCTCTACTACTCACTCTGTGACTCCACTACTCTCTACTACTCACTCTCTACTACTCACTCTCTACTACTCTACTACTCTCTACTACTCTCTCTACTACTCCCTCTCTACTACTCACTCTCTACTTCTCTCCACTACTCACTCTCTACTACTCCCTCTCTACTACTCACTCTCTACAACTCACTCTCTACAACTCTACTACTCTACTACTCACTCTCTACTAATCACTACTACCCACTCTCTACTACTCACTCTCTTCTACTCTCTTCTACTACTCTTTACTACTCACTCTCTACTACGCTCTACTACTCTCTCTCTCTCTGCTACTCACTCTCTGCTACTCTCTCTCTGCTACTCACTCTCTACTACTCACTCTCTACTACTCACTCTACTACTCTCTACTACTCACTCTCTACTACTCACTTTCTACTACTCACTCTCTGCTACTCTATACTATTCACTCTCTACTACTCACTCTACTACTCACTCTACTACTGTATACTACTCACTCCCTGCTACTCTCTCTTCTACTCTCTACTACTCTCTACCACTCACTCTACTCTCTACCTCTCTACACCTCTCTCTACACGCACACATATGCACATACATAAATTCATATATATGCATATGCATTTATATATGTATGTGTATATCTATACATACATACATATATAAACATATATATAATCTGCATATCTATATAAATACAAATATAAATGCATGCATACATATACATATATGCATACATATGCATGTTATGTACATGAAAGTTTGAAAAACACTAATACAAGCAAAGCTAAAAAGCCACCTAATTACAAACAGAATTGCTTTAACTTAAACGAGGGTGAGACCTATTGCACTTTCAATGCTTGTTTACTTTGGTTCCATCAAGAAGGCATTCAGATGTGTCACACATTTGCCATAAATTCTGAATGTTAGCACTCTAGTTGCTTATTAGATCACTGTAGTAAAGCTGCTGCTCACCAGGAAAGTCTGCTGCTGGTATTGAAAGTGCATGTTTCAGTCTGCATGTCAGAATTTTTTATTGAAATAGAAGAGGGTTTGAGAAGTCACTCAAAATGTGCCCTAATTTTTCTTTTTTCAGCACTAATCATAATTTCTATGGCAAAATGAACGCCCTCATTGTGTTCCTTTTAAATTAAACTACTTACTCTCTACTACTCATTCGCTACTACTCTCTACTGCTCACTCTCTACTACTCTCTACTACTCACTCTCTACTACGCTCTACTACTCACTCTACTACTCTCTACCACTCATGCTCTACTACTCCCTCTCTACCACTCCCTCTCTACAACTCCCTCTCTAATACTCACTCTCTCTCTCTACTACTCACTCTCTGCTGTTCACTCTCTACTACTCACTCTCTACTACTCACTCTCTATTACTCGTTTTCTACTGCTCTCTACTACTCACTCTCTACTACTCGCTCTCTACTACTCTCCACTACTCACTCTCTACTACTCACTCTCTACTACTCTACTACTCTCTACTACTCACGCTCTACTACCCAATCTCTACTACTCTACTACTCTCTACTTCTCTCTACTACTCACTCTCTACTACTCTCTCATACTCACTCTACTACTCTCTACTACTCTCAACCACTCACTCTCTACTACTCTACTTCTTACTCTCTACTACTCTCTCTCTACTACTCTCTCTCTACTACTCACTGTCTACTACTCACTCTACTACTCATTCTCTACTACTCTCTCTCTACTACTCTCTCTCTACTACTCTCGCTCCACTGCTCATTTTCTACTACTCGCTCTCTACTACTCACTCTCTACTACTCGCTCTCTACTACTCTCTACTACTCTCTCTACTACTCACTCTCTACTACTCTCTACTACTCACTCTCTACTTCACACTCTCTACGACTTGCTCTCTATGACTTGCTCTCTACTACTCGCTCTCTACTACTCTCTACTACTCGCTCTACTACTCACTCTCTTACTCCCTACTACTCACTGTCTACTACTCTCTTGTACTCACTCTCTCCTACTCACTCTCTACTACTCTACTACTCCCTACTACTCTCTCTCTACTACTCACTCTCTACTACTCTCTACTACTCTCTCTCTACTACTCTCTCTCTACTACTCTCTCTCTACTACTCTCTCTCTACTACTCACTCTCTACTACTCACTCTCTACTACTCACTCACTACTACTCAGGCTCTACTACTCTCTACTACTCTCTCTACTACTCTCTACTACTCACTCTACTACTCTTTACTACTCACTCTCTACTCCTCTCTACTACTCTCTACTACTCACTCTACTACTCACTCTCTAGTACTCTCTACTACTCTCTCTCTGCTTCTCACTCTCTACTACTCTCTACTACTCACTCTCTTCTACTCACTCTCTACTACTCTCTACTACTCACTCTACTACTCACTCTCTACTACTCTCCACTACTCACTCTCTACTACCCACTCTCTACTACTCTCTACTACTCACTCTATACTACTCACTCTCTATTACTCACTCTACTCACTCTACTAATCTCTACAACTCTCTCTCTGCTACTCTCTCTACTACTCTCTACTACTCTCTACTACTCTCTCTCTACTCTCTATTACTCATCCTCTACTCTCTACCGCTCTCTACCTCTCTCTCTACTACTCTTCACTACTCTCTACCTCTCTATCTCTACCTATCTATCTCTACACCTCTACACCTCTACCTCTCTACCTCTCTCTACATGCACACATATATATATATGCATATATATGCATATGCATTTATTTATATGTATGTGTGTATACATATATACATACATATATAAACATATCTATAATCTGCATATCTATATAAATACAAATATAAATGCATGCATACATATACATATATAGGCATACATATGCATGTTATGTACATGAAAGTTTGAAAAACACTAATAAAAGCAAAGCTAAAAAGCCACCTAATTACGAACTGAATTGCTTTAACTTAAACGAGGGCGAGACCTATTTCATTTTCAATGCTTGTTTACTTTGGTTCCACCAAGAAGGCATTCAGATGTGTCACACATTTGCCATAAATTCTTAATGTTAGCACTCTAGTTGCTCATTAGATCACTGTAGTAAAGCTACTGCTCACCAGGGAAGTCTGCTGCTGGTATTCAAAGTGCATGTTTCAGTCTGCATGTCAGAATGTTTTAATGAAATAGAAGAGGATTTGAGAAGTCAAAATGTGCCCTAATTTTTCTTTCTGCAGCACTAATCATAATTTCTATGGCAAAATGAACCCCCTCATTTTGTTCCTTTGCAAATTAAATGTTTTGCGTGTTACCACTTTATTCCAATCAAGATGGCTTCAGGTGTGCTATACTTTTGTCATAAGTAAGACTGTTAGCACTCTAGTTGTTCTTAAGTACACTCTGGGGCATTCTGTCATTGGGCTATACTTGGGCTACCTCTGGGTGATATTTGTGCTACATTTGGGGTCTTTTGTCTCTGGTGGCCATCTTGGGAGACTTATTTGTTATATGAAGTTTCCTAATTTCCTCATTTACTACAGTCTCCTCAGTAGGAAATAGTTTCAGTTTTTTACTTTGATTCCATCAAGAAGGCATTCAGATGTGTCACACATTTGCCATAAATTCAGAATGTTAGCACTCTAGTTGCTCATTAGATCACTGTAGTAAAGCTACTGCTCACCAGGTAAGTCTGCTGCTGGTATTGAAAGTGCATGTTTCAGTCTGCATGTCAGAATATTTTAATGAAATAGAAGAGGATTTGAGAAGTCACTCAAAATGTGCCCTAATTTTTCTTTCTGCAGCACTAATCATACTTTCTATGGCAAAATGAACCCCCTCATTTTGTTCCTTATTAAATAAAATGTTTTAAGAGCTACCACTTTATCCCAATCAAGATGGCTTCAGGTGTGCCATATGTTTATCATAAGTAGGACTGTTAGCGCTCTAGTTGTTCTTTGGAACACTCTGGGAAGCTGCAGTAGAACACAAAGGAATCAACTGACAGTCTCTGCCATTGTTGGATGTACATGTTTTAGTGAGGATGTCAGACTTTATTCTCACATGGCTGAGAAAGATAATGTGAATTTACAGAAAATATGCTCTCAGTTTAGCTTATAGATCTCCTTCCAAACCTCTGTGGGAAAAGCATGAGAAAATAGTTTTCTCTCAAATATGATTCATGATATCCCAGCAGAAGGCCTTTTCACATGGTAAAATCACATTAGAACACACCACAATTCCTAAAATGAGTATGGTACCATCAACAAATGATTTATAATGTAACTAAAGTCTTAAAACCTTCTATCAACTGCAATGCTTTTTATTGAGGTGCTATCATGTATATTGGTCCCAATATGGCTGCCAACACTTCTTGGATGAAGTGCTGACAGCCAATCAGATCTCACAATGAGATGTGTGGTTAGGCTCCGCACTGATATATATGTGAATTTACTTTTGATTTTCTCAGGAACTACTGAATGGATTTACACCATGTAACCAAAAGGCACGAGTCTGAACTGAAGACTACCTCTTTGCCAAATTTCGTTTAATTCCATTCAGCAGTTCGGGCTGTAGCTGCGGTTAAAGGTCCTATGGGAAATTGCATGGGGAAAATACGTTTTGGGACCCCCCTTTTTTCTCGGCCCCAATACACGAATCATCCTGAGATTTTCAGGATAGGAGCGGACCGGAGCTGGCCAAAAGTTTTGAAAATTTCGCGAAGATTCGTCAATCGGCGCAAAAGTTATTGGGAATAGAATGTTGCGGATTTCCTATGGATAATAGGTCCTAACTATAACTACCTACTGGCAACCGCCAGTAGGTAATATATGTATATATATAAGTTCCAAAAAGCTCCGAGCTTTTGAAGATGCACTCCACAAGGTAAGTTTAGCAAAACCTGTTTATTCCATGAAGCGGCATAATGAGACCCAGTTCGGTTATCTCCCTGACGCGTTTCAGTGCTTCCAGCACCTTAATCATAGGGTTGGCTTGTAGGTGAAACAAAAACGGACTGCCTCATATAATACTCACATGGCACTCGCTTTTCAGTAAGCGGTATGCTGGGAAAGGTAGTCCCAATTCTTCCTCCTCGGTGAGGTCGTTTCACTAACAAAGTTTGACTGCCAAATATTTCAAATGTTTTACAGCCCTCCAGTGGGCCCCAGGTCTCATTTGTCCTCTTTCAATCCATGGCACCTTGTGCTGCAGGGAGGCTGCAAATTGATTTTCAGCCCCGCAGACTCAGTCCAGTTCACAACGGCGGTGCAAACTTCCACGGCCGGAGGCGCCGTGCATTTAACTGTTCCAAAAAGCTCCGAGCTTTTGAAGATGCACTCCACAAGGTAAGTTTAGCAAAACCTGTTTATTCCATGAAGCGGCATAATGAGACCCAGTTCGGTTATCTCCCTGACGCGTTTCAGTGCTTCCAGCACCTTAATCATAGGGTTGGCTTGTAGGTGAAACAAAAACGGACTGCCTCATTTAATACTCACATGGCACTCGCTTTTCAGTAAGCGGTATGCCGGGAAAGGTAGTCCCAATTCTTCCCCCTTGGTGAGGTCGTTTCACTAACAAAGTTTGACTGCCAAATATTTCAAATGTTTTACAGTATATATATATATACACACACACACACACACATATTACCTACTGGCGGTCGCCAGTAGGTAGTTATAGTTAGGACCACGTTTCCATAGGAAATCCGCAACATTCTATTTTGAATAACTTTGGCGCCGGTCGACGAATCCTCGCGAATGTTTCAAAATAGGTGGGGCGCTACGCTCCGCTCCTACCCTGAAAGTCTCGGGGGGGATTCGTCAAGCGGGGGCTGAGATAAAAGGGGGGTTCCAAAACGCGTTTTTCCCATGCATTTTTCCATAGGACCTTTAGACAGGGCTACAGCCCGAACGGCTGAACAGAATTACTAGAAATGTGGCAGAGAGGTAGTCCTCAGTTCAAGGAAGTGCCTTTTGTAGGTTTGGTGTAAATCTGTTCAGTAGATTCTGAGAAAATAGCCTTTAAATCAATATATATATCTGAGCCAGCTTACGGTGCGCTTACGGTACGCTCACCGTACGCGTACGGTGGCGTGCGCGAGCGCGATTCTGATTGGCTCTTAGATCTAAGTAAACATTCGAATCGGCCGAAACCAGGAAGCGGCGGCCGCCATTTTCTCTCTCGCACTGAGTGATTTTTAAAATATAAAGCCCAAAAACATGTAAAGGGGCTGTTTAGACAGCTCCCACACACATAGCAATGCTGAGGCAGTCCCCAAAGATCCCCCAAGGCCAAAAACGGAATTTTTATTTTTTCGGTAATTTCGCCGATTACGCTTACCGTACGCGTACGGTAAAAAATTTAAAAAAAAAAAAATTATCCACACTCTCTCCACCCCGTGTGCAATTGTTGCCCGAAGGGCACCAATTGTGCATGGCTTTTTTTACAATTGAGATAAAATAAAATATTTTAAAAAAAATAATAAAAAAAAAAATTATCCACACTCTCTCCGCCCCGTGTGCAAATGGTGCCCGAAGGGCACCATTTGTGCATGGCTTATAAAATATACGAAAAATTACAATATTACCTTTCAAAACTAAGTGCATCATATGTCCTCCATGTGCGCACGGTGCGCGAAGCGCATCGTGCGTACATGGCCCATCTAGCGTAACGTGGGCACGCGGTGCGCGTAGCGCACCGCGTGCCCACCGTGCGTGCACGGCACTAACTGCGTAAAGTGGGCGCGCGGTGCGCGAAGCGCACCGTGCACGCACGGAACGAACTGCGTTAAGTGGGCGCGCACGCCACGAATGGCGTAAAGTAACTTAGCATTTAAAAAACCGTACAAATTCACTGAAAAAACCATAGGTTTCACACACGTTATAGTTAGGAATTAGCATTTAAAAAACCTTGCAAATTCACTGAAAAAACCATAGGTTTCACACATGTTATAGTTAGCGGAAATTTTACTGATAAAAAACCAATGAAATTCCCCCGTTATAGTTAGTGCAGGCAACTATAACTCACGCGACCGCAATCTTCTGCTGATGACATATGTGTCTTTATGAAAAAAAAATATTTGTAATATATGTATAGCTAAAAATGTATGGAAGAAGACATGGGCAAATAAGTGTCTAAATACAGTATTAGCATCAGCAGAGGATTGCGGTCGCGTGAGTTATAGTTGCCTGCACTAACTATAACGGGGGAATTTCATTGGTTTTTTTATCAGTAAAATTTCCGCTAACTATAACATGTGTGAAACCTATGGTTTTTTCAGTGAATATATATATACATACACACACACACATTACCTACTGGCGGTCGCCAGTAGGTAGTTATAGTTAGGACCACGTTTCCATAGGAAAACCTCAACATTCTATTTTGAATAACTTTGGCGCCGGTCGACGAATCCTCGCGAATTTCTCAAAATAGGTGGGGCGCTACGCTCCGCTCCGCTCCTACCCTGAAAGTCTCGGGGGGATCCGTCAAGCGGGGGCTGAGATAAAAGGGGGGTCCCAAAACGCGTTTTTCCCATGCATTTTTCCATAGGACCTTTAGAACGAGCTACAGCCCGAACGGCTGAACAGAATTACTCAAAATTTGGCAGAGAGGTAGTCCCTAGGTCAAGGAAGTGCCTTTTGTAGGTTTGGTGTAAATCTGTTCAGTAGATTCTGAGAAAATAGCCTTTAAATCAATATATATATCTGAGCCCGCTTACGGTACGCTTACCGTACGCTTACGGTAAGCGTACGGTGGCGTGCGCGAGCGCGATTCTTATTGGCTCTTAGATCTTAGTAAACATTCGAATCGGCCGAAACCAGGAAGCGGCGGCCGCCATTTTGTCTCTCGCACTGAGTGTTGTTTATCAAACATGATGGCCAAAAACATGTTACGGGGCTGTTTTGACAACTCCCTCCCACATAGTCATGTTGAGGGAGTCCACAAACATCCCCCAAGAGCAAAAACGGTTTTATTTTTTTTTCGGCAATTTCACGGGGTACGCTTACCGTACGCTTACCGTAAGCGTACGGTAAAAAAATAAAAATAAAAAAAACACTATCCACACTTACCCCACCCCCTGTGCTTTTGGTGGCCGAAGGCCACCAAATGTACAGGGCTTATTAATAGGTAAAAAAAACTAAATTTTGGCAACATGAAATTATAAAATTGAAATAAAAAAAACACTATCCACATTGACCCCACCCCCTGTGCTTTTGGTGGCCGAAGGCCACCAAATGTACAGGGCTTATTAAAGTTGATAAAAACCGTGCACGGAACGAACTGCGTTAAGTGGGCGCGCACGCCTCGAATGGCGTAAAGTAACTTAGCATTTAAAAAACCGTACAAATTCACTGAAAAAACCATAGGTTTCACACACGTTATAGTTAGGAATTAGCATTTAAAAAACCTTGCAAATTCACTGAAAAAACCATAGGTTTCACACATGTTATAGTTAGCGGAAATTTTACTGATAAAAAACCAGTGAAATTCCCCCGTTATAGTTAGTGCAGGCAACTATAACTCACGCGACCGCAATCTTCTGCTGATGACATATGTGTCTTTATGAAAAAAAAATATTTGTAATATATGTATAGCTAAAAATGTATGGAAGAAGACATGGGCATATAAGTGTCTAAATACAGTATTAGCATCAGCAGAGGATTGCGGTCGCGTGAGTTATAGTTGCCTGCACTAACTATAACGGGGGAATTTCACTGGTTTTTTATCAGTAAAATTTCCGCTAACTATAACATGTGTGAAACCTATGGTTTTTTCAGTGAATATATATATATATATTCACTGAAAAAAACATAGGTTTCAGGCATGTTATAGTTAGAAATTAGTATTTAATTCACTGAAAAAAACATACGTTTCATGCACGTTATAGTGAGAAAATAGCATTTAAAAAACCATTGAAATTCACTGGAAAAAACATATTTTTTAGTGAAAGTTATAGTTAGTTGGACATTTCACTCGTACAAAACCAGAGAAATTCCCCCATTAGTTAGTTCAGCTAACTATAACGAGCGCCCCCGCAATGCACTGCTGATAATGTCACATATTACATCACTCATGACATGGTCAGTGACATCACTGATGACATCACTGATGACATCTCAAATGACATTACTGATGACATCACTGATGACATCCTCCAGTGTCTGTGTGTTTCTGTAAAGTTTAAATATGTTTAATATATTTAGGGAAAGGCGTATTGAAGAATGAGTGGGTGTATAAGTGTCTGAATGGATGATTTAGTAGGTGCGTGACTGACTCTATAAGGGAGTGATTAAACTTATCTTACTGAATGCATGGGTTAGTGACTAAACTGTGTGAATGTCTGTATCCGTCTGTCTGTTGGTGTGTAAGCGGCTGCATGGGTTTGTGAATAGCTACATGAGTGTCTATATGGGTTATTGATTGGTTGTCTGAGTATCTGTATGGGTGCCTGAGTGTTTGTGTGGGTGGGGTGTGTGTGACTCTGTGCATAGGTGTGTGAGTGGGTGATTCACTGGGTGCATGGTTTCAAGAGTGCATCTGTGATGGACTGTATGAGTGGGTGAGTATGTGTATGGGTGTGTTAGTGAGTGAATGTATATCTCAGTGGTACATGTGTGAGTAACTACATATGTGAAAGGCAGTATATATGTGTGTTGGAGTATATATATGGCTATAAGTGAGAGTGTGTGATTATGAGAGTGGCTGTATGGATGAGTGTGTGCTTGTATCAGTGGCTGTATAAAAGCGTAAGAATGTGCTAGTATTAGCAAGAGTAAGTGAGCTGGTGTGTGTATAACTGTATAGGTGAGTAAATGGCAGTGTGATTAATTATTTGCATGACTGACTAGGTGTGTGAGTACCTCTATGGATGAGTGGCGGTGTGTGTGTGTCTATATAGGTGCATGAGTGCATATGATAGTCCTGTACTGAGTGACCATAAGTATGAGTGACTGTACGGGTGAGTGAGTGGATGTGTGTGTAAACCTAAGAATCAGTGAGTGGGTATGTAGTTATTGCTGTTGGCGTGTCTATGGTTTTGAGAATGGCAGTCTGTAATTTAGAGTGGGTATACCAAAGGTTATATTAGGGTGTGAGAAGATGCATCAAATTGTCACATGGGTGATGTCGTCAGTGATGTCATCAGTGATGTCATTTGAGATGTCATCAGCGATGTCACCAGTGATGTCACTGACCATGTCATGAGTGATGTAATATGTGACGTCATCCGCAGTGCATTGGGGGCGCGAGTTAGTTAGCTGAACTAACTATAACGGGGGAATTTCTCTGGTTTTGTAAGAGTGAAATGTCCAACTAACTATAACTTTCCCTAAAACTTATGTTTTTTTCAGTGAATTTCTAAGGTTTTTTAAATGCTAATTTCTAACTATAACGTGCCTGAAACCTATGGTTTTTTCAGTGAATTTCAATGTTTTTTTAAATGCTATTTTCTAACTATAACGTGCCTGAAACCTATGGTTTTTTCAGTGAATATATATATATATATAGATATAGATATAGATATAGATATATATATATATCGCCAGTAGATAGTTATAGTTAGGACCGAGTTCCCATAGGAAATCTGAAAATTCTATTTTGAATAACTTTGGCGCCGGTTGACTTAACTTCGTGAAATTTTCAAAACTAATGGGGCGCTCCGCTCAGCTCCTACCCTAAAAGTCTCGGGGTGATTCGTCAAGCGGGGCCTGAGAAAAAAGGGGGGTCCCAAAACGCGTTTTCCTCATGCATCCTTTAGTCGAAGGTACAACCCGAACGGCTGAACAGAATTACTTGAAATTTGGCAAAGAGGTAGTCCTCAGGTCAGGCATGTGCCTTTTGCATATATGGTGTCAATCTGTTCAGTAGTTCCTGAGAAAATCAAAAGTAAAATCACATATATATCTGGGCGGAGCCTAACCACACCTCATTTTTTTATTTTTTTTAAATATCTTTATTGACATTTTTTCCATTTTTCAATAAACAGCATACTCAGTAACAAGCAAATGAATAAGTACATGGCATGGTACAACAGCATTTTTGGCTAGTATGTCAGACCGTACAGGGCTTACGCCAAATATTGCCAGAAGTAAGTTTAACGGGTATACCCAGCGATTGACCAAGTGTCCATTTCAAAACATGCCCGCGAATTACCATGTAATGGCGATGTAAAGGAATTGATGACAGATCACCTCTTATGTCATAGTCCACCATGTTCAGCATGGGCACATGGGATGCCAACGCCGACGTATCACCTACCGCCTTGCACATGAGGGGAGTTAAACATCGATGATTAGCACAGTGGACCGAACCTCAGTGGTGGGTAACATTTGTGGATGCTGGTATTGAGTTGTACCAACTCGTCGTGAAACTATATGCACATACCTTATAAGGTGCCAATAAAGAATCCAAAACACAAACGAGGAAAAAAATAAAATAGAAACAGCAACCACAACAGAAAGAAAAAAAGAAAACAATAAATAAAACAACTGCAACTCAAAATTAGCCTTTATATCCTCAACCCCCGGGCGTCCCGGTAAGATATTGCTGACTTCCAAGAAACCGCCTCTTCCCTTCCCCAGCAAGAACCATAGTGTGAGATGGACCCAAGATGCACCAGACAGTACCCTCAGTCACACGGCATGCTCTACAGGCCAACAAATGAAGAGCAGGTAATGATCGCCAAGGGCAGTAGCCTTGCATTACGCACAATTATTATCTATGTGTCAAGCCGCTAGGGCACAGAGCTTAAGGGTTCACATTGGCGGAGGACGTGTGCGGGGGTTGACCGTCAGTGCTGCAGTGTTGTGTGAAGCTATTCAGCAACGTATCCCAAGGCTGGGCTGCTGGGAATTTGCGGAGACCTGCAGTCTCCTCTCTGTGTAATGCCACACTCTCTGCTCGTGCCCAATTAAGAAATGATTTCTCCCAGCTAATTGCAACAGGGGCTTCTCCTCTTTTCCAGTTCTTAGTGATCAGGCGCTTTGCAGTAATATAGCCTAGGTCTTGAAAGCGGGAGGATATCTTATTCTGCTTATTTCGCTTATATAAGCCTAAGATGCATATCTCCCAAGTATGCCGACACAGCACACCGGTGCACTGCTCCAGTATAGCCGTGACCCTCCGCCAATACAATGCCAGTGCAGCGCAGGACCAAAGCATATGTAACAGATCCGCACCTCGAAGCTTACATCGCGGACAGGCTGCTGTATTATCTCCAAAGTATTTGGCTATGTTGTCTGGGGAGAGGTAGGCACGGTGCAGAACAAACGTCTGAATCAATTTGAATCGAGAGTTTCGTGGTATGTTGACAGGTCCCGCTAAAACCACGTCCCATTCTCCATCTGTCCATGGGCGCCCCCTATCAGCCTCCCACTTTACGCGGAGCCTCGTCAGCGGCAGCGTAGTGTGTATTAAAAGTGCGGATGCCAGCCAATGAACAATATGAGATCCCGCCCCCATAACATGCAGGTATTGAATAAGGTGGTGCATTGGGAGTTCTGTGGTGATGTCCCCCCACGAGGACGTCAATGCATGTAGGAATGACCTAACCACACATCTCATCGTGAGATCTGATTGGATGTCAGCACTTCATCCAAGAAGTGTTGGCAGCCATCTTGGGACCAATATACATGATAGCACCTCATTACAAAGCATTGCAGTTAATAGAAGGTTTTAAGACTTTAGTTACATTATAAATCATTTGTTGATGGTACCATACCCATTTTAGGAATTGTGGTGTGTTGTAAGGTGATTTTACCATGTGAAAAAGCCTTCTGCTTTGATATCATGAATCATGTTTGAGAGAAAAGTATTTTCTCATGCTTTTCCCACAGAGGTTTGGAAGGTGATCTATAAGCTAAACTGAGAGCATATTTTCTGTAAATTCACATTATCTTTCTCAGTCATGTGAGAATTAGGTCTGACATTCTCAGTAAAACATGTACATCCAACAAGGGCAGAGACTGTCAGTTGATTCCTTTATGTTCTACTGCAGCTTCCCAGAGTGTTCTAAAGAACAACTAGAGCGCTAACAGTCCTACTTATGACAAACGTATGGCACACCTGAAGCCATCTTGGTTGGAATAAAGTGGTAACTCTTAAAACATTTAATTTAAAAAGGAACAAAATGAGGGGGTTCATTTTGCCATAGAAAGTATGATTAGTGCTGTAGAAAGAAAAATTAGGGCACATTTTGACTTCTCAAATCCTCTTCTATTTCATAAAAAAATTCTGACATGCAGACTGAAACATGCACTTTGAATACCAGCAGCAGACTTCCCTGGTGAGCAGTAGCTTTACTAAAGTGATCTAATGAGCAACTAGAGTGCTAACATTCAGAATTTATGGCAAATGTGTGACACATCTGAATGCCTTCTTAATGGAACCAAAGTAAAAAACTGAAAGTATTTCCTACTGAAGAAACTTGCTGTAAATGAGTGTTAGACCTGTCAGCCCTTTGGCAGTTCCCTCCTCATATTATTCTTTTTTTTTCCCCTTTCCCTTCTCACATTTTTTTTTCCTGTCCACTAACTATTTTTTTGGGTGCTTATGTAGAGGCTCTGGGCGCCCTCTTCTTACTATCTGAGGGAGAGGCGCAAGGTGCTTCCATGAGGAAACTAGAAGAGGGAGGTTAGTCTCACAAAATGGTGGTTCCAACTGTCACCTCAGCACCTGGGCCATAGACTGCCATGAGAGGTTCCAGAACCTTCTGGGCCACTCTGGCCAGTCAGGCCCCAGGTGATAAATAGAGGTGGGAGCGTGGCGGCCATTTTAGGACTTGTTGAGCTGTGAGGGAGACGGGAGTAAGGCACCTGAGTAGAGAGGTGGTTGCGCTAGGTAGGGAATGGACAGGTCCTAGGGTCTGCGCGACTTCCCTCATCAGTTGACACCACCCTCCACCATCTGACCGGTCCCTGGACACAGCCAATGACTCTGGGGGCTCGCAGTTTGGAGAGACCCTGAAGTGGGACCAAGGGGAAGAATCGCCGTCCGGGACTACCCTGCCCTCATCCTGGTTGTTGCCTGGGAGTTTGACCCTGATCGGCCCTAGTGACTGTCCATCTTCCCTGGTTGTAGGGGAAGGGGTCGTGCCCAATACTCCACAGACTGGCGGGCCTACTCAACTGCTCTAATGAGAGCCTTGCACCCTTAATTTCCGCCCCCCCCGCCACTGATCTCTACCCAGTATCCTCACCACCGCAGCTCAGAGTTTGTGGGGTTGCCTGAGCATCCCCAGTGGTGGCCTAAGAGCGCCGGGAGGTCTGGGGAGGTGTCAGGACTCCTCGGCGAAGCCAGCGAGCATCGCGCCTGTCAGCTGAGGGGAAAGCTGCAGCTAGGAAGCACGGGTCGGGACCGGCCTTGAAGCCGACATCCTGGGTCATGTGAGCAGGGCCATCGCTAAAGCACCGCCCCCTTCCGCCAGCCGAGGGTCAAGGCCGCGCCCCCGCAAGCCGCGCTTCTACTGACGGCTGCGGGTGCGCCTGACTGAGGAAACGGAGCGGAGAACAATCGGCGCCTGGCCGAGGGGGAATCCGCTAAAGAGTGGAGCAGCAGCGGGGTAGTCGGCAGGAGTGCGCCAGCTGAGGAAATCACCTCACGGGGAAGCCCTTTGGGGAGGTGGTCGGTGGGTGTACCCTGTCCTCAACCCCACTAAAGAAGTCCCCCTCTTGGACAACCGGCGAGCCCCACTGCGTGAGGAGGACTCCGGGTGCATACAGTAAGCTGGGCATGATAACAGCGGGAAGGTTCTGGAGAGTATACGTTCTAGGTTAAAGGATGATCTGTTAAATCCAAGTACTGATGTATTGAAGAGATACCGGTTCAAGCTATTTATACCGGCGCTTTGGTAAAGCTCCCCACGTGTGACTGAAGTAAATGCATTGACGTTTTCAAGCATAGCACCAGAGATAGCAGTTCGAAGCCTAGCACCAGGATAAGTTGTATGTGCTGCTTTATTGTAATGGAACTGTATTGGTGAGAAAGGAACCTGCAAGTAAATTGCCTTGATGTGGCTAATTAACTGCCAACAACATTGTTGATCTCAATATGTACCTCAATATGCAAAGGGCTGATTAATAATGACGGTATAAGGGTTAGAAGGTATAGCAGCTAGGGAGACCATCTATCAGACAAGCGCTGTATAGATTGAGGTGAACATCTAAAGTCGGGTATTATATAAATGTTCTTTGGAGCGCAGTCTGAGGGGATTCGAATTGGCACTCCAGCAGTAAGGCAGGGTGGAAGCCTCAGGGAGTGTTTAAGTATCTGCTGTGCCAGAGTTAATATCGAAGGAACTGTCATTGTCAAATGAAATGAAATGTTTTATCCTGAAGTGAAATGAAATGTTTTAACCTGAAATGTAATGAAATGTTTTATCCTGAAATGTAAGGAAATGTTTTATCCTGAATTGGGAAATTGAGTAACCACGTTTGAGAAGGAAAGATAAAGACTTCTCGGAAACTTTAAAATTAATTGGTGTAGTGTCCTTTTTAAGTGGTGTTGCGTTAAGCTGTGAGCTGGGTGTGATGCAAGCACGAGAGGCTATGTTGGGATAAAAGCCTGTTGGCCTAAGCCACGCTACCTCTAGGACGTTAGGTCCAACAAATTGGTGTTCAGCGGTGGGATCCGGAGTCTGTGCTTGCATCCACTCATTAGCAGTTTGGCGCGCACCACACCCTACACCTGATTGTTTTTACTGGAGTTTTCTCCAAGTTGTCTCCCTGATTGGAGTTTTTCAAAATTGTCCTGTCCTGTGGGGTACTTCCTCTTAAAGGAAAGGTCTCCTATTGTGAAGTTCTTTTCTGCAGTGTTGTTTCCCACCTGGTAGGATGGAGTTTGAGTTGGGTAGGCTGGAAGAATATACTGTGACCCAACTGAAGGAATTCTGCCAGGAGAGGGAGGTATTTTTCAAGCAGGGGGCGAAGAAAATAGAACTCCAAACCAGCTTGAGAGCCTGGGTTATGGCCCACCATAGCGGGAAACGGGAGGAGGGACCAGGACCGGACATTACGGAAGAGTCAGAATTACTTTTTCCCCCTGGGGGCGGCAACATGGACGTAGGACCTAGTGCCCCTTCAAGAGCGGGTAGTAGCGCTTCGGGGGGGAGCCTGTCATCAGCTGATCTAGTTGACAGGAGTGAGGAGAGGCAGTTCAAAATGGATCTGGCTCGCTTGGAGAAAGAAAGGTAGGAGAGGAGGTTCCTCCATGAGCTCCATTTAAAGAAATTGGAACTCAAGGCCCTACAGTTTGGAACCCCCAGCAGTCCCTTTGGTGGCAGCGTATCTAGAGAGATCCCTAGGGAGCCCAGACCCTACCTGCCAAAAGATGTAGTCGCCAGCTATGGTGTCGGGGATGACATTGCTAAATGGTTGGCTGCCTATGAGGTCTCCTTACGAGCCCATGGGATCCCCGAAGCACAGTGGGGGGGTGGTCTATATAGGTATATGCCTCCGGTGGGGAGGGATGCCCTGTTAGCTTTGGAGCAGCAAGACCAGACCAATTACCCCACCATGAAGGTCGCCCTAGTTAGGAAGTTTGGGTTGACCCCTGAGAAATTCAGGCAGAGGTTTCGGGGCAGTCAAAAGCTGGCCACCCAGAATTGGGTAGACTTCCTGGACTACGCCAAGAAGGCCTTGGAGGGCTGGGTACAGGGCAGCGAGGTAAAAGACTACGAGGGGTTGTATAACCTGATTTTAAAGGAGCACCTCCTCGAGAAAAGTTTTCCGGAGCTGCGTCAACACCTGGTGGACAGCAAGCTAACTAATCCTAGGAAGCTTGCAGAGGAGGCGGATATCTGGGCAAGTACCCGGGTATCCTCAAAAGGGACTGGAGGGAATTTCCAAGGGGCTGGTCAGGGCGCCCCCCAGAAGAAAGAGGGGGGAGACAAAAAGGAGTTCTCTAAAGGCCCCCAAAAGAGTTCGCAAGGAAAGGGAGTAGGATTCCCTCCTAAGGTTGGCCCCCACAAACCCACTTATCCTGACCGTGGTCAGCAGCCTAGGGTTGTCCGTTGTTATGAGTGTGGCGAGATTGGGCACTATAAGGGGGATGCCAAGTGTCCCAAGAGACCACACCCTCCCATCGGAGGAAAGACCCCTGGAGTGGCGAGCGTAGTGCTCGGGGAGGAGTTGCCCCTAGATAAGGGAGGTGAGTGGGCAGGGCTAACCTTAGTGTCCCTAGGGGATTGTGAGATGGTTCCTAAGACCCAGGTGCCCTCGAATACTACTAAGTACAGGCAATGGGTCACCATCAATGCCCAGAGGGTGGAGGTTCTGAGGGACACAGGAGCCAGCATGACTATGGTAAGGAGTCAGCTGGTGTCCCCAGAGCAGGTGGTCCCCAATGTAGTCCACCCGGTTGTGATGGCTGACAACCGAGAGGGTCACTATCCGGTGGCCCAGATTCCCTTTGAGTGGGGAGGGGTTGCGGGTCCTCTACGAGTTGCGATAAGCCCTGCCATGCCGGTCGACTGTCTGTTGGGAAATGACCTTGAACATTCGGCGTGGAAGGAGGTCGAGTTCAGGGCCGACATGGAGATGTTGGGGACACCTGAGTGGACGTGTGCCAACACACGGTCTGGGACTGCCCGAAGAGGGAGTTCAGAGGTTGGAGCCTGGGACAAAGGCCCAACCAGCTGCCAAGAAGGGTAAGCGGGGTCAGGGGAAGCCTGCCCCGGCATCTGCACCTCAGAAGGTGGAGGGGGCAACTGAAGTAGTCCCGGAATCCACAGAGGGGGATGTGACTTCCCTGGAGGGCTTACCTACCCCTGCAGACTGGCAGGCGAGGGAGGACCTACTAGGGAGGAGTTTTGTCGGGCCCAGAAGGAGTGCCCTACCCTTGAGGGTTTACGGCGGCAGGCTGAAGCCCAGGCAGCGGGTAACGAGTCGGGGAACTTCCACATATACTGGGAAGATGGTCTCCTTTATAGCGAACCCAAGGCTCCGGTGCATGGATCATCCCGGGCCTTGGTAGTTCCCCAGCGTTACCGAGCCTTCCTTTTGGGATTGGTTCACGAAATACCCTTGGCAGGACACTTGGGACAGGACAAGACCTTTGCTTGGCTTGTCCCTCATTTCTACTGGCCTCAGATGAGGATTACGTCCGACACTTTTTGTAGGACGTGTGTAACCTGCCAAGCTAGTGGGAAAACAGGGGTGAAGCTGAAGGCTCCCTTGGAACCACTGCCTGTCGTTGGCACCCCCTTTGAAAGGGTGGGCATCGACATTGTTGGGCCATTGGATCCACCAACGTCTGCCGGTCACAGGTTTATCCTGGTTTTGGTGGATCATGCCACCTGGTACCCAGAGGCTATCCCTCTGAGGACCATTACTGCACCTGCGGTGGCACGGGCCCTTATGGGAATTTTCACCCGGATGGGATTCCCCAAGGAAGTTGTGTCGGACAGAGGTACCAACTTCATGTCGGCATATATGCGGGCTATGTGGAAAGAGTGTGGAGTCACTTACCGGTTCTCCACCCCTTATCACCCCCAGACCAATGGTCTGGTGGAAAGGTTTAACAAAACCTTAAAGGGCATGATCAGGAGTCTGCCCGAGAGCCTGCGGAGGAAATGGGACATCCTCCTACCTTGTTTGCTGTTTTCTTACAGGGAGGTACCACAGAAGGGAGTGGGCTTCAGCCCCTTCGAGCTGTTGTACGGACACCCTGTGCGTGGACCCCTCAGCCTGGTGAAGGATGGATGGGAAAAGACTCCCAGGAAACTTCCCCCGGATGTGGTGAGCTACATGCTGGCCTTTCGTAGCCAAATGGCTTGGTTGTGGAAGCAAGCTTCGGAAAACCTAGAAGCCAGCCAGACGGTCATGAAGGAATGGTATGACCGAAACGCTCACCCGGTGGAGCTGGAGCCTGGCCAGAAGGTGTGGGTGATGGAACCTGGAGAGCTTAGCGCCCTCCAGGATCGCTGGTCAGGCCCCTTTGAGGTGATTGAGAAGAAGGGCAAGGTCACCTTTGTGGTGGATCTTAAGACCCCCAGGCAGCCCCATCGGGTGCTCCATGTCAACCTCCTCAAGCCTCACCAAGAGAGACCCGAGGTCACTTTAATGATGGTGACTGATGGGTCAGAGGAAGAGGAAAGTGAACCTCTTCCTGATCTTTTTGCGTCCCAAGAGAAGGCTGGGTCGGTGGAGGGAGTGATCCTCTCACCATCCCTAACTCCCGAACAGCGGAGAGACTGCCGCCAAGTTTTGGAGCAGTTTGCTTCCTTGTTCTCACTTATCCCGGGAAGGACTCATCTGTGTACCCATGACGTAGACACAGGGGACAGCCCACCTGTGAAGTCCAAGTCCTACCGTTTGTCGGATAAGGTGAAGGCTAGCATCCATGGAGAAGTCACCAAGATGCTAGAGCTGGGAGTGATTGAACCGTCAAACAGTCCCTGGTCCAGTCCGGTGGTACTGGTACCCAAAGCTGCCCCGCCGGGCACTACCCCAGAACTCCGGTTCTGTGTGGATTACAGGGGACTGAACTCTGTGACAAAGACCGATGCTCATCCTATCCCGAGGGCGGATGAGCTCATTGACCGGTTGGGAGCTGCCCAATACCTGAGTACCTTTGACCTTACATCCGGGTACTGGCAGATCTCCCTGACAGATGGAGCAAAGGAAAGGTCAGCCTTCTCCACACCTGAGGGTCACTACCAGTTCTGTGTGATGCCCTTTGGGCTCAAGAACGCCCCTGCCACTTTTCAGCGGCTGGTGAACCAGGTCCTCTCCGGGATGGAGGCCTTTTCGGTTGCGTACCTGGATGACATCGCTGTCTTCAGTAGCAGCTGGGAGGACCATTTGTGTCACCTTCAGGTTGTCCTTCAGGCTTTGCAGCAGGCGGGTCTGACGATCAAGGCCAGTAAGTGCCAGATCGGGCAGGGGTCGGTAGTGTACCTCGGTCACTTGGTGGGTCGGGGCAAGGTGCAACCCCTCCAGGCCAAGATTGAAACCATCATGGCCTGGGAACCCCCCAAGACTCAGACGGAGGTCCGAGCCTTTCTGGGCCTCACCGGTTACTACCGACGCTTCGTCAAGGGGTATGGTACTATCGTGGCTCCCTTGACTGAGCTCACTTCTAAAAAGCACCCTCGATGGGTAATCTGGACCGAGGGGTGTCAACAAGCCTTTGACACCTTGACAATGGCAATGTGTGTGGCACCTGTCCTCCGGGCCCCTGACTTCTCCAGGGAGTTCATCGTCCAAACGGATGCGTCGGAGCATGGCATCGGGGCAGTGCTGTCACAACTCAATGACGAGGGTCTGGACCAACCGGTGGTTTTCCTGTCTAGGAGACTACTCCCCTGGGAACAGAGGTGGAGTGCGATTGAGCGGGAGGCTTTTGCGGTGGTGTGGGCTCTGAAGAAGTTGCGGCCATACCTGTTTGGCTCGCACTTCCTGGTTCAGACCGACCACCGGCCCCTCAGGTGGCTGATGCAAATGAGGGGCGAGAATCCCAAGTTATTGAGGTGGTCCATTTCCCTACAGGGAATGGACTTTAGGGTGGAACATCGCCCAGGAGTGGACCACGCCAATGCTGACGGTCTCTCCAGGTATTTCCGCCTTAGTGAAGAGAACTCCCAAGGGATTGGGTAGCTCTCCCCACTTTCAGCTGGGGGGGATGCGTGTTAGACCTGTCAGCCCTTTGGCAGTTCCCTCCTCATATTATTCTTTTTTTTCCCTTTCCCTTCTCACATTTTTTTTTCCTGTCCACTAACTATTTTTTTGGGTGCTGATGTAGAGGCTCTGGGCGCCCTCTTCTTACTATCTGAGGGAGAGGCGCAAGGTGCTTCCATGAGGAAACTAGAAGAGGGAGGTTAGTCTCACAAAATGGTGGTTCCAACTTTCACCTCAGCACCTGGACCATAGACTGCCATGAGATGTTCCGGAACCTTCTGGGCCACTCTGGCCAGTCAGGCCCCAGGTGATAAATAGAGGTGGGAGCGGAGCGGCCATTTTAGGACTTAGTTGAGCTGTGAGGGAGACAGGAGTAAGGCACCTGAGTGGAGAGGTGGTTGCGCTAGGTAGGGAATGGACAGGTCCTAGGGTCTGCGTGACTTCCCTCATCAGTTGACACCACCCTCCACCATCTGACCAGTCCCTAGACACAGCCAATGACTCTGGGGGCTCGCAGTGTGGAGAGACCCTGAAGTGGGACCAAGGGGAAGAATCGCCGTCCGGGACTACCCTGCCCTCATCCTGGTTGTTGCCTGGGAGTTTGACCCCGATCGGCCCTAGTGACTGTCCATCTTCCCTGGTTGTACGGGAAGGTGTCGTGCCCAATACTCCACACTGGCGGGCCTACTCAACTGCTCTAATGAGAGCCTCGCACCCTTAATTTCCGCCCCCTCCCCTGCCACTGATCTCTACCCAGTATCCTCACCGCCGCAGCTCCGAGTTTGTGGGGTTGCCTGAGAATCCCCAGTGGTGGCCTAAGTGCGCCGGGAGGTCCGGGGAGGTGTCAGGACTCCTCGGCGAAGCCAGCGAGCATCGCGCCTGTCAGCTGAGGGGAAAGCTGCAGCCAGGAAGCACGGGTCGGGACCGGCCTTGAAGCCGACGTCCTGGGTCATGTGAGCAGGGCCATCGCTAAAGCACCGCCCCCTTCCGCCAGCCGAGGGTCGAGGCCGCGCCCGCGCAAGCCGTGCTGCTACTGACGGCTGCGGGTGCGCCTGACTGAGGAAACGGAGCGGAGAAGAATCAGCACCTGGCCGAGGGGGAATACGCTAAAGAGTGGCGCTGCAGCGGGGTAGTCGGCAGGAGTGCGCCAGCTGAGGAAATCACCTCACGGGGAAGCCCTTTGGGGAGGTGGTCGTGGGTGTACCCTGTCCTCAACCCCACTAAAGAAGTCCCCCTCTTGGACAACCGACGAGCCCCGCTGCGTGAGGAGGACTCCGGGTGCATACAGTAAGCTGGGCATGATAACAGGGGGAAGGTTCTGGAGAGTATACGTTCTAGGTTAAAGGATGATCTGTTAAATCCAAGTACTGATGTATTGAAGAGATACCGGTTCAAGCTATTTATACCGGCGCTTTGGTAAAGCTCCCCACGTGTGACTGAAGTAAATACCTTGACGTTTTCAAGCATAGCACCAGAGATAGCAGTTCGAAGCCTAGCACCAGGATAAGTTGTATGTGCTGCTTAATTGTAATGGAACTGTATTGGTGAGAAAGGAACCTGCAAGTAAATTGCCTTGATGTGGCTAATTAACTGCCAACAACATTGTTGATCTCAATATGTACCTCAATATGCAAAGGGCTGATTAATAATGACGGTATAAGGGTTAGAAGGTATAGCAGCTAGGGAGACCATCTATCAGACAAGCGCTGTATAGATTGAGGTGAACATCTAAAGTCGGGTATTATATAAATGTTCTTTGGAGCGCAGTCTGAGGGGATTCGAATTGGCACTCCAGCAGTAAGGCAGGGTAGAAGCCTCAGGGAGTGTTTAAGTATCTGCTGTGCCAGAGTTAATATCGAAGGAACTGTCATTGTCAAATTAAATGAAATGTTTTATCCTGAAGTGAAATGAAATGTTTTAACCTGAAATGTAATGAAATGTTTTATCCTGAAATGTAAGGAAATGTTTTATCCTGAATTGGGAAATTGAGTAACCACGTTTGAGAAGGAAAGATAAAGACTTCTCGGAAACTTTAAAATTAATCGGTGTAGTGTCCTTTTTAAGTGGTGTTGCGTTAAGCTGTGAGCTGGGTGTGATGCAAGCACGAGAGGCTATGTTGGGATAAAAGCCTGTTGGCCTGAGCCAAGCTACCTCTAGGACGTTAGGTCCAACAATGAGGAAATTAGGAAACTTCATAACAAATCTCCCAAGATGGCCACCAGAAACAAAAGAGCCCAAATGTAGCCCAAATATCACCCAGATGTAGCCAAAGTATAGCCCAATGACAGAATGTCCCAGAGTGTTCTAACGAACAACTAGAGCGCTAACAGTCTTACTTATGACAAAAGTATCGCACACCTGTAGCCATCTTGATTGGAATAAAGTGGTAACACTTAAAACATTTAACCCCTTCAGTGCCCGCCCCTTTCCCCGCCCTGTGCCGGCCGTTTCATTAGCGGGCGGGGTTTATGACGAGCTGGTCTCGTCATGGGCACAGCGCAACCGCGGCCCATGACGAGACCAGCTCGTCATGGGCATTGAAGAGGTTAATTTACAAAGGAACAAAATGAGGGCGTTCATTTATCCATAGAAATTATGATTAGTTCTGCAGAAAGAAAAATTAGGGCACATTTTGACTTCTCAAATCCTCTTCTATTTCATAAAAAATTCTGACATGCAGACTGAAACATGCACTTTGAATACCAGCAGCAGACTTCCCTGGTGAGCAGTAGTTTTACTACAGTGATCTAATGAGCAACTAGAGTGCTAACATTCAGAATTTATGGCAAATGTGTGACACATCTGAATGCTTTCTTGATGAAACCAAAATAAAAAACTGAAAGTATTCCCACTGAGGAGACTGCAGTAAATGAGGAAATTAGGAAACTTCCAAATATCACCCAGATGTAGTCCAAGTATAGCCCAATGACAGAAGTGTGCAAAACACGTATTTTTTGTGTATTTGCAGTTTTATATAGTGCAGACTTGTCAGGTATTGGAGTGCTTTACATGAGCATTGGTTACATCACACAAGATCAAATTCATTTTGGTTGTACACATGGGGAGATTAAGTGATTTGACCAGAATCGCAGAATGTTGAGCTGAAGCAGAAACTCCGACCTGGTTCCCCATTTGCAAAGTCTGCAGCTCTGGAAGTAACACCACATCCTCTCCCCTAGGTGCAACATTTAATCAAGTGGTCAACTGGATAAAAAAACATAAAGATTACAAATAATTTAAAAGTTCTTTGTCGCTATTTGAAAACTCAGAAAATATGTCCTCATTTTAGTTTTTTAGAGCACTAACCATAATTTTGATGCAAATAAGACCCTCTCATATATGTAATTTCTAAAGGAAATACTCTAGGTATTACAGTTTTGATTACATCAAGATGACGTCAGGCGGTCCACACTTTTGTAATAAATATAGAATGTTAGCAATCTAGTTGTTCATTGGGATACTGTTGAGAGGCAGAGGCCAGGGGCATGGACTCTGAAAATTGAAGGCAGGTAGGAGGGTGCAAAGGCAACAATTTAACCACACTGAGCAGGCAGGAAGGGCCGTGGCAGCACAACAGACTATGGAGGGCAGTGGAAAGGGGGGCAGGGGCAACAAACCAACAATACAGGACTGGCAAGAGAGGCTGTGGCAATATAATAGACCATTGTGGGCAGAAGGAAGAGGCAGTGGTAGTACAACCATACATGCCAACAGACCAGTTTCAGCCAGGAAACGTCCAATGTTTTTAAGCTCAAATGGGCTTTATTTGATCTGTCTCCTATCTACAATCTCCTCTTTTTCAATATAACTCAAAGGGGAAAATCAATACCCCAGTTTTTTTCAAAATCTCCCTCTTAACAAGTTCAAAAGGCTCGCAAGTATGGTACATTGGATCATGGTAGGCAAGAGGAATTGGGGTAGGGACATGGACTCGGATAACAGAGGACAGGAGGGACATGGAGAGGTGCACCAAACTGACCCCACAGGGCAGGCCTCAGGGTTTTCAGCAGCACAATACACCACACAGCGCATGCAGGACGGGAGTGCAGCACAACAATCCATAGAAAGCAATAGGGAGGGGACAGGACCATGCACATGGACAACAGAGAACAGAGGGGAAAGAGGCAATGGTAGCTAGCTGACCATAATGGACAGACAGGAGAGAAAGCTGCAGCATAATAGACCATAAAGGGCAGGAGGGATGGACCAGAGGCATTACAATGGAACAGACAAGCCAGGAGGGAGGAAATAGGGGTCTGCACATGGAAACAGAGGGCTGGGGGCAAGGGGGCAGGGCAGGAGCAGCAAGATGACCATGGAGGTCAGGCAGGATGGGCACTAGAAACAAGAGACACCATGGAGAGCAACAATGAGACTATGATGGCATACACACAGACCATGGAGGGAAGGTGGGAGGGGGTCAGGGGCAGCTAGCTGACCACACAGGGAAGGTGGGAGGGGCATGGCAGCACAGAAGACCATGCATGGCAAGCAGGAGGGTTAGTGGCAGCACAATGGCTATGATGGGCAAGAAGGAGGGTGCAGGGGCATGCACAAGGACCATGGAGGATAGAAGGGAGGGTCAGGACCTGGGCACAGACAAGAGAGTTCAGGGGAAGGGGCCTCACAACAGACCGCGCGGGGCAGGCAGGAGAAGCAGTTGCAGCACAACAGACCAGGGAGGGCAGAAGGGTGTGGCAGTAAAATGGACCATGGAGGACAGGAGGAAGGGGATAGGGACATGGCATGTGGACAGGCAGTGTGGAGGTGGCAGGGACAGGTTACAGTCATCTGACAATGCTAGGCAGATGGGAGGGGAGAGGCAGCTCAACAGAACACTCAGAGTAGATAGGAGTGGCAGGTCCATGGAACATGGTGGGCAAAAAGGATGGAGCAGGGGCATGCACAAAGACATCGGAGAGCAGGGGAAAGGAGAATAGGGGAAGCAAGCTAAGCACAGAGGCTAAGCAGGAGGTCAATGATGGGACATAGAATTGGGCAATGGAGGTCAGGAGGAGTGGACTGGTACATCATACTAAATTGAGGGCAGTGGCAGCACATCAGACCATGCATGGCAGGAGGGAGGAGGCTAGTCCATGGATTCACACAACAGAGGATAGGGAGGAGGGGAATGGGGCAGCAAGCTAACTGTTCAGAGAAGGCGGGTATTAGGAACTTTATTGTTTTTAAAACGTGTGTCTGTGCGAACTACTTAAAATATGAACAAGTATGCAGCATAATCTCACTTTTATTCAGGAAGAAGAGGACGTTTGTGACTGTGACTCTGGGCTCACTTGGCAGAAACACCCCCTGACCATCCACCCCCTATCGCAAAATGTAATGCCCGTGAAAAGGGTAGGTGAACACAGTGTTATATAGAACATAGTCCTGAGAGCACGATTGAAAATGAAAACTAGATATAGTGTATGGTATAAACTATGCACCAACAAGTGTGATATAAGATGAACCGGGCATGAAATATAATATGCAATACATTGTGCGCAATGACAGATTCATTGGAGAGCGCGAGATAGCACAGGCACTAGCGCGTGCTATGCGATATGCGCCTTGGAGTGTAATATGCACAGGGCAGTGTTGTGTAACCTAACTAGTCTCTAAAGTTGTAATATAAAATATGTGCTGGGGAGTGTAACGTTGCATATGCACTGTGACAAAGATATGGATCCCAGATTGTAATATGTATGGCATAGCACTGTGCGTTATAACCTAGGCATCGAGGAAGGCACGTTAGATGGGGCAATATAACCCGTGCGAAGACAAGTGTGGCATTACATATTCACGGGGTGGTGTTACAGTGCACATGGGCTAGAGAGTGTCATAGCATATGCACTAGCTAGTGGAATACAACACAGAGGTGTGTGGCACTCAGCAGGCAATGGTGGGTGTAACACAGCATTGGGCTCTGCCAGGAGCGCGCTGTGACTCTCAAGTGATGTTCGTCCCCTTTCCAGAGAGTAAAATAAAAAGTATTACACATCCGGCAGTGGATGTGTGTTTTATTAATCGTGAGGGGGGTTTCTTGCATAGTTTTTGTCGAATTGTTGTCGAATCCCCTTTGAATGGCTTGGTGTGCATGTGTATTAAATGTGCCCGTCAATAGCTACCCATGTTTGTATAAATAAACAACAAGGGTGTCTACCGGGATTAGGCACGGTAGGGCATCAGACATGTCAGAGCTTCACTAGTGGTGTAAATACATTCCACATGGATTCATTGTATGCATAGTCGCCTTTTAATGAATATCACACAAATCGTCATGGTGATAGGTACGTACGGTTTGTCCAGCATGTCCTAGGTGTGTCTATAAATATATATTTTTTTTAAAATAATCAAAAACAGTGCCAGGCCCTGGGGATTGGGGTCCAAAAAATATAATTAGAAGACAGGCCCTGGGGGATGGGGTCATCAGGGCCAATAAATTAGAATAAGAAGGGGAACCACACAGTCCCCCTTCTTAAACAATTAAAATAAATAAAAGACTGGCTAAAATAAATAAAAGACTGGCATCGTGCCGGAGGCGACGCCCCCTCCTTGCAGCACTCTGCAAACGCGCCCCCTGGTGAGTTGTAAGTTGGAATTAATTCCTCTTCAATACTGAGGGTCCCTGAGGGCCAACTAGCCCAACAGGCATCTCCAGTATGCGCCAGGGAGCTGCGCTGCAGACAGGTGTTCTGAGGCCAAGCCTTTTTTTACACCTCTCTGCAACGCAGCTCTGTGGCGCTTACTGGAGGTACCTAGTGGTCTAGTTTGACCCTAGGGACCCTTAGGATTCAAGGGGACTTGGGGGCATATCAACAACAACCGGCGATAATTATCTCTAAGCGCACTTAGCGCTAGGATAATTATCGCCTGCTGGCGTGAATTTGTATCGTTGAGATAGCGTGCTATTAGCAACGCTTATCTCAATAGCGATAAAAATTCTCACGCTAACAGGCTAACGTGAGATTATCGCTGGAAACCCAGCGATAATCTCACGTTACCTTGTTGATAGGGACAGGCAAACTTAGCCATGATATCCTCCTTCCATCGGATATCATGGCTAAGTCAGAAAAATATCAGTCGTAAAAAAGCAGCGTTAACCGCGGTTAGCGCTGCTTTTTTTGTCTCTAACAGGGTTAGAGACATTCTTGATAATAGGAGAAATGTCGCTTAGCGACATTTCTCCTATTATTTTACTCTGGAACGCCCCCTTTGTATCTCATTAGAGATGCAAGGGGAAGCGTAGAGTAAAGTAAAAGGGTGCTAACATGCAAATTTGCATGTTAGCACCCTGTTGTTGATAGGGTGCTAGTTTTATCTCTCCTTTTTTGGCTTTTAAAGCCAAAAAAGCAGAGATAAAGCCCTTGTTTATATGCCCCTTAATCTCTCAACTTAGAACAGCCACAGGGCACGTTTACACAGTGGTGAAGGGAGGGGACGGGGCCTGAGGTGACGTGTGCAAACACGCACTATGGCACGTTTTAAATTGGGGATATCATTTCCCTTCAATACTGAGGGCCCCTGGGGCTAACTACCCCACCAAGTGCTTCCAGTAAGCTCCACTGAGCTGCATTGCAGAGAGGTGGTCCAGGCCGTGCCACTTTTTACACCTCTGCAAAAACGCCCTGTGGCCTGTTTTAAGAGGTAGTTATAATCCCCCTGCCCTATTATATACTAGGGGCTTACAGAGGAGGTCATGCTAATCACAGGGGGACCCCAACGCATAATGTTCCCTAGTGTATGTAGGTGTTTTCACTGTATTCTAAGTGTCTTTTAACATAGCACTGGCTCTAGGACTGGTTAGTCAGACTCCGTTACCACCAGTATCCGTCTGAAAAAGTTGAGGGTACAGGATGATTTTGCAACAAGGCGTCTTTCTGCTCTTCTTTTTGTTCTTTCTGCACGTTATCCTTCTTCCTGCAGTTTTCTTCGTCTTTGAGGACTTCTGTTGCTTCTTTCTGCACTTTCTTTCTGTGCATTTTTTCTTCTTTCTTCACATGTCCTATCTCTGTAGGCATAGTTAGAAATTAGCATTTAAAAAACCTTTGAAATTCACTGAAAAAAACATAGGTTTCAGGGGTGTTATAGTTAGCTGGACTTTTCACTTGTACAAAACCATTGAAATTCCCCCGTTATAGTTAGTTCAGCTAACTATAACTCGCGCGCCCGCAATGCACTGCTGATGACGTCACATATTACATCACTCATGACATGGTCAGTGACATCACTCATGACATCACTGATGACATCTCAAATGACATCACTGATGACATCACTGATGACATCATCTTTGTGATAGAGTGGCAGACCTCCTCTCACCCTAATGTAACCTTTGATACACACATTCAAAAATAGAGACTACAATTTTCAAAACAATGGACATACCAATACCAGTTACAACAACCTCTTCAGTAATTCTAAGATCCACATACACATCCACTCATTCACCAACAGTCCTATACAGTCACTCATACATGTACTCACTCATCATATGTACTCATACACCTATACATCCTGTTACACAATGCCACTCATCCATAGAGTTACTCACACACCTAGTCACTCATGCTAATAAAGAATCAAACATACATTTACTTGCATATTCAGTTATACACACACCACCACACTTACTTCTACGGAAACTTACACATACTTAGTCTTTTAAACAATCACTTATAGAAACACATACTTATTCATACAGGAACTCTTTCAATCTCTCACTCTCACATATACTCACTTATATACACCAATAGTCACATATACTAGTTTAAAACATATGTAGTTACTCATAAAGACACTATTGAGACAGTCATTCACTCACTAACACACCCATACACACTCATCCACCCATACAGTCCTGCACACATGCTGTCTTCAACACATACAAACAGTGAGTCACTCATTCATGCAACTATGCACTACGTAATACCCCCCACCGAACCATGCAGACACTCAGACTGATACTCAAAAAACCAACTAATAACCTATATAGACACCCATGTAGCTACTCACCAACCCATGCAGCCACTTATACACAAAGTGAGAGACTGATACAGATATTTACATATTTAAACATTACTCACTAAGCCATGTATTCACTATGATACACCTAATCAGTCAGTTACACAATCAATTTTTCAAAAACAAATCATCCATTTAGACACTTATATACCCATTTATTCTTCCATCGACCTTGAGATATACATATATAAAACATATTTAATTTTCAGAAAAACACACATTCACTAGATGATGTCATCAGTGATGTCATCAGTGATGTCATTTGAGATGTCATCAGTGATGTCATGAGTGATGTCACTGACCATGTCATGAGTGATGTAATATGTGACGTCATCAGCAGTGCATTGCGGGCGCGCGAGTTATAGTTAGCTGAACTAACTATAGCGGGGGAGTTTCAATGGTTTTGTACAAGTGAAAAGTCCAGCTAACTATAACACCCCTCAAACCTATGGTTTTTTCAGTGAATATATATATATATATATATATATATATATATACACACACACATATATATACATTACCTACTGGCGGTCGCCGTAGGTAATTATAGTTAGGACCTATTTTCCAAAGGAAATCTGCAACATTCAATTTGGAATAACTTTGGCGCCCGTTGACGAATCTTCGCAAAATGTTCAAAACTTTTGGCCAGCTCCGGTCCGCTCCTATCCTGAAAGTCTCGGGATGATTCTTGTAGCGGGGGCTGAGAAAAAAGGGGGGTCCCACAACATGTTTTCCCCATGCAATTTCCCATAGGACCTTTAGCCGCAGCTACAGCCCGAAATGCTGAACTGAATTAGACGAAATTAGGCACAGAGGTAGTCCTCAGTTCAGACTCATGCCTTTTGGTTAAATGGTGTAAATCCGTTCAGAAGTTCCTGAGAAAATCAAAAGTAAATTCACATATATATCTGGGCGGAGCCTAACCACACATCTCATCGTGAGATCTGAATGGCTGTCAGTACTTCATCCAAGAAGTGTTGGCAGCCATCTTGGGACCAATATACATGATAGCACCTCATTAAAAAGCATTGCAGTTCATAGAAGGTTTTAAGACTTTAGTTACATTATAAATCATTTGTTGATGGTACCATACTTATTTTAGGAATTGTGGTGTGTTCTAAGGTGATTTTACCATGTGACAAAAAGCCCTCTGTTGTGATATCATGAATCATGTTTGAGAGAAAACTATTTTCTCATGCTTTTCCCACAGAGGTTTGGAAGGTGATCTATAAGCTAAACTGAGAGCATATTTTCTGTAAATTCACATTATCTTTCTCAGTCATGTGAGAATGAAGTCTGACATTCTTAGTAAAACATGTACATCCAACAAGGTCAGAGACTGTCAGTTGATTCCTTTGTGTTCTACTGCAGCTTCCCAGAGTGTTCTAAAGAACAACTAGAGCGCTAACAGTCGTACTTATGACAAACGTATTGCACACCTGAAGCCATCTTGATTGGAATAAAGTGGTAACTCTTAAAACATTTTATTTAATAAGGAACAAAATGAGGGGGTTCATTTTGCCATAGAAAGTATGATTAGTGCTGCAGAAAGAAAAATGAGGGCACATTTTGACTTCTCAAATCCTCTTTTATTTCATAAAAAAATTCTGACATGCAGACTGAAACGTGCACTTTGAATACCAGCAGCAGACTTCCCTGGTGAGCAGTAGCTTTACTACAGTGATCTAATGAGCAACTAGAGTGCTAACATTCAGAATTTATGGCAAATGTGTGACACATCTGAATGCCTTCTTGATGGAACCAAAGTAAGCAACTGAAAGTATTTCCTACTGAGGATACTGCAGTAAATGAGGAAATTAGGAAACTTCATAACAAATAAGTCTCCCAAGATGGCCACCAGAAACAAAAGAGCCCAAATGTAGCACAAATATCACCCAGATGTAGCCCAAGTATAGCCCAATGACAGAATTTCCCAGAGTGTTCTTAAGAACAACTAGAGTGCTTACTGTCTTACTTATGACAAAAGTATGGCACACCTGAAGCCATCTTGATTGGAATAAACTAGTAACACTTAAAATATTTAATTTAAAAAGGAACACAATGAGGGGGTTCATTTTACCATAGAAATTATGATTAGTGCTGAAGAAAGAAAAATTAGGGCACATTTTGAGTGACTTCTCAAATCCTCTTATATTTCATTAAGATTCTGACATGCAGACTGAAACATGCACTTTTAATACCAGCAGCAGACTTCCATGGTGAGCAGTAGCTTTACTACAGTGATCTAATGAGCAACTAGAGTGCTAACATTCAGAATTTATGGCAAATGTGTGACATATCTGAATACCTTCTTGATGGAATCAAAGTAAAAAACTGAAAGCATTTCCTACTGAGGAGACTGCAGTAAATGAGGAAATTAGGAAACGTCATAACAAATAAATCTCCCAAGATGGCCACCAGAGACAAAAGAGCCCAAATGCAGCACACATTTCACCCAGATGTAGCCCACATGTAGCCCAATGACAGAAGTGTGCAAAGCACTTATTTTGTGTGTTTTTGAAGTTTTATATAGTGCAGACTTGTCAGGTATTGAAGGGCTTTACATGAGCCTTGGTTACATCACACAAGACCAAATTCATTTTGGTTGTAGACATGGGGAGATTAAGTGATTTGACCAGAATCACAGAATGTTGAGCTGAAGCAGAAACTCCAACCTGGTTCCCCAGTTGCAAAGTCTGCAGCTCTGGAAGTAACACCACATCCTCTCCCCTAAGTGGATGATGTCATCAGTGATGTCATCAGTGATGTCATTTGAGATGTCATCAGTGATGTCATCAGTGATGTCACTGACCATGTCATGAGTGATGTAATATGTGACGTCATCAGCAGTGCATTGCGGGGGCGCGAGTTATAGTTGGCTGAACTAACTATAACAGGGGAATTTCTAGGGTTTTGTACGAGGGAAATGTCCAGCTAACTATAACACCCCTGAAACCTATGATTTTTTCATTGAATTTCTAAGGTTTTTTAAATGCTAATTCCTAACTATAACGCCCCTGAAACCTTTGGTTTTTTTCAGTGAATTTCAAAGGTTTTTTAAATGCCAATTCCTAACTATAATGTGCATGAAACCTATGGTTTTTTCAGTGAATTTCAAAGGTTTTTTAAATGCTAATTCCTATCTATAACTTATCTCTGAAGATATCATGAAAAGCATTCTTTTTTAAAAGTAGGGTGCACATTCGTTTTGTGGAAAAGCATCTTTGGGATTGGTTAAGAAAAAGCAGTTTCAACGTGGAGTACATATCATAGGATAAAATTTGCTCGGCTCAACCACACCTGCTACTTGCCTTTGGAAGGCACTGTTCGAACTTAAAACAATCGTCAACTTTTAACCTGCACGTGTCGTTAAATGTTCAAGAAAATGTTACAAAAAAATATCGTAAAGTTTTAAAAAATTGATGAACTTTTAACCTGCTCGTAATGTAGAATGTTCTAGAAAGTGTGTTGATAGAATACGTTGCACTTCTGACTTCTATGTGTTGTTGAATATTAAAAAAAACGGTTAATATGGAAAATTAAAAAGAAACCAATAGAGAAGTTTTGAAACCTAAAAGAATCAAGGAACTATTCTAATTTATTCTTTACATGTATTTATGTGTGTAGCAACAAAATTATAGACACAACAGCACTAGGAAGAGGAAGAAGCAGGGAGAGGGGGGAGATGGGCAGAATGGCACACATGCACAATTAAGTACAACACACATATAGACTAACAATGGCCAAAATGAAACACACCAACAAGGAGCACAAGTCACACAACCTGCCAACATCACACCACTGAACGAGCATAGAAGTGAAAACCACGCTGCATTCATACAGGATGTGTACAAAGGCCAGTCGTTGGTGTTGTGGGATGTCTGCGACCGTGGTCATCATGGATGGGATGCCCAGCATGTGGCACATGGTCGAGTTCACTGTGTGTTATGTGCCAAACGGCTGCTCCTCCCTCCCACGAGCCCCCACACTTTTGTACGGTGAGCTGTTGTATCTCGTGCACTCGTACGGCACGCCATTGTAATGCCTATTTGCACATGTTCTGCTACATTCCAACTACAACATCACAGTGCCGTTTGGTGGTGCTGCATGCCACTTTACAACATCGACTGCTGCGGCTCTTGTAACAGGCCACACCAGAACACAGAGAAACACCGCACTTCCTGTACACGGACATGTCCGAGACACCCCGTTCCCCTTGCCGGATAGGCACACCCCTGCACTGACCTGTGAACAACACACCAGCACACGCCAGTTGTGCATGTAGGAAGATGCGTACGTAGCTACACATCCAGGCTCACTGCCAACGCTGAGGTGACAGCACACTGTGATGTTGCAGGGCTCGTGCCTATCATGCTAAGAAAATGGCCACAGGGACACACTTACTAAGATGTGGGTTTGGGGGGCATTGGCAGTCCTGGAGTTGCTGAGATGAGTGTTCTGGCCCTCATGGGTATCCCTGTATCATGCTCATTGACTCAATGGCACCTGTGGGTGTTCTGGTGTGGCTCTTGGCTGTGTTCCCTTTCATGGTGCAGGTAGTTGTCCCGCTTAACACCAGCAGAAAGCAGGTGTAAAATCCCTGGTGCTAACGTGTCTTATTGCCAGAATTTGTTTCGCATTGCAATTGGTGTGAAAGTTGTGATGTGATTTTTTTCGTGTGCACAATATACAAACTGAGCAGTGTATCTCGTCAAGATCCAGCACCTGAAGCACTATTCCCAATCAATATAAATACAATGAGATTTCTTAATAGATTTTGTGTGCACACTGTAAGTGCAGCCAATACCTCAGTGCAACACAATACAGCATTTTAGTATTTAGAATAAATCACAAAGGTGCACCTCGTGTCTTTTTGCACGGGAACGGCTACTCTCCATTTCATTATCAGCACTTTAACGGAAGTAAAGTTGAGATAAATCTAACACACTATTCAGAAGTTGGTGCAAACTGCAGATATCACCAGTATTCCAGCGGTAAGTGCCCCAAAAATTAACACCATGGTGGACTCCATCAAATAACAGTAATAAGAACAAGAAAGAGTCACACAGCAGTTAAGAGAACAACCCAAAACATTATTAATTTTTTTTTCAAACTTTATTTTTTATAATAATAAATATATAAACGATAAACTATTTTCAAACTTTATTTTTTTATTAACCCGTTCTGTGCCCATGACGAGCTGGACTCGTCATGGAGCACAGTCGCGCTGTGCCCATGACGAGTCCAGCTCGTCATGACACCCACCCACTGGGGAAGCGCTGGCGCTCCCCCGTGAGTGGTTGATCTTTTTTTTTTTTTTTTTACTGGGAAGGCAGGGGAAGACCTTCCCCTGCCTCCATCCCGCCCCCGCGTCATCAATGACGCCAGCGCGCGAGCTGTGCTGACGTCATTGGAGGTTTCCCCTTTGTTCTCCGAGGCGCAGGAAGCCATTTGCTTCCTGCGCGTCGGAGAGTGAAGGTGAGTTTTGGGGCTGGGAAGGGGGGATTTTGGCGATCGGTGGGTTTGGTTAGGGTGGGGGCACTATGTTGGGGGAGGTCGAAGGCATGCCACAAGGCTCGGCTTCGTTCGTGTTTTTTTGTAGTTGCTTCCCTTTGAAATGGATCCAAAAAAGAAAAACGCTCTGCTGAGAAATGCCCTTCTTATAAAATTTTCAATTCCAAAGTACAGCAGGATGGAGAGAAATTGAATGTATTATATGAGAATTAAATACCTAACTAAATAAAGCAAGACAGAGGGGTTGCAAAGTGGCCAGATTGGTTTTATTTACATCCAAATACACCAGCATCACTTTACAGAGTTTGCCAGTGAAGTCCTACTTTCGTTTTCTCGTCTTTCTTTGAACAGCATTGTTGTTCCCAGGTTGGGAGAGTGAACCATTCCTGGAGGTACTGCAATACCTGGTTGATGGGTGGATTGGAAAACACAATGTGTACCATGGCTCTGTGTTTATGGATGTGGTCTTTTTATACCATACTGCTTACGTTTTGTAAGGATGTAAGCAATGGACAGTGAAACGGTTCCCTTCAGGGCCCTCTAGTCATGTCCATAACTTTTCAGGTGAAACCACTCGCTGATTTCTGAATAGTGAGTGAGAGATCGTTAAGGTAACCATGTTGTTTCTGCTTACATTTCACATGCTTTGCATTCCCTATGAGTGGTTGTTTTTTTTTTCTTTTCAGGCAGCATATTACTCTTATCAAGTGCATAATTTGAATTGAGCCACATCCAAGTTTTTATAGCGGGCACAATTAGGTTATAGCTGAAGGCAGTGCAAGTTTCTCTCAGTGGGCAAGTATGGTGTTCAGTGGGGATGTGGCACTATGGCCAGAGCTGTCGAATTTTGAACTGGGTAACCGGGTTCAGCATTCATGACCAGTCCACCACACCACTGTACTGAGGGAGCACATTCCCATGCTAGACCGTAGAAGGCCCCACTAGACCTTAGAAGGCTTGATGTCTTAGCACAAGCAGGTGTACCCTAGTGGTGTCAATTGTGGGTTAACCTTGAAGGCCTGTCCACCACAATCCATACTGAAGTTCATCTCCAGTCTTGCGGGCAGGCGTACGAAGCAGCACACCCTAGAGCAACAGTGATCCAGTCGCTGTGACTCTCTCACTGAGGTTACATGAACCTTGAGCAGGTTAGGGCGATGCGAACGGTGTGACCTCACTGGGTACCTATTTCGGGTGGGTGCGTAGTGTTTGCAAGTATATTATGGTTTGAAAAAAACTTGCTGCCTCCTTCCTGGCCTCCAGCAATTTTCAGAAACAATTAAAATGTCATGATAACTTTGGTGATTAATGTTCTTCTTAGAGAGAGATGGAGTTTTGTCTAGTGGAAGGGTTGACTCCTGGAAAGGTAGCACAGAGGGTTAATGTGCCTGCTGCAAAGAACATGTACCATGCAGATCACAAAGTGCACTGCTTTAATGGGGGGACCATGATGAATGGTCATTTAATGTCAGCTGTAGATGATAGATCCCTGAACAGTGTCATGTATGTGCATGTTTGCATTGTGCTGAGGGGATTACCAGGTAATTATTCACGCAGCTCTCTGATGGATGTCACATGTGGTTTTTCTGAGTCCCCAGATAGATCATGCAGTCTGTGTGTTCTCTTTTGTACTGCCAGTCACCGGTGTATTCAACGGTGTAGCCTTGGACCGTGTCATGTATGTGCATGTAACTTGCATGATCGAGGTAACTATTAGTGGCGGTACTACTTGTCTCTCAGACCTCTTTCAAGTGGTCGCTGTCTTTTTTCCCCAGCAACACCCCCTCCCCAGGGGCGGCAATCTGAGAGATAGCCCCGGGCGCCACAAGCTCTAGCTACACCTCTGCCCCCAATGTCACTTTTATGCATTCCTGCTGCACGATCGTGCAGCAGGACTGGCCACCAGCGCCAGTTTTTTTTTTCCGTTTTTTAGGCAATGGTCGCTCCCCTTATGGCCACATTATTTTTTAAATATTTTAAAGTGCAAACAAAATCAAAGAGGTAGCAGACGATACGTTACAGGAGGAAAACGTGATGTTTGCATGTTACAAAAGAGTACAAAATGCAAGTAGAGGTAAAATACTGCAATAAATGGCAGACACTCTGAAAACAAGAGGAAACGTTACGTTACACGAGGCAATGATGGTAATTGTGCATGTATCAAAAGCAAACAAAATACAAGAGGTAGCAAACAATACGTTACAAGAGGAAAAGTGACATGTGTGCAAGTTACAAAAGAGTACAAAGTACAAGTAGAGGTATAAAAGTGCAATAAATGGCAGACACTCAAAACACAGGAACACACTGGGAAGGCACTTCTACGGGCATGGAGAACAGAATTTCCTATAATGTAAAGACATCCTTCAGACAATAGAGAGGGTGTGAATTAAGTTTGGAAGTGTCTTTGCAGGAGGAGAACTTTGAGGTCAGTTTTGAAGGACTTGGAAGAGGGAGGGGGTGGTCCGGAGCTGAGGCTGAGTTCCAGATTCTCGGCGCGTTGCTTGTAAAGGATTGGGCCATCGATCTTTCCTTCTTGAAAGTGGGAGGTTCAAACAATACATTTTGCGCAGTGCGTGCTGGTCTAGAGCATTATATGCATGTGACATTAATGTTTTTTTCTCCTTTTTATTCTAGTCTAAAGCTTTTGATTCCTGTTTCCGGTTTCGACAGTGGTTGTTCTGCAGTTTTGTGTGGTTGCATTGTTTTGGTAAGAATTTTTTTTTGTTGTATTTACTCCAAATGAGTAATATTGTAATGTTTGAATGAATTTTTTTGTAAGTGATGTCATAATGGCGGCATATTTAGTTAGTGGTTTGAGCATGAAATTCTTTGCGTTGTGTTTTGCATAGTCTTATGTGTAATTTCTTTTCTCTTTCTTTTTTAGTGGGATATTGTTGATCCATACTGTGTCTGTACAGAGTAGGTGGTGGTGAGTAGTTTAGCTGCCTCTGGCAAGTGAGTGGTATTGTTTTTGAGTGTATATGAGTTTTTGATAAAGGTGCTTTTTGTTTATTACTTATTTTACAAAGTGTTTGTTGTTGTTGACTTGTTTGACAAGTTACCTTTATTAGTAAGCAATATGGCTAGCCGTAGAATGACTGCTCAACAGGTGGTTGGTATGCTTTTTGAATCTTCCTCTGAGCATGATTATGAGACTGACAGTGCGTCTGAGGGAGAGGAGGGAGGGGAAGATTCTGGCAGTGAGTTTTCTCTCAACATGGAGTCATCGGATGATGAAGGTACTCTCAGTGCAGATGAAGGTACTCTTGGTGTGGATGAAGCAACTCTCAGTGCGGATGAAGTGCCTGTCTTAGAGGAGGAAACTGCTGTGCCGATGGTGCAAGAGGCATCTGGATTGCAGTCTGAGGCTGCTAGGCTTCCTACTGGAAGTGCTGGACTTTGGGTTGATCCAAACATGGTGCAGCCGGAGTTGCCTGCCTTTAGTGGTGATGCAGGGTGTACAGTGGATTGTGAACACTTTTTGCCTATACAGTTTTTTCAGTTGTTTATGGATAATGTATTTTTGGGTAAATTGTTGAGCAGACGAATTTGTATGCTGAACAGTTTTTGAGGGACAACAGTGACAAACTTAGGCCCCAGTCTAGAGCTACCCGGTGGACTCCCACATATCTGGAAGAGATTAAGAAGTTTTTGGGTTTGACTTTATTGGTGGGTGTGGTAAGGAAGCCAACCTTGGCTTCATATTGGTCTACTAGCCCCTTGTTGGCAACTGCCATATTTCCTGCAGTTATAACTCGTAATTGGTATTTACTTTTGCTACGTATGCTGCATTTTGTTGATAATTCTATGGCGTTGCCACGAGATCACCCTGACTGCGACCGTCTTTTTAAGATTCGGCCCGTTCTTGATCACTTTGTAGATCGATTTTCTGAGATATATACTCCAGGGAAAGAAATATCTATTGATGAGTCTTTGATCTTGTTCAAGGGCCGTTTGGTTTTTAGGCAGTACATCCCTAGCAAGAGGGCACGCTATGGAATTAAGCTGTATATGTTGTCAGAGAGTAGGACAGGATATGTTTTTAATTTTCGTGTGTACACTGGTAGAGATTCTACTATTGACCCCCCAGGTTGTCCGTCCACTTTTGGAGTTTCAGAGAAAATTGTGTGGGATCTTGCTAGAAGACTGTTTAACAGAGGCCACCATTTGTACCTTGATAACTTCTATACTGCTGTGCAATTATTTAAGGAATTGTATAAAGTGGACACTTTTGCATGTGGCACAATCCGCTCTAACCGTAAATGTTATCCGAAAGAGCTTGTTTGCAAAAAACTTCAGAGGGGGCAGTGCAGTTCCTTGCGTAGTGATGAACTACTAGCTGTAAAATTTGTGAACAGGAGGGATGTGTACATGCTGACTACCATCCATGATGAGAGTACTTCACCTGTGGCTGTTTGGGGTCAGGTTGCTGAAGTGCGCAAACCTGTGTGCATTCTAGACTACAATAAGCACATGGGTGGTGTTGACAGAGTAGATCAGAGGTTGGAACCTTATTCTGCTATTCGGAAGGCTTATGTTTGGTATAAGAAGTTGGCCATCCATTTCTTCGAATTAGCAAATTTCAATGCTTTTATTGTGTTCAAGGAGTGTTCTCCTGCGTCAAAGTTGACATTTCTTCAGTTTCAGCACTCTGTGATAGCTAGCCTTGTTGTTGTGGAACAGGCAAGTGTTCCTAGATTTGGAGTGGTGGAGGATGTGGGTCGATTGAAAGATCGCCACTTTCCTGATTTCATCCCTCCCACACCGTCAAAAGATTTTCCCACTAGGAGATGCAGAGTCTGTTGGGGAAGAGGTACGCGGAAGGAGATTCGTATGTACTGCCCCGACTGTCCTTCTAAACCTGGGCTGTGTGTCCCTGCTTGTTTTAGAGCGTACCACACGCAAAATAATTTTTGGGAGCATTTATGAGTGGTAAAGTGAACTGCCTGGTCTGTATTCTTTGAAAAATTTGATTCTGTTTCAAGGTTGGCGTTAGTGCAATGTATTTAGTTTCTGATTTTGTGTTTGTAGATTTGTATCTATTTGCGATTTGTTTGTGTTTTTATTTTTGTCTAAAAAAATCCTAAATGTGTTGGCGGTGTGTGTGGACTGGCACTTGGTTGGTGGTGTGCGTGGAATGGTGCTTGGCTGGCAGTGTGCGTAGACTGGTACTTGGCTGGCGGTGTGCGTGGACTGGCGGTGTGCGTGGACTGGCGCTTGGCTTGTGGTGTGCGTGGACTGGCGCTTGGCTGGCGGTGTGCGTGGATTGGCAATTGGCTGCCGGTGTGCCTGGACTGGCGATAGGCTGGCGGTGTGCCTGGACTGGCGCTTGGCTAGCGGTGTGCGTGGACTGGTGTTTGGCTAGCGGTGTGCGTGGACTGGCGCTCGGCTAGCGGTGTGCGTGGACTGGCGCTCGGCTGGCTGTGTGAGAGTAGTGACTTGCTGCTGGTCACTACACACACACCTAGCTGAGTGCCACTCCACGCAATCCATCAGCTTGTGTAGTTGCTGTGTCAGGAATGTGGGCGTGTGAAAGTGATGGGCCCTTGAATGGCGCTGTGTGCTGGTGAGTTTTGTTATGGGATGGGCCCGCGGCTGGCGGTGTGAATGGTTTTGTATGTCTCACACGTATGAAAGGTGTATGAATGGCCTGTAAAGAGGTTGGTGCCGTGTCGTGACTGTGAGTCAATGGTTCAGTTTCTCGCCCTTTCAATTATTAACAGTGCATTTCATTTTTGTGAAATCACTTGCTAATACAATTGTATATACTGAACCATCACTCACCCTCGTGCCAAATCCAACCAGTATGTGTGTGTGCTTGAGGATTAGATGGCTGTGCAGTAATATTTGCCTTTCTGAAGCAGGGTGTACCTTGTCCCTTTTTGTGAATTTTGTAATGTGTTGTTTTTGTGCCTGGTGGTGCGAATGGTCTTGTGTGTATCACGTATGAAAGGTGTGTGAATGGCCTGTAAAGCGGTTGGTGCCTTGCCGTTGCTTTACAGCTCACGAGCTGCGAGTCATTGGTTCAGTTTTTTCTCCATTTAATTATTGACAGTGCATTTCATTTTTGTGAAATCTCTTGTTAATAAAATTTAATATACTGAACCATCACTCGCCCTCATGCCAAATCCAACCAGTATGTGTGTGCGTTTGAGGAATAGATGGCTGTGCAGGAATGTTAGTCTTTTTAGTTTCTCTGCCAAGGTGTATGTTCCATGTAAGAATAACCCACCAACTGTAGATATTGTCGTAAACCCACGGGAGTTCATGGTGATATGTCTCTTGTGAATTCCAAAAAGTTATTTTATCCACAATGTCCTGCAAACCTCAAAATGTCTGTCACATTTTCCTTGTAATATTGTGCCGAAATTCTCACGCTGTAGAAACAAACAATGTCAAAACGATCTGGTTTTGCAAGGGGGTCAACTGTCTTTTTGGCCGGTGCTTGGCGGCCATCTAGGGAAACCTACCAAACCCATACATTTCTGAAAACTAGACACCCGGGGGCTTCCAGGGAGGTATGGCTTGCGTGGATCCCCCAACGTTTCCTTACCCAGAATCCCCTGCAAACCTCAATTTTAGCTGAAAAAAACTCACATTTTTCACACATTTTTGTGTGGGAAAGTTGTGGCATCACCGGGCTCACTCAAATTTCCCACCACCCAGCGTCCCCCCGGGTCTCCCAGTAAAAATGGTGCCTCACTTGTGTGGGAGGCCCAAGTACCCGCGACAGGCAAGGGCCCAAAACGTAGTGAGGCAACATCAAAATTGCCTATCTCAAAACCACCTGGTTTTGCAAGGGGGGTCACCTGGGTTTTTGGCCCGGTGCTCGGCGGCCATCTAGGGAAACCTAGCAAACCCATACATTTCTGAAAACTAGACACCCGGGGGCTTCCAGGGAGGTATGGCTTGCGTGGATCCCCCAACGTTTCCTTAACCAGAATCCCCTGCAAACCTCAATTTTAGCCGAAAAAAATCAAATTTTTCACACATTTTTGTGTGGGAAAGTTGTGGCGTCACCGGGCTCACTCAAATTTCCCACCACCCAGCGTTCCCCTGGGTCTCCCGGTAAAAAATGGTGCTTCACTTTTGTGGGAGGCCCAAGTACCCGCGACAGGCAAGGGCCCAAAAGATTTTTGGGATAGGCAATGTTGATGTCGCCTCACTGCATTTTGGGCCCTTGCCTGTCGCGGGTACTTGGGCCTCCCACACAAGTGAGGCACCATTTTTACTGGGAGACCCAGAGGAACGCTGGGTGGTGGGAAATTTGAGTGAGCCCGGTGATGCCAACACTTTCCCACACAAAAATGTGTGAAAAATGTGATTTTTTTCAGCTAAAATTGAGGTTTGCAGGGGATTCTGGGTAAGGAAACGTTGGGGAATCCACGCAAGCCATGCCTCCCTGGAAGCACACGGGTGTCTAGTTTTCAGAAATGTATGGCTTTGCTAGGTTTCCCAAGGTGTCCGCAGAGCTAGCGTTAAAAAACTAGAGCTAGACACTTTGCCGAAAAAGGGTCATTTTTCACTGCGAAATTGAGATGTGACCACGTTGCGTATTGCACCGTTTCCTGTCGCGGGCACTAGGCCGACCCACACAAGTGAGGTACCGTTTTTCTCGTAAGACTTTGGGGAACGCGGGGTGGGTGGAAATTTGTGGATCCAGGCAGATTACGGAACTTTCCACAACAGAAATGAGGGGAACATTTATTTTTTTTGACAATTTTTTAGGTTTTAGGTTTGCAAGGGATTCTGGGTAACAGACCCTGGTGGGAGGCAGTCAAGTCACCCCATCCTGGATTCCCCTGGGTGTCTAGTTTTAAAAAATGTATAGGTTTGCTAGGTTTCCCAAGGTGCCCGCAGAGCTAGGGTTCAAAAACTACAGCTAGACATTTTGCCAATAAAGGGTCATTTTTCACTGCGAAATTGAGGTGTGACCACGTTGCGTTTTGCACCGTTTCCTGTAGCGGGCACTAGGCCGACCCACACAAGTGAGGTACCGTTTTTCTCGTAAGACTTTGGGGAACGCGGGGTGGGTGGAAATTTGTGTATCCACACAGATTCTGGAAATTTCCACAACAGAAATGTGGGGAAAATGTGTTTCTTTTGACAATTTTTTAGGTTTGCAAGGGATTCTGGGTAACAGACCCTGGTGGGAGGCAGTCCAGTCACCCCATCCTGGATTCCCCTGGGTGTCTAGTTTTCAAAAATGTATAGGTTTGCTAGGTTTCCAAAGGTGCCCGCAGAGCTAGGGTTCAAAAACTACAGCTAGACATTTTGCCAAAAAAGGGTCATTTTTCACTGCGAAATTGAGGTGTGACCACGTTGCGTTTTGCGCCGTTTCCTGTCGCGGGCACTAGGCCGACCCACACAAGTGAGGTACCGTTTTTCTCGTAAGACTTTGGGGAACGCGGGGTGGGTGGTAATTTGTGGATCCACACAGATTCCGGAACTTTCCACAACAGAAATATGGGGAAAATGTTTTTTTGGACAATTTTTTAGGTTTGCAAGGGATTCTGGTTAACAGACCCTGGTGGGATGCAGTCAAGTCACCCCATCCTGGATTCCCCTGGGTGTCTAGTTTTCAAAAATGTATAGGTTTGCTAGGTTTCCCAAGGGGCCCGCAGAGCTAGGGTTCAAAAACTACAGCTAGACTTTTTGCAAAAAAGGGTCATTTTTCACTGCGAAATTGAGGTGTGACCACGTTGCGTTTTGCGCCGTTTCCTGTCGCGGGCACTAGGCCGACCCACACAAGTGAGGTATCGTTTTTCTCGTAAGACTTTGGAGAACGCGGGTGGGTGCAAATTTGTGGATCCAGGCAGATTCCGGAACTTTCCACGACAGAAATGTGGGGAAAATGTGGTTTTTGAAACAATTTTTTAGGTTTGCAAGGGATTCTGGGTAACAGACCCTGGTGGGAGGCAGTCAAGTCACCCCATCCTAGAATCCTCTGGGTGTCTAGTTTTCAAAAATGTATAGGTTTGCTAGGTTTCCCAAGGGGCCCGCAGAGCTAGGGTTCAAAAACTACAGCTAGACGTTTTGCAAAAAAGGGTCATTTTTCACTGCGAAATTGAGGTGTGACCACGTTGCGTTTTGCGCCGTTTCCTGTCGCGGGCACTAGGCCGACCCACACAAGTGAGGTACCGTTTTTCTCATAAGACTTTGGGGAACACAGGGTGGGTGGAAATTTGTGGATCCACGCAGATTCCGGAACTTTCCACCACAGAAATGTGGGGAAAATGTGTTTTTTTGGACAATTTTTTAGGTTTGCAAGGGATTCTGGGTAACAGACCCTGGTGGGAGGCAGTCAAGTCACCCCATCCTGGATTCCCCTGGGTGTCTAGTTTTCAAAAATGTATAGGTTTGCTAGGTTTCCGAAGGTGCCCGCAGAGCTAGGGTTCAAAAACTAGAGCTAGGCACTTTGTCAAAAAAGGGTACATTTTCACTGCGATATTGAGTTGAGACCACGTTGTGTTTTGCGCCGTTTCCTGTCACGGGCACTATGCCTACCCACACAAGTGGGGTACCATTTTTATCGGGAGACTTAGGGTAATTCAGATTTGTAAAGGAACTGTTATCTGTTGACTTTCGATGCATTTCTGCCTTCCAAATGAAAGACATTGTGTAAAAAATAAGTCATTCTAAAAAATGACTGATAATTCTCATGCTAGTATGAGTATTCCCAATTTCAGAAATGTGCAAATATCTACTGTTTCTAAACTCTATATTTTGTTCCCATATCAGAAATACATAGGTGTCTTTCATACCGATTTTTCCATGTACACATTTTTACAGAATAATTACTATATACCCGGTACATAATAAAAAACCATTGCAAGTTGCTGCTCAGTTTTTGGCTCTGGGTTCGTCGGGGTCTTGGTGAAGCTACAAGTCCTATATATCCCCACAACCAGTAATGTCCAGCGGATGTAATGGTATATTGCTTTCAAAGAGCTGTCATAATTAGAAGAAGTTACAGGTGAAAACGTTGACACAAAAGGCTGTTTTTTTCAACTAATTTTCAATTTATCCTATATTTAACTGTTAGTTTCTATAAAAAAACCTTGATGGATCTACACAAATGACCCCTTGCTGAATTCAGAAGTTTGTCTACTTCTCAAAAATGTATAGCTATCCAGCATCCATTATTGCTTTTGTACCCATTTCTGCCATTAACTGGAAGGAGGTCAAAAGCACAAAATAGCAAAAATAGGCTATGTCCCAGAAAAATGCCAAAACTGTGTAAAAATGTTGGGTTTCTGACAAAAGTCTGGTATCCCCGAAAAGCTGGGAAAATGGTGATTTCAACCCCACAAACCCTTTTTTGATAACATTTGCAGGGTAAAACCCAGATGCATTCATTTGCAGCCCGTTTTTCCAATTTTTCTGACAAAAACCAAAATTTTGCTGTATTTTGCCTCATTTCTGTGACCCCTCCAGGGGAATCCACAAACCCTGAGTACCTTTAGAATCCCCATGATGTTGGAAGAAAAGGACGCAAATTTGGCGTGGATACCTTATGTGGTCAAAAAGTTACAGGGGTCTCATCGCGCACTACCCCAAATAGCCAAAAAAAGGCTTGGCACAGGAAGGGGAAAAGGCCTGGCAGCGAAGGGGTTAACATAAATATAAACAATAAACTAATAAACAAAATGTAACAACAATAATACAAAACAACAAGGCAGAACACTCCTGTGGGAACCACAGATGTCGACGACAGACCTGGAAAATCAGAAAGATTGTTAAAAAAAAATCCAACATGGTATTCTCAACAAAATACCACAAGAAACAAATCACAGATATATAAAATGCATACAGCTAACAACATTTTATAAGTTTAACTTACCAAAACTGTAAATGTTGCCGCTTTAAAATATTTACCGAATCTGAGGAAACTTTTTTGCAGAAGGCACCACACCCACAACGTTTTTCTTCAGTGGTGAAGAAATTTTTAACTTTTTCCAAGGGGCAAACAAAGACCAATGCCACCTTCTTTATTCGCAAGATTTGCCACAGAGTTCAGTTACGAGGGGATCCTAACAAAAAATACTCATGCGGCACAGCAAGTATGATGAAACACCTAAGGACCCTTCATCCAAACAATCTTGCACGAGAAGAGTGCAAACAGATGAGAAACACTCCAGTTCTGTATCTGTAAAAAAGAATCACAAATAAATGTATATTAATAACTTTCAAATTTATACTATTCCATTACTGTACAAACACATTTTATATAAAAACTGACTAAGAAACTATAGCCCTGAACCACAAGTTTGACGATCGTTAAAACACTACATGCATAGTGCATACTACTTTGAAGCAGTTCATGCTCTAAAGCCTACCTCACTAAAAGACTTCATGCTAACTGACTAAATGATTACAGTACTATAAGGAGACACACTGGGTGAGTGACAGGGTGTTTGCTAGAAGAGTATGAATACTAACTAGGGAATTGAAGGTGTGAAACACAACTGTGTAGGTGATTAGAGGACTGCATCCATACTGCATAGGCATTTAAAGCAGTCCATATGCTAAGGCCTGGCTCACTGCATGACTACTTGGGTACTGACTGAATGATTAGAGTACAGCAAGGAGAGTGCCTAGGTGAATTTATAAGTGCTAGGCTTTTCGCACAGGGAATGGATTAGTACTTGGTACTGAATGGATCACTAGAGGAGTGCAAAGGCAGTCACAAGTGCTGGACTGTATGGATACTGACTAGGAAATTGAAAGTGTGAAAGACAAGTGTCTAGGTGGTTAGAAGACTGCATGCATAGTGCATAGGGGTTTGAAGCAGTCCATGTGCTAAGGCCTGGCTCAGTGTATGAATACTTAGGCACTGACTGAATGATTAGAGTACTGCAAAGATAGTATCTTAGTGAATTTATAAGTGTTTGGGTTTTAGCACAGTGAATGGATTAGTACATGGTGCTGAATGGGTCACTAGAGGACTGCAAAGGGAGTAACAGGGTATTTCCTGGAAGTGTATGGATACTGACTAGGGAATTGAAGGTGAGAAAGACAATTGTGTAGGTGGTTAGAGAACTGCATGCATAGTGGATAAGGGTTTGAAGCAGTCCATATACTAAGGCCTGGGTCACTGGATGAGTACTTGGGTAATGACTGAATGATTAGAGTACTGCAAGGAGAGTGCCTGGGTGAATTTATTAGGGTTTGGCGCAGTGAATGGATTAGTACATGATGCTGAATGGGTCAATAGAGGAGTGCAAATGGAGTGACAGGTTGTTTGCTGGAAGTGAACGGATACTGACTGGGGAATTGAAGGTGTGAAAGACAAGTGTGTAGGTGCTTAGAGGACTGCATGCATAGTGGATAGGGGTTTGAAGAAGACCATATGCTAAGACCTGGCTCAGTGCATGAATACTTAGGCAGTGACTTAATCATTAGAGTACTGGAAAGAGATTGTCTTGGTGAATTTATAAGTGTTTGGGTTTTGGCACAGTGAATGGATTAGTACATGCTGTTGAATGGGTCTCTAGAGGACTGCAAAGGAAGTGACAGGATGTTTCCTGGAAGTGTATGGATACTGACTAGGGAATTGAAGGTCTATGTGGTACTTAGAAACTGACTAAATAATCCGACTACTTCTAGGACAGTGCTTAGGTAAAACTTTTAAATTTTCAGTTCTGCCACAGTGAACAGAATAGTACATGGTACTGCACTTTAGTGTCAAACCCTGACTCATTTTATCAATGCATAAGCAAAAACTAGCTTCTAATGCTACTAAAACTTGACAACATGAGAGGTTTTAAATTAGTTATCTGTCAGCAAATACACGATGTTACCAAATGCTTCTCTCACAGTGGTTCTCAAATGCACACAGACTCACAGTGTGATTCTAGACAACAACCACTATACCTAGGAGTTTACCAAAAAACATTCACTACTGTGGAAGTGGTAAGTGAACTGCACACAATCTTCATATTTCAGGACTGCACTTTTATGTCAAAGCCTGACTCATATAATCAAAGCATAAGCAAAGACTGGCTTCTAATGCTACTAAAACTTCACAACATGCCCGTTTTTAAAACAGGTATATGTCCGCAAATACACGATGTTACCAAATACTTCTCTCACAATCCTTACCCAAATGCACAGAGACTCACAGTGTGATTTTAGACAAGCAACAATATCCTAGGAGTTTACCAAAACTCATTCACTACTCTGGAAGGGTTAATGGTACTGCACACAATCTACATATTTAAGTACACCACATCAGTGTCAAAGCATGACTCATTTAATCAACGCATAAGCAAAGACTGGATTCTAATCCTACTAAAACTTCACAACATGACATGTTTTACAACACTTATCTGTCAGCAAATACAGGATGTTACCAAACACTTCTCTCACAGTGGTTCCCAAATGCACACAGACTCACAGTGTGATTCTAGACAACACTATCCCTAGGAGTTTACCAAAACTCATTCACTACAGTGGAAGTGGTAAAGGAACTGCACACAATCTACATATTTCACGACTACACTTTAATGTCAATGCCTGACTAATTTAATCAACGCATAAGCAAAGACTGGCTTCTAATGCTACTAAAACTTGACAACATGACAGGTTTTAAAACAGTTATCTGTCAGTAAATACACAATGTTACCAAATGCTTCTCTCACAATCCTTACCCAAATGCACACAGACTCACAGTGTGATTTTAGACAATCAACACTATCCTAGGACTTTACCAAAACTCATTCACTACTGTGGAAGGGGTAAGGGGACTGCACACAATCTACATATTTAAGTACAGCACATCAGTGTCAAAGCATGACTCATTTAATCAACATATAAGCAAAGACTGGATTCTAATGCTACTAAAACTTCACAACATGACAGATTTTAAAACAGTTATCTGTCAGCAAATACACGATGTTACCAAATGCTTCTCTCACAATCCTTACCCAAATGCACACAGACTCACAGTGTGATTTTAGACAATCAACACTATCCTAGGAGTTTACCAAAACTCATTCACTAGTCTGGAAGAGTTAATGGTACTGAACACAATCTACATATTTAAGTACAGCACATCAGTGTCAAAGCATGACTCATTTAATTTATTTGGGTGTTATCTTTTCTCATGATGGTAGTTGGTCCCATGATTTAATGAATGTTGGGTCCAAAATGAAGAAAAGTGCCTACGGTATTTTTAAATTTGCCACTAAGATCGGCGACAGAAGAATCAGTGATATGATCCAAATATATAATGCCAGAAGTGTTTCCATCGCGTTATATGGGGCTGGGTTGTGGGGCCATACTAATGTTGCAAAGGGAAGAAAACTGTTTTGTCAAAAAATTGCTTTGTGTCCCCACCTCAGCCTCCACTGATTTAATTCATAGAGAAGTTGGGGTTGCCCACTTAAGTGACCTGATTTTGTTAAGGCCACTAATGGTATGGCGTGCAATCTGGACTAAGGAGGAGAGAGTTTTTAATCAGTCCGTAATTGAGGACTGTCTTAAACTGGACTATTTTTTTAATATACCATGGCTCAAGTATATTGTGGATAGCTTTGATACTATATTTGGACTCGGTATAGCGGCAGATCCTGGTTCTGCTGGCAATTTTTCAAAGTTAGATATGAAAAATATTTTCTTGATGTATCGAGCCCAAAAACGTGCAGTTTTAAGTGGACGCCTCACCTCAGTTATTCTGTACAATAAATATATGTATAGTGATGGCTTCCAACTGTATTTGAGCCTGGTAACTAAACCAGCTCATAGGTTTGTTCTGACTAGACTCAGACTGGGGATGGCCCACGGATTGGTGGCTTTTCCACAACTAAAGAAACAGCCAGTTGGACCGTGCCCATGTGAAGGTCACTCGAAACAGAGCACCCTGCACTTTATGCTAATTTGCACTCTTTTCTTGAACATGAGGACTGTCTATTTAAAACCAATTTTTAAAAAATATGCTATTTCTAATGTGGAGGATGCTATGAAATTGATTTATGAATTGAATTCTCCGGACAAATGTTTTTTTATTGCTATGTTTTTATGTAAGTCTATTCAGCTTAGGAAAAGCATGATTTTTTAATCTTTTATGTGTTTCTTTTTGTATAGCATTTTGCTTGTGTGCTTTTATGGTCATTGTTTCTTGAATGTACCGAATAAAGCTTCATGAAATGAAAATTGACTCATTTAATCAACGCATAAGCAAAGACTGAATTCTAATGCTACTAAAACTTCACAACATGACAGGTTTTAAAAAAGTTATTTGTAAGCAAATACATGATATCACCAAATGCTTCTCTCACACTGATCCCAAATACACACTAACTCACACTGTGATTCTAGACATGTACCACTGTTCCCTAGGAGTTTACCAAAACTCATTCACTACAGTGCAACTGTTAAGGGAACTGCACACAATCTACATATTTCAGGAATGCACTTTTCTGTCAAAGCATGACTCATTTAATCAAATCATAAGCCATAACTGTCTTCTAATGCTACTAAAACTTCACAACATGACAAGTTAAAACAGTTATCTGTCAGCAAATACACGATGTTACCAAATGCTTCTCTCACAGTGGTTCCCAAATGCACACAGACTCACTGTGTGATTCTAGACAAACAACACTATCCCTTGCACTATACCAAAACACATTTCTTCATCTAGAAGTAGTACTACATTTTAGTATAGAAACATAACATAACTCATTTCACAAATTCATAAACAATGACTGGTTTCTAATTCTACCAAAATATAAAAACAGCAAGGTTATCTGTCTACAAACACATGAAAAACACAAATGCTTATCACAGAATGGTTTCTACATGCACACACATTGTAGAGAAAAAAAGTACTCCCTACACTTTAGCAGGAAAAATACATTAGTCTGATTAAAATCAAAATAGTCTTCATACATCCCCTCACAATTAAATAACTCATCTTTCAAGTTATTTTGTAGATTAAGAAGTATATCAATCACTCACCATATTTTGTTTTACAGAATCTCTGCACTGTGCACCTCTCAGCAAAAGCAAAGAATGAAAAAGTTTCCCTTTCATTTTCCACACATATACATGTAAACATCAAATCACAATCCTTCGCACATAAACTCAAAAGCAAACACACATTTCTATTGGTTAAACATTTCAACCCTTTCCAACTGAAATACATTTCAACCCTTCCCCCAATCTGCCTTCTGCCTGTTACCATAGAAACAGGTCATGGAACACTGCACTGAGCTCATAGGTCACAAGTTCAGCACACAATGTTCCCACTCTGCCCCCTTTATATGTTTTACACACTTATTCCTCTTGCATCCAATTAGCATTCAGCACGCGATCGGGAGGGTGCGCGCTCGGTTCGGGGAGGGTGCGCTTACGGTGCGGGTACGGTCCGCGGATCCTCCGCGGCCATAGATATCACTAACTTTTTTACCCTAATTTTCTCAGGAACTACTGAACAGATTCACACCATATATGCAAAAGCACGAGTCAGAACTGAGGACTACTTCTTTGCCAAATTTGGTGTCATTCCGTTCAGCGGTTCGGGCTGTAGCTGCGACAACAGATCCAATGGGAAATTGCATGGGGAAAACGCGTTTTGGGACCCCCCTTTTTTCTCGGCCGCCGCTTGACGGATCGCCGCAAAACTTTCAGGGTAGGAGCGGAGCGGAGCTGGCCAAAAGTTTGGAAAATTTCGCGAGGATTCATCAACCGGTGCCAACGTTATTCCAAATAGTATGTTGCGGATTTCCCATGGAAAATAGGTCCTAACTATAACTATCTAATGGCGGCCGCCAGTAGATATATATATATATATATCTATATATATATATATATATATATATATATATATATATATATATATCCATTCATCTTTCCCGCATCGGGTTGTCCCTCGCACTCACGGAACAGGAAGCGGTTGTGCAGCAATGCAATTTGATTTTTAATTTCAAACGATATCAAACAATTCCTTACAGCATGCCAGTTCAGTAAGCTCTACGCGTTTCGGTCTCCACTGAGACCTTGTTCACGAGACTGATCACAGCATCTGCCATTTTTTCCAAAATATAAAGCACACCCCATCTTTGTTACATCATTTCCTGCGCCTACTGCTAGGCATCATGGTTATGGTAGTTTTTTGATCGTGATGTTACACAAAAAAAACGTGTGGGAACAACAACGAGGAGCATGTGGCAGAAATGGAATTAATGGGACCCAGTGACAGCGAGACCCAGGAACTGGAAGTGATGAACTTATCAAACAAAACATTCTCTCAAACAGAATTACAACTTCTGAAAAGAGGTCTTAATTTTTGCCCTACAAAAGGAATCAATCTGGCCGAAACGAGAATAGACCTCTACAAATTTATTCGTAAAATCAAACTGGCAAAACTATTTGCGGAAAATCCCAAGATGGCAAAGTACACCAAAGAGATCTCAACTCCAAAAATGGATTTGATAGCAAAAGATGCAGATCATTTTATTACTCTAATGGAACTAGAATATAGCCAGGAACATACTACTGAGGAACTGAGGACACACTGCACACAACTGGGGGCTGGATGTAGTAAAAAGAAACCTCAATCCAAATTCTATCCGCAACTTTTACAAGGCAACAAAGTCGATTTATTCCACGAATGTGTAATAAAGGATTTATATCAATTGAATCACCCAAAGAAAAGGGATAATCTCTCATTCGCCCCCCAAGTGGGCGAAAATCAAACACAGTATAAAGTAATGGCCATAATGACAATTTTACACAGCATATCTTAAAGAGCTAATACTCACATAGACAATTGGCGCTATTCACCGTAGATAAAAGATAACCTTCTCAAAAGGCAAAAGATTTCTTTAACAAGAAATCTTTTGCCTTTTGAGAAGGTTATCTTTTATCATTTCATTGTCATTATGGCCATTACTTTATACTGTGTTTGATTTTCGCCCACTTGGGCGTTTAAACAGTCATGATATAATAATGGTTTGATTAATTATCATGAGCAAATTAAACCCTTCGAACAGAATAATTGTACATATTAGGATAACATTGTCAGTAAGACGATTTAAAGTTTGCATTGAAAAAAAGAAAAAAAGAGAAAAAGAAAACAGACTGTGAGAAGGAATCATCGCAAAGTATGTTTTCCCTTTCTATGATTGTTTGAAAACCATGTGATTTATTTATACTTCCTGGTTTTTTGCACACTTTACTCGTGAGCAAGGGATTGCTATCCCGAAACGCGTAGAGTCGGTCGTTTGGCTTTTGTCCAAATAAAGAACTAGTTTTGAAAAGCTCAAGAGTTGTCCGTGGCTGCTTTGTTGTTCGAGTATCCAGGAATAACAGCGTCTGGTTTATACATTGAGGATTGCCACCTCGCTACGGACCGCCATCGAAAGTGAGTGAGGGGGGAGGCTAACGCCAGCGTCAGCTGGGATTGCGTATTTATATATATATATATATATATATATATATATATATATATATATATATATATATATATATATATATATACACATACATATATATATATATATAGATATAGATATACAAGCTAGGGCGCACCTGTAGAAAGTACCTAACTCATCATGGAATCGCCACTAAAACACATGCAAACCAGGTTCCTTACACAGACTCAAAAAAGTAATACGTTTTGCCATGAACGGCACGCTCACTCTAAGGTACACCCATTTCCCTAGCCAAAGGAGGAAACCTTCGACACTAACACAATCGTACACATGAGAACACACATACAGACCAAATTCTCAGGACAGAAGAAGGACAGGAGAAAGGCACTAATCCCACCGACATTAAGCAGGGTTTCTGCAGCTCCTGCGCTATATGCAGATATGGAAGTGCTCTCCCCGATGCCCGCTCTCCCCGCATTAGGATACACCAACTTGCCAGTTGAGGGAACCGAAGGGTCCACTACTGAACAACTAACTGTTAGGTCCAGGCATGGGGGCCTAATAGGACCAGGCAATCCCAGCACCACCACAGTCAAGAGCATGAGCTCGCTGAGGTTCGACCCCCCCATCCATCACGTTCAGCCCATCGAACCCCAGCGACACAAAGAACACGCACTTTCTCTGGTTCAGGCATGCACACTTGAGTAACAGGGAGATTCATAACGTTTATGGACAGTGATCAACTAGCGGGGGTGACGACAAGGATCCCAGTCCTCCAGGTTCCGATGAGGAGGGTGGAGCTACAGGGTTTACGCAGGTAGTCAAGCAAATTTGAGGGCAAATTCCGACCAAAAAGAAAAGCTCATAGCTCAGAGCATAGTAGGCAACCTAGATTGGATTTAGAGGAAAGGTGCGACCTAAGGAAAGAGAGAGAGGAAGCTCACACCATGGAGGGCGGGTATAGGTACAGGGCACTGATCAAAGAGGTTTCAGAGGTAGAACTGGATGAAAGGATGTTGGTGGGATCCAAGCATCATTAGATTATCAATCCAGAAGAGGGGCTGACCAGGAAATAAGACCTAGGTAGCCTGACACAGACCCAGCCAAGGCGCAGAGAAGCGTGCGTATAAGGGAAGCAGCGACAAAGACATCCGCTGCTTCCCCTGAACACATGGAAAAGATAGACTGACCCCCAAATGAGATGGTGGCTCAAGATAAAGGTGAGTTCTTCTTGCTGCTCTTCTACCACATGCTAGCCTGCAGGACAGAGGAAAAGACCAGTATGATAGACCTTCACTAGAGGAGGAATCCTTTGAACCCAAGGACATGGCTGTAGCGAAAGACTCTATCCAGCACGGAGGGCAAGACCCCAAGTGGAACTTCTTCTATATGTAAGATTGCCTTAGAAAGTGGGAGTGCTATGTTAGGGAGACACCAGTAGAGCCACCCTAAGCCAAAATGTACCCGCTACTTAAAGAAGGGCACAACAAATACCATCTATGTGCTGTGGGCTCAGATGGATAAAGAAGGGAAAAGGACCAAATTGCCACCCTTGCTTGATGGAGCAGAGAAATGGATCTCATGCTTTGAGAAGAATACCACAGGAATAAACCTAGCGATAGGCGATGTCAAAATTCTGCTAAGTAGTCTTATCGGAGAGCTGATTAACCTGGTGTTCGCCAAAGCTCGTATCCCAGCAATCACGCTGACAAACACCAAGCATGATGGGGCTGCATTCAATTCGTACAGACACCAAATATAGACGGCCCTGAGGGATATGTTGCTGGACCGCTCTGATGTACACGGGTTAATGGCAGAAACTATGAAACCTGGGAACACCAGAACCAATTTTCTGGATAGGATGAGGGAACTATGGGGATAAAAGACAGGACAGCCATGGACTAATACGGTCTGCAAATCGCATTCTTTTATAATATCCTCAAAAAGGGACTGCCCATTGAGATACAGAGCGGTTTGGACAGCGTAGTGGGGTTAGATACCACACACTATTGGGAGATAAAGGGCTATATATTACAAAAAGAAACAAGTGAAGGCTAGGGAGAATAAGATGCAAACCCAGGGAGATACCGCTAAGTTGGTCACACACAATTTGAAAAAGACCACCCTCCAGGGGACCATGTTGGCCGCGAGCGTTCAAATGGCACCAGTCTTGAAGGGGGCTCCACTACAAAACCCCAGAGGATTTCAACATAACTATAACAGCAGAGGCCAGGATGGTTGGCAGCGACCAGACTTTAGGGATTGTTACTATTGACACAGAATAGGCCACATGGCAGACAGATGCTGGCTAAAAGCATACCACAAACAGAAGTTGATGAGCCAGGGCCAGTCCCCACAAAACATCCATCCACAAAACCAAGCACAGGGACGGGGCCACAAATGCGGCAGGAAGGGGTAATTGTCTGGGAAGGCAATGCCTTCGCACAAAAGCAGAACCCAAATGTGCAGTAAGTTAAAACCCCCAATGCATGCCGCTCATTTCACCCACACTTCAAAAGTCAGGAAGAAAGACCAAAGAGACAATATTAGAAATTCAAGCCTTTACTTGCAGTCAGGAATTTAGGGCTGCTATATGTGCTTTGTCGATCAGGTATCCTCACTAGAATGTACCTCTGAGAATGCATGCAGGAGCAAAGGGCCCCACTCTGATGCTGATCCCCCACGCCAGAGATGGCTGACCACACCTTAGAGGGAGGGCAATTTGATGAGGGAGGCAGGGCAGCACCCCGTCCAGTCCTTAAAAGCAGGCACCCAGGTCCCCGTAGCCAAATCCAATAGGGGCAGGTTTCAATACCCAAGCCGAAAGGTCCCCATTCTCGTGCATCCAGCCCAGGACCAAGGCTTCTTCATGTCTTGTAGCCCAATCAGCGCCCCCCCCCCCCCCCCCAAATACAGAAGCCTCCAGCCAGATGGAGGCTCCCTTTAAGTTAAAAAATGAAGCTGTCCACCAATGACAGGAGCTAGGTTTGCCATACACTTGGATAGCTAAGATCCCATAACCTCCACCGCACAAGATCTGACAGATTGCGAAGCCCCGCATGATGACAAGTTAGTCAGGTGAAGGGAGATTTCTGCCCGAATAACCAATTGCCCCAGTCCATCACCTACATTAGACGAACTTCAACGAGTTCTTGACCTTAAAACTCCAGATTCTACATGCAGAAATGGTTTGCCTTCCTTTCCATCAAACCTTTAAAATATCCAAAAACTGTTCAAGGTATCATGACCCTCCAAAATAACAACAGAAATGTGCTGCTGGTTAAAAGCCCCTAGCCACAGCTAGGAACCGCAGATTCACAATACTCAGGAGGAGACATGGTCCGAGGGAGAGGGAGGTGCCTGAAATATGGGGGGCCGCAACATCCATCACAGCTTCGAGCGAGAGTAGAATTCAGAATGTGCTCACCCCGTGTCAGGCCTAGCAATCATCCAATACACCAGGCCTTATATACATCATCTGGAAAAAGCGGTAAGCCCAACCTTAAACCCCGCAAAACTACATAAGCAGGGGTACTCGGAGGCCATGGAACAGCTTTCCAACCTACTCCCTTTTTTCATGATGCATGAGATAGCAGATCACATGAGATCTGGGGAAGCACCCAACATTCGAACAAAAAATAGCCCAAAATAGTCCAAAAAAGTCTCTAGAAAAAGGACATAGGCAGGACACCTGGTGCCATGAGGGAGGGTCACGGTGTACACCACATGCCAGGGCTGGAGGGGTACACATGTGACCTCAGGGCACGTTACAACCACCAACAGGGCTCAAACAGCAATATCTCCCTAATTACACATTGTTCCGTGCAAGTGTAGGTCAAAAGACACCGTCCACACCGACAGCACCCCCTTGCACATTGTGAGAGAAGGCCTGGCAATGCCCATGGAACCCTAGATAAAACGGATACCATCCTATGTTCATGAGATTACCCCATAAAAATATTTCACCAGTCTAACTCCCAGAAAGGTACAGAGATGGGGGAGGCCTAACAACATATAAAATACTGAGGCATTCCGATTCTTTAATGTAACCCATCAAAACAGATGCCCTGACTGGGACCACCTTCTGGAGCCTCAATAAAATTGGGTGCATGGAGTGTGGAGAGCACACCCTCAAAGGAAAGCACAGGAACCTAGACTAAAATGAGTGACGAAGGCACATGTAATAATCCACTGCTTTTCTGAACTAACCAATGAAAGTAGCTCTTATTCAACAGGTCGGCAATCGAATTTCCAAGTGCACCACTTTTTCAGCTGCCACATCAACACCCCGACGAGATCTACAGTGTCCAAATTGAGAACTGTATCTTTAACTTTTTTTTTCAAACTTTTAAGGCAATAAGCCCCTAATCATCAGAGGACTATACACCTCCCTTGGATTTGTCCTACGACCTGCAATAATCAATACGCTATCTATTGTTGTACTTCTATGTACTCGCTGTTTACTACGGGTGTTGCTGCATCCATTCATCACCAAAGAACTGCCTAGTCAAATGGAGTTCACTCCAGAGCTATCACTGTGCCTACGTAGGGACCCCTCCTATTTCACTTATAATTACATCGAACCCAACACTAGCATACCACATGCACTACACAGTACCCTCTTACACAACACCTGGTATCAGCACACGATCACTGTGGGCTCCAAGACATCAGCCAGGTCATGTTACATCTGTTCACTGATACCACATGCAGTAGTAGCAGAAAGGCTTTACTTGTCACAAGAGGTGGCCCCGAAAAACAAAATGCCTTCTCCACTTATATCTATGTAGCATTAGGTGGCACTTAGCATTTATGTGGCAGTCTTTATTAATAACAAATGGGCCCCAGACATGGAATTCCAGTGTAGGGCCATCCATCTCAATGATGTGAAGGGAAATAAGTCTCGTAAAGGAGGGTTGAAAAACATCATAGATACCTCATGTGAAGAAATCTGGAATAACGAGATCGGTAGTAATACATGACTAGAAGGAAAGGGGTAACTCTTAATTGTATGGAAACTTACACTGTATTCCTTGTGTTTCAGAGGTAAAGGAACGAATCCACTGGGCACGAATGACAACTGTGGCAGAATCCTGCACATTCCGGATACGCAATGGGCCATCTCCATGCTGATGGATACCTTTTGGCAGTGCAGCAAGTTTGCCTACACTCATCCCTGGATGGCATGGCCTCTGCTCCCTCGTCACCATACACACCCTCTGACATTAGTCATTCCCGGAGAAGAATTGTCACATTTGCACCAACACCCGCTAAGGAAGAAGATACCTCTGTTGCATCAGGCTTGTGAAAAAGAACTGCTGAATATTTTTGCTGGGCTCAGTTCAAGGACAGTCCAGAAGAATTCAGACTATTTTCTGATGCACAAGTATCAGCTGGATGGTCCATGCCCTTATAGCCAGATAGCCAGATGGGAAATGTTCAAGATAATGAGCAGCAATGAGCTCTGCCTTAATTCTATCAAAGAAGAACTGAGAGCAGTCCTCCTCACAGTGATGCAACATCGATATGTGTTGGACTTAATGACCGCAATGGAGTGAGAAGTGTGTCCCGAGATCGGTGCATCCTGCTGCACATTCATTCCAGGCAATGATATGGGCAGCAGGACTCTGACTCTTGCCATCCAAGCACTGCACCGCTTACAAAGAGACATGCATGAGGAGGGAGGTGCTCCTCAGCAGGAATGGTTATCACGTTGGTTTTCCTGGCTCCCTCAGTGACTGTCCAGGCTGTGCACGTCATTTCTGCCCGTTTTCTCATTGATAGTGTTTTTGTGTGCTATCCTGTAATTGGGGGTTTCCTGTTATAAAAACGTAGTCCTCAAATTGGGTAGAATGCATATAACTAGGAATAGAGCAATAGTCAAAACTGAAGAACAACAAGTGCCCAAATAATGTGCTTGTCATGAAGTATGGGTTAGATAATGTAACTAAAAATTCAACTGGAGGGGGAAATGTTAATATTGATCAAATCCATGCCAGTGTTTATAATGATACATTCATCTGTACGAACGAAATAGCATCTCTCTTATCGAACTCACCCCTCATGAACTTTCCATCAACCCCCAACTCAGAAATATGTGGTCAGGCAGGCTCTGAGACCTAGGCCTGATGCTTCTGATTGTGTCAGGAAACTCAGGTCAATCCACCAGATAAGCACAGCGACACCACAATGTCCCTGGGAGATTGGCCCCAAAAAAGCACACATGGCCAGAGGGCAACGTGTCTTCCCTAAAACCATAAAGTCAGATGCCACATAAAGTTAGGAACACACAGCCAATCAGAACACAGAACACACAGTACAAGCAATAATCACGCACCCCTCATGTCAGACATCTGTAGACATTAACCACTGGCTCCCATTCTGTCCATACAAGGTCGATATCCACCTGCATTTGTTATCAGAGGCCTAATTTATGACTCCAAAGACAATGCCCACATTCCTTTTTCAAAAAAAGGATTGACGGAATACTTTATGATACCCAAAGTTCAGATTGATTTACATTTAGACAGTCCTCAGACCCGCTTCTGTAACTGTGTTCCCGGCTGAAGTGTTGAATTGAATCAGCTGCTCCTTTTTTGCTATACGCTTCTTGTCTTTATTTTTTCAAGGTAAATTCATATTCGAGCAACATTTTCACATTGCTTTTTCATTCTCATACACCTGCAAACAGATGTGTCATGTGATATATGTATTTATGGCTGGAACATTGCAATTAGATTCCTTAAAACAAAACATGTACACGTGTGTGTCGTGGCGCATGAGCACATGTATTTCATGAAATATACTTACATGTGTTGTGAGTCAATTTTAATTTGCCATTCTAACATGGCAATTGGCCTTGTTAGAACAGTCAATAATCAATATTTTTTTAAGTGAAAAACAAGTGCTGGTCCTCGTAAAAGTAAATAAATAATACTTACACTTTAAAAAGTATTTAAAAGGGGGAGCAAGAGGAGGGCAATCGGTTTAGGTATTCCCAGTGCTAGGTAAGTTGTGCTGACCAGTAGGGTATAACTGTGGGGAGTTACAGAGGTATCGGCTAGTGGGGAAGGGGAGGAAAAACAGTGTGACAGGGAAAGACATATGAACAAGTGTGAGAGAGGAAGGACATACACTCCCATGAAGTGCTCACTGCAAAATACAACAAGCACTGACAATGCCAAAATATCAGGCATCTTTTTGAAAAGGATTTCAAATTATATATGTATTCGCTGCGTGAACATGAGAATGAAACACTGGTTCACTAAAACTCTAGAAGTGTAGGTGCATTAATGGATAAATGGGTGAGTGCATGAGGGCAAGGATGTGTGATCTGGTGTATTGATGAATAGCTGGGTGAGTGTATGGATTAATGGACAGCTTGGTGTATGGATTAATAGACAGCTAATTGTATGTGTGAGCAAGCATGGGAGAGTGAGGAAGCATGGGTGAGCAAGCATGGAGGAGGAATGAAAGTGTGTGGGGTAAAAGCAGGGTGGGTAATGAGGTTCAGCATCACTGAATTATTTTGTTTTTTTATTATTATTTTTTTTAATTGATTTTCCAAATAACAAAGAAGGGAAAAAAAGAGGCATAAGCAATATCACGATATCAATTTACATGTCTGATAATAAGACAATTTCCAAGTTGCTTGCTGCTCAACCCCCCCACCCTCATCCCTAGCCGGCCACCGGTGTGCCTTGAGCATGTAAGTCATATCTAAGAGAGGTACATCTGAGTTATGCGTGTAAAAAAGTGGAGCAGTTTAAACTCAGTGCTGATAGTAAACTGCCATAGGAGCCCAATTGTAGTGCCTCAGAACGTATCTAGGCTTACTCCCCGTGTGTCAGAGTGTCAGTTGAAACGTCTGGGCCCTCCAAGGACGAGCCCTCCTCCGAACCCTCCTTCGGAGCTTGTAGTAGGGCAACCAAGGCCTCCCAGGCCCTTGCCGCTTCCTGCACCTTCTCATTATTAGTACGGAGTGCCTGTTGTAATCTAAGGGTACCTTTGCTTAATGCCCATTTGAGGAACTCCGCCCGCCATCTCCCCACAGTTGGTCCCGTCGCTGATTTCCAATGCATTGTGATTTCTCTCTTAGCTAATATGAGACCCAGATCTATAAATTTGCTTGTCACTTTCGTTTTAGCAGTATGTGGGAACCAATGCAGTAAGCAAGTACTCTGTTCCGGTGCTATAGTACGATCAGTTATTCTACATAATAAAGCCAGCACTTCCTCCCAGTATGTCCCCAACCTCACACAACCCCACATAATGTTGGAAATTGGCTCCCTTCGAGTCACACCTCGGGCAGTGGGCTGTAGTCACCCGGAAATGCTGATTAATCTTAGCTGATGTTAAGTATGCTCTATGCAGGACATAAAAGTGCACCAATTGAAATCTAGCGTTCCTCGTACTCTTCCAGGCTCGCCTGGCTAACTGTGCCCACGTCTTCTCGGGAATTTCGCTGCCTAGGTCTGCTTCCCACTTCTCCCGCAACACACACAATGGTTTTAGCGCTTCTGTCAGCATACGCCTATAAAGGCACGTGATAGCCTTAAAGGTGCCTGCGGCCATTACCACATATTGGCATGCCATAGAGGTCTGTGGCTCTAGCAATCCCGTCCCCCAATGGCGTTGCATTGCCGAGATTAGCGCTGAATGTAACAAATAATCCCCTCGCCGGAGATCATATCTCTCTTGCAGGGCCTGGAATGACAACAGAGTTCCGTTTTCATAGAGGTCTCCCAACATTTGTACTCCCAGTGACTCCCAATTAGCTAATGCTGTCCAATCCCCCTCATGCGGAAGGGCCGCGCACATCCCCAGTGGTATCTCTGGGGCATACGGGCGGGCGATTTCAGCCCGGCACTGGCTCCGATTCCAGCACAGCCTCAGCGTCCTCTCTTCGGCAGTGAGCGGCTCGAGTCGCTTCTTCTGCTGAAGTACTATAAAGGCCAAAATATAGTGCGGAACCCATCGTCCCTCAGGACCATCTGGGCCCCGGAACTCCCGTGCCACAGCTTGAGTGAGCCACTGCAGCTGTGCCACCAAATAATACCACTCAAAGTCCGGCACCGCCATCCCCGATCAGCTCTTGGTCGTATCATTGTAGCCATCGCAACCCGCCGTCTACCCAACCCCCAGAAAAAGCCCCCAGCCATAGCGCGGAGCTGTCGGAAGACTGAACCCGGCACCCAGATCGGTAATGTCTGAAAATAATACAAAAGGCGAGGGAGCGCCACCATCTCCAGGAGCGCCACTCGCCCTACCACCGATAATGGTAATGTACTCCAGAACGCAAAGCTGCCCCTAAGTCCTCGAATTGCCCACCCCAGATTACCCTCCAGCAAATCCGCGGCAGTGTGATAAATGTTAGTGCCTAGATAAGGCAGACAGTGAGGCTCCCATCGAATGCCCACCACCTGAGGGGGATTCACCGCGGCCGGAGCCACCGGAAATAAACAAGTCTTTGCACCGTTTACCCCCATCCCCGAATACTGCCCAAATGCCTGAAGCGACTGCCGCACAGCCTCCAATGCCGTATCCGTGTTAGCAAGGAACAGTAACAAGTCGTCCTCATACAGAGAGATAAACTGCGTGTCTCCATGGAGGTCCAAGCCAGGATAATGCCTCCCCGACCGCGCATGGGAGGCCAAAGGCTCAATGGCTAAGGCAAACAACAACGGAGAGAGCGGACACCCCTGCCACGTTCTGCGCCCCACTGGGCAAGATAAGGAGATTGTCACACCCATCCGCACTCAAGCCGTTGCCGAGCGATGAAGAAGCTCCGTCCACCCCACAAAGGAGTCCCCAAGCCTGAACGCGTGAAGGACCCGGTACAAGTACGGCCACTCTAGGCTGTCTAATGCCTTTTCGATATCTACAGAGAGGACCGCCGCAGTGGGGGTCGCTCTATGATCCTCTCCCAGTATCCGGAGGAGGCGTCGTATATTAGACGCCGTAGTGCGCTTTGGGATAAACCCTGCTTGGTCACTATGGATCAGTTGCGTCATATAGGGAAGGAGCCGGGTCGCTAGAATCCGACTCAGTATTTTGTAATCAGTTGTTAACATTGATAATGGGCGGTAGGCCGATCTAGACAAGGAGTCCGTACCCGGTTTCAACAGCGGGATAATGATAGCTTCGCGAGTGGAAACTGGCAGTCTGCCCAGCTCCTGGGCCTCTCTATAAACTGCCAGCAATTTAGGGGCCAAAATAGCGACAAGTCGAGTAAAATTCAATCGGTAGGCCATCTGCCCATGGAGTTTTCTTGCGTGCCGTGTGTTTTATCGCACTACGTATTTCTTCCACCGTAATCTCCTGCCCCAAAAAATCTGCCTGAGCCTCCTCAAGACACGGTAGACGTACCTCAGCAAAGAAATCTCCCAACCCATTGCCTGTATCCCGCAGCTTACTCTCATAGAGGTCCACATAGAATGCCAAAAACAGCTCATTACTCCCTTGCTGGGTGTACTCCGGTGGCCCCGCTGGAGAGGTCAAAGCCAGGATAGGCATACCTCTTGTGGCTGGGTTAGCCAGCCAGGCCAGGAGGGAGCCCACCTTATCCCTCTCCGCATGGGCCCGCACCAGGTATGCCTTATAATCAAAACATCGCAACCTCTCCACCTGCGTCGCCACTCCCTCCCAGCCAAAACCTCGGCCTGCACCTCCGGGTTCTCATGGCAGGCCCTCTCCGCCCCTCGGAGACGCAGTTCCTCTTTCTCTATATCCTGCAGAAGCGTTTTCCGCACTCCTGCCATTGTTGCAATACACAAGCCCTGCACCACCTCTTTAAAGGCATCCCACTCAACAGCTAGGGTCGAAGCAGTCCCCCCATTCTCGTGGAAATAATGCTCTATCCCCTCCTGCACCTTTGCATGAAATACCGGGTCCTCTAGCGCCTCCGGACGTAGTCGCCAGGTAGGGATTGTAGGTCTACCCCGAGACCAGCACAACGTCAACAACAATGGATTATGATCCGATATCGTCCTCGCCAGAAACTCACTATGGTGCACTAGCGCATGGACATCAGGGGAGCACAACATTGCTTCTAACCGCACATGCAAGTCGTGAAGGGCGGAGAAATAAGAATAGTCTCGCTCTCCCATATGCTGTGCACGCCATGTATCTATCAACCCCCACTCTGCTTGCCAATCCCTCCGAATTTTTGAGAGCCTATGAACAGGTGCCTGGGGCAACGGTGGATGTGACCTATCCAACTCAATATCCGCAACAGAATTGAAATCTCCCCATAAGAGCACTGAACCAGTCAAGAATGGAGCCAACTTCCCCGACAGTCTAGCAAAGAAGGACACCTGATCCACATTAGGAGCATACACACTGCACAACGTCACGTCCCTGCCTTCCTACCGCCCCGCAACGGCCACATACCTCCCTTCAGGGTCCACTATCTGCTGTGTGGGCTGAAATGGAACCCTGCCCTCACCCAAATCAGTGCCCCCCCCTAGCAAAAGCGGAATATGTTGTATAAAAAATCTGCCCCCTCCACCTGCGCTGCAATGCCTGGCACTCAGCGTGGTCCATGGGGGTTTCTTGGAGAAAAGCGATCTGCACCCCTCTGCGAACTAGATAAGCATGAACCCTATGGTGTTCAGCATCGTATATAACCCCCGCACATTCCATGTAATGCATTTGAACTCAAGAGATGTCCCCATTGTGCTGACAATTCCGTTTCCACAACCACACTCCCTGCATGGTGACACCGGTGGCACTAACTACCCCAAAAACAACCCCCAAAAACTCCCTTTCCCCCGCCCCAGAACAGGCTCTAAACGGCTAACACCCATCCAAACTATCCACTAACAGTCCCACTGGTAGCAACCAGGGATTCGCTCAGAGAGCGAAAATAAGGAGGGGGGCCTAGAGCCAAGAAGAGCTGGTCCATGGCGTCACAGTGTCCAAATGCCAAACACCGCTATAATAGCGTCCTCAGGTCCCCCGGAAGGACCCCCAGGCTGGGGTCAACTGCCCAATGTACACACCCTCCCATCATGATCCTTCGATCCACAGCGACCCCTCCCAGCTCCCCCTCAACGAGCAGCAACATCAGGACAAACCAACCCCCTTACTAGTCACAGGAATCAGTGCATGAGTTCAGGCATCTGCGATCTCGTCCACTGTCCTCGGTGTGATGTGTAGTAGAAAGACACTTCCCGCATCCGTCCCTTCAGAATCCGTTCCTGCCGGCCCTTTTTCCAATTCGGTTGCCCCCAGCAGCGCTGGAGCGTGCATCTGAGAAATCTCTGTCACTGCCTGCAATGCGGCCAACCTCTCTCTCTCTGTCTGAGTCGTGGAGGCCTTCTGCGTCCCAGTACGCTGTCGTCTGGTCCACTTTGCACGGGGCGGTGGTGATGCCTCCGTTGACCGACCCGGACCACCTCCTGCTTCACCCATCCCAGCTCAGTAGACTTCCAACCAGTTTCATGCCTCATCAGGGTCAGTTTGGAAGAATGTCTTGCCATCCAGGATCACTCTCAGACGTGCCGGGAACATCAGGGAGTATTGACTGCCGTCGTCACGGAGGGCCTTCTTAAGCACCAGAAACGAGGCACGATGACGTTGTACTTCAAATGTATAGTCTGGGAACAGCGACACGTGGCTATTCTCCACTCTGTAGGGGCCCGCCGAGCGTGTTTTGTTTAGCAGGAGGTCTCTATCCTTATAGTGGAGTAGGCGGGCCACAACAGGCCTAGGCGGTCGTTCAGGAATCAACGGTCGGGCCAGCACCCTGTGAGCTCTCTCCAAGGTATAGAATGGTGGCAGGCCCTCTGGGGCAACCTCCATTCGGAGCCACCATTCCAAATAATCTATCATGCTGCGCCCTTCAACTCCCTCCGGAAGGCCCACCACTCGGATGTTGTTCCGTCTGTTGCACCCTTCAGCGTCTTCAGCTCTCCTCTCTAGGGCCTTTAGCCGGCGAGTGACATCACTCATCTGGGCATCTAGTGCTTTCTGAGAAGGTTCCAGGGCCTCCAAGGTAGTCTCTGTCTGTTTCACACGATCGGCTAGCTTCGCATGATCGGCCCGTAGGAGACCCAACCCCAGCAAAACCTGGGCAATGTCTTGCTGTAGTGCTTCCTTGGTGTCTGTGATAGCACGGATAATCTGGGGCACCTGTTGCTGCATCAGTCCCTCGGGCTGCGAGTCGGCCCCGTCTTGCTTCCTTTGCACTACAGGATCATCGTCCGGTTCCGGGTGGGCCTCGCGGTTTCCCCAGGGGTGCAGGCCGCTGGGCCCTCAGATGTGAACTCACTGCACTGCACCTCAAGTATAACACCAATGTCGAGTTCTCCCTCAGATGGCACCCGGGGCCACCCCGAGCCCCTACCTCCTCCGTCCACCGCTCCGTCGGGGACTCTGCGTCTGCCACTGCTTCCTGCGGGCGCCCCAGGCAATATTGCACCAGTAGGTCAGTCGCCCAGCAACCATGCGCGAGAGTGCCAGGGTCCAGAGCATCGCCGCGATCTTGCCAATGTCTTCCGTGCCTAACAGGGCACGGCGGAAACTCCCTGGCCAAGTCCTCCAAAAGACAACTTCCGCAGGCAGAGGGCCCAACAGGCAACCACCAAGCAAGAACCACAGTCCCAGCTCGAGACCGCTTCAAGTCAGAATGAGAGGCCGCTCTAACCCGCCAGATCCACCGTGCTCCAGGGCACCATGGTTCCAGGGCCCCCCAGAGTGCCCTAGTCTGATCCCGTGCCGCACTCCCGGCAGCAGCGCTACACCCCGTCGTTGTCACCTGGTTCGGGGAGCGACCCCAGGCTCCAGTTCAGTTCCACCGCAGCTGGCCAGTCGTGACGGAGCACCCAGTATCTCGTCCTCCCTGCTCCCTTGCCAAGGCAACAATCAGCCCCCAGTGTCTCCCTACTTCCGATCTCCAGATGCTCTGCAATCCGGCGCTCTCCCCATGTCACAGTGGGGTCGGTGCCGTTGTCTCAGGGGTCGGAGAGGGGCACAGCCACACAGCATGCCAGTCCAGGGCTCTAGACTCAGCCCTATAATTAGGCAATGCCCCTCCAAGGCTTCCTCACTCGGTCCGAGGGGCCAATCCCAGTCCTCAAAGCCGGTCTCACAGAGTAGGACTTTCGGCGAGGTAGCCGCCGCAGGAACTCCCACCAGGCCGCTCCCTCCAGCCGCTGGGGAAGACGCGGTGGTCTCCGGCGCTCCCCCGCCGACAGCCCCTTCCACCGCTGCAGTTCGGGTCCGCCAGGAGCATCCAGGGGCAATACTGCCGGTCACTGCCCCTCTCCCAGTGCGGATACGAGTAGGGCTACCCCACAGGCCGTCAGCACGCGTCGCGCACCAGGGTGGAGCCCCCGCTGCTTCCAGGGCCCAGGCGACGCTTCCTCACAGTCTCGTGGAGGAGCTCAGCCGGCAAGGACGGCCGCCATTTTCTAAGTGCGCAGCCGGGCCTCTCGCGTCTTGGGCCCGCAGCTAGGCGCCGGAGGGCTAATCGATGAGCAATCTTCCTCGGAGCATGCCCCCGCACCTGTGGGCACCCCCGCCGGGTCATTGGAGAGCCAATCCGGCCCTCTTTTCAGGATATTTAACGAGGTCGGCGCGGAGCTCTCAGCTCACGCGACCGTCCTCATCGGCGTCCAAGCCATGCCCCCTTCAGCATCACTGAAGCTGCTGCTTAGCAAACTCAAAGCTTCATCAAATTAAAGTCATAGTGAAGAGTCTACTTAGTAGGGGACAGATTTATTTTCTGGGAAAATTCTTGACAGTTGGCAATCCCAGCCAAAGGAAGAAAGAGAATAAGGCACCTCTCTCTATATCAAATAATTCTAGATACTGTACGAATGAAATGGGGGTGCATCAGCAATATTTCGTACGTCATGAATGTCAGTGAAAAACCAAGAGCTGAAATGTGGCCTGATATGCTGAAATATACAGTTGTGTCGCCCAGTGCAGGCACAGATACTCATCAGGTAGCCCCAGAACCTCCAAGTGATGACACTACAACGGTTGACTGTGGGCACGTAACTTTAAGGATATGTGCTTCCTCGCCCACAAGGGAAAACACTCCTTAAATAACGACCATGATGTCAGGGTATAACATTAACCCCAACTGTGGAATGAACAGGGCTGCCCGCACAACCTAGCTCATATAATACAATGGCCCACCTGGGTCACATTCCTCCCAGAACACAACACTCAAACAACTAAAACCAAAACATAAATCCACAAAACCCTACAGCTTCTCTCCACCATGCAAACCTGCTCATCTACATGACAGAGCCACAGAACTTGGAGGGCCTTTGGGGATGCACCCTCAATTGGTAATGGGGTGTTGCCAGTTGGCCTCTCTCGCGCTCTCTTTCATTGGTCCTGTCCTATTGGGGATTCAGGAGAACCACTGTGGAGGACACAACTTGGCTAGGTGTCTCATCTACTGGAACAGGCCTGGGGTCACTCAGCCACCTAATCAGGGTCCGGAGGTCCATCCCCCTCAGATCTCCAACACAAACCTCTGAAGGGAGCAGGTCAACAAATCTCTTGACCAGGGATACATTTCATATGACCAGCTCTTATTATGGTGCCTTTAACAGCCACCACTGTCCACAGTTCCGGTTCGAAGGTCAGCTTAAACTTGCTGCCACGGATACGATTCTGCACCATGACTATCTCCTACTTTGAGAGGCACCACCTCGGAACCCCGCCTCTTACTCATGAACTCATTCCATTTTTTCTGTCAGGCTCACACTAACTTTCCATTGAAAGGCCTGGAGACCAAGTAGGATGGTGAGGGATCACATCCTGCACCAGGAGCCCCACACACAGCTGGCATGGAGTCTGCCCAGTAGTAGCATGAAGGGTTTGTTTGAACTCTCTCACAAACATTTACAACGCCCACTTCACATTATGATTCTGGGCTTGGGCAATGAGAGTGGCTTTCCCATGCACATGAAAAGCTTGACTTCTTCATTTGCTTGGGGCCAGCGAGAAGTGACTCTCAGGTCATGGATCCCCAATGGCTTCAGATAGTCTGCTACTTCCCAGCAGTCTGCTACCATATGGCCCTGAAATGCCATGCATGAACAATACCATGCTTTGACAAAAAAAATTCCAGCTTGGGGATTACCTTCTCCACTGTAGTGCTCCCTACTACTTCAACCTCAGGATATTTCGAGAAATCATACTAACATGTATCTCCCATCTGGAAGACTGCAAAAGTCAGCACTCACTTGTACCCAGGATCTTTGAGGTATGTTCTGTGTGGTGTTGGGGTCCATCGGATCCACTGACCCAGCTGCCTGGTACATGGGGTATGTACGGACCAGAGTCTCCAGCCCTGCATCAAGCATCAGGAACCATACTTGCAGCCAGATCTTAATCCGCACTATTCCTTGATTGCCTTAATGGGCTAGCTGATTGACCCTTTCTGTCAGGTACTGTGGAATGACCAACCGATGCCCCCCTTAATAAGTATCCTTCTGCTGAGAAAGTGAGCTCTTGTAGAACATGGTAATGGTATGTCAAGATTTGATGTACGTTCTTCTCAGGAGCATTCGCTTGAGAGTCTCCCACTGGCCAGACCGGATTGCCTCCATGGCTAGTTGCAAGCAGCTATTGTGGACTGTGGCTCTCATGCTTTCTTTAAGGGAAATCGGAAGGGATAGAGACCGTTCAATGATTAGCCGAACATACTCTTCAGTGTTCCTTACCTGTTGGTCATCCTCACCTGTGGCAACTCATGGGTTTGGGACAAATAATCAGGTGGGTTTTGGGAGCCTGATTTATATACAATGTCAAAGGAATACATTAGGAGCTGCATGGCCTACTTCTCAATGCGGGGTGGGGTATCCCTGATATCCCTTTAAATAAGGCATGTGGTCCGTGACTCCAGTGAATGGGTGTCCATACATGTAGATGTGAAAATGGCGACACCCCCAGTGAATTGCCAGTGCCTCTCTTTCAATCTGGGCACATTGTTGTTCTGCCAGGGTGAGGGTATGACTGACTGGTATAACCAATATGTCCCCACCCCCCACAAGGCTGTCATTGGGAGAGCACAGCTCCTAACCCAGGGTGACAGTTATCCACCAACACAATAGCTTCCTTCTTCAGGTCAAAGTATACCACTGTGGTCTCTGCTAACAGGGCTTCTTTGGTTTTTCAAAATGCTTCATCTTGGAGTCAGCCCCACACACATAGGGTTGAGTGCTTAGTCAACTCCATCAGTATTGTGGTGGAATAGTGAGGTTCCTAAGAAATAGAGGGAGCTTTTCAGTTACTCACATTTAGCTCAGTGCAGTGTGAGCTCACTGTATGACAGCTGCTGGAACACTTCGTAGGCGTGTGATGTTCCTCTACAGTGGGCACATAAATGAGAATACCATCGCTCACGTTAAGAACATCACTGAGCCCTGAAAGGCAGGGCCAGACAGGCCATAGCACGCATCAGGCATTTCCCCTGGAGGCTGGAAAGGTGGGGGAGGTTTTGGAGCAGTGGGGCCAGTTTTGTGCTGCGGCCGGTTTAGTTAAGCAGCAATGCTTCACACTTTAACCCTCGCCTCCCCCAATCTGCTGCCTTCCCACCATGCGGGCTGGTCTTATAAAATTGCCAGGGCTGGTTTGTGTTCTCAGTCCAGCCCTGCTGACAGGTCCTCTCACAAGACATTTTGAAACTACGCCGCAGCCAGCACTCAAGATGCCAAAGTGGGTACTCTGGAAGCCCACATGAGTTGAGAAGGTGGTAATGTTTCTCGACTCCTGGGCTAAAAGGATCTGGTGGTAGGCAGACCAGAAATCAACCTTCGAGAACCAGTATGTGCCACCCAACACTCCCACAATGTCATCAAGCATGGGGGTGATGTGCTGTTCTTGTCATATAGCCACATTGGGGAGGCGCAGGTTGACACACAGCTGGAAGCTCCTGGTAGATCAGGCTTTTGTGTAGGGAGGTCAGTCCTCCACAGCGCCACAGCAGTTTAAACTGCTCTGCATAACATACTATTCTTGTCAGGTTCAAAATACCTACAAAACAGGCTCATTTCTTATGCCCCAAGCAGCAACCTGCAATCAAGCAACCAATCTTTTCTGTGCCTCCAAAAGATTTGCACGGCTAAATATGGAGGCCATGCCTTTTCCCATCTGGTCCCACTACATTGGAATAAACTTCCTCTGACCATTTGTGTGTGCCGAGGCTTAGTTGATTTCAAAAAGCATCTTAAGACCTGGTTGTTCTAAATACTGCCTCTTTTATATCTACCTGCCATCTATGCACAGAGATGTCCCTACGAGAATGAGTTGTGCGCTGTTTCAAGTTTCAAATAACCTAACATAACACAGTTGTGGGCCTGTCTCCTTTCTTTTTGGTGGTGGGGACTCAGGTGATGGAGTTTACTAGCTCACTTGTAATAGGCTCAATGGGCTTATTGAGCACTGCCTCCATATGCGATGCTCAGGCCTTGGACAACTCCTTTGATCTCCCTAGCATGTCAGCAGGGGCGTAACACAAGCCCACGCAGCCCCCGCGGTGCGGGGGGCCTTGCGCTCCAGGGGCCTCCTTCGCGGCCAAGCAAACAGCAACCGCTTCAAAAGATGAGTGGCACTAGGCTGCCGGATTCTTCAGTAAAGTCACCCACATTTCTCTGCAGCTCCTGGCCGAATGGCAATAATGGCAATAATGTTGGCTCCATATCGGTTTCTTTGAAAGCGTCTTCCTTCAGTGTCCTGTCTGCTTTAACAAAGACTGTTATGAGAGAAAAGGGATGAGTGGCAGACGTGGGCCTCGGATGCTTGGACCAGATTTGTTTTAAACATTATACAATTACAATTATATTTCTGTTTTTTAGTTCAGAAGCAATGACATAGACGGCGATATTTCTCTTTTAATGTCAATGTGTTGCAAGATGAATCTGTAGGTGGCACTTTAACGGTTTTGCAAGTTCACCAGTGACCCAACATCTGGGAAAATCACCACCAAATATAACGGTGAGCAGAGAGATTCTTCTGGAGAAAACCAGGCCCCAGTGCACACCAAAGGCACGTTAGTAATGTGATAATTATGTGAAATAAGTAAGCCTTCCGTGCCCCTCATGCGGGGATATTGTGATTTGTGTTGAGAAAGAAAAATGGCGCGGTAGTGCATAGCCGTGATGGATTCCTCATAGAGAGTAGAGACAGTGGAAGGACGAGGATGCAAAAGACATCAATGTTTGGAACCTGGAATCAGACATATATTTCCGAATGTGATCTACTACCGGTAATATGGATCTGAATTGGTGTTTGAAAAGAGGCTGGGTTAATAGATGTCAGACTACTAAAATGTCCCGTGAGCAGACCTTGCCTAAGAGAGGAATCCAGAAGGTTTTAAAATGCAGTTTGGAGATCTACAGAATTTCGTCTTCGCTGGCCCCTTATACAGTTTCTGTCTATCAGGTTATAGCACCACATTTGGTAAAGCAAATTCATCACTATCTGTCTCAAAAGATTGAGTTTAGACTTTAAGGAAAGTCACTGTTAATGGATGTTACCTGTATGGATGCTATAAAAAGAGGGAGGACTGCTTGCATTTCGAAATCCTAAACCTCTCTTTAGAACTCGGCGGATGGGTTATTTGTCACAATGGTGACGGACATCCTGTCCACCGCAGGGACGAAACACAGGCCCCCGCAGGCCCCGGGGCTCTATCCACAGCAGCGCAGCCAGCTACCAGTTAGAACTACACACATCCGTCTAGGATGGGAGTTACGTAACTTACATAACGCTCGCCGTAGTTGCACGCGCAGCCTCATCATAAATACGCGATCTTCACCCTTAGGGTGGTGCCGGTCATTCTCATACGCATACCACTTTGCGCAATTAAAAGTGTGAGTGAGGTCAGGAGGCGGCTAAGAGGGAGAGATGGGGACTTGCACGGTGGGGGCAACAGTTTAAAAGTGAGTATGAAAAATATTATTTCACAAGGTTTGTGAATAAAGCTGTATGTTTCCTCTGGGTGTTTGTATCCTGCAGGCTCCAGGTTAGGACTTGAGACAGCTTGCTGGACTTTGTCTCATGAAGGTATCCATGCGCTGCGGCCCGTACTTCTCGTGGCCTCTCTGCGGCGCTGCGGGAGTTGGGTGATAGTTGTCCCTCCTCCTGCGGGACTTTAAAGCAAAACATAAGAAACAAATGTTGTTTAAAGCGTTGGCGATCTGACTGTGCGCACTTTAAAAGCATGTGTTTAACCGCACAGGAGGCAAGAAATGCAGTAGTAGCAGGTGGTGCCGATAACTGCTGCACCGCCCACTGCAGCACGGGCAGGCCCACACCCCGGCCACCACCCGAAAGACTCTTCAGCGAGGACTCTGCATGGTGATCTAACGCTTCGCCGTCTGGCTTCAGAGCACCCTACTCTCCCCCTGACAACAGCCAGCAGGCCTAACTGTAGCATGCGGGCTTCTGTAAGAAGGGGACACGACACCACCAGGCCACCCCAGTTCCCAGTCGACACATGCACCTGGGGGATGCTGAGAGGGCGGGGGGCTTGCTGTAGTCATAGCAGACGCTGCCCTGCTCCCCAGCATCAAAACGAGCCCCCACCTTTCCAGCCTCTCTGGAAAATGCCCAGTGCCCAATAGCGCCAGTAAGGGTATGATAACAGTTTAAAAAATTGAAAACTGATTGCATTTTCGTTTTCTCCGGGTGACAAAGAGTGAGTGATCTAGACTGCAGCCCCCCATCTGCGGGTACGTTTCAAGGCACTCAAAAAGCCAGGGTTGGTCCACTGATAAACTATGACAAAGTAACAGACCAGGTCGCCCTCAGCAAAGAGCTGTCAGACATAAGGACCACCACTGTGATAAAAATAATAAAAATGAAATGTAGATGGATAGAACGGATATGGAGAACAGACTATAGTATAGAGCATAAGCTACTATATAATCAATGTTTGGAGGAATACAAGCAGGCTATTGTCAAAGCCAAAAGGGCTTATTTTACTGCTAAAATAAGTGATGCAACACATTCCTCAAAAGAACTGTTTAAAACTGTACACACACTTGTCACACCTCAACACTCAGTTAAATTTACACCTGACCAAGCCTTTTGCAACGTAATGGCCAACTTTTTTCAAAATAAAGTGCAAGTGATTTACGATGATCTTTTAAACTCGGTTAATACTATGCCAGATAGTAACCCTCTAAACATCAATGTCTGGACAGCAAGTGGTAGACTTGCATGCTTTACGCCACTTAACATAGAGGAGGTTCATGACCTCCTGATATCCACCAAATCTGGTTCCCCAAACGACCCATGCCCTCCAGCAGTCTCATCTGGCCTCCAAGGTCATCAGTATACATCTTACCCCCCCTTTTAAATCAAGTTCTTGACACAGGCAAATACCCTGCGGCATGGAAAAAGGCCTGTATAAAGCCAATTCTTAAAAAGCCGACATTGGACCCACTACAACCAAAAAACTATCGGCCAATCTCCGGACTATCGCTACCAGCAAAAATCCTGGAAAAAGCCATAAATAGGGAGTTAACTCACTATCTAGAAGACAATCTTCTGCTAGATCGTACACAACATGGCTTTAGGCCTCGTCACTCAACAGAAACAGCGTTGGTGCTGGCAACTGAGGAGATTCGGAGGATAGTGGAGGGAGGCGACAGAGCAATCCTGATCCTATTAGACCTTTCGGCGGCGTTTGACACCGTAAATCATAAGGTGTTGGTGCAGCGGCTGAAAGAGACAGGGGTGGAGGACACTGCATTAAATCTACTTTCTTCTTTTTTAGATGCCAGACAACAAAATGTATATTGGGAGAACACACAGTCTGGAATGTGGTGTTCCGCAGGGTTCTGCTTTGTCCCCAACCCTCTTCAATATATATGTGTCCCCACTGGCCAACCTGGTTGGGAAACATGGGTTTTCACTGATCATGTACGCTGATGATTCACAGCTTACTATCTCAGTTGCTAAATCCCCAGACACAGTAGCTATCGGCTTTCATGCCTGTTTAATGGATATTATGTGCTGGATGAGCTCAAACTTTCTGAAACTAAACACTGATAAAACCGAGGTCCTAGAATTCGGTAAAGGACCATCGGTATGGAACACCAACTGGTGGCCCACGGAGGCGGGAGTCTGTCCCACTCCCGTTGCTAAGGCTAAAAATCTAGGGGTGACCCTAGATAAACAGCTCAATCTATCCGCCCACATTAATCAATTAACATCCTCCTGCTTCTTCATCCTAAAAACTTTGAGGAAAATATTCCCGTTTATAGCACCTGAGCTTCAAAAGACAGTCGTAGTTGCACTGTTTTTATCTAAACTGGACTACTGCAACGCTCTTTTTGTGGGAATTGATAAAGCACAGGAGAGGAAGCTCCAGTCACTTCAGAATGCGGCGGCCAGATTGCTTATGAACATTCCCAAGGGTCGCCCCACCTCAGAGGCCATCAGAACATTACATTGGCTTCCTGTCCGTCAAAGGGCTAATTTTAAAGCTCTCTGTCTAGTACATAAGGCCCTCCACGGAGGCATTTCTGGGGAGGTGCGGAGGTATCTCCCTGCTAGAGCTCTTAAGTCATCTACGGAAGGCCTTGTCTGTGTCCCAAAAACACGCAAAGTAAGATGGGGGGGGGGGGGGCCTCACACTGTCTTTTTGCACGGCAAAACTTTGGAACCAGATGCCATCTATTTTGCGTTGCCAACCGAATCGGATGCGGTTCAGGAAGGAACTAAAAACCTGGCTATTTGACAAGAACTAAAATCCACGCTCAGGGCCCTCCATCCATGTATCACAGCTAGCGCCAAGACGCCACGGAATTCGCTGCGCTCTATAAGTAATAATTCATTCATTCATTCACTGTGGGTAACGACCAGAAGCAGTACGTCATTTAGTGCAGCAAAGGTCCTTGGGCTGGCCCTGCACACCAGTTTCATCCTTTGATACCTGAAAGCGCAACTAACCTTCCAGTTGCGTCTCACCACAATTGGCTAATCCAGGTGAGATTAAAAATGGAAGGATTTGGGGGGGGCGCAACTGCCGACGGGAATGGCCGCACGGTAAAATCATCTGACCCGGCCAAATCTGGTTTTCGAGGGGCTTAACAAAGTTTGCAGCAGTTGCCCCGAGAGCATACGAACTTTGGGAGAAATCGAAGGTGCTCTTGTGTGGTTACTGCCGTTGCTCGCGCCGCCCGTCGTGGCTGTGCCAGAGGAGTGTATCGATCCTCAGCGGAGGAGATCTACGCGAAGCCGCAGCTCAGGCCTGGGCTGCGGTTCGAAGCGGAGGTGGCAGACGAGCGGCGCTCACATCCCGGTGACATCGAACGCATAGGAGGCCCCCGGCGGGACAGTCCGACAGGTTGGTGGAAGCCGGGGGGGAAAGATCCAGCACGGCTACGGCCAATTCCCCACATAGCTGTCATAGCCCGTAGTTAGACGGGACTTTGAGAACAGGAGCGGGCTTTCTCATGGCCCCAGAAACTAACACGGTCCCTATTTCACCTACCCCCTCACATCCATAAATAGACCTGCGGGCCGCCATAGCGACCGAAAAATACCTGTGAGCGAGTCTGGATCAAGGGGCCGCGAACACATGAAACCCTCAGTGAGAGGAAAAGAGCTGAACAAAACGCGCAACGGCCTCAACGGTGCACTGGACGTCCCAAGGGGCCGCATCATCCTGCTTGCTGCATGTCCTGTTCAAGCAACATCTGCATGTGTGTAGTCAGAGGGGTCACGCGGCAGTGCGGCCTTTTCCTTCGGTCGAGAGTGGTGAAGAAGGCGGCCATTATAGATCGCAGAGGGGCAGTGACTGATTGGTGCTACTGTTGGTGACCGGTCCTGGTGCTGGACTTAAAGGGGAGTCAGCGGGACTATCCGGAGGTGGACTATACGCACTGAGGCCTACTGAGCGAAGAGCAGCCTGGGCCTCCAGCTACCAAATCACGGTGGGTGACTAGAATTATTTACGCTGCTGAGGGGTGCGACATAGTGGTCCATCAGCGTGGGGGTTGGGGTGTTCTTTGCCAAAACCGACAGGCAGGGTGGGGTGTCCTACTGCAGGCGGTGATGAGTAGCTGGCGTGTCCTGGCCCTCCACTGCACCCTCTTTGGCGGAGCAAACATGGCGACGAGTCGCAGCGGGCGAACTGCCATGCAGGCCAAATTGGACAAACATGAGTGGCAGAAGGCTCAAGAGGAAGGCCAGGGCACCGCCACGACCCAGAGCGAGAGCCCAGAGCCCACGAACAAAGATATTTTAGCGGCAATAACCACTGTACAGACCTCCCTCGAAACCTGGATCGACACAGTCGCCACGGAGGTTGCCTTAATTAGGGAAGATATAAGGAAAATGGCGGATCGAGTGAGTTCTGTCAAGAACACCACTAAAGATTTGGTGAATGACTCAGCCCTCCTTAAAAATCAGGTGACCGAACTGCAAACTTCCCACGAGGCAATGACCCTACAACTGGACGAATATGAAGGCCGAATGAGGCGCAACAACGTTCGGATTCTTGGCATTCCGGAACGAGCGGATGGGCAGGCAGCCAACCTGTTTGTTGAGGAGCTGATCCTACAACGACTTCAACCACGAGGTCTATCCAAGTGTTTCTCCATTGAACGAGCTCACCGTGTGCCTGGGGGTAGGCCGAAGCCAGGAGCGCCCCCCCGACCGATTCTGGCCCGAGTGTTTAATTTTCGGGACCGCGATGTGATCCTCCAGACTGCGTGGGCGGCCCCCCCGCTGACATTCGAAAACAGTAAAGTGTCCTTTTTTCCGAATTTCACCTTGAGGGTCCAAAAACAACGTTGTAGCTTCCTAGAAGTGAAGCGTTCTCTCAGAGACCAGGAGATCAAATATGCCATGTTGTTCCCAGCAAAACTCCGGGTTGAATCAGATGGTAAACTGTGGTTCTTCACGAGACCCGAGGACGCCTGGGACTGGCTCGACTGATGGCGTACAGTGGGTAAGAGGTCACACAAATCTATACCTGCGGCCGGCGGGGCTAGTAACCGACGTCAACAACGACTTGTAGGATGGATTAAGCCACGCCCTATTTACAACACTAAGTTAGCATAAACGAGATCATTGTTAGCAAGCAAGCTTGTCGTTTCTGCTGCGCTGCACACGACACTGTTGTTATGTGTTATTCATTTTAGAAATGCTGACTCGACTTTGCCTTACAGGATAACAAACTGTTGTTTCACATTCTTAACCGTGAAATGTGCCCTTGGTCTGTACATCATGCAAAGAACGCGTCTGGGTCACTAGAAGGTACAGAGTGTTGTGTTTAGATTGATCGTACCACTTGTTAGACATATCATGCATACAGCTGCCAATATCTGAAGGACAAGCGTCTTTAATATTGCAGAACAGTTTGGGTTTGCACACATTCGAACAGAAGAGCTGATGCATGAGAGAGCTGATCCTTTGATGTGATTCTACTAAGCTGATCTATACGGTATGGGGTCCCCCCTATTAGCCTAAGAGACCTTCTAATAGTCTAATAATAATAATAATGTATTAGATTCTAGTGAAAGGAGTGTGGCTGTATACCACTGTCATTATTAGTATGATTGCTCCTTTCATTTTGTATGGTATTGTAATAATGCTTATGGTTCTGATCTGTACTGTTAGTCTGCTAGTGTTAGCCAAAGTACTGCATCTTAGGACGCGAGGTTTATAAAATAAACTCTTTAAACTTTACCGTGTCTGTATTATTATGTTGTGGACTAACAAATAGATACGAACAGGTATTTCGGATTCCCACCACTCCTGAGAAATATCTAAGTCGCTTGTTCTGGTTTGTCTATACATTGGGACCGCCTAGCTAGATCTAGGCTAACGAATGGGATACTAAGCTAGTCGGATAAGGGGTTCTGGGTTCTGAGGGGAATTTTCTGGTACACCACAATTCTCTGAGGTCCTGGTCTCCTGCGCATAGTTCTGTGCAAAAGCAGAATCCCTGCAACATGGCGCACCTAACGTTTGGTCTTAAGATCTGAGACGCTTTAGTAGTACTTGCGTTTAGTCCACAACTACCCTCACTCTCGTTTCCGGAAAGCAAGAGTGACGGTTTAACCTACCTAGGTTTTGACTAAAGGTTCTATCAAGCTTGAAAATTAAAAAGGTTACAATTTTTGAGCCCAAGTGCTACTGTAAATATCGTTGTTACTTTTTAGTGTGTCCTTATGGCGGTTAATATTCCTGCTCATAGTAGGGTTCCTCTGCGCGCTCATTTGAGGGCTTATGGGGTACCTGATGACGGGATGGCCGTGGTCTTTGTGGTCAGTGCTGATGCCACCTACCGTTATGAGTTGTTTTACTCATGGGTGACCTTTGAGGAGGTGGATACGGACGATAATTTGTTCCACGAATATACAGCCACGCCTGTGCCTGCGGTTTATTCCCCATATAGGACACTAGAAATTCCTATTTCTGCCTGGCAGCATACAATTTGGTTTAATGGCGCCCTCCCCCATGAGGTCGTATCGGCGAGAATGGGCCCGTTGTCAATTGCAGGGGCCACTTGGCCGGTACTGGCCGGATATACTCCACACCCACGCTACCTAACGGTGGGAGTGGGTGATTTACGAACACTACACACAGCCCTGATTACGGTCCATAGGGCTTTAGTGCAGTATGTGTCACGCACAGTTCAGGTGGGAGCACCTGCGGTTGCTGGGCACGGGACGGATCACCATCACGCGGTGGTGATTAGCCCTGTTATGGTTAATGCGGTTGTCGGCAAGCGTCCCCTCAGTAAGGATGAATTTCCTTACTGGCTTGCGGAAAGATTTGATCAATTAGAAGCCGTGTTTCCAAACACTACACCTGTGGATAAACACAGGATACTCACCATTACTTTGCCGAAGGACCTGGTCCCTGAACTTGTTGATTGTGACAATTGGGGCAAGGTCTTTGCTGCGACCTATTCGAAGTGCTACGGCACTCCGTCTATGTCTGTACTACCCTCCGTCATCAAGAAAGTTCAAGAAAGTCATGGTGCGGAGGCAGCAATAGAGTTAGGATTAAGGCTTGTCGACAGTTTCAATGTGGTTTGTTCCATGGTAATGGGCAACCTCAAAGGAGATGCCATGCAGTTCCAAGTTGGTAATATGCTGGAACTTGTGGCTGATGCCGATAAACCAAGGGAGTTCGTAAAAATTATTGCGAAAGCCTATAGGATGGTTGGACATAGTGCCTTAGGCGTGAAACCCACCATCAAAATTCCTGATGTAGTGCAGCAAACTAAGGTGAGTTCGTCTACAAAAGACGAAAAGCCCAACTTTCCTAAACAAAGTTGGCGAGCCAAAAAACAAGAGAAGCAGCAACAGAAACGGGTTTCTCGTCCTGCCTCACCCGTACAGTCGTATAGTGAACGCACTTATGATTTGCGTGATCGTACTCGTATTAAGTCACCTGATAGATTTCAGGTTTCTGAACAACGCTCTCCTCGTTCTTCACAGGAAACATCGACTTCGCACACTGGTGGTGGAGAGCGTGGGAGAGGACGGGGTGCTCAAGGTCGAGACCAGCCCCGCCAGTCTGACGGCAAAGGCAAGCAGGAAGACACTGCCAGACCACGTCCACCGTTTCAGAAAAAGAAAGTTGCTGCTATCTCAGCGAGATATGCCTCAGATGGTCAGGACACAGCTTCGGAACCTGACATGGGCACTAACGCTGCTAGACAGCGCGGCGGAGGTTACAGTAGTGCGGGAAGCATTGCGTCCATTTCTGGAGGCGACAGCAACTGACATTTATGTGACAGTTGAAACTGCTGATACTCGCGTAGCTCCCCCAGAGAGATTATTTGAAATAGTCCTTAATACTGAAGGTGACATACAACGCAAAATTAAAGTGGTTTTTTGGGATAATCTTACCACCACCTATGATATTCTTTTGGCGGAAAAAGATTGGCCTCCGGCTTTCATTTTGGACGCTCCAAGGGGAGAGGAAGTTATACTTCCTTCCTTTGGGCACGCAGTGCCCACGGATGAGTCTACTAGGTTAGCCGGGGAGTGGGCACAGGTGCTTGCACCTGCGTTATATCGTAATCAGGTTGGCTGGGATAAATGTTCTCCCAATCACGAGATTCCATTGCGATCCGATCCCCAGCCTCAACCCCAATATCCCATGCGTCGCGAGGCAAGATCTCACGTCGTGTCTATCCTTGAACAATTGGAATATCAAGGAGTGATTGAGACATGTGTGTCAACCATGAATAATCCTTTATGCACTGTGACGAAGCCTGACGGGTCTTACCGCCTAGTTTTGGATTACCGGCATTTAAACTCGCATTGCCGGACGTGTGCGGTACAAAATACTCCTAGTTCGGCTCTCGTCGATAGTCTTGTGAGAAAACGTTTCAAAACTACGCTCGACTTATCAAATGGCTTTTATTGCCATAACCTGGCCCCTCTTAGTTATGAGTGGACAGCATTCACCTCGGGTGGCAAACAAAAATTGTTCAAAAGGCTCCCGATGGGCTATAAAAATAGCCCTGGAGTTTTTGCCGCTCGCGTGGTCTCTCTCTTAGAGATGGTAGACCCGGAGGCATACTCGTATGTTGATGACATCTATCTGACAGACGACGAGTTGCTTCCACACCTTGCTCGTGTGGATAACATAGTGGCTATGTTTGCAGACTTCGGTTACAAGTTTAACTTTAAGAAGTCACACATTGCTGAGTTTACAGTGTTGTTCTTGGGGTACGAACTCAATAATGAGGGTCGAGGCTTGGCACCGCAATTGCTTGAGAAATGCGCACGCCTTCGTATCCCTACGACACTGAAAAAACTACAATCCCTGCTGGGTTTTCTGAATTTCGGTCGATCCTACATTCCTGATTATGCCCAGCGTATCAAGACGCTTTATGCCTTGATACAACCAACTTTTACCAGATCTTGCTGGCTGCCACAGCACTCACTGGCATTGTATACTTTGCAAACTGATCTTCTTACAGCTAAATACCTAAAGACTCGTGACAACCACACCAACCTGGTCATTAGAATTGTTCCAGGCGCGGAAGGTTTCACGTACTTAACGTTCAATGAGGGCGACACAGTCCCCATTGCTTACAAATCTCATCTGTACACTTCGGCTGAGCTGCGATTTTCCACTGTTGAAAAAGTCTTAACAGCAGTTCAGATGGCGATCCTGAAAGAACGAGCGCTGTCACAGGGAAAGCGCATGCTGGTGGTAACACCGTTTCCTGCTCTCGAAGCAGTCACTAAAGCTAGTGTACCAAATTCTAAGGCTTTGCATCCAAGGTGGATACAATGGGCGACCTCCTTAGCTTCGCCTGACGTCGAATACATCTTTGACGCAGCGTTGCAGACTCAGGAGAGTTTGGAGTATGAATTCGTTCATCCGGCTCCTCTGTCATTGCACCCCATCGAGGAATACCATTGTGTCATATACACTGACGGGTCGGCGCAACCCGCAACTGGATCAAGGCACGCTTATTCAGCGGCTTGCGCAATTGTAGTCGGTACTTTCGTAAATGGAGAGTTCCAATCTGATGCAGTGCATACGCAGTCATTGGGTGATTGTACCGCGCAATTGGCGGAGCTTCGTGCTCTAGTGCTTGCACTTGAGTTTGCTGATCACAGGGTCACTACTCTTATAGTGAGTGATTCTTACTATTGTGTTCAATCTCACAACGACAATTTGCTTTTTTGGATTATGAATGGTTTCCGTGATTCCAAAGGTGGCACAGTGAAGCATAAAACGCTTTGGGCTCGAGTGGCAGAACTTAAAGGGAGTCTGCCACTTGTGAATGTAATTCACACTCTTGGTCACCAACGAGTTGGTGTCCATGCTGTCGGTAACAGTTTGGCTGACGAGGCAGCTAAAACAGCAGTGGCGACATATTTAGTAGCAGCAGTTACAAGATCAAAATCTAAGATAGATGATGACATCTTAGCAGCTATTGCTGCTTCTGAGACAGGGACGAACTTCCCTAGAGGTTTCCCTTCTTGATACCATTATCTCTTAAGTCCTGATAACGTCCCGTTAGTGAGGATTAACGACGTTGGTGATAGATTGATTCCCAACGCGGACTGCAGACCAAATTTGATAACGGCTGCCCACGAAGGTGTTGCGTCTGCGCATGATGGAGTGTCAGCAACTGTGTCTCTTTTACAGCAACGTTACTGGTGGTACGGATTGTATAAACAAGCGCGGGCTTATGTACTTAGTTGTGACATTTGCCAGCAGATTAAACCTTCTTCTGTTGCGCGTCCACCTCCAACGCAGCTGCATATATCTAATCAACCACTTGCGTGTGTTTATTTAGATCACTGCGGTCCTTTTACCTCTGATACTGCGTACAAGTACATCTTGGTTGCAATGGATTCGTGCACATGTTTTCTGTGGGTGTGGCCACAAAGGAGTGCTGATGTCAGGACTGTCATCAAAGCATTGCGTGTCTTTATAGGGAGTTTTGCGTGTGGTACCCTTCACTCTGATCAGGGCCCGGCGTTCGTCTCTAAGGCGTACAAAGAAGCAATGAGAAGTTTGGGGGTCCAAGTCAAATTTTCGTCTCCATACCGGCCTGAGGGCAATAGTGTTGTGGAACGGATGAACCGTGACCTAAAGCAATCGTTGACAGCCAAGGTGTTAGGTACAGGCCGGAACTGGCTTGCCCACTTGTATGACGTCCAACGTGCACTTAATAACCTCCCTAGAAGGTCTCTGGGTGGGCGGACCCCGTACATGATGCTCTTTGGAGTGAGAATGTTTGTTCCGGACCTTGATGGTCTAGACATGGCGGCGGCTGCCGCGCCTTTTGACCTACATGACCACTGTGCTGTATTGCAGAATCTACAAGAAGCAAGAGACACTCTGGCAAAGGAACACGTGCCTTCTACATCTGAAGAAGCGCTCCTGATTCCGGTAGTCGGCTGGCTGCCTCGAGTTGGTGACCTGGTCCGTGAGAAGGTGGAGAACAAGAAGGAGTTTGGCCCCTCTTATCGTGCACCAGTCCCGGTGCTTGGAGTATTGGGTACACGTACAGTTGTTTTACCCCCACTTCCTGGTCGCAAGGGTAACAGGTACATTTCAATTGAAAATGTCAAGCTACACAGGGTGGCCGATTCTCCATAGTATGACACCTTCGGTTTCCTGCCCTTCGATGCTGAGAAACTCTGTTGTGATGCCACCCTCTATCATCGTGCCTGAGGTTTCCATTGAGATGCTTACAGTTAATGATCCGCCTGTACCACCTACTGCTGGTGGTTTGCCTGATGATCCTGAGTATGCTTATCCTGCAGAAGTCGCTTTGCCCCTATTACATACAACAACGCTTACCCAGTCCCATTCTTCCTTTGAAACTGAATCATTGACTTCCACTGCCCCTTCCAAAATTTCTATATTTTTTGCCTGGTTCAAGAGACATTTTTTGGTTGCACCTTGGACTTACATCTGGTTGGTGCTGATTTGTATTTTTTTATTCATGACAATTGGCTTTGTGGTAGTGTTTTTTAGACTTATCAATGGACACTACCTGAATGAACGTTCTACAATTCAATTAATTGATGGAACTTTGGCCCCCCATTCCTCATCACACATCATGAAAAGAGACCAGACGTTTGTGAACATCACCGCCTGGCCTTTACGTGATGGGATTGCTTGGGATGCAGTGAACTTTCAAATTCATGGTCCCACCGAAGTAATTAATGTGCCAACTGTTTTTCGTGTTTCTATGGGTGATGTAGTTAAACAAAACATCCGCTCAGATGATTAGGATGTACAAGCAATAGAAGCACTGTTTTCTGATTTGAAATATTATGCTGCATTTGATGCTGAAGATCTGTATTTAAATACTGCAAACTACAATGAACAATTTTGTTTTCAACATTATGGCACACATTTCCTACACAGAGCAAATACTTTTCGTAATTTTGTTAATTTCACTCAATGGGAACATTGTCCTGTCCCTATGACTGGCAGCTCTGCTACTTTATTGAAAAAATTCACATATTTTTCGGATTTTAGTGTGTCAGACCCTGCTTCTTTTTATTTTAAGGTGGCGGTAGAACCCACTTCTAAGGTCAGACTGACACACACAAAATTATTATATTCCAAATCCTTTATGGATGAATTGGCTATTGGAGGTTATGATGTATGGAAAGCTACTATCGATCTTAAATCGGTTTGGGGAACTAAACCGTGGCAGGTACAAGGAACAGAAGCTTTGCATCGTGCCTGTCTTATCCCAAACCATATCTTATTTTTAAATTCGTCTATTTTTCAGACCACCTCTTTTGGATTGGCTATATCAAAAAAATTAATTTCCCCCTCGATACCTGATCTGGGTGCTTATCCTGGTTGGGAAAATCACTCAGATCTGTCCCTTACTATGTTGCAGTCCCTTGTTTCCAATGGCACCTTCAATATTTCAACATTGAATCCTGAGGGTTGGTTGGTATGGCAAACAAGCTCAGATTCCTGTCAACGTCGGTTTCTGGATTTGGCTCCAGGGTATACACAACTTAGGGTTGACCCTCGTTTCACATCTTCACACACGGTGACTACCTACTCTGTAGGTAAATTGTGTCAGTCATGGCTGCAACATTCCACTTTAACTTCAGTTAAGCTTTATTTATCACGATTAAATGACAAAATAGATTTGAATGATTTTATTAAGGGTCCTGCAAATGGCAGGTCTAAACGATGGGCTTATGCTATTTACAATGAAATTTGGAAATTGTCGCAAATTGAAGCTGCTTCTAGACTGCGTGCTATTGACCAGGCCAATATGGAAAAAGTATTGGCTGTGATAGATAATAGTATTAATACTTTGTCTTCTAGAATTTATACATTAGATAATATTGTTTCTTCTGTCGTAGACATTGTACAAGATGATGTGTCTGTGTTGTATCATGGCCAAAATCAGTTGCGTTCAATTATGCAGTTTGCATGGACATTACAAACGCTAAAGGCAGGGAAAGTCCCTTGGGATTACATGAATATTTCATCATTGTTACTTCCTTTTAATTTAACGGCAAAACAGCAGTTCATGTCCATGAAAGACGCGACTTACGCATTGCTGCACATTGAAAAATTAGAGCCTTTACCTTTTTCTGTTGCGGAGTTAAATTCAGCCGTGTGGCTTATCCACGGATTAGTCACTTTACCTTTTAGTTTGTTCAAATTTAGTTTGTGCATGAAGCATTATGCCATTGGCAGATATGAACAACTTGGTGATGCGTTCCTGCACGAAGTTTGGTCACTTCCGTTCACTTACAGATGCGTAAGGGATGGCAAGGAGGTTTACTTAAAAGGTGAAGAATGCACTTCCGCTCCTGATCACTCTGTGGTTTGTAGACATATACAATTACATGGCGCTTGCAATATACACGCTCCTAATTTAGCTTGTGTCCTAAAGGGGATTCCAATGCCAGTTATAACGTCTTCTTTTAAGCTGCTTGCCAACGGTAGTTATTTGCTTTTAAATAGTGAAGCTTGCTGTGGGATGCTAGTGGGTATTCCTTACATAGTCACTGTTTCGCAAAAAGTAGTTTGCTGTAATCACGTCCTTTTCCCACCCCCGCAAGGCCGACTCGATATATCCATCTGGCCAGCGATTCCAACCTTGAACGCAGAGTTCAATAGGATGAGCAGAATAAGGGCTCTTTTGTCTAAAAAAGAGGTTGCGTTGACTTCGTCCCGTGAAACATTTCTTCTTAATGTGGCGAACACACGCACTGAGGTACAAGCTCTTTTAAATACCGACCTCCCCCTCCATTTTGAAACCTTGATTCAAACTATCTTTAATGCTTCGTCTACGACTGGCCTTGTTCATTTTTTTTAAATTGTGGGCTCGGGCCTCGTGACATCTTTCCAGACTGTTTTTGGTGTGATCCCCGCATTTTTACATTCTGTTTTTTCAAGTGTCTTCGGAGGGTTCCCTTTGCTCCTCGCTTTGGTGGCTGGGATCCTCTTGTTGATTTGCGCACTTCGATATGGCTGCACACCAGGAGTTGCAAGACAGCGTGCTGCGCTTGCTCCATCTTCGTAGCCGGATGCTTGATTACTACGGCACCTTACCACTGGCGGTATTAAGCGTCAAGTATGGATTGTCTTTCCGGTTTCCCTTTTTTACGTGTGTGCAACCTGTCTTTCATTGCCTAGATTGTCCCTTCCAATGGGCTCTGGACTTGTGCCTGTCAAACTTGGCGTCACCTGACCCGGATTTTGATGAACTAATGTGTCCCTTAGTGGCTCATGAATTTGATTGTTCTGGTGTCGGGTTTATGGCTTTGGGTGCTGCACACGGAGTCCTTGGTAACTGGGATATCGGAGAGGCGACTATTGAATTCCTTGAAAGGAGTTATATTGAGGAGACTGACAGTTGTCCTATCATGGTGCTGGATGCTCCGATATTTGCTGAACACGTGTGTTCCTTTCCCTTGTTAAATTGGATGGCGGATACTTTTGCGGAACGCTCAAATGATTTCCTCTTGGAAGCTGTTGCAACTTACGGTGCTTATACCTTTATGGATTGACTGATTGACATTGTCACTCCAGGGTGTATCCGGGGCTGTTAATTTTCTACGAAAGTTTTGCTGATTTTTTAACATATAATTTTTCATTTTTTAAAACGGATTTTTTTTCCTTTTATTCTCGGACTTTACACTTACCTTATATGGACTTATAGTTCATGCCCTTGGTTCCGTTCTGAATCACTTGAACTCTGCGTTCTTGATAAGTGTATCCCTATTGGTTCGTGCTCCGATCATGGGGGGTTGTAGGATGGATTAAGCCACGCCCTATTTACAACACTAAGTTAGCATAAACAAGATCATTGTTAGCAAGCAAGCTTGTCGTTTCTGCTGCGCTGCACACGACACTGTTGTTATGTGTTATTCATTTTAGAAATGCTGACTCGACTTTGCCTTACAGGATAACAAACTGTTGTTTCACATTCTTAACCGTGAAATGTGCCCTTGGTCTGTACATCATGCAAAGAACGCGTCTGGGTCACTAGAAGGTACAGAGTGTTGTGTTTAGATTGATCGTACCACTTGTTAGACATATCATGCATACAGCTGCCAATATCTGAAGGACAAGCGTCTTTAATATTGCAGAACAGTTTGGGTTTGCACACATACGAACAGAAGAGCTGATGCATGAGAGAGCTGATCCTTTGATGTGATTCTACTAAGCTGATCTATACGGTATGGGGTCCCCCCTATTAGCCTAAGAGACCTTCTAATAGTCTAATAATAATAATAATGTATTAGATTCTAGTGAAAGGAGTGTGGCTGTATACCACTGTCATTATTAGTATGATTGCTCCTTTCATTTTGTATGGTATTGTAATAATGCTTATGGTTCTGATCTGTACTGTTAGTCTGCTAGTGTTAGCCAAAGTACTGCATCTTAGGACGCGAGGTTTATAAAATAAACTCTTTAAACTTTACCGTGTCTGTATTATTATGTTGTGGACTAACAAATAGATACGAACAGGAATTTCGGATTCCCACCACTCCTGAGAAATATCTAAGTCGCTTGTTCTGGTTTGTCTATACATTGGGACCGCCTAGCTAGATCTAGGCTAACGAATGGGATACTAAGCTAGTCGGATAAGGGGTTCTGGGTTCTGAGGGGAATTTTCTGGTACACCACAATTCTCTGAGGTCCTGGTCTCCTGCGCATAGTTCTGTGCAAAAGCAGAATCCCTGCAACAGACTGTCCCCTCCTCATTCTGTTTCAGAGTCTCAGAGCCCGACGGGGTGAATGCGAACAACAGAACAAGTAAGAGGGATTGTCTGTTAAGGCTTTGACTTTCACACTCAGCTGGGGAGGAGGTGCTGTACTCAAGCTGTAGTTTCTCCTCGGTTGGACTCAAACTTTTTCTGTATGATCCTTAGTTGACCTGCTATGTCATATATATATGCTTTGTCTTGCACTGTGTAATCTGAAATTCATTTAAGTATGTTCCGCCCTTGGGCTATTGGCCGGGGCTAGCTATTAGGTTTGTGGATTGTTGCTTCAGGGAGTGGGGTTGTTCACGTACCCGAAGTTGGTAAGGGAAGGCGACAGGCACTCTGTAAGTTGGGGGTGGCAGGTGGTTCCAGACCCGCTGTGCAGGGAGGCAGGGTGGGGGGGGAGTCCACCCTGGGAGGGGGGTAAGGGGTTTGTTGTTGATGTTTCTTTTGTTTTATGTATCGGGACATTGCCATGCTTGGTTTTCCGGTGAAGCAACTGGTCCTGCTGTCCCTTGTGAATATTAACTTCGCTTGAGCTGTTCTTGTCCACCGACTAGCTTCCACCAGGCGATGGAGGGGTGCACTGGGGGACCGTCAGCAGCTGGGTCCCTCAAGATGATTTCTTTTCCCAAAAAAACAATTAGATGGCACCTGGCGTAGCTCTCAATTTATTAACTTGGAATGTTAATGGCCTGGGGGACAAGATAAAGAGGGGTATTGTGTTGAAGTATATCAAATGGCAGGAGCTGGACATTGTGATGGTCCAAGAGACGCACTTGGTAGGGACCTCCTGTGGGGCCCTGAACAGACGGGGGTATCGAATGATAGTTCACTCAGGATTTTCCTCGGGCTCAAGGGGGGTGGGGATCCTCCTCCGCAAAGGCTGCCCATATATGGTAGGCAACACCTGGACTGACGCTCAGGGTAGATACTCAGACGTCACAGGTACCTGGGAGGGACGTGTCCTTAATGTAGTCTCCGTATATGCCACCCCTGGGTTACAGCGCTTGACATTACGAGACATAGGGACTCTACTACTGGAATAACCCCTAGGAGTGTTGATACTGGGGGGTGACTTTAATTTAGCTATGGATGGATCTCGGGACCGTCTCCCACCCCAAGAGGATCCACCACGGGGCTCGCAGCTCGACGAGTTCGCTAACTTCTTCGGAGTTGTGGACATCTGGAGGTGGCTGAACCCACTCCATACTCACTTCACGTGCCAATCAGGGGCTCACAGTAGCCAGTCTCGAATCGACTATATTTTTACACATGCACAAGATAGTCATGCTTTCACTATGTCCAGCATGCAGGATCTCTGATCATTCGCCCATCCTTACGACTCTCGGCCTGCAGCAGGCCAGACGCCACGGTACCCTTACTGTACAACCTTGGGCGCTAAAGATACCACACATCAGGGAGGCGCTACTTAAAGATACTGTTTACTACTTTGCGGAGAATGTGTGGTACGTTGATTCGGCAGAGACACTTTGGGGAGCGTTTGGTGCTGTTATCAAGGGCAGTGCACTGTCGTTAATGGTGGGACCTAAGACTGAGCACTCTAAGAGGGTGGCAGAGATGGAAGCAGATATATTACCCAGGGAAGAGCCCATCGCACGTGCCCCTGATCCTGAAGCCCAACATAGTTTAAATATGAGATGGCAGGACTACAGGCAACTTCTTTTAGAAGAAGCCACAGCGCGCTCCCTAGCTACCCATCACAGAATTTATGAGCAAAGTGAACGCACGGGCAAACTCCTGGCGTGGCTGGAATGGAAGGAACAAGCCGCAAGATGGGTCCATGCAATATCTGACCCTGATGGTGCACTTCTTACTGACCCCCAAAAAATTGCAGACACCTTTGCTGCCCATTTTGTAGAGGTCTATAATATATCGGAGACATCTCAAGCCCCTGTAAGGATTATCTGCTGTTCCGCAGGAGCGTCAGGAACCTGAAGCGTAGTCCTCAGCCTTCCCCAACGGTCTCCCGACTCTATCAGACTCTAGAGACTCAGGAGACGCGCTAGGGAAAACAGGGAAACAAAACAAGGGAAGGAGGGTTATACTTCAATGAGTCACCGGCTTCTGGTTTGGTTGAACTGCACTTTACAACTGGCGTACACCCCTTATGTCGTGTTTTCTAATCGTGTAACAGGAAGGCATCAATACGTCACTGTAAAAACCCCCTTGTGATGGTGTAGAGGAACTACCAACTCCCTGGTCTCTGTCTGTTTGATGTACACTGTGGAAGGTAGTCGTGATTCTGGCGAGAAGATCAGCATCACACGGTGATTCACGCAAACCCAAAGGAGCGACAGGAAACGGATGGAGAAGAGGAGGACTGAAACCCCTTGCTAAAGGGAATACCCAAAGGAACACAATACGGGTAGCAGTATCATGAACCAGAGATGTGGCCGATGGAAGGAACGGTGCCCCACTATATAGTGTATGACTTAGAGATTACCAAAGGGGAAAAAAGGGAATAACGGAAACAGGAAAAATGCCTGCCATGAACAGCGGAGAATAGACTCCACTGGGGAAGTACGGAAGGTTCAAGGAACTGCCCAAGATATAATGGTAACCAGTGCATTAACACTGCAGCAGCCCCGCTAACACTCCTAGCACACAGGTATGGGACACAGGTCTGTGTGACAGAAACGGGACTGAAATTACCGGAGTACCTCACTCCTTGAATCTGAAGGGAAGAAAGGACAAGGTCCGTCCCGCTAGCAATGGACAGCAGGCGCGTAGGAACAACAACGCCACAAGGATAGCTGAATGCGGCGTTCAACAGCGGGCCGGCTTCGTTCCAACGAGCGAGGCCGGAAACAGGAAATACTCAGAACGGAAGTCAGGCAGCTGAGCGCTGGGACAAGAAGGAATCTCGAGACAAGAACGCTAAGCGCGTTTCCTTGCCTCGAGATCCCTTAAATACCCACTCGTCCTGCATCGCGGACCGCGGGGCATGACAGCACACTCCCCCCACAACGGCCCCCCGACAGTTTGGGTTTATCAGGATATCGCTGGTGAAAAAGGCGAATCAGGCGTGGAGCGTGCACTGCTCTAGCCGGTTCCCATGTACGGTCTTCCACCCCATAGCCCTTCCAGTGCAGCAAATATTGGAGGGTTTTCCCAACTATACGAGAATCCACAATGTGGTCTACTTCATATTCCTCGCTACCCTGAATGTTAAGGGGCGCGGGCCTTTTCGGTAACGTGGTGCCCGGCTCAACAGGTTTAATTAAGGAGACGTGAAAAACAGGGTGAATCCTAAAGGAAGCAGGTAGGTCTAATTTCAAGGCCACTGGGTTGATCACCTTCATGACTCTGTAGGGGCCAATAAATTTGGGATTGAACTTGCGTGAACCACTGAGCATCAAATGTTTGGTGGAAAGCCACACCTTAACCCCCGGAGTATAGATAGGTTCTAATCTTCTGTGCAAATCCGCCCCCTCCTTGTATCGTACTTTTGCCATATCAAGGGTTTCTACAGTAACCTTGTGCAGATTTACTAGTTTGTGTACCAGATGATCCGCTGCTGGAATAGGACTGTCTGGGGAACACCCGGAGGGCAATAATTTAGGATGAAACCCCGCAGAACAAAAGAAAGGCGAGTGCTTGATGGAGGAATGCGGGCTATTGTTGTACGCTATCTCTGCCATCCACACCCACTCATCCCAATCCGATGGTGACTGCAAGACCTGGTTTCTGATATATTGCTCGAAACACTGGTTAACTCTCTCAGTTTGCCCGTCTGATTGAGGGTGATGGCTAGAAGACAACCTGACATCTATGTGAAGCAAGGAACATAAGCCCCTCCAGAACTTAGACACAAACTGGGCCCCCCTATCAGAAACCAAAACAGAAGGAAAACCATGCAAACGCACCACCTGCTGCAAAAATATTGACGCTAATTCCATAGCTGTGGGCAAACCCCCTAGAGGGATGAAGTGAGCTGTTTTCGTGAAGAGATCCACCACCACCAAGACAGTGTTATGTTGTCTTTTGGTAACCGGCAGCTCCACTATGAAATCTAGGGATACCGTATGCCAGGGACCTGGCGGAGAGGCCAAGGGCAGGAGAAGACCTACAGGATTGTGGTGGGATACTTTAGTTTGGGCACATGTAGAACAAACCCTGACGTAAGTTTCAATGTCCTTTGACATGTGAGGCCACCAAAACCGTTCACGAATTGTCTGGATGGTCTTCTTTATGCCCGGATGACCCGCTAAAGGATGGGTATGATACCATTTCATGACTTGTTCTTGTAACTCTAGGGTAGGCAACACCACCCCACCTTGAATGCAGACATACCCATCGTTCATCACCGTCTCGTGGGTGCCCACCATCTCCCGCATCTGGCCTGAGGCTTGAGCTAGCCGAATCCTTTTGCAGAACTCATCTTCGGTGAACACCCCACCTACAATCGCATCTGAGGGTATGATGTGTGGTATTTCTACTGGCTCATTGGGTTGTGTGAAACCTAAGCGAGATAAGGCATCGGCTTTCCCATTCCTCCTCCCAGGCCTGTAGTGAATCGTAAAATCATATTCCCCAAAGAATTGAGACCAACGTAATTGTCTCATTGACAATGCCTTGGCGGATTTGAGGTATTGGAGATTGCGATGGTCTGTATACACAGTAGCTGGGAAACGTGCACCCAAAAGATACTGTCTCCATTCCTCAAATGCTTTCTTGATCGCAAGGAGCTCCTTCTCCCCCACTGCGTAATTGTATTCTGCTGGCGTGAATTTGTGTGACAAATAGGCTACCGGGTGACAGTGCCCTGAAACAGGGTCTTTCTGACTAAGGACACCTCCCACTGCCACTTGTGAGGCGTCTACCTCTACCACAAAGGGCAAGGCCGGATCCGGATGCCTCAGGACGGGAGCTCTCGTGAAGGCCAGTCTTAGTCGTTGAAAAGCATCCTCAGCTTCTCTAGACCAACTAAACAAAACACCTTTTTTCAACAGAGCGGTGAGGGGGCTTGCCAATTCCGAAAAATCTCGTATAAAACGGCGATAGAAATTGGCAAAGCCCAGAAAACTTTGTAGTTCTTTAACCGAACCGGGTGCAGGCCAAGAGAGAACCGCCGCAACCTTACCGGGATCCATAGCTAAACCCCATGGGGAGACAACAAAACCTAAGAAAGGTACCTCCTGTGTGTGAAAAGTGCATTTCTCTAACTTACAGTACAACTGGTTGTCACGAAGACGTTCCAACACCCTTCGCACGTGGAGAACGTGGTCTGACATAGAGGCGGAAAAGATTAACAGATCGTCAATGTAAGCAATTACATAGTCGTCAAGCATATCTCGAAGTACTTCGTTTATGAAAAACTGAAATGCTGCAGGAGCATTACAAAGCCCAAAAGGCATCACAAGGTATTCGAATAATCCATACTTTGTACAAAATGCGGTTTTCCACTCGTCTCCCTCCTTGACACGCACCAGATGGTAGGCGCCACGCAAATCCAGTTTCGTGAAGAACTGGGCCCCACGTACTCTGTCAAGGAGGGAGGAAATCAGGGGCAGAGGATACCGATTTTTTTATGGTGACCAGATTCAGCTTCCTATAATCTATACAGCAGCGGAGACCCCCCTCACGTTTGGGTATGAAAAATAATGAAGAAGAGGCAGGAGAGCGTGAGGGGCGAATAAAGCCCTTTGCCAACATGGTGTCTAGATATTCCCTCGGATATGTGTTCTCTTTTTCAGTCAGTGAATACACCCTGCTGCACAGGATTCTGGCTCCCGGCTCTAAATCAATACGACAATCATATGCCCTATGTGGAGGAAGGACTTCCCCCTCTTTGGGGTCGAACACTGTCGTTAAATCTTGGTATGAGGAGGGCAACTCGGGAAGACCAACGGTTCCTTCTACCTCATTGATAATGTGTGCACTTGCAATTGGTACTTCAGGTTCTGTAAGGGGACAAAACATAAGAGTGGATTTCTCCCAGTCTATCACAGGGTTATGTAGTTTTAACCATGGTATGCTCAATAAAACCGGAATCTGAGGAGACCGAATCAAGTCAAACTCTATAACCTCTTGATGGTCTGGATCTATAACCAGGTGTAACATGATTGTTTGATGAGTTACTGGTCCTGAGACAAGGGGACGCCCATCAATGGTAGTGACCCTATTTACTGCACTTTTTCTTCTACAGGGTATTAGATTTTCTCTAGCCCACTCTGAGTCCATGTAATTCCCAGATGCACCGGAATCTATCATAATGGCCACCTGCAACCCTATGTGTGCTACGGAAAGCCGGGCTGCTACGTAGAGATGAGAGACGGGATTGGTAAGGTGAACAAAAGAGACAAAACCGTTTGAACCACCCGGGATCCTTGCCTCACAGGGCCCCAGGCTCTTTAGTTTCCCGCCTTATCCGATTGAGTGGGTTTAACCGGACAGGACCTCAAGAAATGGCCTGCTTTCCCACAATATAAACAGAGCCTATTAGTGCGCCTTCTTTGTCTTTCCTCCGGAGTTAGAGGACCCTTTAAAACCCCTATTTGCATGGGTTCACACTCGTCTGCGGCTTTGGGAGGTTCACTCTTCTTTTCCCTAGACGGTACATAACGATGTTCCACCTTTCCCTTTTCGTGCTTTCGCTCTTGTAGGCGATGTTCGATCTTGACTACTAGGTCTATAAGTTCCCCACACGCCTCGGGTAAATCTACAATTTGGGAAAGAGCGTCCTTCAAATAATCGCGTAGTCCTCTATAAAAGAGGGTGCTACGCTTTTCTTCTGGCCAGTTGGCCTCCACCCCTAGTCTACGAAAGGACGTAATATACTGTACCAAATCCTGATTTCCTTGTTTGAGCGCTAACAACTCGGTGTCTGCTGTGTGAGTGTATGTGTGCCGATCAAACAGTTTGCGGAACTCCCTTTTGAATGCTGAATGGTCATGCAGCAAGGGATCATTTCTGTCGACCAAAGGGATGGCCCAATCTGCAGCGGGGCCACTCAAATACGAAATCATAAATGCTACTCGGGATTGATCAGAAGGAAAGCAAGTACTTTTACACGAAAAGTGCAATTGGCACTGGCTAAGGAATGCGGCACAATGAGCAGCATCCCCCGAGAACCGCTCGGGGGGTGCTAAAGGAATGGAAGGAGGCGTGGTGACTTGAATGATTGATGACGGGACATCAGACCTCCCTCCTTGCTCTGCTCCCGCGTGATGGCGCTGAAGAGCATCCCCTCTCGCAGCCAAAGCCTGCGTTTCTAACTGTAAGTTCCCTATCATGGCGGCTACATCAGCTAGGGAAACTGCTCCTAGTTCCATGACGCTCGGGCAGAACCCACCACTAGGGCTTAGCGTTCTGTAAGGATTATCTGCTGTTCCGCAAGAGCGTGAGGAACCTGAAGCGTAGTCCTCAGCCTTCCCCAACGGTCTCCCGACTCTATCAGACTCTAGAGACTCAGGAGACGCGCTAGGGAAAACAGTGAAACAAAACAAGGGAAGGAGGGTTATACTTCAATGAGTCACCGGCTTCTGGTTTGGTTGAACTGCACTTTACAACTGGCGTACACCCCTTATGTCGTGTTTTCTAATCGTGTAACAGGAAGGCATCAATACGTCACTGTAAAAACCCCCTTGTGATGGTGTAGAGGAACTACCAACTCCCTGGTCTCTGTCTGTTTGATGTACACTGTGGAAGGTAGTCGTGATTCTGGCGAGAAGATCAGCATCACACAGTGATTCACGCAAACCCAAAGGAGCGACAGGAAACGGATAGAGAAGAGGAGGACTGAAATCCCTTGCTAAAGGGAATACCCAAAGGAACACAATACGGGTAGCAGTATCATGAACCAGAGATGTGGCCGATGGAAGGAACGGTGCCCCACTATATAGTGTATGACTTAGAGATTACCAAAGGGGAAAAAAGGGAATAACGGAAACAGGAAAAATGCCTGCCATGAACAGCGGAGAATAGACTCCACTGGGGAAGTACAGAAGGTTCAAGGAACTGCCCAAGATATAATGGTAACCAGTGCATTAACACTGCAGCAGCCCCGCTAACACTCCTAGCACACAGGTATGGGACACAGGTCTGTGTGACAGAAACGGGACCAAAATTACCGGAGTACCTCACTCCTTGAATCTGAAGGGAAGAAAGGACAAGGTCCGTCCCGCTAGCAATGGACAGCAGGCGCGTAGGAACAACAACGCCACAAGGATAGCTGAATGCGGCGTTCAACAGCGGGCCGGCTTCGTTCCAACGAGCGAGGCCGGAAACAGGAAATACTCAGAACGGAAGTCAGGCAGCTGAGCGCTGGGACAAGAAAGAATCTCGAGACAAGAACGCTAAGCGCGTTTCCTTGCCTCGAGATCCCTTAAATACCCACTCGTCCTGCGTCGCGGACCGCGGGGCATGACAGCCCCATTGTCGGCTAATCTCCTTGCCACTATAAATGTGGTGAGTCTCTCCCCACAAGATAAAGACGCCCTAGAAGTGGACATAACTGAGACGGAGATTCAGAAGGCCATGCAGGATGTCCGTTCTGGCAAGGCAATGGGCCCTAACGGACTCCCCATTGAGCTTTTTAAACCCATGTTCGCAAAATTAGCGCCTCACCTGTTGAATATGTACACGGAATGTTTTTTGAGTCGGGACTCCTTCCGGCCGACATCCGAACCGCCTTTATTGTGGTTGTCCATAAACGGAATAAGCCGGCGGAAGACTGTAAATCCTATCCTATCCTACCGTCCTATCTCCCTCCTCACTGTCTAGGCTAAGATCTTGGCCAAAATACTGGCCAATCGACTCTTTCCTTATATCGCCGGACTGATTCATCCGGACCAGCCCGGATTTATGCCGGGATGGAACATGGCCCGGAATTTGCGACGGGTGAACGGGGCCCTTGGTAGACTTGGAACTATCAGGGAAGAAGCGATCTTATTATCATTAGATGCCACCATGGCATTTGACACTATTGAGTGAGATTTCCTCTTTACTGTATTAGCTCACATGGGGTTTGGACCCAGGGTGATAAGATGGATTAGGCTGCTATACACACAACTTACCGCACATGTCACCGTCAACAATCACCGCTCAGCTACCTTCCCCCTCCGAAGGGGCACGATACAAAGTTGCCCGCTGTCTCTGCTGCTCTTCGCCCTTATAGTGGAACCACTGTCCATTTGGGTCTGGGGTGATCCAGAAATACGGGCACTAAAATGGACGATAGACCACGAGGACCGCATCTCGCTGTACGTGGATGACATTCTTCTCTATTTGGCCTCTTGCCTATTTGCGTTCTCTACGGCGTGTACTCCACATATTTCACATATTTGACGCCCATTCCGGATACAAGATTAACTGGTATAGATCTCAGATGTACGTCCTATGGGGTGACCCCCCCTCCAGTCCTTGGGGCTATGCGATTCCGGTGGCGTCTCAGGGCTTTCGCTACCTGGTTATCTTTATTACCACAGATACTAACCTTTTCTTTGAACAGAACCTCCCGGTGCCTCTCCGACATCTCAAATCGGATGCCCTACACTGGCGATCTCTCCTTCTTACTCTCCTGGGGCGAACGTCCCTTTTTAAGATGCTCGTGCTCCCATGCTTTCTCTACGCGTTACAGAACACTCCCAATTCTAGCCCAGACTCCTATTTCTCCAAAATTGATCGCGTCGAGCGGGGACTACTGTGGGAGGACCGTCCGCCACGCATTGCTGCAATGAACAAGCTCACCATGGGATGGTATGACGGTGGCATAGGTTTACCAGACATACGACTCTATTATCATGCTTTCCAATTGACAGCAATAAATAGGTGGGGTTTGGTCCACATGACGACCCTAACTTTCATACAGATCACTGGCTCATGGGGCTGGGCGGTTACAATAGGGCGCTATATACCAATCCCCGTAAGCTTAGCTTGACAGGCCCTACAGCCCGTACGGTTGAGGTCTGGCATGGAGTCACGAGGAAATTGGGTTGGCATTACCGCTTTACTAAAGCAACACCACTCTTGTAACCTGACATATTGGGACGACTTAGTAAATGCCCTGGGTTTGATAAATGGGACACAATCGGGATATCCACAGTAGGAGACATGTGGGTGAAGGGGAAGCTAGCCACATTCGTTGACCTTCAGACTAAGTACCAATTGACACACACGGAGACCTTCAGATACCTCCAGATCAGTTACCCCATTTTGGCGGCTGTGCCAAAGGGGCTCCCTCTACCTGAACCTTCCCCCCTAGAGGACCGGTTGATACCAGACCCCATGGAACACAAGGACTACGTGCGGGTTGGGAGTCGGACCTGGGAAGTCTCGATGATGAGGAATTCCCAGGGAAGTGGCCATCCCCATGAGACTACGTCTCATTCAGCTGAAAATCCTCCATCGAGTCTATTTTGATGCTAAACTCCTTTTAAGACTGGGTAGACAGCCCGACCCGCTCTGTCTCCGTCATTGTAATCAAACTGGCACCTTCGTTCACATACTCTGGGAATGGCCACAAATTAAGCGTTACTGGGAAAAAGTCACCCTGCAAATGGAAAGGACATGCGATAAGTCCCTAAAGCCATCTCCCCAACTCTGTCTGCTTAATATATGGGAGGCTACTGACCTTTCCCAGGCGGAGCAGGCGTGGGCCTCGATGGGATGGGCCATCGCGAAACAGAATATTGCACAGAAATGGGGTGTGGACACTGTCCCACTTCTACGCGACTGGGCCAAAGACATGGATAGTGCAATGATTGCAGAGAAGGCTGTGTTCAAGGGTAGGGGCTGCCCCAGGAAATGGGATCACAAATCGGGGAAATGGAACAAATACAGAGGAGACATCTGCATCTCACCTACTATAGAAATGCGGCGTGAAAGGCACATGTCTTGGCTAACAGATATTGTTGAGCCCTCTTCTCCGACACATTAAGAGGGATAGGTCCGTTGAGCCTCATTCATTTCATATTCTACTGATGTATGTATTTCCTCTGCTTTGTGATTCACCACATAGATGGCTGGACACAGACCGGAAGCAGCGAAATGATGGAACCTGTGCTCATTGTCATGTGGTTGTTAAAATGATGGAGTCATATATTGGGGGGGTCTGACTGTGACTTTGATATTGCTATGTACCGATATACTTTTGTTGAAAATAAAAAACCCTCCTCCCACAGCTACGGCTGTAATGTGTGCCTGCCCGGTCGCATCACAGAAATAATGTGAAAGGGTTCTAAAACTAGAGAGAGGAATATTAAAACTTGCCTTGGTTCTGTTGGGGCGAGTTCCTCACTTTCACTCAGGTGGATCTTGGCGGCATGTTGGCCTGTTATGCTCACATGTAAATAAAATACACTTCCATGGCATCACATGCAATGCACCTTAATAGTACCTTTTTGGTACAGTGCGCCTTAATGGTAATCTCTTGCATGTATATCTCACTCATGTCAGGAGCTACTGTGGGACCTGGGACAGTAAAAACAATACAAAATAATCCATATTTGTAAAGAGCAAACATATCACCTCCTTAAGGGTTTCAAGGCACTAGGGGCCATCGGGGACATTATGTAGGCTATTGCACAGAGTCACATGATGCTGAGCTGAGCTGGCGCCGGTGAGCCCCTTGCTCCGGAGTCCACCGCTCTGGCCGCTGCACCACACCTCTCCCTGAAATGGAGCCCCAGCGGCATGAAGATCTGTTTCAATCTTTAAAAAAAATGTTCTGCAGGGAAAGATAAAGCACAACAGATCTAGCACCGGTTGCTATCCTGTGGTGTTAGACATGGTGCCATCCTGTCGTGTTACACATGGCACCATCCTGTGGTGATAGACATGGTGCCATCCAGTGGTGATAGACATGGCGCCATCCTGTGGTGTTACACATGGCGCCATCCTGTGGTGTTACACATGGCGCCATCCTGTAGTGATGGACATGGTGCCATCCTGTAGTGATAGACATGGTGCCATCCTGTGGTGTTACACATGGTGCCATCCTGTGGTGATAGACATGGCGCCATCCTGTGGTGATAGACATGGCGTCATCCTGTAGTGATGGACATGGTGCCATCCTGTGGTGTTAGACATGTTAGCGCCCTCAACATTAAATAGGGCAGGCTAGCTTTAAACTTGATAATTAATTGTTGCAAAAGATCATGGGGCCCCTAAATTGTGGCCTAATGGATGAGGATCCCTACAGCCGCCTTATGGATGGCCTGGTATATATGTATGTATTTGCAGTTTGCATAGCACTAACCTAGCTGAAAGGCAACAGAGGTTTGTTCAGAACGTTTTATTTTGGATATTAACAATAAAATGTCCATAAAGCCATCACGTACATTTTAAGATAAATTACAAATTATTATTATTAAACTATCATTACAAATTATCGGATTTCTCTAAATTATATTAAAAACGAAATCTAATTTGAAAGAGGTACTTATTCTGGATAGCAGATTCACTATATTCTCGCAGCCTGAGATAAAAATCGACCCCGAAGAAGAAAAGCCTATAAAAGGATTTTCCAAGATACATAAAAGAAATCAATGCAAGTGTGCAAGTGCTGAATGCTAATTTTAGGTACAAATATATCTGTGCCTAAATGTCACCTAAAAGGGACAGAAAAATAGAAGTGTATTTCTAGTTCTTAATATGAACCAGGGGCCTGCAGGTATTAATTTTTGGGGACCAGCACTTATTTGTCTCCATCAGACTTTGACCTAGAGAAAAAGAGAGAAAATCACAAAAGGGGAAAGAAGGAGAAAGGAAAAAAACAAAAAAACTGTGACAAAAAAGAAAGCAGACACGAAAAAGAACCTGAAAAAGTGAGATACATGGGCAGGGAGTTTCTGGTGGTGAATGAAAGCAGCATGGGGTTGGAATCAAGATTATAAAGCACTGTAATTCATGCCCCCCACATGGGGGGCCCAAACCCTTGAAGGGCCCGTCCAGTGGCGTAACATAGGACCCCGCAGCCCTAGCTTTGAGGGGGCCTCCCTCAGCACAGTACCCTGGCCGGAAAGCTCCCGATTGAGTTTGGAGGGGGCCCCTCCACGTACCTTGCAGGGGGGGCCCCTGAAGTTTCATTACGCCACTGCATGTCAGGTAATGATTTGCCAGGTTTTTGCATGATCTGCACTCGCAACTTTGCCAGACCACACCCTTGAATGCTCTGGGCTCGAAATTCTTCATTCTCATCCTTCAGCAAACACAAGCTGGTGAGCTCTTTCAGTTGTATGTAGAAAGCATCTATTGATTCCCTGGGCTACTGCTTGGCCTGTCGCAGTATGAAGCTCTCTCAGCTCGGGTTTACTATGGGCTCAAAATCTGTGTTTACTGCTGCTGTAATTGAGGCATAAATATGTGGGGGTCTTGCCTCTGGCACGGTCCTCAATAGTTTGTAAATGTACGTACCCCCCCGATGCAGCACCAATGGGCACTGACACTCTTCTCCTATGCCCATCACAGCAAAGTACATCTTTAGGCACTCCACCCACAGTTTCCATTTTGGTACTTGGGCTGATGGCAGGCCCCAATAGATGAAAGGCTCTAACGCAGGGAAGTTGGCCATCATCCTCTGCCGGCTCCAGTTCCTTCACACGTGACCCAATAGTCCTTGCTGGCTCTGGTTTGGTCTTTGAGCTCACTCTCCTGGTTGCCGGGCCTGTGTGCTTTTATCCTGGCATGTGAGAGGGTGCACTGACACGGGGCGTCGAGCTAGTGGGCTCTCTTTCTGCCCCAAACTCTGCTTTGATCTTCCGCTTACTTTCCTTGAGCGTGCAGAGCTGTGGAGCTCAGACAAGTCGCTCTGTCTGCGTGCCTTTTTGTAGAGCGTCACTGTGAAACATTGTGTTGTTGGTTGACTGTGGTGTGAGCCCTTGCCAAGCAACAGCCACAATACCTTACAGGGTGAACCACAAAGATAAAAAATTAAACTGTACTTAACCCTGGGTAGCTTGGTACAAAAAGCAGTCAGGCTTAACTGTATGTGCTGCATAAATGCTTTATACATTGCCTCTAACAGTAATAAAGTGAAAACACAACACAAGAAAAATCACAGCCAGCCAGAGTAAATGTTTATAAATTATTTGACACCAAAATGACAAAAATCCATTCAGAAGAAGCAGAGGTATGAATTTTTAAAGAATAAACTTTAAAATAGCGCGTAAAAGCTAAAAGCACCAGCCTCAGACATCTGGTCGTGCTAGACTGGGGCAAAGTCAAAAGTGAAGGCTGACTGCAATGAAGGGCTGATCGGATATAAGAAATGGGTTGGGCCCGGTTAGCGCTTACCCTCGGACTTTGAACATTTTTGAAGAAAAAAGTGTCTGAGAAGGTAGAAGCTCAGCGGGTTAAGGCTGCAGAAGTGTCCATGGAGGAAGCGTTGTCGTCAGATAGCTGTGGAGCGAAGCCACAGTGAAGAGTTTTGCCTTCGGACTTGGCCGTCGAGATGGATGTCGAAAAACTCCAGCAGGTCTGTAGCCGAAGACAGTTCCACGATGTCGGATACCCTCATGGCGAAGGACCACTGAAATGAACTTGCTGCTGCAGACAAGAACATAGCGGGAGAAACAGCTAAATCAATCCGACTCACAATGCACCTCGAGCGGATAAGTGAGCAGGTTGGGCCTAGTCTCCTTCTGGTCATCTCCTGGTTCTCAGTACTTTTTGGCCAAATTTTATCCAAGTCCTCCGTTTTGGAAAATGGCCATCTGGGCATCTTTAGCACCACAATCAAGAGTCCAGGAGTGGATAGAGACCTCTTGGGGGTTCAGGAATCACTCAGGCGCTGTCCAGGCGCGGGTTCAAGATGGTGGGAGCCTGTTATGTCCCTGTTGCTCTGAACAGGAGGTCAGCAAACGAGCCAATGAAGTCACCTGTAGAAATCCTGGGTGCAGGTAAAAATGCAGGGCTGGCCTCTGAGGGTTCAAGGCAGGTATAAGGCAGCAGAACAGTCTTTCCAGGTACAGCAACAGTCTGGTAGAGTGCATAGTAGGGTACGGCAGCAGGCAGTCCTCTGGGAGTCCTTCCACAGATCCAGTAGTGAACAGAAGAGTAGATCGGAGAGTCCTATTTTTATACCCAGGTGCAAGTGAGGCTGTGCCCAGCTCCACCCCCCTCTTCCTGCCAGGTGATAAACCATTAAGGCTCGTTAATCCCACTATTGTGTGACTGTCTGAAGGTAATTCATAAAATCTAACTGTCAGCTATACCCAGTCATGGGACCTAAGATAGGCTGCAGGCACAAAGGGCAGGAAAATGCTAACTTTCTAAAAGAGGCTTTTTCAAAATTGTAATGATAAATTTGCCTTTACCATTAAACTCATTACAAGTTCATAGGTACCAAACATTATATATCTACCTCCTCCTATTTTGGAATTGCAGCTTATTAATTGTAATAAGGAATACCAAATGTTTTCCTATGGGAGGGGTAGACCTCACAGTAAAGAAAAACAAACTTGGGAGTTGTTCACTACCCAGGCCATTGTAATACTTAAAAGTACATGTAAAAGCATTATGACCCAATCAAGACTGTCTAGATATAGCTAGACCTAACAGAAGGAATCAACTTGAAAGAAATGTGTTCTTTCTATGGATATTGTATCAAAGTGTTCCACGTAGAACATTATTGTATGCAAATATTATGCAATATAACCTGATATTGATTCCAGTGAGCTTGGAATGATGAATGGAAGAGCTAACAAAGCAGAGATCTAAGCCTGTGACTTGCAAAACACACAGATCTCAAAAACAACCCCCAAACCTGCTGAACATTATCAGGGCTGGACTGAATCAAAAGCAGCCCTGACAAAAATGCTCAAACCAGCCCAGCTCCCTTAATCTCCATGCACAATCTCTCCTTTTCCATCCATTCATCCTCACTCTCGCCTTCACTCCTCCCTCTCTTCTCCATCACTGATTGTGTTTTCTCTACCTTCCACCCTCCTACCGCTCTTTCTCTCTCTCTTGAAGCTTCCCCGTGCCTGCTGCAATTAACCCTGTGTTGCTTGGGAAAGTGGCAGAGGTATCAGGAGAGCCCCCCTAACCTATCAAGCATTGGCAATGCCAATAGGTTTTGCTTAAGAATGAAAGTGCTTCTTGTGCCACAAATGTATTTAGTGACCTAAAAGTTCACCATACATGTACTCTGTCACTCAGCTTTGCACTCATGCATCCATTCATCCATCCATCCTGACTCATTCTTGCTTTCACCCTCCTAACCAACTGCAATATTACACATGCAAAGTCAACAAAATACGCACAATAAATTACAAGAATACAAGTAGATAAAAGAAAACCTGCTACCATCTCAACACGGCTGGCATATACTTGCAATAACGTAAGTAAACATAGCAGCGGATGTCCGACTTGCAGAGGTATTATAAATAGTCTATCATTGTTTTAAAGTTCCAGCATGGCTGCCACATTTAGGAACAACGTTTTGACTACCTTGGAATGGTAAAATAATGATACACCATTGACAACAGCATTTGATCATGTTTTTTTTGTTTAGAGGAGTGGCCACAAGGGATGTGGCGAACTGCAGATAAGATGAGAAGTAGTCAAGTGACCCATTAGCACTGTCTGGACAGCCGTAGCATCATCTTAAAAAATATTAATATGAAATTAAAAGAAGCAAATAAATGAAAGGGGAACTATAAAAGAAGAACATTGAAAAATAAAGGACTGGCCAACCAGCCGTGACACTGGAGAACACACATTTCAGGTAGATGTACACGTGATCAGAAAATGTAATAATTCCCGAACATAACTATGGCTCTAGCAGGATGGATCCAATGACCAAGTAAGAGAAAGACTTATTATTTTTTGCCTCAATTGTGTCCTAGACACCCTTTGAACTCAATCTCTTTTATCCTATGATCTGAAACAAAATGGTGGCTTTGTTGGACTCCAGAGAAAGAAGGCAGCAACAAGTAAAATTATTCTCTTCTCATTTTTTTTATGTTTTATTACGGTATGCATATTTATAAAATGTATAAAAACGCACAGTGATCTACTACAATGTGGGTATTTAGGTAAACAATGTAAGCGCAATAACAGACAGAAGACCATAACAGTAATATTACATAAATAGCCATCTCCAGGTACAAATGCCACGTACTGTTTTACATAATTGAATTGCATCTAGCCATATTCCTATCATAGGTCTGTCACAACATGTATATTGGATGCTTGTTCTTTTCAACGGGCGCTGATCCTGGGTGATGTAGGTCGACACATTTCAGCCCTTTTTTTATGTCTTCCTCAGGACTTAGCGGAACAGGTATTACCCAAACAATTGCCCAGTAAGTGAAAACTGTCTGATGAAGAACAGGTTATGCGACGGTGGAAGACACAATGATTGTGTCACCATGAAAACACCCCTTGTGGTTGCTTGCTTGGCCATGGGGAAAGTAGGTACCTGGACATGGCGTAGAGTCAAAGGAATGGGCTGGTCTGGCTCTCACATGTAACGAAGACACAGTGAATGTGTAACCTTTAAATCCTGAAATCATGCTGCAGTAGAAGTGTTTAGATCGCAGCTGTGAACCTAAACAGGCGTTAACGAACTTCCTCCGCCGTGTTCATTTACATTGCAAGAGAGCCAATGGTTGATGTGGATTGAACCATTACCCCATGCAGTACGCCGTCATGGATGGAAGCAGAATCTAAATCACTCAGACAGACCAATGGCAGAACAGACCTTACTCAAAGGCCCTCTAATGTACCTATATGGATATATAATTATATATATGGGTACATGTATTTTCTAATGATTTTCTTTCTTATAGGATCCTGGCAGACAGCTAAGAAGAGACTCTAGCAAGAATTATTAGTGCAAATCTTCTCCCCCTGCAGATGTCAGAGGGGATAACCACCACCAAACCCCTTCCGTACAAAGGTAATCTGTGATGTTTCATTTAACAAAATACTTATCTATAGGCTTTTATTATGAATAATAACAATCCATTCTTAAATGCCTTTGACTGTGCTTTTCTCAATCAATATGCCAGGCCTTTATTGTTACTTTTCATAATAAACATTCAAGCCTAAAGCCTTTATCATTGGCACGTCACCATAAACAACTCAAGTGCACTGTACTGAATGTGAGGTTTCCACAAAGCAACCACCCAGCATACAGTTGTAAAAGTACAAATGTATACAAAATAACAGTTGACAAAGAAAAATACTCTCTCTCCAGAGCCTAACAAGGATTATTGTAGTGTATATCTCCTTTCTCCATGGCTTGTTTGTGTGAATCACCAACACCAAAACTCTTGTCTAGTATGGTAATCTGTGAAATTCCATGTAACAATATACCTGCCTATAGGCTTTAGTACAGTTTAATTACACACATCCTTAAAAGCCTGCTGTCTTTAACACACATTTCGCAATAAGTAGGGCAGGCTTACCGACTTTGTTATAACATTTCATAATAAACAGTTCAAACCTACGAAATCTGACATGATTTTTCCCAATAAACCAATGAACCTTTTACTCTTTACCAATGTCTACATTTTACCCAACACAAGCCTATTCCAGTGCACATACACTAGCAACCATCATTCATAAAGTTATAAATGTAAAACTAAGCAGAAAAATACAGCTTGCAATACAATATATAACCTCTCTCACCAGGGCCTAATAGGAATGATCACATTGAAAACCCACAAGATTTGTCAGAGTGGGAGGCCAATGTCTGCCTACTCAAGTCTCTAGCCTGTCACACAATGTGATGACAACAAACTGTTACAGGTTTACTGGCTTTAACAAATGCGTTTCACAATTAATAAACTAGACCAACTGCCTTTGTCATAACGGTTCACCATAAGTAGACTAGATCTGCGGCATTGGATATAACGTTTCCCAGGCCTATATCTAATACCCAACTTAGGCCTACAGTTACAAGTGTAAGCTTATCCACAAGGCAATCATCAGACACACACAGCCTCATTTATACCTGGCTCTGGTGCAGCCAAAAAGGGGGTACACATGAGGAAAATATGCGTTCAGACTTCGCACTTTTTCCTCATATCTAAACCATTTCCGCACCAGCGCACACATAATGGAGAAATCTGCGTTTAAAACGTGCAGGACTGGGAAAAAGTGCGTTAAAAATGTGGTGTATTTTTCCTCTTTCTTATTGTGCTTTTTCCTTCGACCCTCTATTTATGGATTCCTGCTTTAGCTATAGGAAGGTGGGAGGACCAATTCAAAGACGGCCAAGATAGAGTTGACAGTTTAGGAGAGATTGTGCTGTTACAAATATTTCTTTCAATATATAGTGAAGGTTTTTTTTTTTTAATTAAACTTCAATTAGTTAATCACTGCAAGATTAACTCCAGGCGTAAAACAGACATGCCCCAAAATGTGTCACGGTCAAGTGTTATGTTCAGGTATTGGGAACCAAACCCTACAAAAGTTTCTAGTTTCCCCGACCTATCCTCTATCAAAAACTTACATTTTAAAAAAATGCTGCAGAGGGCGATAGGCTGTTTTATCCTGGTCTCGATCTGGAGGGTCATTTGATCCAGCACTAGTCCATACTTTAATCTCACCAAAGCATGCGCTCAACGTCCATAGGGCTGAAAAGGCTTTAGCCATCCACCCCCCTCGCTCCCACACTGTGTCTTAGCCCGGGCGGTTGCGCTTCCAGGGCACACACATCATTCGTGAGCATTGTGGGTTCAGCTGGGCAGACACCCGGCACCTTAACTCGGCCTCATCTTAATATTTCACAGGCATTTAATTAAAAGACCATTTTCCTGTCAGCCGAGGCTTTGTTTTTTCCCCATATCCCTTGCGTCCCCCACTCTACATATTCCTTCTAAATGTAAATAACTTTTGCTGCCACAAAGGTTATAGGATGATGCATGAAGTGGGGTGAAGGCTGAGGCTTTGATGAGGAGCTAGGAGTGAGTGGCAATGTGCTAGATAAGTGGGAGAATTGATTTATTGGAAAGTAACATTAGGCAAATGGAGAGGCTGAAAGTTTGTTGCAGGGTCAACAAAGCATTTAGTTCCTCCACAACTAATTAAAGCCATAATAGTATTAGTTTAATTGTATTGGAAACCCTCTTGCCAACCGTCAAGACAGTGGCGTAACGCAAAATGATGGAGCCCCTGTAGAATGTGATTAGAGGCCCATGAGTCTCTTATCTAACACTGAAATTCATTGGCCTTAGGCTGACTGGGCCCCCTAAAGGCCAGGAGTCCGCTGAAGGGTTGACGCCCTCCCTACACGGGCCTGTGTTCCGCTCCTGAATGGCAGGGCAGCAGAATGGATGGGCAGGACACTAAATAACAGAGCGCCACTGCCACAAGAAAAGAAACACAAGCACATGTTTAAGTTCCCAGGGAATTTAGGCGAGATTGGTCCAGCACAGTGTATTCTCAGGATACCAGTTGCTACCCTGGTGCCCAGTTAGACTAAATAAAGTGCTTGTAATGCTCCTCACTCCTATACTATAATTCATATAATCATTGGAGAACTACATGCCTTCTTCAATACGTAAAATATTTTAGTTTTATTATCCTCAATATACCAATTTATTGCATTCGATTTGATCCCATTGCCTAATGTTTTCTATTCATAACACTACTTTACATACAGCCAACATGAGTTGCGCGGTAACAAAACACTTTCTCAAGAATGTACCTGAAGCCAATATATACAATAATCAGAAATTCATATGCATACTTAGCAACAAATAGATATTTGTTCATTACACAAATCGTAAAGGTGACACCTTGAGAGCCAGTAATACATGTTGTGAACGGCATTTAGTGAAAATTAATAACATCTCAATATTATAATAATATTCATAGAGGGTTTCTTCCTTATGATAATGACAATGCGGTAGTTTTCTGTATCTATACATTTATTTCTAGTTTTATATTTTACATTTCTAAATGTTATTGCTTTTTCCACCTTAGCAGGCATCGGCCTATAATCCTTCAGAAAAAGGCATGCAAACCCTGGCCTGTGACCACAGATTTACTAATCAGTGTGCATCTCAACTTTCCACTTCTTTCTATGGTGTGATAAACAGCACTTCAACAGCATGTGTGCCAATAACAGAGTACACATTTAGATCACACACTTTTTGCAGCCTAACATTTTTTGCAGCATTTTACAGAGTATCAAAATTAACATAGAGTATCCCTGATACCACTGGAACATAGAGCACAATGCAGCTGCCCTTGTCAGTTCTGTGCCGTTAGGAGGTCAGTACAACCAAAGCCACCTATTTCTGTGCATTCACACCAAGTGCCTGAAGAAATAATTTTAGCCCATCTGTGCCAGCCCAGCGTATACCACAGGAAACTGACGTTCTATTCTTCAATCTTAACACATAGAGTTCTGGCCCATTAACACTCTCATTTTCAAACAGGCCCATTTTCCATTCCTATCCGTCTACTTCCAAATAACCTGCTCAAACATTCTTCTGGACTGTGCTGTGTAATCATCCTAGTTTGCACACCTCTACAACTCATGAACGACATCCTAGATGTGCATCCGCCAGGGGCCCTTGCCCGTGCACAGTGCCGACCAAGTCAGTTTACAGTGCTGAGGGGGCCAATTGGAGCTCGCCCCCCGCGCCGCAGGGGCCACGGTGGCTAATGTGTCAATAACATGCTGAGTATCTCAGGGTGCCTGGGAATACATCATGCATTCAGACAACTCACACGTCCTTTACACCGCTCACCCTGCACTCACAGCAATCGCACTGCACTTATGTCCAGGGCTGCCTTTAGGGCGGTGCGTCCGGTGCGGCTGCACTGGGTGCTGACCGAGGGGCTTACCTCTGGCGGGGGCTTTGTGATTAGCAATAACTCACAATTTGAAAACAGCTGCTACAGAGTTCCTTGTATGTTCACCTTTCAGGCAGCAATAAAAATGTCAAGATAACCCTTGTGATTAATGTTCCTGCTAGACCGAGAACTCAAGAGTTTTGTCCAGTGGCTCACCATATGGCAGCGCAGAGGGTTAATATGCCTGCTGCAAAGAATGCATACGGTGCAGATCACAGATCTGTATTCTATGTGCATAGTTGAGTGGATTACTGCTTTTGTCACAGAGATCCTTTTGTTCCTGCAGTTCCTAAGATAAAACCCTGATATAGAACAGTGACTGTTGCTGAACTGTCTTCAAAGAGCTGCATGCAAACTGCATAAAATAGGTTAGGGCGTTATGTTTTTTCCCCCCCAGTCTTTCATTATATATTCCTAATGTTGCTAAAGAGGGTTAGTTTCAGTAGCTATACATTCTGCTTTAAAACTACGGAAATGAATGTGAGAAAGGGGCTATGGAGAGATGGGGGGCACTTTGCCCCGGTGGTAGTGAGGGAATCCGAAGAGGAGGTCATGGGGCAGAGGGGGCGCAAAACATGATTGTTACCAGTGCTAAAGCCGGCCCTGCTCACGTTGTTACCCCTGCGCTTACTCTGCACTCACATGAGCACACCACTCACCCTAACTTTCCATGACACTCTACTCACCTGTCACTCACTGCTCACCCTGCACTCAATCACAAACAAGCACATCGCTTACCATGGATTCACTTGTCCCCCTCTGCACTGTCACCTGCACCCAAATGGGCACATCACTCCCCTGAACTCACATCATTCACCCTGCACTCATTTCTCTCACTTCTCTCACCCTACTATCACACAGGTATATCACTCACCCTGCACTTACATAGGCACTCCTGTCACTCACATAGGTACACCACTACCTTGCGCTCACACCTCTCAAACAGTCACATCACTCACCCTGGAATCGCACTACTCACTAGAACTCCTTCAATCAATCAATCAATCAATCAATCAATCATTCATTTGTAAAGCGCACTACATACCCGCGAGGGTCTCAAGGAGCTGGGGGGGGGGCGCTGCTGATCAAACAGCCAGGTCTTGAGTATCCTCCTGAAGGTCGGCAGGTCTTGGGTCTGTCGTAGGCTCAGTGGGAGGGTGTTCCATGTCTTGGCGGCGAGGTGGAAGAAGGATCTCCCACCGGTGGTTGTTCTTCGGATGCGCGGGACGGTGGCGAGTGAGCGGTCGGTGGAGCATAGCTGGTGGTTGGGGATGTAGGAGAGCCGTCTGTAGAGGTAGGCTGGGCCGGTCTTGTGGAGTGCTTTGTGTGCGTGGATGGGGAGCTTGAAGGATATCCTCTTGTTGACGGGGAGCCAGTGCAGGTTTCTCAAGTGGGGGGTGATGTGGCCGTGTCGTGGTACGTCGAGGATCAGTCGTGCCGATGCGTTTTGGATGCGTTGTATTCATTTGATGAGTTTGGTCGGGGCTCCCGCGTAGAGGGCGTTTCCGTAGTCGAGTCTGCTGCCGACGAGGGCCTGGGTGACTGTCTTTCTTGTATCTGTCGGGATCCATCTGTAGATCTTGCGGAGCATGCGGAGGGTGTTGAAGCAGGAGGAGGAGACGGCGTTGACGCTTGGTCATTGAGAGCATTGAGTCGAGGATGATTCCCAGGTTTCGTGCGTGGTCGGTGGGTGTCGGGGCTGCCCCCAGTGCCGTCGACCACCAGGAGTCGTCCCAGGCTGAAGGGTTGGAGCCGAGGATGAGGACCTCCGTCTTGTCCAAGTTCAGCTTCAGACGGTTGATCTTCATCCAGTCGGTGATGGCCTTCATTCCTTCGAGGAGGTTGGCTTTGGCAGTGATGGGGTCCTTGGTGAGGAGAGGATCATTTGAGTGTCGTCGGCGTAGGAGATTATTTTGAGGTCGGGCTGTCGGGCGACGTGTGCAAACGGGGCCATGTAAATGTTGAACAGTGTCGGGCTGAGGGAGGATCCCTGGGGTACACCGCAGATGATCTTGGAGGCTTTGGAATGGAATGGGGGGAGGCGGACGCTCTGGGTTCTGCCAGAGAGGAAGGAGGTGGTCCATTCCAGAGCCTTGTCTCGGATCCCTGCGGGATCTCTCACCCTCTCACCCTGCACTCACACGGGCATAGTGCTCAGTCTGCACTCAAACAGGCGCTCCATTTACCCATCACTTTACAGCTCAATATGCCTGCACACAGGCACAATGGTCTGCCAGAATTCGCACAGTGCAGAAGCAAATTTGACCCAAATGTTTTTAAAAAATTACCGGGAAAGAGTTTACTCTCCCCCAAACCACCTACAAGAAGTCTGTTTACTCGTTCACCTCGCTGGAATTTAGGAGAAGTATCACACCCCGCCTCTGAAAAAGATCTTTAGCTGCCACTGATGAGCAGAACTGGTAGTGTACAGAGGAGGCAGTGTAGGAGTAAAGTGTGCACTGTGTAATTGTCATTTTTCATCTACTTCAAGTCACAGTCCTACTTCAGTGGCCATTATTATTCATTCATCCCATGATTGAAAATCGCGTCTTATAAGGAGGCCTGCACCTTTGGGAAGGCCCCAAGGGGGATAGAAGGCATGTGTGTAGAGGAATTATGGGTCAGCCAGTGTCCCCTAGTTAGGCACTGTAGGGCTTCCCGGGTCAAGCAGGAGAACCCTTGTGATAGGGGCACCCCTAATGGCGTTAATGATAGTATTTTCGTCTGGCTCAACAGAGGTGTAGAAGTCCATGTTTCCTCTAGCTAACCATCGGGAGAGCCATTGCAACTGGGCCACAAAGACATAAAGCTCAAAAGTCGGGCCACCTAAGAAGCTGTCTGCAACCGAAAGGAGCTGTTATTTCGTTAGGGTTATCCTTCACCAGCTGATATGCATACATGCCAACATTTCAGAAGAGCAAAGTGGGAGATTTTTTAGAAAAAATCGGGAGAAAGGGGCTTTGAATCGGGTTACTGTCATGTATGGGCCTTGGAAGTGTGCTGCTGCAGGATCGGACATTTGAAACACAAATGCACGTTTTTTTCTTACCTTTCAGAAGCATGGAGCGCAAAGGCAGGCAGAGAAATGCAAGTGTTGTGCACTGGCCTGGCAGGTTAACCCATTGAAACGCCGATTTGGCCGCAATCTCTTCCATTTCCTTTGAGGGGGTTTGTTAAATTAAGAAGAAAAGATTTCAAGAGGTTAACCTTAAAGCCTGGTGGAGCTTGTTGAGGCAAGATGGCGACTGCACGGACGGTTGTGTGAGCCGGATCTTCATGCCCCACGCTTTACACTGACGACAATGCGCTGGGAAGTTAAGCACGGCAACTAAAAATCAAGGAAAAGACTTACCCTGCGCAGCAGTATGTTCTGGTGTGCCCGGTCTGGCGCAGCGGCTTCTCGTATCTCCATGTTGCGGCTCCTTGAGCTGATTTGGCGGTCTTCCGGGTTTCTACATGCAAGGAGCCTCGGAACTGGAGGGTTGGCTGACCTGGCGGACTTGGCTGCGGTGATGCTTCCGAAAGCAGGACGTGGAAGAACCCGAAACCCTGTGGTTGGAGGCAGTGTCGGTACAGCAACGGGGAATTCCAGACGAGCTGGGAAAAATGGCAGTGTGGGAGAGCTAGCAGCTGAAAGAAGCGAAAGAAGAGAAAGCACACACGGTGACAATACCGGTAAGCGGACTGTGCCCTCTTTTATCTATCGGGGAAAATGAAAAGACAGCCCACCCCTTCATACACTGGCCCTTTTAAGGAGGCAGATGGACAGATTAGCAAAGGCTACCAAACCGGGGACACGCCTGATAACATTAATATCCTAAAAGAAGGGAAAAGGGATAAGGAAAGAGACAACAGGGAAGGTGGCTAGTCTACTTGGGATATATGTGAGCCTGTGTTTAGCCAGAATACATTGGTTGGTAAAGACTCTGTTAAGGACATTTGAGCTGTAGTTAACACAGCAAATGGTCAACAAGGCGAACCGTCCTATGTGGATAAGTCAAATGGGCAAAGTGATATTACCATTCAGAGGCTGGTTAAGGAAATTGATTCAGGGGATAATTGTGTTTCCCTATCAGACCCCTCTGATACTTCTGAGGATGAGACTGATCCAACGACCAATTCAAATCGGAGGAGGGGTTTCCCAGACAGCGGCCATAGTGGAATTAGCAGCTTCCATCTAGATGGAGCAGATACACCGGGCACACCAGGAAGCAGTCCGAGAACGGTACGCAAGAGGGGTGAAGCAGTTGACAAACTCAGAGCTATCAAAAACGCTGAAAGCACCAATGCCTTGTAGTGGGACTATTCTTTTTTGTCTGAATCCGCGCCAAGAGGTGAGGCCATAGGGGTGCAACCATGTGAAAGCCATTAGAGATCAGAGGACATCTCATTAGCGGTCATATACCAGAGCATAATGGCCCGGGAGGAGACCCAGATAGAGTGTCAGCGTACGCAAGGTGCTTGCCGGAAACTCCAGAATTCAGTTTAAAGGATTGCAAAATCGTGCAGAGAATTTGAGGAAAGATTCAATGAGGCAGAAACACAGATCTCCAATCTCGAGGATGAACTTGCAGCGCAAAAGGTGGCTATGGAAGCACTGCGGTCATCGAAAGATGATAATCTATGGAAACTGACAGACCTTGAGATTCAACCTCGGCGCAACAATTTGCGGGTTTTGGAAATGCCAGAGGGTGTTGAAGGGCTAGAGGCGCAAAAATTAATTGTTGAGCTCTTTTCCGAAGCCATCCCAGGGTTGTCGCAATGGGATTGTGTTGCCGTGCGGGAATAAATGGAGGGAAACTGCGTCGTGAGGGCTTTATTGATCTCAAGACCCGTTTCCTACGGGAAGCCAGTCCTTTAGTCAAATAGAAATAACAACAGGGGATCGGGCGGTGACAGTCTCAGGTCCCAGGTCCTGGCCTCGTCTGCACTACATCAGAGAATCCAGTCGTCATCGGTTTGACAGGCTCCATGGGGTTCAAGACGCCAACCCAAAAGGAAAAGAAGCAAAGGAACTAGTGTGAGTGTATGGTACAGGCTATGTTGAGGGGAGGGAAGTGAAGGAACACCGCCACACCATGAGTCACGTCTAGGGGAATAAATGTGCTTGTGTGAAGGGTAAGGTGCAAGCAGGAGAAGTAGAGAGGGCCAGGTTCACTCCACAGGGTTCTCCCTCCTCCCGACCCAACCCGAAAACCGTTGTTGTACCTGGCTTAGCCACGCTCCTCCGGGAGTGTGGCGAGGCGAAGCGTAGTGCCGTTGGCCTCCGGGCTTTCCTGCGGCTCCTCGGGGCTCCTTAGCCCGGCTCGGTTTCCTCTCTGGCAATTTCCCTCGTCCTTCGTCCACGGCGTTCTCTGGCTCCCATTCTTCCTCCTCCAGGGTGTTTCTCCACACCGACGTCAGGGATTCCCTCCTGCTTATTGGGCCAGGACTGTAGACGTCATCAGGGGGTGGGCGTTTTTCTGGAGGACGTTCCCAGTTAAAGGTGCAGTGTTGAAAAAACGCTGTCCCTTCCTGCATGGGATAGGAGGACGTGTACCACTCGTCCTGCTGTAAGGAGACAAGAAGGGCAGGGTGGGGTGTCACAGTCCACCTGTCAGTGATTTGTTAGTTTTCAGACTCTGCCACCCCCGCCTCATCACACACCTCCCCACCAGGATTTTCCCGATCGGGGAGAGGAAAAACCCGGGACAGATAGTCAGCATTACCGTTGTCCCTTCCGATGGTTTACTTCGAATGCAAATGGCTGCCGGGACAGAAACCAACGGAGGACCCTTGGGTTATGAGTCATGTTTCTACACATCCATTGCAGAGGAGCATGGTCGGTATATAGTGTAAAAGGACGACCCTCAAGGTAATATCTGAGTTTGTCTATGGCCCATTTCACAGCTAAACACTCCTTCTCTATGGTGGGGTATTTGATCTCTCTGGGGAATAGCTTCCTACTAATGTATAGAATAGGGTGTTCTACACAATCCTCTGTAATCTGGGACAGTACAGCCCCCACCCCATAGTTCGAGGCGCCAGTGTGTAATATGAATGGTTTTGTAAAGTCTGGAGATGACAACACTGGACTGGTCGTGATGGTTTTTTTAAGGGTCTGGAAGGCTTTCACCATCTGTTTAGTCAGGTGTAGTAGGCTTTGGGGCCTCGCATTTTTACTCAGGGTATCTGTTAGAGGAGCTGCTACCTCGGAAAACTGAAGGATGAAGCGACGGTAATGGCTTATCAAGCCTAGAAAGGCCCTCATTTCTCTTTTGTTGCTGAGGAAGGGAGTCTCTGCAATGGCCCGTATCTTCTCTGCCTGGGGGGCTATCACTCCATGTCCCAACACGTAACCAAGGTATTTGACTTTTTGGTACACGACCCTGGACTTTTTAGAATTGATATGTAACCCCGCCTGTTCTAAAGCTTGTAGGATCGTCTGCAGATGTTCCAGATGTTCTCCCCATGACCTGCTGAATATTACAATGTCATCAAGGTAGGCTGAACAAAACGCTTGATGGTCTTGGAGCACGGTAATCATCAGCCCTTGGAATGTGGCTGGGGCTCCGTGTAGGCCGAAGGGTAGCACCGTAAACTCATAGAGACCCTCAGAGGTGGAAAAAGAGTCTTCTTGTGATCTTCTTCACGTAGGGGTACCTGCCAGTAACTTTTGGTCAGGTCTAGCGTAGTTATATATGTGGCGTCACCCAACTTTTCGATTAGCTCATCTATCCTGGGGATAGGGTAGGCATCAAAAGTGGAGATGGAGTTTAGGGCCCTGAAATTCATGCAGAATCGGGTCGAGCCGTCAGGTTTGGGTACCATCACAATTGAAGATGACCACTCGCTTTTTGAGGGCCTAATAACCCCAAGTTGTTGCATGTCTTGTACTTCCTTCCTGACGGCTGCTCTCTTTGCGGCAGAGATTCTGTACGGTCTTTGTTTTATGATCTTTACCCCAGGTGTCTCTATGCGATGTTCAGCCAACGTCGTCTTTCCGGGGGTGTCGGAGAACAGTGAAAAAAAGGGGGCTAGGGCTTCGAAGAGGGTGGACATGTCTCTTTCTGACAGGTCATCATTGACAAGGAGTTGGTCTAATGTGGTAAGACTGGGTGAGGTCGAGGGTAAGGTCAGATGAGCTGTTTTAGGTAACGGGCCCAGCCATTTTTTAGAAGGTTTATATGGAATGTTTGCTTCCTGGCGGGAGTCATCTGTACCTGGTATGTGGTTTTTCCTAGGATCCCCACGATCTTGTATGGACCCATCCATTCTGATTGGAACTTCTTCGTGGAGGAAGGGAGAAGCACTAACACCCAGTCGTTCAGGGACAAGGTCCTCCATCTCTTTCCCCTGTTGTAAAAGGATTTTTGTTTCTCTCTACTTAGGTCTAAATGGGAATAGGCCAGATCTCTCAGCTCTCCTATCTTCATCTTAAGTTGCTGGGTATATTCCAGAACTCCTCGGGTTTCTTCTAGTTCCTCTTTCTCCCATGTTTCTTTAGTAATTTCGAGCAACGTTCTTGGTTGTCTCCCATAAAGCATTTCAAAGGACGAACATCCCAAACTGCTCTGGACTTGGGATCGAATTACATAGAGTGCCAGAGGTAAGAGGTGATCCCACTCTCTGCCCTCCACCGCTAGCATTTTCATCAGCGTGACCTTCAGGGTCCCATTGTATCTCTCAACAAGGCTATCTGGTTGAGGATGATATACGGAGGTTCTTATATGACGAAGATCCAAGGTGTGACATATCTCCGTCATTAGTCGAGAAACTAATGGGGTACCCTGATCACCTTGGGAAAACCTACCCTTAAAAAGAGTTCTATGAGCTTGTCAAAAATGTTTCGGGCAATAGGGTTTTTTAAGGGGAAGGCTTCTGGGTATCTGGTCGCGTAGTTCTCGATTACAAGGGCATACTGGTTCCCTCTTTGTGTTTTTGGTAAGGGGCCTATCAAGTCCATTCCCACCCTCTCGAAGGGGTTACCCACTATTGGCAGAGGTTGTAGGGGAACTGCTGGGGGTCTTTGTGTGTTTTTCTTCTGGCATACCTCACAGGTTTGGTAGTGTGTTTTGATGGCCTTATAGACCCCAGGCCAATAGAAGTGTTGTAGTACGTTTTGGGTTGTCTTTTCGGCCCCATGTGTCCGACTGTGAGGTGGGAGTGTGAGAAAAAAGTATGGGGATGGTCGTCTATGGTGCCCTTGCGGTACAATAACCCGTCCTTTATATAAAAAATTAGGGTAGGTGGGAGACGTGTCATCTTGTTTTTGGTGTGCGTGTTCCCAAGCTTTAAATAAGTATCTATCATTGGCTTGGGCAAACAGAAAACTAGGGTCCAGAAGCCATGGTTCGGGAGTTATTAGGGCGGGCAAAGGTGATCCGAATTTATTTTCGCCCCTTCCTCTCGCCTCTCTTGAACTTATGGTTCTAAGGAACATGTTAAAAAACTCTGGGTTCCCAATGTTCCCTTCCCCTTGTACAATTTTTATTTTATGTATGGGTTTTCTGCCCTGATACGCGCCCACTGTTATGCTTGCGCTCTTGAATTGATCTGTTAAGTCGTATGTCGCACAGTATTAGTGGTTTGACAGCTAAACCTATATGGTCATATTTGTGTGTTTTGCAAATTCAATAAAGAAATTTAAACCATAAAAACTGGGTTATGCGTTCCTATTATTAACTCTTCAGGCAGGGTATTTAGAACTCCCACCCGGACGTCACAGGGGGTACCTTGAGGAGGACAAAGTCTCACAGAGGCAAGGGGATAGGGTTTCACATCTCCGTGAACACATCGTATGTGCACCGTCATATGGGGAATGATTTGGGCTGGATGTATGAGGGCTCCTTGTATGACCAACTGTCTGCACCCCGAATCTAACAATGCTTTTACCGCCCTCCATTTACCCGCACACTTACGTAATATGCACTACCCATTTCGGCCGTATACAGGATGTTTTTTTGGATATAACCCACCTCCATGGGTTCCTCCGTTGGTTTGCGTCTGCGACATAGGCGTGCAATATGGCCCCAGTGCCCACAATCAAAACATTGTGGGCCCCTGAAGGTCGGCATCTCGGGTTTATGTGGTTTTATTCTGGCTGTTTCAGTGAAGTGACACTGTTTCTTCCCAACCTTCATGGGGGAGGCCCGACTGTTTTTTTTCTGCCTCCCAAACAGGGTTTTTGGGTTGTGCTCTCGAAAAGGTAGTAGCCATTTCGATGGCTAACTTTGGTGTGAGGTGGGTGTGTTGTTTTAGCCACCTGTGAGTGTTGAAGGGGAGTGCCTCAAGAAATTGTTCCAGATATATTCTGTTCATAATTTCTTCCTTTGAGCTTATGTTGGGCCTCAACCACTTGTCTGCGGCCATTTTGAGCCAAAAGAACAGCGTTTTCGGGTTTTCCCTAGGTGTGCCCTTCTCTCTTCTGAATCGCACCCAGTATGCCTCCACATCGAGGCCGAAATGATCCAAAATGATATCCTTTATCTCCGAGTATGGAGTGTCTCCTGTGGCGTTGGCAACCTGATACGCTGCCTGGGCCTCCCCTGTCAGCAGGGGGGCCTAAAAGAAGGGCCACTTCTCTTCAGGCCACCCACATGCTGGAGCGGCGCATTCACAATTCATCAGAAACTCATCAGGGGCCTCCCCAGCCATGTACTTCTGTAGGGAGACCCCGGAGGATCCGTGGGGTGAGCCTCTAGTTTCTCTCTGAAACTGGGTTGCTGGTTCAGTTACCAGTTTTTGTAGTCCTTCTATTTGGGCAGTTATTGTGTCCTTAAAGATGTCACGGTCGGCTTGGGCCGATGTCATTTGCCGTTCCACCGCCTATCCCAATTGTTCCTGGCCCTTCACAAGGTGTTGAATCAGCACATCCATCATATGGGTACTGACGGACGTTGTTATGCCCGCATTCTCCACCAAATGTTGCTGTGTGGGAATAAATGGATGGAAACTGATAGAGAGGGATTAATTGATCTCAAGACCCGTTTCCTACGGGAAGCCAGTCCTTTAGTCAAATAGAAATAACAACAGGGGATCGGGGCAGTGACAGTCTCAGGTCCCAGGTCCTGGCCTCGTCTGCACTCCACGAGAGAATCCAGTCGTCGTCGGTTTGACAGGCTCCACGGGGTTCAAGACGCCAACCCGAAAGGAAAAGAAGCAAAGGAACTAGGGTGAGTGTATGGTACAGGCTATGTTGTGGGGAGGGAAGTGAAGGAACACCCCCACACCGTGAGTCATGTCTAGGGGAATAAATGTGCTTGTGTGAAGGGTAGGGTGCAAGCAGGAGATGTAGAGGGGGGCCCGGTTCACTCCACAGGGTTCTCCCTCCTCCCGACCCAACCCAAAAACCGTTGCCGTACCTGACTTAGCCACGCTCCTCCAGGAGCGTGGCGGGGCGAAGCATGGTGCCGTTGGCCTCCGGGTTGTCCTGCGGCTCCTCAGCCCGGCTCGGTTTTCTCTCCGGCAATTTCCCTCGTCCTTCGTCCGCGGAGTTCTCTGGCTCCTGTTCTTCCTCCTCCCCGGTGCTTCTCCACACTGACGTCAGGGATTCCCTCCTCCTTATTGGGCCAGGACCGTAGACGTCATCTGGGGGTAGGCGTTCTTCTGGAGGACGTTCCCAGTTAAAGGCGCCGTGTTGAAAATACCCAGTCTCTTCCTGCATGGGATAGGAGGATGTGTTCCACTCGTCCTGCTGTACGGAGACAAGAGGGGCAGGGTGTCACAGTCCACCAGTCAGTGATTTGTTGATTTTCAGCCTCTGCCTGCCCCCGTCTCGTCACATATTGGAATCAGGAGTTACAGAGGGCACACAGGTTTCCTTTAACTCAGCATATAAAGCCAGGCCAGAGCACTCCTAGACCCAGAGCAAGTTTGATCTCAATTAACAACTTTCTGGCTCGAGAGTCTGTCTACGATCTTGCACATCCAGACCGAAAGAAAACAGGGAAAGGGATTGAATTTTTTGTACGTCCTGATTATTGTCCTTTGATGGTGGGGAAAAGATGGCAACTATGTCAACTTACTTTCAAGGCAAAGGGGCTCAAGCTTATTTGTGAAGTCCATCCAAACTCAAAGTTATATATAACAAACAAGTGCGATTTTTTATCACAGAGTTTCAAGCTAAATAATATTTGCAGTCCTTATAAAATGGCTACAGTGCTAAATCATTTTGGTATATAGGTGGTGGTGATAGGGTGGGGGGGTTTCTTTCTTCTATGTTTGCACCCCTATGTTGTCTCTTTACACGGGGTATTTGATCCCCTCTCTAGTCTTGGCAATAGGGGCATGGTAGTTAAAGGAATGCACTAACTGGACGGGGCAGGGAGATCCGGGGGGGCAGGAGCTTGATCCATCTCAGGGACCATTGGTCCTCAAAAGCCTCTTTTCAGGGTAAGGGTATGGGGGGCAGGGCTTCGGCTGAAGCCCCACACAGGTGGAGAAAGTGAGGGATATGGGGTGAGAGTTGTGGGGGGCCACTTGGGTGTGGCGTGGAATGTAGAATAAAACAATCCATGAGAGTTCAAGAGTCAAAAAAAGAGAAGTGTACACATGTAAATCATATGGCCTTTGATCAGTCAGACATATCGATCTATGATTGGGGATAGGAAATGTCCTTCGGGATTGCGTATTTGTTCCGTTAATGTATGTGGGCTGAATAATTATGGGAAGAGACAACGGGTGGCTGCAGAGCTGCGGGTGATCCAGTCAGACTTGGTCTGTATTCAAGAAACTCACATCCCATGGTGTAAACGCAACCGGTTAGCTGAGCTTGGATATTCCGTGTTGATAAGCACACAACAATCTACCACAAACCGAGGGGTAGCGGTACTGGCTAAAAGCGCAGGGTACGGGATGAGCTTTAGCAGATAAACAAGGGCAGTGGGTCATTATTGAATGTACAGTAGGGAATGTCAGATCTACTGTATGTTCAGTATATGGCTCCAATTTGGATGAATCAGCAGTGTTAGAGGGGTTGAATGTCGAATTAGCATCATGGCCGACTCCTCTGATTCTGTGTGGTGACTTTAATATACATTTGGAGCCCCAGGGTTTACAGTTAGACATTAAAAATTAAAAGGGTAGGAAGCCCAAAGTGTTTAAGGCTCTCCAGCATTTGGTGGTGGATCATGGGTTGGCAGATGCTGGGTAACTTTACGACTTCCTGATCCAGGCTATACATTTTATTCACACCCACATTAAAAATTAGTTAGGTTACATTATTATTTTGTTATTGGCAGCAGCTAAAATACAAGTCTTCCCTCGGATTAAGGCGGATCATGGCCCCTTAGTTCTTGATATACAGGCAATTAGTACAGGATCGAAGGCTAGATCCTTTACATTTGATAGGAAATTGTTGCTGGATGAGACATTCATTGTGCAAATGAAAGAGTGAATCAGGCAGCTTTTACTCATTAATCGTAATTCTACCACATGGGGATATATTTGGGATGCTCTAAAGGCTGGGTTCAGGGGAGAGACCCTTAGTTTTGGGCTACACAAACAGAGACAGCTGAAGATGGAGGTGCAGGAATTGTATTCAAAACTTACAATAGCTGAAGAGACGCTCATGCAGGGAATACAAGCAAAAGCGGAAATTACATTATTGCAAAATGAGGTCGCACGCTGTAAAGCTAAAATCAACCTGCAGTGGAGTAAAGCAATAGCCATCAAACACACTCTTAATAAAGAACAAAGATATGAATATGGTGAAGCAGCAAGGCGCTGCCTGGCACAAGGGTTACTCTCAAGGGAAGTGGGACAAAGAATTAAGGGCATGTTAGACAAACATGGTAATGTGGTAGATACCCCTGATGGGATCCTTAGTGTTTGTTTGAAAGTATATATCTAGGAAACTTATTCAAATAAAACAAAAATATTTTAAACAAACTGACAAAGACAAATATACGTGACTGTGCATTATGTAGTCATTGTACCCAAAAATAACCTTAGAAACAATTTTGTGATTTCTCTGTTTTTATTGTCTTATTTTATCAAATTTCTTGTTTTATGTACATATCTACAGAATATACAAGATGTCAATTCTTGTCTCTTACAATGCTATCTCTTATACAGACTATTACTCTCATGAATACTGAGTCATTATTCTTTAGACATATTCATTCTGTTCAATCTTGGCCAAAGAAAAAACCTTTTTTGATATGGCTCTATTTAATTAAGTTGATAAATTACTTTACACTTGATATCAACAAAAATATTCATTGAAAACATGGCTTCATTAAATCTACGCGCGTTTCGGCGTTCAGCCTTCCTCAGGTGGCCATGATTCTTTAACTCCTAAGATATAATAAGAAGAGACAAACTCTGGTCATTTATATACAATAACTAACTAAGATGCACAGTTAACCAAAAAAACAAATCAAAGACACATAATTCTATTAATTATACATTGTTTACACATTTATCCCAATTATTTACACTTCAAATCTGCAATTCGTGGTGTCTCAAACCAGCATAAGTGGAATGCAAACCCCTGAGTATATGGGGGGGGAGGAGGGGGAGAGGGAAGGGGGGAGGAAAGGGGGGGGAAAAAGGGGAGTTCTGCTGGTTTGAGACACCACAAATTGCAGATTTGAACTGTAAATAATTGGGATAAATGTGTAAACAATGTATAATTAATAGAATTATGTGTCTTTGATTTGTTTTTTTGGTTAACTGTGCATCTTAGTTAGTTATTGTATATAAATGACCAGAGTTTGTCTCTTCTTATTATATCTTAGGAGTTAAAGAATCATGGCCACCTGAGGAAGGCTGAACGCCGAAACGCGCGTAGATTTAATAAAGCCATGTTTTCAATGAACATTTTTGTTGATATCAAGTGTAAAGTAATTAATCAACTTAATTAAATAGAGCCATATCAAAAAAGGTTTTTTCTTTGGCCAAGATTGAACAGAATGAATATGTCTAAAGAATAATGACTCAGTATTCATGAGAGTAATAGTCTGTATAAGAGATAGCATTGTAAGAGACAAGAATTGACATCTTGTATATTCTGTAGATATGTACATAAAACAAGAAATTTGATAAAATAAGACAATAAAAACAGAGAAATCACAAAATTGTTTCTAAGGTTATTTTTGGGTACAATGACTACATAATGCACAGTCACGTATATTTGTCTTTGTCAGTTTGTTTAAAATATTTTTGTTTTATTTGAATAAGTTTCCTATATATATACTTTCAAACATTTACTTTAGACCCTGATATAGGAAGCTTAATTAGGGGTACCCTTGTTATAGTGCATTATATGGGGATCCCTAGTGTTTTCCATGATTTTTTCAAGGGATTAAACACCAGAGATGGTTCAGCTGCACAGGCAAGTGAGAGCTTGCTACCGAATATTAATTTTGAAATATTATGTCAACAGGATGTAGATATGCTAGAGGCACCAATAATTATGGAGGAGCTCGAGTTAGCCATCAACAGTCTTGCTAATGGTAAAGCGGCAGGACCTGATAGACTTCCACTCGAAGTATATAAAACTTTTTTTCAAGAGATAAAATATGATATGTTGATAACATTTCAGAAAGCACAGCTAGAGGCAGCTCCACTATCATGGGGTGAAGTAAGCATAATCGTTTTTAAGAAAAAAGATAAGCAACCCGATCTCCCAGGGTCCTATCGACCCATATCATTGCTGAATTGTGATGGCAAAATTTATGCCAAAATACTCGAGACCCGGTTGGCGAAAGTTATCTCTCCCCTCGTGTCAGTTCGGCAACACAGGTTTTTACCTGGGAGGAGTACTGTTAACCATATTAATAGGGTGATAACTCTACTAGATGCTGCTAACACTCAGGGTAATAAATTTAGTTTGATTCTTTTAGACGTGGAAAAGGCGTTCGACTGGGTCGCGTGGGATTTTTTATGGGTAGTTTTACGACGGTTTGGCTTTCATCCCGGTTTTGTGAAAGCGATACAGGTTTTATACCGAACTCCTACTTCTAAAGTCTGTATAATGGGCTTAGAGTCTGAACCTGTTTACATCACCAGAGGTACAAGACAGGGATTTCCGTGCTCCCCTTTGTTGTTCTCAATGTATATTAAGCCCTTTTTAATTACGATAGAGCAAAGTTTGAGGATTGAATCCGCTATTTGTAGAAAAGAGCAGTATCGGGTTCTTGCGTATGCAGACGATATAGCGGTGGTAACATCTAACCCTAGTACTGGTATGCCTGAGATAGAACAGCTAGCTCAGAGATATGGCTCGGTTTCAGGGTATAAACTTAATGTGTCTAAAACACAGATCTTGTGCATAAATCAAGACTGCAGCAAAGATCCTAGGGTTATGGATGAGGTATCATATCTGGGTATTATATTAAGGACATGCTTGAAGGCACTAGTGGAGGTTAATTGGGGGTCTATCTTAACGACAGACAAACAACAACTAGATCGCTTTGAATGTTTACTCTTGTCGCTGGTCGGGCGCTGTAATATTTTTAAAATGATGATTTTACCTCTGGGTTTATAATATTTTAGATCAGTCCCATTAGAACTCACCCGCCTTCAGCTGCAATCACTTCAGTCAATCTGTGCTAGATTTTTATGGGCCCAAGGGAAATCCCGAAGAGCAATGCGCGTAATGACGCTACCCCGGGAAAAGGGTGGGTGGGCAGTTCCGGATTTTACGCTATATTATTATGCATGTATTCTTCAGAATATGCAAATTTTATTAACGGGAGAAGAAGTTTCTAATTTTGCTGAATTACCATCTATCTATCAAATGCTGTTGGGTGCTGATGCTAAGAGCCGACTAGTTGTGATTTTGGAATGCAGCTATTATAAAAAAACTCGGTTCAAGGTATTAAGCGCTGCTTAGAAGGTTTGGAAGGTTTTCCGGAAATATTATCAAATTGAGGGGGTCTCGTACTACACTCCCACATCCGCCTCGGGTTTACTCCCGGCAATCTTTTGGGATAGAACTATGGACAGATGGAGAAGCAAAGGGACCCTGCATGTTTGTGATTTTTCTACTAATGGGAGTTTAGCATCATATGATTTTTTTAAGTTTCTGCAAATTTGTGACTTTTTATGTAAAAAGCGGCGGATACTAGGGCCAAATCCTGTTGTAGAGGCTATTAGAAAATACTCCCGCATTGGGACCTTATACAATATCTTGTTTGATACTCAGAAGGATGATTTAGAGGCCCAAAATCTCAAATGGGACAACAGGCTAGGATGCCAGGGCACTCGTGTTGAGCAATCTATTGATGTGGCGGGGTAGATATTATTATCGGCTTATCTACGGTCACAGCACTATAAGACGGTGTTTAATCTGTACCATACCCCCGCCAAAATGCTTAAATGGGGAGGGGCTAACGATGGAAAGTGTTTTCGATGTGGCGTAGATGCGGCAGATATTGTACACATATTTTATACATGTGGGTGCCTGTCCAAATTTGTGTAGCATATTGAGAAATTCCTCGGGGAAATAACTGGGGCAGTCATAAATATCTCAGCCTCTGCCATGGTTTGAGGGATGAAGGTGAACGCGCAGGTGGGACTCACATCATACAAGCATCGCTACATAATCTTCCTGGCGACGGCGGTAGCTAGGTTCTGTATTGCTTCTATGTGGGTTCAGAAGGATGCCCCTACCTTTGAGCTGTGGAGAGCTAGATTTTATACCATTTTCAATCTTGAATACAGTTTATATGCTCTCAAAGGCTCTGGTAGGAGAAAGTTGGGTATGCAGATATGGGGCCCCATGGATGCACATATGACGGACTGAGTACCTATTGTTAATAGCCATGTATGATGTATTTATTCATATATATGTAACATCTTTTTTGTCTACTTTTAAGATTCGGATGAATTTAAGTCTTTGTATCTTCTTTTACCAGCTTTTACTAAGACTGTGTTAATGAATTATGATGTGCACTTGTCTTATCATGGATTGAAATAAAAAAAAATTAATACAAAAAAACCAAAAAAAACTCAAAGCCTGCCATGGATTCAAAATTATCGAGCTCTGATTGTATGGCCAGTAGAGAAGCATTTTGTGAGGCAATGGGAAAAAAGATATCATCCGCGAACAATGATATTGTATATGTTCCTTTAAATCAACCTGGAAATCTCAGGATTGACCCTTATCCGCACTGCTGGGGGTTATATACAAAGCGCAAAAGGCATGGGAGAGAGGGGATATCCCTGCCTTGTCCCCTTCATCAACTCGAAAAAAATCTGAGGATTTACCATTAACGAGTACCCGGTTTCTAGGTCTATGATAATTAGCCTTTTCATTTTATGAAAATGGTCCCCGAACTCAAAGTGATGAAGGGTAGTTATTAAGAATGCCCAAACCGTCCAGTCAAAGGCTTTCTCGGCATCGAGTGCCAGCAAGACCGACGGGCAGCGTTTCTTATGTACTTTTTCCATTAGGTGGATGAGCCTGCGTACATTATCATGGGTGTGGCGACCCTTAATAAACCCAGACTAGTCAGGGTGAATCCGTTCAGGCATTGTCTCTTCCAACCTATTAGCTAATATCTTAGTATAGATTTTTGCATCTAAATTGAGTACGGCAATTGGCCTATAACAAGCACACAATTGAGGGTTCTTACCTTATTTAGGAAGCACTGTAATTAAGGCCTCGCTAATCAATAGGGATAGCTCTTGGGAGGCGGCTATAGATTTGAATAGATGCATCATCCAAGGACTAAGGTCCGCACTAAATGGTTTACGCATTAAAGCCGTCAGGATCAGGGGCTTTATGGGGCTTAAGGGAATCTATGGCTCGTTGTACTTCATCTCTGTCAATGGGGCAATTAAGTGCCTTCTTGGTCTCTGGGGAGATTAGTGGCTAATCAAGCTCATCTAGGTGGATGTATGTCATTACATCGCATACTAATATCACGAATGCCATTACAACGCAGGTATTAGTACGCGATGTCAATGACAACGACATGCCATTACAATGCAAATTTTTATCACAAGTATGCCTTTACAACGCATGCCATTACAACGCAAAGGCATGCGTGGTAAAGCTATACTCGTGGTGAAAGTTTGCAAGGTAAGTGACTACCCTACCCCTACACAACCCTCCCCGCCCCCAGTCATCTCCCTACAAAAACACTACACTACCCTGCAAGACCCCATGACACTACACTAAAACACTGCACTACACACTACAACACTACCCTAAACACTACACTTCTAAAACTCTACAACAGTATCCTAAACCCTAAAACACTACACTACACAAACACTACTACACTACCCTAAACCCTAAAACACTACACTACCCTAAACCCTAAAACACTACACTACACAAACACTACAACACTACCCTAAACCCTAAAACACTACACTACCCTAAACTCAAAAACACTACACTACACAAACACTACACTACCCTAAAACACTACACTACTCAAACACTACTACACTACCCTAACCCCTAAAACACTACACTACACAAACACTACTACACTACCCTAAACCCTAAAACACTACACTACACAAACTCTACAACACTACCCTAAACCCTAAATCACTACACTACACAAACACTACTACACTTCCCTAAACCATAAAACACTACACTACCCTAACCCCTAAAATACTACACTACTCAAACACTACAACACTAACCTAAACCCTAAATCACTACACTACACAAACCCTACTACACTTCCCTAAACCATAAAACCCTACACTACCCTAACCCCTAAAATACTACACTACTCAAACACTACAACACTACCCTAAACCCTAAAACACTACACTAAATAATCACTACAAAACTACACTACAAAAAACACACTAAAACGTTATAAAAAAAACCACACAACACAAACATTACAACACTACTTTTACAATACCCTAAACCCTACAAAAGTAACCCACACCCCAAGCGCAAACCCCCTTACCTCCCTCCTCTCCAGCATCGCCGTCTCTGCTCCCAGTTGTTGCTTCCTCCTTCCTGCTTGGTGCACATCGTTGTGAGGAAACAACCTCAGTTTCCTCACAACGACTTGGCTAGCAGCCGCCGCCGCCATTACACATTACATCGCATGGGTTGTAAAAGCGCATGCGATGTAATGGTATGCGTGGTTTTTACCACGCGTTGTAACATCGCATGCGTTGTAACGCATGCGATGTAATTGCAACGCGTGGTAAAAACCACGTTGTAATGGTTGTTCCCCCGTCTAGGTATCTATATGGTACCCCTGGGTCTAGTAAGTCTGTAGTGTACAATCATCTATAGAAATCTCTGAACTCACGTGCCTTCCCCTCTTCACAGTGTCACAGTGGTGAGTCTTTCCCTTGACCATTAAAAATCTTCCTTCCCTATCCGTTTTAGTATTCTGTAGTTGGAAATAAAAAGAGGGAAGGAACATCAGGGCCACCCCATTGTGCTTGGTGGTAGAGGATGATTTATAGATAAGGGGGTGTAGCTTGTGTCGCAAGTTGTGGTCATCGCCTCTCCGCAAATGTGTTTCTTGTAGGTCAACAAGAGCCAAATGATGATCTCCTAGATATTTCCAAAGTTGTTGTCTCTTATTAGGGGAATTTGACCCCCATTCCATGTTAGGTGTCTAAGTGATGGAGCAAGGTTTCGCATAAAAAGAAACTTGCTCGTATGCAATCCTCTCGAATAACCTGTAACATTATAATCAACCTGCCTGTGAATACTAATTTTGCACCACATTTTTACATATCGTATCTAGGGGAAGCTTTTCAATGTGCTTTACTAATAAGTAACCTGAGTGTCCTAAAATGGCCACCAAAAAATGTGGGAACTCTTCTGCGCATGCGTCTATGACATCTACGTAGTATGACATTTTCTGTCACTTGGGGGGGAAATCTTTGCAGCTGCGCAATAGCTTTTAACATGGCTGCTCGAAAACCCTCGCACTAACGCACATGCTGAGCTGAAACTAACCTATGCAAGATTTACAAAGACATTAATGCAAAAGATTTATTAAAATAAATGGGGTTAGAATAGGAGTAAGTGGTATACAGTGAATTCATTTAATTTTGTATTCTAACATGTTCTTCTATGACTTTATTGATAGTTTGTATTTGGGCCTTGGAGGGTGACCGATGTCCCTACCCTTTGCGACAACCGTTCATGCGTGAAAACCTTCTCGTTCTGAGACCAATGAAGTCATTGGGTGGCTGCCAATCCATGTGCCCAACAAGGACATGGGAAGACCCACTCCTGATCAGAAGGGGCGGGGAATTAGACAATAGAACTAAAGAAAATTATTACACTTAGTATGGTGTGATGTCCTCACCCCACTGCTTGGCCCAATCAAATTGCGGGTGTACATGGAATTGAAACATTTGGGGTGGATCATACATTTGAATTGGTATAACAGAGGTAAGTTCTAGATAGTTAGACACACTTGACCCACGAGATGCCGATGCTATGCTCCAGCGTGAAATTTCCTATCCTCCCTTCATCACAGACCACATATCATACTAACGCTTTCACTCAATACATTCATTGGTGGGGCCCATAACACCAACACACACACACACTCATTTGGTCTGCTCTTACTGGAGAGATAGATGTTCCAAACGCTGGCGTGAAAAGAATATCTTATAATCTAAAGAAATTCTATTTACATAAACATACACTAAATATCCTTAATCCAGCACATCTTGATCTTGAATATCAAGATATTCCTTCCACTTAGTCGATGGATCAATTTAGTTGAATTTGGAAAAGTGATTCTAATCCTTTTCATTTATATTTGGACGATAATAAATAACCCAACACATTTGCTTATTAATCAATAATATTTTTATCTAATTAATGCAAAATTTTTGTAAGAATTTTAATCAATCCACAGAACATCATAGTTACCTAATCTGGCTATTAGTCGTCCTCTTAAGTCAATCAATTCGTCATGCAGCACGCTACAGTCCCAAAGATTGGTTTGGACCATAAACGTGTCCGCATCGATCAATGCCCATCAGTCTAAAAGTCCTCAGTTCATCAGGAAAATGGGCAGCAAATTTAGTCTGTCAAAGATTCAGGGAAACAGCTGTCCTGCAGTGTCACCGTCCTCTCCGTCAGCATAACGTCAGGAAAAAGGAAAAAGGGATTTTTTAACTCACTAGTCTACCTTCTTTTATAATGAAATTAATGACAAAATGTAGCAAAAGTCAGTTTTAGGCACTTCTGATTGGTTGGTTAAGATCGTCCGTTTCGGTTTCGCAAAGTCTATGATGTCACACTGTCAGACATGATCCATCAGATTTATGAAAATTGTCCATTGTTAAAGCTCTTGGCAGTAGTCCAGTCACGACCTTGTCAGGGTACAGACTGTGTGGGTCATCTGGAGGCCACTTGTTCAGGAGCCTGGAGCATGCTCACTTAGTCGGAAACCTCGTGGAATGGTAGCTGTTTCGTCGCGCCCATGAGTCGGCCATTTTATCATAGGTCAAATTGGTCAACTTAAGCAAAACAAACACAAAAAGTAATTAAAACATGGAAATAACGAATAAAATGTTTAACCCTCACTAATTCCCTTATGTGTGTGTAATTATCTAGCATATTGGCGACATGTAAAGCGTTTATACTCACCCAATGATGTCATCTGGTGCAACTTACAATTACATCACAAAAGCAACATATACCATGTAATATTCTATTTTTCTAGTGTTAGCATGCATACGTATATTAGTTTACAAATTATTTTAGCCATGCAAATGCAAATCCCATGTGTAATTCATACATTAGTAGGGTTGATTAGATGGCAAACAAACACATTAATACTTATTATAATTAATAGATTATTCTAATTAGTGTAACATGCAGAATGGGGGGGTATACAAAATTTTGTTTTACCCGCTCCATCACTATGCTGAAATGCTGCCTGATTTTGCTGCAATCTGACTGAAGAATCCAACACTATGGAAAATTTGCAGAACAACTGAGGAGGCACATCTAGGAAGGGGTCCGGACGAGCCCGAGCCAGAGAGAGTAGCACCAGAGAGGGGTGTAACACTGGCGTTACACTAGGAGAGGTCACCTTCCCGGTCCTGAACCTATCTTGAATCCTTGACATACTGATGTCTAGGTCCTCACACCATTCTAGGTAAATATAATTGTGGGGTTAAATGCTCCGTATTTGCTCTCTGTTCTTTCTCTCCTCAGGTACTGTCGTTGCAAGAATTTAAGTAATGCAAATGCATTACAAGTTAACTGTACAAAATTTTCTGATGGAGAATTCTGGTATATCGGTTCTTCGGAGGCAAGATGGCGACCGCTAGTGTAGCGGTGTGAGTCGTCTCCGCTCCCGTCACTCCACTCCCTGACCCAAAGAGAAACGGCGCCATGAAGGACTGACCGATTGCTTTTTTGGCTTTTCCCCCGGCTTCTGCAGGGCTAAAGGGCTCGGGGTTAAGTTATACGAGCTTCTGGTGTAAGAAAAACGCCAATCTACCTTTGCCGTATTCACGCTGCCGATTGGGCTTCTTCCGGCTTGTGGCGTACGGCTGGCTGGCTCCCCCTCCTCGCTGACGCTGATGATGAGCTGTATTCCCTTTGTCTGATACTTTGTTTCAGCGATTCCCGGATTGTTTCAAGATTGTTTCAAGACTGCCTGCGTCGCATTTCGCTCAAGTTCTATGTGGCTTGCTCTTCTCCAGCTCCCCCAGCTCCGTTGTCTTGCCCGGTGTTCTCCATTCTGGTTTCGGCGGGCTAGACATCCGGTGCCCTACTTTGGTTTGCGGTTTTACATTATGCCGCCAAAAAATCAGCCGGTGAAACCCCCGAACACCCGGAGTGGCAAGAGCAAATATGCTCCAACTAACAAGATGGAGGAGCTTGAATCTGTTAATCCTATACACGGAATCGCCAAAGCTGGTGAGTCAAAAAAACGGGGAGTGTCTCTCAGCAAGGGGGTAATTCAAACTGTACCTGAACTTTTTGAGAAGCATGTTGTTAAAAACACCAGTAAACAGTCTCATCTAGCCCCAACTACCTCCTCTACACTACTCGAAAAAGGAGACGGCAATATGGCAACACATGTTGTAATTAATGACAGTGTTTTAAACCCTGATCCCGAATTAGTTATGATTCAAGCTCCTGACCTTGTAACTATATCTGGCCCACCTTTACACAGCACTCTGGGACCTGTAGTTTCCAATACCGCGAATACTCTCGGTGGTTCCGAAACTCGCCAGGAACCATTAAATGATAACGCATACTCTTCTACCAGTCCTTTGAAACCTACAGAGTCATCAGCGTCAGTCACCACTGAAAAATCCTCTCAAGATACTACCCTAGAGCCTACTGAGAAATTTTTTTCAATGTCCGATTTAACATCCGATGAAAGTTTGGATAAGGACTGGGCCGATTATCTTGAGGAAGGCAGTTTGGGTGATGAGACGGGGGCAAGCGAGACCTCTCCAGGTTCCAGCATAACTGTTAAGAAACATAGGGTCAGGCGGTCATCTGCATACAGGAACAGATCTAATGGCCCTGAGGGCTCCCTTTCTGTACAGCCTGACCCTTCAAACGAGCAAGCCATTTGCGAAGAACCTTCTTCTGATTCCTCTTCGGCAGTGACTCTTTCTATGATTTATCAAACAATGCTGGCTCACAGATCGGACACTAAAATGGAGATAGCTCGTACACAAGGGACCTGTCAAAAAGTAAAAAACGCTGTGCGCCGCTTCACTAAATTTTGTACTGAAATAACTGCCAGAGTGTCAGAGGCCGAAACCAGGATCTCTACCTTGGAAGATGAAGTTGCTACACACAAAAAAGAACTTGTCCTGGTTTAGGCTCAACGGGATGATGTCAGTTTTAAGCTTGCCGAGTTGGAAAATCACTCGAGGAGGAATAATTTGCGTATCTTAGGCGTCCCTGAGAATCTTGGGGGAACAGATATTCGAAAATTTATCTGTGATCTTTTTTCTTCTGCATTCCCGGAACTTACCTCTTGGGACTGGCCGCTAGTTATCGAACGTGCCCACCGGTTTCCATTCCACAGCAAACCCAAGTCCAAAGATGGAGAATATCCGAGAGCCATTTTGGTTAGATTTAATAACTTTTTAGCTCGAGAAGCTATTTCTGATTTGGCCAGACCCAACAAAAAACGCTCTGCTAATGGCTGCTGCTTCTTTGTCAGGCCGGATTTTTGCCAATTAACTGTTACCAAGCGATGGCAGCTTCGACAATTAATTGCTGGCTTCCAAGAAAAAGGCGCTACTGTCTACCTACAAAATCCAGCCAAACTTAAAGTTATTTTTAAGAATCAAACAAGATTTTTTGCTTCTGAAATTTTGGCCAAGGAATATTTAGACTCTTTATAATCATGTCAACTTTATTATAGCACTGTCTCTGTTTATTTCTCTTTCTGGTATTTTACATGTTTGTCATGTACTAGTTTTTTTTTCTTTTGGCCAAAATTGTCAATTTGGCACTGTTTGAGATTGTTTGTTGGCTGGATTAAGTGGATCTTTGAATTTTTCTCTTTTTTTTCTCTTTGGGTCTTCTGGGAGGGGGGCGGCGTGGCACTCGCTGATCCCAGGGACTGGTTGTCCCTGTGCCTCATAAGGTGGGTCGGGGTGGGGGGATGGTGTCAGGGGAGGGTTTGCTGGGGTGGTGGTGGGGGTGGTGGGGGTGTAATTCAACTTCAGTCAGAGCTGAGCAAGATTGCTCGATTGGTTTTTTTTTGGTCATGGAGTCTAATTTAGATTGGTTGTTTATTAATGCAATATCTGGTGAAGTATTGGAATGTCATTGTGTTCTATTTGGTCTTCAATCTTATAGGAAATCATTTGTGACAGACTACAACTTTCATAATTCTATAATTTCTACAATGTCTCCCTTTGTTTTTTTCAATGCAGAAGATAATTAAAATTTGTACTTTTAATGTCAATGGTCTCAATGACTCAAAAAAAAGAGATATGTTGATTAGAATGATTTATTTATCACAGATTGACATACTCTGTCTCCAAGAGACACATTTATCTTGGGAGAAAAAAGATGTACTTAAGTTTCCTGGATTTGAATTGCTTATTGCTTCTAGGCAGACAGGCATTAAACGGGGCGTAGCCATACTTATGCGCCGGAATCTGGGCACAGTTCTTAAGACTTCTGCTGATAACTGGGGCAGATGGGCTAGGGTAGAACTCATCGTCTCTCAATGTAGACTCTTACTTTATTCAATTTATGGTCCTAACCTTGATGACTCCGAATTATTTAACTACTTAAATCAAGAGCTAGCGCTTAGCAATACTCCTATTATCTTTTGTGGGGATTTTAATATCCACTCTGACGCTGGTTTGAAACCACGGTCTTTTCGGGCGTTAAGGTCTTTATTGTTAGATAATGCTCTATTCGACGCCTGGTATATGACCCACCCAAATGAGCCTGGTTTTACTTTTTTTTCTGCCCCACATATGAAGTGTGTTCGTATCGATTACTTTTTTTTATCACAGTTTTTTTGGGATAAAATCGAGATTGAAGTCTTGCCCAGATTGCTATCTGATCATAATCCTCTCTGTTTAAAGCTTAGTCTGCCGTCAGTTGGTCAGACACAGAAATTAACTTGGACGTTCCAACGGAACTTACTTTCACAACCTGACTATGTTAAATTCATGTCTAATGTCATTCAGGAGTTTTTTGATTTAAATAACGACACGGCCTCAATTCCAGTAGTGTGGGATACATTTAAATCAGTTGTACAGGGTGAGACTTTAAAGTACGCCAACTTTCAATTAAAGAATAAGCGCAATAAATTTAAAAGTGACTGCAATTTGGTTTTGAATGCAGAGAAACGACTTGCGGAGAATATTAAATTGAACCAAGACATAGAGGAATCTCAACAAAAACTCTCGATTAAACGTAGCTTGGTGTATGCTTATATAGCTGATCAGGTCATTCTACAACACAATCAATATCGGACTGAAAGTTATGAACTCAGTGAGCAAACTGGGAAGGTCTTGGCTCAAAGATTACGTCAAAGATCTTCGGCTAATGAGATCTTCAAAATTCAAGATCTCCATGGTGAGTATAAAACCGCCAAAGCCGACATATTAGCAGCATTCAATGAATTTTATCAACTGCTATATCATCAATCTGATATAGCACCCGGCCCTGAGATTAAAAATTTTCTTGACCAGATCAATATTACTAGAATGCCATCAGATTTTTTTGAATGTCTTAGTACCCCAATCACATGGGAAGAGATCGAACTAGCTATTAATGGTCTTGCGGTTGGAAAAGCCATGGGCCCGGATTCTATTCCTTTAGAATTCTATCACAAATTTAAAGGACTTTTAAAGCTGGAGTTGACTAAGATTTTCTGCTCGGCTTTTACAGGTAACTCACCGGAATCTTGGTCCCATGCCACTATCGTAATCTTTAAAAAAAAAGGTAAACATAGTGAAGAATTAGGCTCGTACCGGCCTATTTCCCTTATTCCTACCGATAGTAAGATTTATTCTAAAATTCTCGCCAATAGACTTAATCCCTTAATGTCGACTCTTGTTTCCCCCAGACAACATGGTTTTATATCGAAAAGAGATACCACCGACCATGTTAAAAAGATAATAGCCCTATTAGATTGGGCTCAGATTTCTGAATCACCAGTAGCGGTGGACCTGTTGGACGCTGAAAAAGCGTTCGACAGGGTCTCCTGGGAGTTTTTATGGTCTGTTATGCTCTGGATGGGTTTTCCTATCGCATTTATCAATGCAGTAAAATCTTCATATACTCATCCCAAAGCTGTTATTAGAATTACTAATTCTCTCTCTAGGGGTTTTATAATAACCAGGGGGACCAGACAAGGTTGTCCTTGTTCGCCCCTCTTGTTTGCCTTATACCTTGAACCATATCTCCGCAATCTTTCCTCTGCTTTAGATATCATGCCAGTACAAATTAATACTAATTTATTCAAAGTCTTTGCATACGCAGATGACGTAACCGTTACTACTACAGATATAAGACGTGCTCTACCCAAAATTATTTCTCCTGCAGAAGAATTTGGTCTCTTATCCGGCTACAAGTTAAATGTGGCCAAAACTCAATTAGTTCATTCTGACTCTGGTCGTCCTAATGAACTAGTCTTTGATGCTCAGGCCCAATATCTAGGGATTACTATCTCTCCCAGGGTTGATGAGATCGTACGACTGAATATTGAACCTGTTTTGAACTCTTCTAATAAAACTTTAGAGAGATTAAATAATCTACATTTCTCCCTTTATGGCCGAGTTAATATAATTAAAATGTTAATTTTTCCTAAGTTCTTATATATATTTCGAACAATACCCCTTCTGTTTTCTGCATTCTATTTTACAAAAATTGATAGGATGATCTCTAGATTCTTGTGGGGGTATCGCCGCTCTCGTCGAGCGCTCAAGTGGTGTTACTTACCTAGGCTGAAAGGGGGCTGGGGAGTCCCCAACTTCCGGTTGTATTATTGCCTCATCTCTATAAGATCTATGGGTATACTTATCTTCCCAGACATTATCACTGAAAATTTCCTTCATCCATCTGTTTATGAACTTTTACTGGGTAAAATGGCCCCTCAATGCTTAGTTAAAATTATCGAACCCAGTTATTATAAAAAAACTAAATTTAAGATTATCATAGCATGTGCTGCAATCTGGCGACAATTTAAGGATAAAACTCTTGGTTTGGGCTCAATTAGCTATTATTCTCCTCTGCTTAATAACCCTGCGTTATCACCTGTGTTTCACAATCAAATTATTAGAGTTTGGTCTTTCTTAGGCATACAGATTCTTGGTGATCTATATCAAGACTCCCAATTTTCCTCATTTATTGGCCTGCAGAACCAATTTGGCCTATTACAACATCATTTCTTTAAATATCTTCAGATTCTGAGTTTTCTAGCATCAAAAGGCCTTCTTACTCATTCCTGTATGAACGCTAATAAGATATCGGAGGCCATAAGGAAAACAAGGAAAATTGGCCCAGTCTATCAAATGACAACTAATTTAATTGAAGATGATCTATCTGTAGTTGAGAACAGATGGCAAAGGAAGTTAGATTTACTAAATATTGATATGGGAAGATCAATTGAAATATCTATGAAAGTACTTTTTAACGGATCCCTTCAAAGCCAACACTTTATGTCTATTTTTGATCTTTATTACTCTCCTGTTAAGATAGCAAAATGGAAGGTTGGGGGAGATTCAAGATGTAATCGCTGTGCGGAGGAGGATGCGGACTCTATTCATATGTTTTTTAGATGTGACAAACTCTCTCGCTTTATTATTGATATTGAATATTTTATTAATCATACTTTAGGTATTGCTGTTAAATTATCTCCCGAATTGGTAATTTTTGGTATTCAAACTGATCAGTCTGGGACAAGATCTAGGGCTGAAGAAGCATTTCTTTTTATCTGTATGTCTGTATTTCGGTTCTGCATCACTTCCCGTTGGATTGATAATGAACCCCCAACATTTCATCAATGGCAATGTAAACTATTGTATATTTATCATATTGAAATAGCCATGTATAGGCTTAAGGGGATAAAGAAAAAAATGCTAGGTTTAAAAATCTGGTATCCAATCACCAATTGGATTTAAAGTATTTTGTTTCTCTTTTTTTTTTATCCCTGTATTGCTCCCGTTGTATACCCCTTGTGTAAATTGTCTTGAACTCTCTTTGCTTTTTTATATTGCTCAAGCTTGACTGATTGTTGTAATAAAATCAATAAAAACATTTAAAAAAAAAAAAAAGAGAGAATTCTGGTATATCTATGTGTATTCTGATTTGACTCACAAAATTATTAATTCAGATAAACTTTTAAAACTCCTTCTGAGTCTGTGGTTCTTTGAATAAAGATAAATGTATTATATTATTTCCTCCCTATTCTAATCCACTACTAGATCTTTCGAACGTGCATTTACTCAGGAGACAGGAATGGTAAGAATACTGGTGTAAAGGTTTCCTAAGGTAAACAAAATTGATAACCAGTGGATATTTGCTAGCTCATTGAGTATATGAATCTATATGGGCCCAAATGAGTGTTGTGTGTATGAATGTGTAGAGCTGGTAAACTCCGCTGCATCAGTTTTTCTTGGTAGCAGAGACATGGTTAGTATAGTTAGTTAGGTGAGGATTGTATTTGAAATTTGAATTATTGATTTATGTTTTAACCAAAACCCGTTATGTATTATTTTATGTTGTCTGGAAATTCCCAGGAATATTGAATAGCGGGTGGTGAATGGAAGCCACACTGCAGTGAGGTTATTGGTCTGGATCGTGAAAGTGCTGAAAGGTACACATGACTGGACGCACTAAGTTAGGGACAATTTCTTGTATGATAGTGAGAGTAATTGGTAGCGACGAGTTCGCTGGTGATATTTTGGTATTATATCACCTAGAAAGAGTAATACTGAAGGAGTAGCAGGTTCTCTGATGCTTATGTGGAGAGTAAGCGGAAGGGTTTTACTCGCAGTGAGAAAATTCTTACTGTTCTTTGAATTAGTGGGTCAGACACAATAGCGAATGTTTATACGTTGTTAATTAATGAAATTTTGTGAAATGTTTGTGAGAAAATAAGTTTTCGCATTACCTTGTAAAGGAGGGGTCATTTACGGGTGCCGCACTAACGTCACTGAGAGCCGCACTGGGATTGGTTGAAACAGCGGGCATGTAGTTGATGCGAAATTGTAAAGGAGGGGTCAGTAGTAAGGAGTGATACTGACGTCACAGAAAAGCTGTGCAAGCATTGGCTGAGCGAGCGAACAGAGTAGAAGTTGATTGGTCCTCAGACTAGAAAACACGTTGGCATTGGAGAATCATTAGAATTAAAGCAAGCGTCTGATTGGTTGATAAAATAGAAGTCCCAAGAATAATAACAGATAGTGGAAATTGCATGTACAATCCAACATTAACAGGGACTCGTTCAGATAGAAGATTTATAGGGTTTGCTTACGAACAGTACCTCAACAAGCACAAGCACGTAATGTATGGAGAAAAGAGAATAATGTTGTTTATGCAAAGGGTTAAGAATTATTTTAAAAATGACAAACCCTTTAAGATTAGAGAGTTGATTCTCATTCCTCCTCCTAATACGCCTGCATCATACATAATTGTGGAAAGAGGCTATCATACCTGTGTATGGTTAGAAAATTGGGTAGAATACACAAAAGATGACGGAATATTAGCATTTCCTGAGTACGTAAGCTTTAATGGAAGAATATTGTACAATTTAAGAACACGAATGAATGAATTAGAACCCAGACCTAGATTGACCCAGTATGAGGCTTAAGAAGAATGGGAAATGGAAGCCTTTGAACTGGATAGACCACGAAGTAACAGGACCCTAAGCAAATATTATCAGAAATTTCCCCGAGAGACTAGAGATAGTCAAATGAAACAATGGAGACAGGCCATAGTGGCAAAAGGTTTATATCCTGTGTCAACATCAGAAGAGCAGACAGGAGGTAAATGTATAGAGAACACCAAGCACTTAACCATATAGGTAGTGGAGAAACAGAAGTGGGATACCTAGAAGACATATTGATGAAAAGTCCTCCACCTTATAATGATGGATTCAACAGAATGACCCCTAGTGCCCCGATGATAGGAACACCGTTGGTTCCCCAGATAGTACATGACACAGCAGACAGGGTACTTCAAGAAGAAGAAAGGGAAGCAATAAATAAAAATAGAGATTAATTGATCCAGAGAATAGCTCAGATAAACGCACATCCCAAAGCATTGACCATACTAGTGACAATAGGTAGTTCCATTGTATGGAGAACAATCAAACTGTCCTAATGTTCCTGTAATACCTACCCCGAGCATAGAACCAAGAAAAGAAAAGATAATGGTAGAGGACCAAGCAAGTGAATGTGAATCAGTAATATCATTAATGGATTTGCCCATAAGAGAGCCAATGATGGAAACCCTGAAGAGAAATTTACCCAGTTGTTCGAAGGAAGTTAGACTAGAAACATCATCAAGAACTAGAAGTGCCACAATAGTAACCCCAGAAGATATAGAGAGATGGTCTCAAGAAATAGAGTAACCAAAGTCACAGCCAAAATTATTGGACATTTTCAAATTGAGAGTAGAATTGGAAGAAATGGTTGCTGGAAATGTGGGTCTAGACAGATAAAACACATACAGTGAGGAGGAATTCCTGTTTATTTGTAGAAGCATTACACAAAATACAAAAGCATTCCATGAAAAACTGACAAATTTGGCATCGGAAATGGGAATTGACATAGGGAAATCAAAAGTGTTGCAGAAACCATATAGAGCAGAATTTTCTGATAAAGATTTGGAAAACACGAATGTGTCTGGAAGAAAGTTACAGATCAGGGAGTTGTTATTTCTGCTACAAAAATGGGGAGATCTTGAAAGATGGAAAGTTAGGTGGGCAAAGAAAAAGGAATAAGCACAGGTGAATCGAACGACATCTGAATATGCCATGAGGGAACCAGAGAAGGCTGAGAGGTTGTATCCGATGAGGGAAGTACCCGGAGGGGGGTACGTACATGTACTATGGACTAGACAGGATATTTTGTTGTTTACAAATGATTTCCCAAAATTGAGAGAGAAACCAGTGGAGTGGTACTGACAAGTTGAGAGGTTTGTGAAAGTTAAAAAGGTTTTATTAAAGGATCTGGAGGGTCTGTTTGACATAGCAGTACCTGCAGATTTGTGGACAGAATGTAAGATTACTATAGATTAGCCTAGTGAGGAATATCCAAGAGATTCAAAAACAGGAGCCCTGTCAGAAGACGTAATGAAAAAATATCATCAAGTAATCACTTTTCTGAAGAGTAAAATTCCCCTGAAAGAAACAGATTGGGTAAAAATAGACAGAACCACCCAAGAGAAAAATGAGTCTGTACATGCATACTATGAGCGTCTCTTACAGGTGTTCAAACAGTACAGTGGGTTTGAAAGTTTAGAAAATAAGGACATGACTCATTTTGTGTATCGATTTGTGACAGGATTGAGATTAGATATATCCCAAATGATTAAGCAGCACATGTTGTGTTGGCAATCAAAGAATATTGCTGAAGTTTTAAAATATGCGAAATATTGTGGGGATGAAATTGATAACAAACGAAAAGCTTTAGAAGAAAAAGTAATGTGGGCTCAAGTAAAATTAGCTGAACAGCAAGAGCTCCAATTAAATAAACAGTCAGAAAATCAAGGAAGAGTACAAGGTCAAGGTGACAATAATGGGGGAAAACCTCAGGGAAGGTTGAATCGGGAAGAGGCAAAGAAAAAATGTCCCTGTCACAGGTGCGGGAAGTTGGGGCATTGGAAGAACGAGTGTAAAGCTATACAAGTTAATAATGGCCCGAATCAAAATTTGAATCCACAGACGAAGAATGAGGTGTTGATGAGTCATCAGCAACAGGATAGATCTTCAGAGTCAATTGCCACTTGCCACTAAGTCAAATTTTGTGAGTCAAGCCAAGTACAGTGTGGATGCCCTATTTCCAGAAGGAAGTGGTAAGAACATTTTTGTAACATCACAGTTTCTTTTGCAGAATCCCCTAATTGATTATGAGAAGGAATGACGGTGCCTGAGGGGGAAGGGAGGGGAGTGCGTACTTGGCGCATCCCTACCGGTAGATCAGTCAGGTCCATACGTAGAAGGTAAAGTAAAAGGAAATTATATCACTTTCTTGATGGATACTGGTGCTACCAGGTCTACTGTGAGAACAGCAGACCTGCCTAACCTGCCCCTCTCGGGTGAAGACATCCAAGTTGTAGGTGTTTCGAACAAACGGATTAGAACCCCGATCACAGAACCAATGGAGGTGCAAATTGGAAATTTTAAAGAAATGCATAAATTCGTGGTGTGTGATTCAAGCCCTGTAAATTTGCTTGGAAGGGACTTACTGTGCAAAATGAATTGCACTATATTTTGCACACCGGATGGTGTTGCAATACAAACTCCAGATGAAGATGGAGTTTACAAGTTCATGTTAGCTAAACAGGGAACAGAAGTAAATAAATTATATTCGATGACACAAAATGAATTACCTGCCGAAGTCAAACTGACTGTAGATGCAGAGATATGGGATTTTATTGGAAAAGAAATAGGATTAATGGCAAATGTAGATCCCGTAAAAGTAACAGTGAAAGAAGGTGCTGTTTATCCGAATACCCAAAAATACAAAATGAGTCCAGAAGTAAAAGCAGGTGTTGCAGCAGAGATTGAGCGATTGGTCGACCAAGGCATCTTGAAAGAAATAATGAGTAGCCCTTGTAACTCACCTATGATTGGTATTAAGAAACCTAATGGGAAGTATAGGGAAGTTCAAGATCTTAGGAAAATTAATAAGATTGTTGTACCATATAGCCCAGTAGTGCCTAACCCAGCTGTGATTCTTTATCAGATACCATGGAAAGCAGATGGTTCACAGTAATCGATTTATGTCATGCATTCTTTTCTATTCCATTGCATCCAGATAGCAAGTTTTTATTTTTGTTCAAATTTGAATAGCATGTTTATGTGTGGAATCGTGTGCCTCAAGGGTACACAGAAAGTCATTCAATTTTTCAATCAGATTCTCAAAAGAAGCCTTGAATCTCTTGTGTTGCCCAGAGAGTCAGTCTAGGTGCAATATATTGACGACCTATTGGTGGCGTCAAATACACGAGATGACTGTGTTACTGATTCAATTGCACTGCTAAATCATTTGGCAAAGGGTGGACATAAAGTGTCCCCTGAGAAACTTCAGTTTTGTAAAAATTCAGTTAAATAATTGGGACATCAAATAGAAAGAGGGGTTAGAAGAGTGACTTCTGAAAGAATCAAAATAATAAGACAAATGCAGTTGCCACGAACCCAAAAAGAAATAAGAATGTTCCTTGGAGTTGTAGGGTATTGTAGGCAGTGGATTGTAGGGTTTGCTTTACTAGCTAAACCCCTCATACAGATGACCAGAAAGAGAGCTAAAGATCCTACAGAATGGGATGAATAAAGCATGGGATCTTTTAGAAAGTTGTGAGAGTGTTTGGGTGAAGCACCTGCTTTAGGAATGCGAGACTACTCAAAAGAATTTGCATTATTCTGCTATGAGCGGGGTAATTGTGCACTTTCTGTTCTGACACAGAGACATGGATTGATGAGAAGGCCAGTGGCATATTTTTCTGCTACCCTAGATCCTGTGGCCTCTGCATTACCAGGTTGCCTGAAAGCTGTAGCCGCAACTTGTGTAAGCATAGAACAGAGTGAGTCAATTGTGATGGGACACCCTGTCAAGGTGTATGTTCCTCATGCAGTGGTGATTCTGCTAACCAGAACCCGAACGCAGTACCTTACTCCCAGTAGGCTGACAAAATATGAAAGAATAATACTGGGGGCTGAAAACGTGACTATAGTGAGGTGTACTGTTCTTAATCCAGCCACCTTACTACCTGATCCTTATGAAGAAGAAGTGAAAGATGAGGTTGAACATAAATGTCTTGACATGACTGAACTTAGCACCAAACCACGTCCTGACATACAAGAGGAACCATTGAAAAACGCTGAGCATGAGCTATTTGTAGATGGCTCATTGCAGGGAGGATTAAGTGCTGCTTATGCTGTATGTACATTAACTGGAATAGTTGAGGCATCCTATTTACCAGATGTCAGATTTACACACGTAGCTGAATTAATCACTTTAATTAAAGCATGCAAAATTGGGAAAAATTGGAGAGTAACCATATTCACCGACAGTACATATGGTTATGGGGTTATGCATGATTTTGGCCAACTGTGGATGTGCAGAGGGATTTCCTGATTTCCTCACGGACCCCTATTAAAAATTGAATTTTCGTGAAAGAATTAATTGAGGCAATTCAATTACCAAAAGAGGTGGCCGTGGTTAAGTGTGCTGCTCACCAATCAGGAAATGACTATGTGACAGCCAGTAACCGATATGCTGACCAGGTGGCCCAACACTGTGCAATGCATAACATGCTTAAACAAGCAAATTGAAACTTGTGGAATCAGCTGCCAACTTATGCTACTTGCAGGAGTGGGAACCTGGGAGGAGGTGAAAGATCTGCAGGATGCAGTAGACATGAGAGAAAAGGAAGAGTGGGTGAAAATAGGATGTCAAAGAAGGGCAGAAGATGGTGTGTGGGTTTGTTATGATGGCAGGCCAGTTATGCCAGACAGTATGCTTGCACCAATGGCTAGAATGTACCATGGAGACACACATGTGGGCAGAGATGCAATGATTTGACTTTTCAGACAAGATTGGTTTAACGCGAAGTTCAGGAATGTAGCAGAGAGCCTTTGCCAAAGATGTTTAATATGTCAACAAATGAATCCTGGCAGGAAAACTGTGGTCTGTATGGGAAAGATTGGAAAGGCAGAGGGTCCTTTTGTAAGACTTCAATTAGATTTCATTCAACTGCCTGCTTGTCGAGGGCTGAAATATGTACTTGTCATAGTTTGTTTATTTTCAAAGTGGGTGGAAGCATACCCGACCCGAAGAAATGACAGCTTGACAGTGGCCAAACTTTTATTTAGAGAACTCATCCCTAGATTTGAATTCCAGTAACGATTGAATCAGATAGAGGGTCTCATTTCAATAATGAAATAATTCGACTAATTTGTGAAGCATTCAAAGTCGAACAAAAATTGCACTGCGCTTACTGTCCAGAGGCTTCTGGGGTGGTAGAACAATTAAATGGCACAATCAAGTCAATACTCGGAAAGGTGTGTGTATCCACCCCACTGGAATGGCCTGATGCTTTACCTCTGGTCCTGATGGGACTCAGAAATATTCCAGACAAAAATACTGGATTGAGTCCCCATGAAATACTCATGGGAAGAGCCATGAGACAGGCATGTGTGCCAGGATACAAGCTGTTGAATATAACTGATGATTTGGTTTTGGAGTATTGCAAAGAGTTGGCTGACAGAGTGCGTTCTATCTCATCAGGTTGGGGAAGACGCTTTCAACAGACAGCTGAGCCAATCGCATGATCTGAATCCCGGTGATTGGGTAGTTGTGAAGAATCACACTCGAGAATCGTGCCTAGCACCAAGGTGGGACAAACCGCATCAAGTTATATTGACTACTTCAACAGCTGTAAAGTGTGCAGGATTGCCTAATTGGATCCATGCAAGTCATACCAAAAGGGTACTAGCTCCTGAAGAAGAAGAGTTTCATCCGAAACGAGAAACTGGTGTTGCTAAAGGTTTTGCAGCTGAAGAACTTCCTATAGAAGATCCTGAGGTAGCTGCCCAAGAACAACTGAGCACTTACCAGGACGACTGGATCCCAGTGGTGGACATACCTGAAGTATTTAAAAGAACTAGGAGTCAGACACAGTTAGATAGACAGGAAAAGAGTGAGGACCAGTCAGGTGTAGAAGAACTCGCTCAGGAGAATAGGGAAACAACTGTTAGGGAGCCTGAGCAGGAACAGTTAAGGAAAGAACAATATACTCAGACAGAAGAAAACCAAAGCCCCATTCCTGAGTCTGAGGAGAGACAGATAGGTTTTAGAGAAAACATTCAGGCAGAAGAAGGTAAAGAGGTAAAAAGACCTGAACAGGACCAGATAGGCATAGAAACGCAAGTTCATGATACAGAAGCAAAACCAGACATCACTAATCCTGAACAGGGTCAGATTGAGGTAGATGAAGCCATCCAGGCAGAACAGGCCAGAACAATAAGCCCTGGACAAGGTCAGATAGAGAGGAAATCTGAAGACGAAGCTGATCAAGTTGTGCCAAAATTAAAGGAAAATAAATGAAGTCTTGAAGAACCTAGCAGTGCAGTGAAATTTAAGAAAAGTCGAAAAAGTGATCATTGGCCAAGAATTATTAAGAGAACGAGATACCGACTTAAGATGATCAAGTAAATGAAGTAACTAGTCAATCTGGACGTTCTACAGCAACGCCAAAAAGAAGGAGTCAAAGATTGAAGACATTGAATAACAAGTTCAAGGGTCCTCATTGGACATATGTTATTCTTGAAGACTTTGAAAATCTCGACTTAAATGAAGAAAGTGATGAAGAGTTGAATGTTGAACAAATTGATGAAGAAGTGAGACCGACTTGAAAGAGAGAAGACACTTAAGGTGTTATCTCATACCAGGTTCTGAATTAAAAGAAGAAACAATCTTCTTGTCCAAAATGTCTGATAATAAAGTTACTGGAAAACCAAAACAAAGCTGTATAAATAAGTGTTGTATGATCTGTATATGTAGTTTAATATTAGTCCTCATAATGTGGGTAATATTAGCAATAGCTATTCCTTATTTGATGGTTACGAACAAGCAAAATAGTACTCATGCACATGCAGAAGTAGCAAACATTAAAGGAGATACAGTAGACTTAGAAACACCAGATAAGTTAGATTTACAGTAAACGGTGAATAAAAACGAAACTGACTTAAATGTTTTTCAAAATCTTTTAGTACATTATGTAGAAACAATGGAAATTAGTGATTATTATGTTTGCATGAAATTGCCAAACTCAGTAGCTGAAGGGGTAACTTATCATCACTTACCCTTGACATATGGTATTTCATGTAGTGTATTAGCTAGTCTGTTTTATAGAACTGGAAAACTGCAGTATTATTATTCAAATGTAGATGTAATATTTTCAGAAGTCCCTATGCGAAAGAGCATGAACCCTGTCCTTGGTACTAGAAACTCACAATTCATGGGTGAATATTTCCTAACAATGAAGACAATAGATATAGCTGATGCACATAAACGCAACTTAACATGTAAATTACATGAAGAAGAGAAGATATTTTTGAATCTAGTAGAAGAGAGGAGACAGGATTTCCAAAGAAGGGCCTCAGAACCAAAACCCCAGATACCTAAATGGGCTGAAAGGGAAGATCTTTTGGCAACTGGCAAGACTCATGCTGCTGTGTCTCTGGATTTTGAAACGAAAGGGAAAATCTGTCTCCATAGACTTAAAACAGAATATAACAATGTATTTATTGGTTCCAGTGAATGAACATAACTTCTTAGTGATTGGGGGTTGGGGACTAAACGGAGGAACTGATCTAGTATTTCCTGGAATTTATTATACTTGTGGAAACAAAGCCTATTTTAGGTTGCCTGATCACTGGTATGGGAGTTGCTATTTCGGAATAGTATTCCCCAAAGTTTATCATGTTAAAAGAATCACTGGAAGCAATAATGATAGTACTGGACTAACCCAATACAAAAGAGCTAGTTTTTCGGAAATATTAGGTGATATATTTGGTTCATTGATACCTTCAGTGGGGGTTCTGCTGAATTCTCGAAAAATCTGTCAATTGTCAACAGTAGTTGATCGGTTATCTACTGACACTGCTGGAGGATTTTTACTGATCAATACAGAACTAGTTGCTGTTAGATCTATGGTTTTGCAAAATCGACTTGCCCTTGATATCTTATTCACAAAAGAGGGTGGAGTCTGTAAAATGTTGAAGGCGCAACATTTTTGCACATATATACCTGATAAAAGTGTAGAAATTGGAAGGTATTTTAAAAATATTACACATTTGGAAGAGGAACTGAAATCACTGTAGGTTGACAGTGTATGGAAGAAAATAACAAATAGTTTTCCCACTATCAGTAGTTGGTTTTCTAATATAGGTTAAGAGTATCTTAGGTCAAATATTATTGCCGATCATGGGCATAACTTTGTTAGTTCTGATGATAATGTGTTGCCACAAATGCAAGGGAAAAAGAAAAAGGTATGAAGTGAATGCGAAGTGTAAGAAAAGAAAATTAAACGAAATACGACTTGAAGAATTGAAGAGAAATATCTATAAAAGAATGAAAGGATCACAATTTAAGAAGGATACAGGAAGGAATAAAAGACTTGAAGAAATCAAAATGGTAGAATGCATCTGATTTAATAGAAGCTAGTGGTGGCATAAAATTCCATCAGACAGGGGATTGATGGAGCAAGGTTTCGCATAAAAATAAACTTGCTCGTATGCAATCCTCTCGAATAACTTGTAACATTATAATCAACCTGTCTGTGAATACTAATTTTGCACCACCTTTTTACATATCATATCTAGGGGAAGCTTTTCTATGTTCTCTAATAATAAGTAACCCGAGTGTCCTAAAATGGCCGCGAAAAAACACGGAAACTCTTCTGCGCATGTGTCTACTACATCTACGTAGTATGACATCTTCTGTCGCTTGGGGGAAATCTTTGCAGCTGCGCAATAGCTTTTAACATGGCTGCTCGAAAACCCTCGCACTAACACACATGCAGAGCTGAAACTAACCTATGCAAGTTTTACTAAGCCATTAATGCAAAAGATTTATTAAGTAAATGGGGTTAGAATAGGAGTAAGTGGTATACAGTGAATTCATTTAATTTTGTATTCTAACATGTTCTTCTCTGACTTCATTGATAGTTCGTATTTGGGCCTTGGTGACTGATGTCCCTACCCTTTGCGACAACTACACATGACTGAAAACCTTCTCGTTCTGAGACCAAGGAAGTCATTAGGTGGCTGCCAATCCATGTGCCCAACAAGGACATGGGAAGATCAACTCCTGACCCTGCGAGAGGAAGAACTTGAAACATTGTATTACAGATTTATCGATCCACGTATGAAATGCTTGTGGGAATAAAGCTTGTGGGTATTAAAATTAAGGGGCGGGAATTAGACAATAGAACTAAAGAAAATTATTACACGTAGTATGGTGTGATGTCCTCACCCCACTGCTTGGCCCAATCAAATTGCGGGTGTACATAGAATTGAAACATTTGGGGGTGGAGCATACATTTGAATTGGTATAACAGAGGTAAGTTCTAGATAGTTAGACACACTTGACCCACGAGATGCTGATGCTATGCTGAGATGCTGCCCGATTTTGCTGCAATCTGACTGAAGAATCCAACACTAGGGAAAAACAACTGAGGAGGCACATCTAGAAAGGGGTACGGACGAGCCCGAGCCGAAGAGAGTAGCACCAGAGAGGGGTGTAACGCTGGCGTTACACTAGGAGAGGTCATCTTCCCGGTCCTGAACCTGTCTTGAATCCTTGACATTCTGATGTCTAGGTCCTCGCACCATTCTAGTTAAATATAATTGTGGGGTTAAATGCTCCGTATTTGCTCTCTGTTCTTTCTCTCCTGAGGTACTGTCATTGCAAGAATTTAAGTAATGCAAATTAATTACAAGTTAACTGTACTAAATTTCCTGATGGAGAATTCTGGTATATCTATGTGTATTCTGATTTGACTCACAAAACTATTAATTCAGATAAACTTTTAAAACTCCCTCTGAGTCTGTGGCTCTTTGAATAAAGATAAATGTATTATATCATTTCCTCCCTATTCTAATCTACTACTAGATCTTTCGAACGTGCATTTACTCAGGAGACAGGAATGGTAAGAATACTGGTGTAAAGGTTTCCTAGGGTAAACAAAATTGATGACCAGTGGATATTTGCTAGCTCATTGAGTATATGAATGTATATGGGCCCAAAAGAGTGTTGTGTGTCTGAATGAGTAGAGCTGGTAAACTCCGCTGCATCATAAGGGCCATGATTTAAAAGTAGAAGGGTACATGAAGGATCCATGTCATCCCCTCTGCCCCAGCCCCTGTCCAGGAGGCCCCTAAAACCTGCCCGTCCTGTCCCCCCCAGCCTACCCAAACCCCCCAACAAAGGTCATATGATACTCCGTCATGCAAATGTCAAAGGTTTCGCAATGTAGAACGGGGATGAGAGAAACACAGCAAAGACTTTTTCCGGAGTTTGAGGATCGAGGGTATGTGAACACCCGAGACACGGTCGTTAGGAGTGGTGCAGCTGGTCTGGGGAAAATGGCTGCCGTGCCATGAGCCCAGGATCTGATTCGGGCAAAGGCTGCTGCATTCTCATACGTCAGTGGCATCCTGCATGTTAGTAGGCACCGGACTGGCCACACCTTCAGCGCAGTGGGATCAGGATCTGTGCTGGCACCTCAGCCCCGATTGCAGCCTCGTAGAGGAATGTGGGCCTCTCGATGACGTGTGCTCCACTTCTTCCGCAACACGGGTGAGCCACTGAGCGAGCACACTTGTGTATGCGCTTGATATAATTTCTTCGGTTTCAATGCCTGGCCTCCAATTAAATACTTATCTGCTCTAAGCACATATGTCCTCCTGACACTAACTCTACATTTCTGATCCGTTTCTGCTTTAATTATCGTTGTTGTGCCAAAACGCTTATATTTCATGCCAGTGCTAGATTGCTTTGGATATTTCAGGTTTACAGCAACGTTTCTCTAAACTTTGAGAGCTTTTGTTTCAACTGGCTCAACGGAATTTGAAAATATTTATTGCCTTCTCAGAAGTGTGACATTACCCGCAGCAAGTCTTCATTGGATGGTGGCATCTCCAACAAATGTTTTCAATGGCTTCTAACAATTTAGCTCAGATCTCACCATTTCTTTAACTTCCTTGCAAGCCGTGGAATGCTTGGTTAAGATCCTTTGAGAACTATTTAATCACAGTTTAAGCAGATGGCTTTGATACGGAAAGAATGGCTGATATTTTGTTTAGTTATTTCAGAAATAAACATCATCAACTTTTTGAATAATCTGCCACCACCTGCTGCCACATCTGGACAATTCTGATATTCTAATGAGTACTCAGGAGCAATTACAAGACGTAAGAGTCACATTCTCAGAACAATCTACCATTCGATTGGAGAGATTACATTTTTCAGGAAGAAACAAACAACTAATGAAAATGTTAAAGAATTCATATCAGCATTAAGGGCATTAGCTGCTACATGCAATTTTGGAGCCTCTATTGACATATACATTTGAGATCAGTTTGTGTATAACGGCTACTCAGTTGCAGAGAACCGCCATTGTCAGAGGTTGTTGATCTGGCCTAAAGCATTGAAAGTTCAATAATCTCCAGTCTCATGATGTCCCAGGAAGCCACCCAGACATCTTCTCCAGTTCTTAATGCTGTGGAGTATTCTCAACATGTTGATGCTGTGAAAACTAAGGGCAAAGTCATTAAGAATGTTCAAGATAATACTAACACTTTTTGTTTTAGGTGCAGCTGTAAATCCCCTTTAAGTAATTATAGTAGGTAAACAATGGAATAATGCATGAAATTAAGTTACTTTCACAGTGCTTGCCGATATGGTAAACACCAAGTTAAAGTACACAGTGTTGACTTAAATTAAGGGGACTGTCCTGTGGATCTATCAAATACAGTCCTGAATCCGGAGATTAACTCCTTGTCTGCTTACAAAATTAAGGAACCTTTATGTCAGGTAACTCTAGATTCCACAATAACTCTTAACAAGGTGTGTGACTCAGGTGCACCTATTACTATCATATCTGATACCTTATTTTACCTACAATGGGTGTCTAATGTTATCCTGAACACACCGGACATACATCCTAAAGCTTATGGTGATCAGGATATCGATATGGTTGGGTTCTTTATACACACTGTGTCTTGTCTTGGCAGGTCAATGTCAACTAAAATCTACGTTGCAATTAAGGGTAGAAATATAGTTGGCCGTCAGGACCTTGCAAAACCTGGTCTTATGCTTGTGTCTTGTACTGATCCACCAGACAGGGTAGCAAATGTATCTGTACTCACTACTAGTGATTTTATTCCCTCTAAAGATATTGTTAAAAGATTTCCTGAAATTGTTTCTGGTAAGATTTGGCTCATTCAGAAATATGTGCAATTAAGCTGAAGAGGCCTGCTATACCTGTTACACATGAAGCCAGACCTGTCCCCCCAGGTGTTAGAGCTAAACTAAAAAAGCTATTAGAGAAGTTTGTTGGAGATGGCATTATCAAACCCACTGACTCCTCTGAATGAGTAAGTCCCATTGTAATTGTGTGTAAAAAGGATAGTGAGATTCGTTTGTGCGCTGATCTACGGAGCCTCAACAGGAACTTGTTGTTTATTGCCATCCTCTGCCCAAGGTTCAAGACTTGCCAACATTGGAGACTAAATTTTTCACACTTTTGGATCTCAAATCAGCTTATCACAGATCCCATTGTATGAAAGGTCCCAAGAGTAACCACCTTTGTAACACCTTTGGCAGCATGTAAGTTTTGCAGACTCCCTTTTGGATTGGCTTCAGCAAATAGTATTTTTTTAGTGTCTCATGGATAACAAATTGGAGGGTGTGAATAGGGTACAAGCATTTCAAGACGATGTGCTGATTTTTGAAAAATCTTGACCTGAACATAATCACACTCTAGATGCAGTTTTCACTAAATTTCAAGAGTGTGATGGCACTGTTCGCACAAATAAATGCAAATGTTTTGCAGAAAATACTGACTACTTCGGACACTCTATCACTCTCAATAGTATTTCTCGAAAATGTACATTGGTTAATGCTATTGAAGATGCACATCCACTGAGTAAATAAGATACACTTCATTGTTTTCTCCGGCTAAGTGAATACTGTCCGAGATTTCTACAAGGTTATGCTTTTATTGTGCAGCCCCTGGGGAATTTACTCAAGAAAGGAGTGAAGTTTATCTAGTCTGATGATGTGCAAGATGCTTTTCAGAAAGTGAAGAATATCATTATTTCAGCCCAGTTTAAACTCCATTTGTAGCAGGAAGAAAGTGTATCATAACTGTTGATGGCAGTCAAGTTGGATTGGGGGCTGTGCTTTCACAGTTATGTCAGGACAAAGAAAACACCATTATCTTTGCCTCTCGCTCTCTCAGTTGTGAGACAGCAAATTACAGCATCATTGAGCGAGAGGCATTGGCATGCTGTTGGGTGGTGGAAAGGTTCAGGACTTTCATTTGGGGTTCCCATTTTGATCTATTCACAGACCACAAACCATTGCTCCACCTGTTGTCAATGGTTCAGGGATAGCATCATCACGAATGGTCAGATTGTTATCAAAGCTGAAAGAATAAAATGTTATGGTGGAATACATACCTGGTGAGAAAATCATCAGAGGTGAAGAATCCAACACACTTCAAGATAATGAGAATGAGATTGCTTTTGTGACGGATATACTGCGGAACAAAAGGGTTATCACACATAAACAGTGTCTAGAAGCTTCCAAACAGGATGCCAGGTTACAGTCTGTTTTCAAATTCCTGAAACAAGGGTGGCCCAAGGAAAGAAATGTTGAGGCCTCTTTGAGACCTTTTGTACAGATTTCAGTGGACCTATCAGTTGTTGAAGGGGTGCTAGTACACAATGATATCTATGTGCCTTGTGTGACTATCTGAGATGATATTATTAAGGAGACACACAAAGGCCATTCAGGTGTCATAAGCACATGCAAATATATAAAACAATTTTACTGGTGGTCTGTTTTGGAACCTCAAGTTTCTATGTTTATTGACAATTGCACCACCTGCTTGGTATCTGAGAAGCACTGGAAGGTATATGAGTCACATATTCATATGGAACCTCTACTGGAGGCTGCTTGGCAAAAAGCTGCACTTGATTTTTAGGGACCATCTGAGTTATCACCTATTAACAAAAGATACATGATGGTTTTGATTGATTATTTTTCAAAAAGGGTGTATTTTGGTTTTACCTCTGTTCCCAACATTGACGGTATAATCACATTTTTAAAAATAATTCTTGATGTAACAGGAGCATCAATTTTTACAGGCAACAGTACCCACTGCACATCAGCGCGCATGAAGGATTTCATTGAAGTTTTTCACATTACTCATCTCAGAGTTGCGCTTTACTCATCTTCTGCCAATGAACTGGTTGAATACATTAATATGTTCTTAAAATAGGGTGTGCAAACAGCCTTGACCCTGGGTCTTGAGGTCGAAACATTTCTCAGCGAGAAAGTTTGGTCATATCTAGTATCTCCGTACAGTACAACAGGTATGTCCCCATTTAGGATGTTACACAAAGGATTTCCAAGGGCTTCAGTATGTCTTCACTGGGTGAGAAAGGTAAGTAAACCGAACACACCTGACTTAAAGACTATTGAATCAAGAGTTGAAGCAATGCAAAGTAAGGTTAAGGAACGTTTTGACAAAACACACTGTATCAAAGAACTAACATTGAAAGCAGGGGATTCGGTTTTGATAAGAAATCGCACTCATGTCAAGAAAGGTTTATCGAAATTTTCAAAACCAGTTTGTGTTCAAAGAGTGTCTAAAGGATCAGCACTTATGAAGGACAAAGGCTGGTGGAGTAAGAGAGATCTGGTCAAAATTACCCAGGCACAGGCAGCCAAAAGTCAAGCTGTGTGAGGCTTTGATGGCAACAATTCCTCTCTTGAAAGGACTTGGTGGCAAACAACTCAAGAGCAGTCAACTGACAGTCAAGAGTCATCTCAGATTGATAATGCAAATGATTTGTTACTTACACAAAGGCATCCGGGTACAGACATTGTTCCTGAACAATCTAATGATTGCATTATGTCCCATAACACCAGAGCTGTATGCAATATTACAATGTCTTCTAAATTTAAAAATTACTAAATGTCTTACAGAAAAAAATAATAGATGTAGAGATGTAAATATTGTGAATGTAACTGAATTCTAGTTGCTATGTTTCTGCTTTATGGCCCACGCTACTATCCCGCATCGGTTGCTCAGTCTTCGTTGGGCGTCCGACAACGGGCTGCGTGTGGGCTCCTTATTTATTACCTTTTACTTCACAAAATAAACAATGTACTTATGTCCGCTTGGCTCCCGAAGTCTCTATGTAACACTATAGGCCTGAGTTAGATCTCGGTGGACGGGGTACTCTGTTACAACAGTGACGAATATCCCGTCTGCCGAAATATAAATCCCATATGATATAATGGGATTTATATTTCAGTGGACTGGCTATCCGTCATCCCGGTGACGTAGTAACCCACCCGCCGAGAGCTAAATCAGGCCCTATGCCATGTCGGTTTGTAGGGGCTGCACAAGTGTATAGGTCTGTGTATGAGATTGAAAGGCTGGAAGTATGCTATTGCTTCCTGGCTACTGTTTTTGCATATACTACATTCCAGCTCATCCATATTTCAAATAAAGAGATCTGTTAATTTAATGCAACGGATCTTTGTACTATTTTGTCATGGACTTGTGTAATCACAGTGACACATGACCATAGGAAGTGCTGAATCATGTAGATATAAGCTTCCAGTTATGGTATCGCAGGTAACTGATTTCAGGATATGAACCACAATGTGCTTATGAACGTGTTTTAGGAGCCACAATAAGGTCATGCTGAGGTGCTTGCCTTTGCCGTATTTTCTATAGGCCTGCTTTATGCTGAAAAATGTAGCCTGTTTGTCCATCAGTTCCCGATAGGAGAGAAGTTTCGTTTAGGGCCTTGCAATTTTTAGGGTCTGGCATGTACACTCTCTAAGTCAGACGGCGTATGCCCCAGTCTGGCCAGCTGGGTTTGCAACACTTTTAGTACTCCAGAGTGTTTACCTATTGTGTAACCTCTGATGTAAATTTAAAATGTCTCTCACGCCATGAATAATTGAGGCACTGGGCCTATATTAATGTTAAACAACTCTTTTATGGCTGATACTAATTCTGAGCAGAACACAGCGTACTTCAGAGCTCCCGATGGGCCACAAGGGGATACAGTGGAGAATTTCTGGTATCTCGAGCATTACGTGATCTGACAGTGTGTACCGGTGTACATCGGTGATCCAAGGGAGGATTGACAGTGATAAAAGCCAGTTGTGTGGACAAAGAAGTAGCAGGAGTTCTGGGCCCCTTCTTTGTGTGCCAGGGGTCTTGTAATCCATCAATCGCGATGCATGGTGCATAAGAATCTGGTGGATCTCGGGTGATCTATTCTGCATGTGTTGTCGCTATCTATGTCTGGGCACAGTGTCAGATTCCCTCCTCATATAATGTTTTGGGCATTCTGCTGCCTGCAGTGCACTATTATCCCGTCAAGCAATTATGGTGTATCTATGTTAGGGGTGTATGTATTGACTAGTCATTAGTGTGACAGGTACATCATACATAGGCCCCTCTATCATTAATGTTGTACTGTTGCAGATTGGGGTGTACAAAATCTCCCTACTTCCACGGATAGAGTAATTTCACAGTTACACACACATACACTCATCATACACTAGGGCCCATTTCACTAACATACACTCAAATACTCTACCAGCACTGAACCTGTGGAAAGAAAACCTCCTAAACACCCCACATCTACACTGAGGTCGATAAGACCTAGTTATTGTAATTGTCCTGAGACATAATCTAAACAATCTATACAACAATAATCAAATAGAGTACTCAATAATTGACAAGAAATAATCACCAACACCGTATTTAAAATTATGGTTCTTTATCTAAAATTAGTCAAAGGAAATCAATCAGAATAAATCATTTTCTCATAATTACCTATTCTAGCTAAATGTCAGAATGGGTCATCAGGACAAGTCTCTCAGTAGAAGTCTCCCGAGTCACCGTCCTCACAGCATCGATCCTCACCAACGCAGGTTTGGGAAGAAGTGGCAAAGTGGCCTCCAACCCTCTCTAGGCTAACAATATTTATAAAGAAACTTGCAATATTATAGAAACATAAAATGTTCTACACGTCCGCCGAACCGCTGAGCAGAGCGAGCAGGAAAGGATGTAGCATCGCTACATTTGGAAAATCTCCGCTCAGAAAAAAATCACAAAAATAAAAAGACAGAACAGGAACTAAAAAAATGTATCTTTCGACATCCACATTTCCTCGGAACTAACATGATGACTTCAGAGTCCATTCAGTTCATTCATTATGGCTCCTTTGTCTTCCAAGGCTATCCAAATGTTTCTTGGAGACTCGCCCAGCACTGCTGCTGTCCTCACGGAAATTTTAACCAGGCAAAGACTTTGGTCAGATGACTTCGACCATATTCAGCAAGGCCCTCTCATCACAAATCTCTCACTCGAGGCCAGGCTGCAAACGGCGGCCATTTTATTCTAGGCCAAAATAGACCATCTTAATTAAAAGAGACAAAAACAACGTTACCACAGCATAGTGATGATTAAACAGTGTTAACCCCACTAATACCCTTATGTGTATGTAATTATCTAGCCTTTGCAACACAGAAAAGCATTAATTCAAAAGCGTTTCGTGCTTTAAAATAAACAGCACTCAGCAACGTTTATTTAATAAAACATGCACATTTATTAAATAGCAATACGAAAGCATTCCCACGTCGGTTTTCTTCTCATTAGTACATGTTGGTAAGTTTAAACATTTACACAAAACAAATAATTAGTGATTAATAATTTTAATTATGACAAATAGACAAACCAGAGCTTAAAAACCCAATAGATTTTCATCAGAAAACTCTGCTCCAGCAATCCCCCCTTTGGTGATATTATCACCAAATAAACAACCCAAAAAAAAACAACAGAAATTTAGTGAAATTTAGTCCCATTTTAGGAGAAATTGGAAATGTCTTTTTCTCCTTACACAACATTACACACCAGACACTCTTTCATCATCCCTCTTTGTTTCTAAATAGACACTCTCCCTTAATTCTTCTAATTCAATTTCTTGTGGTTCTCTTTTCAACCTTTTATTTCTCTTTTCATTGTTTCTTTTAATTAATTTCTTTTTCCCTCCCCTGTTTTTACAACACAAACACACCAATCTCAATATCAATAAAGCAACAATTATACAAGTTAAAGGAAACAATATCTTACCTATAATAGTACTACCTATTTTTGCAATAAAACTCTTAACAGCAACTATTTTATTAGCTATTTTAGTCCAAATACTTTCAGCTTCAAGTGGTACTAATTCTTCATGCAAATCAGTAATATTTTTTATATAGACCTTCAGATCTTTGCTTTCGTCTGGAATGTAAGTGCAACAATGTTGAACTTTCAGCATTCCACAAACTCCACCCTCCTTAGCTAATAGAATATCAAGGGCAAGTCTATTTTGCATAGACATGGCACGTACGGCAATTAGTTCCGTATTCACCAAAAGAAACCCTCCAGCGGTAATTGTCGATAAGCGATCCACCACTGTTGACAGTTTCCGAATCCCATAAGCATTCAAAGAAATTCCCACTGCTGGAATTAAAGCTCCAAAAATGTCACCCACTATTTCAGACCAAGTTTCCCTCTTGAAGCGCATTAGTAAATTAATATGTTCTACATCTTCTATTCTATCTATATGAAAGATCTTTGGAAAGACCAGGCCCACATAACACGTGCCATACCAATGGTCAGGCAACTTGTAATAAGCCTTGTTCCCACAAACATAATACACTCCTGGAAAAATTGTATCTTCTCCACCTCTGAAACCCCATCCTGTTGCAATGAAGTATGTATCATGACACTCACTAGTCCCAACAAAATATGTATCATATTGGGATTTCCCTCTTGTAATGCACAGCTTACCCTTCTGTGGTGCATCTAGAGCTAAAGTTGGACTAACCCCATTTCTTAATTCTTTTCCCATCTCAATGTCCCAAATTGTCTCACTCACTTTGTATTTCCCTGCCTTTTCATGCATGCTCAATCTCCTTTCCTCCACCATATTTAGGAAAGCTTTCTCCTCTTCTTCCAAACTGCAAGTTAAATTATTCTTAAAAATGTAATCTAATGTTAATTCTTCTTTCTCAATAAAAATCTCACCAAAAATGTTAGCTTCTTTAGCTGGATTCAGCTTTGTGTTCATTGGCAAATGCTAAAAAATACTATCTTTGTTAGACATCTTATAATCTATTTTCCCTAACAAATAAAAAACACTACTTAATACACTACAAGAAATTCCATACGTAGCTGGTAAATGGTGATAAGTAACACCCTCTGAAACGGATGCAGGTAATTGCATACAAACGTAGCAATCCCTAACTTCCATTGTTTTCACATATTCGTATAACAACTTTGAAAAAACATTACTAGAAAAATCATTAATTGACCTATCTTTATGCATGTAAGTATTACTAATTCTAGTTGGAACTACTTTTTGCGAACTCTTCTCCACATTTGTCTCATTCTCAGTATGTATCTCAAATGTACCTATTGAAACTCTAAATGTAACTAATAAAGCTAAAACACCCCATAGTAGCATTTATAATCCAGTACAGCAGCAGCACATTCTACACCATCTTCTTAAGAAGGCACATCTACTTTGGTTATTCTCTATGTTAGCCATTTTACTACTTTGACCTTGTCTTTTGACTTAGCCTCTTACTACTCCACTACTGAAATTTCTCAAACTTTGGATTACTTCAGACAGCTGAATTTCAGACTTTCTCCTTTTCACTTTTTCCCAAGTGATTCTTTTGTTCACTCAATTTGGATATTCATCACTTTTCACTCCTTCTTCTTCAGCAACATCAAATTGTATCAGATCATCAACAACATCCTGTGCATCCGACTCTTCTTCAATGTCAGTCAGGATAACTTTTAAGATTCCAACAGATTCTTCCTTTTCCTCAACCACTTTTCTCAAGATCCCCTCCGGATTGTCTCGATTCACTGTTTCTTCTTCTCCTTCTTCAGACAGTGCCACATAAGACCATTCCGGTGATCTGTACTTTTGGTTGGGTCTTCTAATTCTCTTTATCTCCTCAGGTTCTCTTGACTCCTTTTGCTCCTTCCTCTTTACTTCGTTTTGACTCGACACCTCATTCACTTGTTCAGCTTTCGATGTATTCCCTCTTATCAGTCTGTATCTCAGCCTCTTTACTCTGTTGTTAGGCCAAAAATCTCCTCTTACGACCTTTTTCGGTCTTGTTTCTGTATTATTTCTTTCTCCAATCCAAGTTCTCTTTCTCAGAACTCGACCTTCTGATTTTCCATTCTCACTTTCATCCGATTCTGTTTCAAATGCCTCTTGTTCTTCAGCAGTTTTCTTTCGCTCCACAGTCTTTTTCACCACTATTTGAGACTTCCCTACTCCTGTCCCTCCTCGGGTCTCCGACACGCAATCTTCTTGCTGTCTACTTGTCCCTTCACCTAGCTGGTCAAGAATGTTCCCTACACCTCCTCGGGGGTCTTCCGCAATCTGTCCCTCTCTATCTTCTTCTGACCCTACTTCTTCAGATATAATCTCAAGTGGTTCTTCAATCTCCTCCTCTTCTGATTCAGGAGTAATTTCTGTGGAACTGCTCTTTTCTTTTCTTTTTCCTCCACTGCTTTTTGGAACTTCAGGCTCTCTTACAGAATCTGATCTCCTTTCTGAGATTCTCAATGGTTCTCTTGAAGCCTTTTCTGCTTCTTTTCCTGAACTTTGATTTTTTCTCACTGGTTCTGGATCATCACTGGAATCTGACTCTTCAAAATACTCTCTACCAGTCCCATCTTTTGGGTTTGGAACTCTCAGAGTATGACTCGCATGCACCCAGTTTTTCACACCAGCACACTTCACTGCAGTTGTCGTAGTTAGAATGACTTGTCTTGGTCTTCCCCACCTTGGAACCAAGCAGTTTCGTCTTCTGTGAACTTTAATCCTTACCCAGTCTCCTGGACTCAGATCATGAGCTTGCTTCTTCTCAAGTGTGGTAGCTTCTTCTCCAATCTGGTGAAACACAGAATGAACTGCGTCAGCCAGGCCTTTACAGTAATCCAAAATCATGTCATCAGTTATTGTCATCAACTTATTGACAGGTACATATGCATGTCGCATTGCACGTCCCATTATGATTTCGTGCGGACTTAAACCAGTAGTTCTATCTGGAGTAGATCTAATAGTCATTAACACTAGAGGCAAGACATCCGGCCATTTCATACCAGTGGCTAAACACATCTTACCAATCCTATTCTTGATTGTGCCGTTTATCTGCTCAACAACACCAGAAGCCTCTGGTCTGTATGCACAATGTAGCTTCTGCTGTATGCTTAATGCTTCACAAATCAAACTCATGAGTTCATTATAGAAGTGTCCACCTCTATCAGACTCAATCGTTACCGGAAATCCGTACCTAGGAATCAACTCTCTTAACAGTAACTTTGCCACTGTTACTCCATCATTTCTCCTAGTCGGATAGGCCTCAACCCATCTTGAAAACAAACAGACTACCACTAGTACATACCTTAGCCTGTTCACTTGGGGCATTTCAATGAAATCAATCTGCATTCTTGTAAAAGGACCTCCTTCTCTGCCTATTGTTCCCAGACTCACCACTGTCTTTTTCCCAGTGTTAAATTGCTGGCAAATCAAACATCTTTGACAGATACTTTCTGCAATTGTCCTGAACTTTGCATTGTACCAGGTTTGTTTAAAAGACCTGATCATCGCATCCCTTCCCAAATGTCCCTGGCCATGATACATCCTTGCCATTGCTGACAGCATGGAGTTCGGCATTACTGGTCTGCCATCTCTATAGACCCAAACATGGTCTGTTTCTCTTGGGGCACAACCTGCCTTGATCCAATCTTTCTTTTCTTCCTCCTCTGCCTCATCCTGCAACTGTTTCACTTCATCCCACGTCTCTAAGACATTAGTAAACATCACAGAACAAAAAGACATTTCACCTTCTCGTTCCCGATTAATTGACTGATTATTCTTAGCGCAATATTGAGCAATGTCATTTGCGTATCGATTGCCAACTGTCACAAAATCATCTCCTTGTCCATGAGCAGCACATTTCACAACTGCTAATTCTTTAGGCAGCTGTATCGCCTCAAGTAATTTTCCAATCACTTCAGCATTCTTTATTGGAGTCCCACTCGACGTCAAGAAACCTCTTTGTAGCCAAAGTTGGCCAAAGTCATGCACAACTCCAAATCCATACTGACTATCAGTCATCACAGTCGTTCTCAAATCTTTCCCAATCTCACAAGCTTTCGTCAATGCCACCAATTCAGCAACTTGCGCAGATTTCACTCCTTTCAATGATGATGCTTCCATTACCTCTGAAACCTTGCACACTGCATATGCTGCACATAGCACACCCTCATCATTCCTCAGGCATGATCCATCCACAAACAACACATGATCACTCTCATGCAAGGGAAGATCCCTTATGTCTGGTCTCGGTTTTGTACAGTAATCAAGCACATCCAAACAATTGTGATCATCTTCAGTTTTCACACCCACATTTTCAATATCCAGCAACAATGTCGCTGGATTCACATTCACACATCTCTCCAAAGTCACATTTGATGCTCCCAGAATGACTTTCTCATATTTAGTCAACCGACTATGTGACATGTATTGAGTTCTGCTTCTTGTCAAAAGAATTGCCACATTATGAGGTACGAATACCCTTACAGGATATCCCATTATGATTCCCTCACTCTGTTCTAGGCTTCTGCATGTTGCAGCCACAGATTTCAGACATCCTGGTAAACCTACAGCTACAGGGTCAAGTGTCGATGAGAAGTACGCAATATGCCTTCTCAGTAATCCATGCTTCTGAATTAACACTGAAAGTGCACATCCATTTCTCTCACTACAGTACAATTCAAATTCCTTTTCATAGTCTGGCATACCCAAAGCAGGGGCTTCACACATTCTGCTTTTCAACTCTTCAAATGCTGCCATTTGTTCTCCATCTAGTTCCAATGGGTCTGTCATCTCACTTTTTGTCAGCTTAATCAGTGGCTTTGCTATCAGCGAGAAATTAATTATCCACTGACGACAATAACCCACCATTCCCAGGAACATTCTCACTTCCCTCTGGGTCTTTGGGGCCTTCATTTCCCTGATGATTTTGATCCTGTCATCAGTCACTTTTCTCAGACCTTTTTCAATATTATGTCCAAGATAATGCACCTCTTTCTTGCAGAATTGCAATTTGGCTGGAGATACCTTTAACCCTCCATCTGCCAGATGATTCAGTAAAGCTATAGTATCTACTTCACAAGCTTCACGTGTCTTTGATGCCACAAGTAGGTCATCAATATACTGCACTAGTACTGAGTTTTCAGGCATGATCAAACTCTCCAATGACTTTTTCAATAACTGATTGAATATTGAAGGACTCTCTGTATACCCCTGTGGGATACGACACCATGCTAAAATGCGCTGGCCAAATCTAAATGCAAAAATCGGCTGGCTGTCATGATGCAATGGAATTGAAAAGAAAGCATGACACAAATCAATCACTGTATACCACTCAGCATCATGTGGAATCTGATACAAAATCACTGATGTATTTGGCACAATAGGACAACATGCCACCACAATTTGGTTAACTTTTCTCAAATCTTGTACAATCCTGAACTTCCCATTAGGCTTCTTTAGCCCCATTATCGGTGAATTACACGGACTACTCAGTAGTTCTCTCAGAACTCCCTGCTGAATCATTTTCTCAATTATAGGAGTTATTCCCTCAATTATTTCTGGTGTCATTTTGTACTGAGGAATGTTAGGATAAGTAATTCCCTCTTTCACTGAAATTTTCACAGGATCTACATTATTCATCAATCCCACATCCTCTCCAGTAAAATCCCAAACTGTCCTTTTCACTGTGTCTCTCAGCTCTTGAGGCAAATCCTCCGGATCAAACACAGCATATGCACCAATTAACTCACTCTCTCTATTTTCTAGAGTCATTCGGTACAAAACATCCTCATCTGGTGTTTCAAAAGCTATTCCATCCGGTGTACAAAAAATTGTACAATTCATTTTACATAACAAATCCCTACCTAACAGGTTCACTGGACTTGTGTCACAGACGATAAATCTGTGCATGTCTGAAAATTTCCCTATTTGTACTCTTACTGGTTCAGTAAGACGTGTCCTGATTTGTGTATTGGCTACACCAACTACTTGGATTGCTTCATCCGAGAGAGGAAGATTTCTAATATCTGTTGACCTGACAGTTGATCTTGTCGCACCTGTGTCTACTAAAAAAGTAACACTTTCTTCATTTATTTTCCCATCCACAAATGGTCCTGCCTGGCCTATTTCTAGAGTTGCACCAAGTATGCACTCTTCCTCCTCTCTTCGGCACCGTCAATAATCACTCTCAGACTCACTCCCTTCATTCTTTACCAAGTACTGTTGTACCTGGTTAGAACGCCTTGGTTTGTTTACCTGCTCATCATTGTAGAATCCCGAATCCGGATTATACTTTTGTGATCCTCTATTCTGCGGCAAGGGCGGTTTTGGCTCTTGACTCTGCTGTCTCACAACTTTCTGTTGTTGCTGCTGTTGATTATTCCCCTCGTTCTGCACCTGTTGATTTAAGGATTTTCCCTCATTATTCACTAATGGTGGATTGGTACACTCAGATCTCCAATGTCCCAGTTGGCCACAGTTGTGACATGGGAACTTTTTTTTAGCTTCCTCAAGATTCCCCTTTCCTTTCCCTGCATACCTAGGTCTATTCCCTGCATTATTTCCTGCATTATTCGCCTGTTCCACCAACTGTGCTTCCTGTCTTTCCGCAACTTTCACTTGTGCCCACATTGCTTTCTCTTTCAGCTTTCTCTGTTTTGCTTCAATTTCATCACTGAAGTATTTTGCATGTCTCAGAATCTCATCTATTTTCTTACTCTGCCAATCCACAGTATGCTCACGAATTCTTTCACTAATCTCAGGTCTCAGGCCATATACAAATCTGTATACAAAATGACTCAAATCCTTGTCACCCAGGTGTTCATCTCCACTGAATTGCTTAAACGCCAGTATCAGCCTCTCATAAAAAGCATGAACTGATTCTTTTGCTTCCTGATGTGTTCGATCTATTTTAACCAAGTCTGTCTCTTTTGGAGGTACTTTATTTTTCAGGTATACAATCACCTGCTCATACTTTCTCATTACTTCTGGATCTGGTGCTCCTGTTCTCTGATCTCTTGGATATTCCTCAGTAGGCCAACTTACAACTATTTTACACTCAGCCCACAAGTCTGCTGGAACAATTATATCAAACAGACTATTCAGGTCAATCCACAGCACTTTTGACAATTTCACAAACCTGTCTACCTGCCTATACCACTCGACGGGCTTTTCTCTCAATCGAGGGAAATCATTCGTAAATTATAAAATATCCTGTCTGGTCCATGGAACATGTACATATCCTCCTCCAGGTATTTCTCTCATAGGATAAGTATCCACTGGTTTCTCTTTTTCTCTCACAGGAAATGCTGAATAAGTCCTATCTCCTGAATCTTCCCTTTTCTTGTACCACCTATCCTTCCACTTCTCAACATCACCCCATTTTCGCAATAAAGCGATCATCTCTTTAAATCTGTCCTGTTCTACCAGTACCATTCAAATTTTCAATATCTTTATCTGTGAAATCCATCCTGTAAGACTTCTGCAAAACTTTCACTTTATCAATGTCAACTCCATAGTCATTTGCTATTGCTCTTAATCTGTCATGTGTATTTTTAGTTCTCCAGGTGATATTTTTACACATAAATAACAATTCACCATCATGATGATTTTTTAGAATTTCTGTTGGAACTGTCCCTGCAACAAGCTCTTCTAATTCTACACGTGACCTAGCCACATCAATTGCTTGTGAATCTTTATCCCTCTTTTGAAGAACTTTCATCCAATCATTCAAATCTTCAGCTGTTATTTCAGTAGATTTTCTCACTGGAACCACTTTCTTCTGCGGTTCTAAAATCGGCATCCCTGAACAACTAGCTTCACCGGCATCCAATCCTGAATTAGACTGTACCTCTAATCCTTCACTACAAGTGTCATGTCTGGATTGCCTCAGATCACTACTTTCTGTCCTTCTTCCTGAATCTCCTGAAGGACCAGCTAAACTTGTTATCTTATTCCCAACATATGGAATCACCAAACCATTCTCACCCGTCCTCTGCTTATCAAAAACAGGCATAATCGGACCTATAGTTACAGGCACCGTAACAGCGTCTAGATTCTTTGTCAGCTCTTTGATCTTTTCAGTCAATTCTGATGTAGTTCTGGCTAATTCTCTCGTATTTTCGCCACTGCTTCTATTCTCTCTTTCCCTGAAAGGATTACCACTTCTTAACTCAGGTGTCACATTTTCTGTCTCAATGATACGCACTGTATCTCTTATCGGAGAAACAACTGGTGTACTCTCTTCTGGTTCTGGTCTATATGGAGGTGGTCTTTTGTAAATCATATCATTCAAGACCTCATCCTCATATTCATTAACTCCATATCTCCTCACTTCTACCTCAGGAACCCTTTCTGTTCCCTCTTCAACTGTTCTCATAGGATATAATCCCTCTGACATACTAGCATCTCGCCATCTCGTCATTCGATCATGATGAGTTTCACGACCATGTCTCCTCCCAAACATATACCTATAGTGTCCTCCAGACCTCTGCTTCTCTCGCTCATGTACTTCCTCTTCCCATTCCACTAAAGCCTCAAACTGTGTCGGCCTTGGTCTTGGGTAAAGACATAACATCTTTTCCCGTAAATTTTTCAACACGGCCAGATTAAATTAACCATGTTCTGGAAATGCTAAAACTCCATCTTCCTTGGTATACCTAACCCAATTCTCCAACCATATACAGGTATGATACCCATATCTCGCAGCCATGAAGGATGCAGGCGTTTTCGATGGAGGTAACAATTCACCCTCTCTCGTTTTAACATCTTTATCCTTATCGAACCAATTTTTAATCTTTCTGAACAAAGATTTTTTCTTTTTCTCTTCTTGGTAATACATTTTAACGTTTACCAAAACTCTCTACTTCTTTCCGTAATACAACCTAATAGTACGATGTTTTATCCAATAACAGCGCGACTCACACTAACGCACCAATCCTAGAGCGTCTACGTCACTAGAATAGCTCTACCAATCCTTGCGCGGCTCACACCAACGCACCAATCTCAGCGCGAACACTATTCTGATCTAATATCCAATCAGAGCACGGTCTGTTTGACGTCAGCAGTCGCTGCAGTCGCTTCTGTCTCCTGTCTCTTGTCACTCGTCTACCCCTCCTTTACAAAATTTCTCAGTAGACTTCGTGTCAAATTTCTACAAATCTATTAGTTACAACATATAAACATCTCCATTGTCTGCTTCTCTAACCACAGAATAGTAAAGGAAATCTATTTCACAAGAATCCCGTTGACACAGTAGCACATCCCTCTACTCTGCCCTTCTAACATACATTCATTAATTGTTTCCTCTAGGACTTGTCCAAAGAGTCTTACAATCAACTAAATATATAAGCATTCACGCACATTCATACAAGAAAATATATAGTACATACACACAGAATCCTGCTTTTCCCGAGAACAGCGAACAATCTGCTCCACTACAGAATTATAACACACGTTAACCAAGCAGCTTACCTCTGCCCAGTTTCTCAAACAAGCTCAGAGAATACCTATTACTTCTCCCGCGATAAGCTTTAACGGTGAACCTTACGGATCCCTGGGACTTAAGACCAGAGTTTCACAGATAACCTTCACTACCATACGCACTCCTTATATACCAGAAATATTTCTAATAGTAACATACGACAATGTCACTGATTCCGAACCCAGACAATGTGACGCACAACTTCAATTGTCACACGTTTTCTTTTCCTGCATACATACAGGACCAACAATCCCGTCTTTCCGAGAGCAGCATATACTTCCCTCTGGCCTACTACGGAACTGCTACTAGCTCCCAAGTTCCAGAAGCACTACATATAACTCAACATGACGACTCCAACATATAGTATTAGTACATATACCAACATTAATCAATAATCAATAAGCTAATGTACAAGCAATCTAATCAGATCAAGACAATCATCAATAACCATCCTCACTCTGCTACCAGGAAATTGTTGCAGATTGGGGTGTACAAAATCTCCCTACTTCCACGGATAGAGTAATTTCACAGTTACACACACATACACTCATCATACACTAGGGCCCATTTCACTAACATACACTCAAATACTCTACCAGCACTGAACCTGTGGAAAGAAAACCTCCTAAACACCCCACATCTACACTGAGGTCGATAAGACCTAGTTATTGTAATTGTCCTGAGACATAATCTAAACAATCTATACAGCAATAATCAAATAGAGTACTCAATAATTGACAAGAAATAATCACCAACACCGTATTTAAAATTATGGTTCTTTATCTAAAATTAGTCAAAGGAAATCAATCAGAATAAATCATTTTCTCATAATTACCTATTCTAGCTAAATGTCAGAATGGGTCATCAGGACAAGTCTCTCAGTAGAAGTCTCCCGAGTCACCGTCCTCACAGCATCGATCCTCACCAACGCAGGTTTGGGAAGAAGTGGCAAAGTGGCCTCCAACCCTCTCTAGGCTAACAATATTTATAAAGAAACTTGCAATATTATAGAAACATAAAATGTTCTACACGTCCGCCGAACCGCTGAGCAGAGCGAGCAGGAAAGGATGTAGCATCGCTACATTTGGAAAATCTCCGCTCAGAAAAAAATCACAAAAATAAAAAGACAGAACAGGAACTAAAAAAATGTATCTTTCGACATCCACATTTCCTCGGAACTAACATGATGACTTCAGAGTCCATTCAGTTCATTCATTATGGCTCCTTTGTCTTCCAAGGCTATCCAAATGTTTCTTGGAGACTCGCCCAGCACTGCTGCTGTCCTCACGGAAAATTTTAACCAGGCAAAGACTTTGGTCAGATGACTTCGACCATATTCAGCAAGGCCCTCTCATCACAAATCTCTCACTCGAGGCCAGGCTGCAAACGGCGGCCATTTTATTCTAGGCCAAAATAGACCATCTTAATTAAAAGAGACAAAAACAACGTTACCACAGCATAGTGATGATTAAACAGTGTTAACCCCACTAATACCCTTATGTGTATGTAATTATCTAGCCTTTGCAATACAGAAAAGCATTAATTCAAAAGCGTTTCGTGCTTTAAAATAAACAGCACTCAGCAACGTTTATTTAATAAAACATGCACATTTATTAAATAGCAATACGAAAGCATTCCCACGTCGGTTTTCTTCTCATTAGTACATGTTGGTAAGTTTAAACATTTACACAAAACAAATAATTAGTGATTAATAATTAATAATTTTAATTATGACAAATAGACAAACCAGAGCTTAAAAACCCAATAGATTTTCATCAGAAAACTCTGCTCCAGCAGTACTCTGTGTGCACACCTGCATGTTTGTAAATTTAAAGGAGACAGGCATCTTGATTAATATAGCCACCCTGCAGAAGTACAAAATAAAGGAGCTGAACTATCTACTGGAGCCCCAGGAGGAGCCAAAGGGAGCACCTTAGCCAATGTTGAGGTATGTCTCCTGTAACGTGGCAACTTCCACCTTGTGACAAGCAAGGTATGTCACAATCAGGTGCCACTTTTTAGGGTTACCCAGTCCTCTCATGTTCCGTGTGACAACCTTAAATTAGCGCATGACTGGTTACAGTCAACAGGAAACAGGGAAGATTGGTCAATATCAAATAGAATTCTGACTTGTGTCCCATGTAAGATGAATCACTCCCAGCACCCCTCCCCTTCCTACACAGATTGCCTCAAATGTCAATACAAACTATCCCAAACATATTTAAATTCTGCAAACAAAAAACATATGATTACAATCATGATAAGGGGTCAGATCCTGCGGTCCAACTCCGTATTCCCAAGTGTTGATATATACAGTAATCTGCTCTGGTTACTTACAAACCTAGAGAGCAGATTTGAGCTATTGACAAAGATAATACAGAGCACCATGGGGCATATTAACCAGGGCTTTATCTCCACTTTTTTGGCTTTAAAAGCCAAAAAAGCAGAGATAAAGCTATCGTCCTATTTACAAGAGGGTGCTAACATGCATAATCGTATGTTAGCACCCTTTTTCCCGACGCTTCCCTTTGCATCACTAATGAGATGCAAAGTGGGCGTCACTGGGCAGGACAACCTTGTAAATATCGCTGATGTGCACAGATGTGCACATCGCAATATTTACAAGGCTGCCCCAGCATTTTAGCAGACGTTAGTTTTTGGAGAAAACCGCTGTTTTCTCCAAAAACTAACGTGTGCTAAAATCCTGACTTATCCACCCCTAACATATGGGGTGGATTATACTGCTATGACCACAGGGTCGTATCAGCAAGGTTATTGCCCTTTTGCAGGGAACATCGCTGGAAAACCAGCGATGTTCCCTGAAAAACAGCGCTTTCCCCCGCTATCTCTGGAATTTTTATCGCCCTGGAGCAACGCGTTGTTGATAACGCGCTACCAGGGCGATAAATTCCAGCGATAGACAGCGATGAATAACAAAGCGCTAAGCGCGCTTTGCGTTATTCATCGCCGTTCCTTGCTGATATGCCCCCATGTTCCGAGGCCTTCCAAGAAAAACTCAGGTATATTGGGGACACATTGAACAAGACGCCTCTTGCATTTTGGCTTGGGTTGTGGAATGGTAGTGGAGTATTGCATTAGGAATCTCTCAGTGCATCCAACATATGTATTCAGTTTGGCACATCTTTACATGCAGAGTAGTCCCTGTGGGGTTCTCACATTGCTCCATCGTTGTCCAGGTCGGAGTTCAGATGGGTAGTGGGTGTTGTATCATCTTCACACTTCTTTTTCTTCATAATGTCCTTAGCCAGTTTTATGGCGTCCTTCAGGGTCTGGCAAATAGTAGCACAGTCACCATGCCGGATGCAAAGGCGTACAGAGTATTACACTGCATATTTAATGTCTTGTGCGCAAAGGAGCTTTGTAACTTTGGTATATGCTTTGCTAGCTTCCTGCACCACCATAGTGAAGTCAGGCTACAGGAATATGGAGAAGCCCTGAATTTGTCATGAGCCCTTTCTCTCTCTCTCTCTTACTGATGCAATCTCTCTGTCACAGTAATTTAAGAAGCAGGCTGTTATAGGTCACCTAGGTGTTAAGGACTCTGTGCACTCTCGCAACGATCAGGTGGCCGGAAAAGTTGTTTCTGCCTAGTAGATCTGCAAGCAGATGATCTCTCGTTTTCTCATGTTTCTTGTTTCTGGAAGGCCCATTATGCACACGTTGGTCAAAGATCTCTAGTTTTCCCATGTTTGTCGCTTCTGTTAAGTTTTAACACTGATCTCATTTACTTATGTCTCTAAGTGGTCTGCCGATTTTTTTTAGCTTGGGCGTCATTTTAATGGTCAGGTAGCCTACGTTCTGCTTCATATATGCAATCTACAAGTTTATCTATGCAGTCTTTCATTAGATCCATACGGGTGTATTGGTGGTTGATTTTGGAATCAATGGCGCGGAGACTTGACTTAATTTCCATAAGGACAGTTTTAACATCCATATCAGCTGTGCCATCTGTGCCCTCCAACTCCCTGTCCTTACGTGGAGAGGGGTAATTTTTCTTTATCACTTTTCTCACTTTGTTGCTTGAGGGGCAGAAGGTAGACACAACTGGTATGCGTTTGTTCTGTCTTCTTGTTTTGGACACAAGTTGGGTTTTCCTAGGGCAATACCAAGCATGTTTTAATGCACAGGAGACTATGGATAACCCATGGATATCTCTCTGTCTGCTAAAGTGGCTGCCTCCCTGAAGTAATCTTTCTTCCATTTGCAGTTCCTCCGTATACTGAGGAATTGTCCATTAGGTAAACTGTTCCGTAAATCTCTTGGTGATTGCTCATGTACAGTAGAAGTGTATTTCTTTCAGTGGGTTTTTCTGAATAGAGAGGTCCCTATTTTGCCATCATGTGCTTGAAGGGTGAGGTCTAAGAAAGGTAGGTTGTTTTTGGCATCAAATGTGAATCTATTGTGTTCTTGTGTTGTGTTGAGCCATTTGACAAAAATATGTGAAGACTCTGTTTTCCCATGGCAAATAAGGAAGATGTTGTAAATATAACACATCCAGAAGGAAATCCAGTGATAAAACAAGTTGTCATGTGTAAGGATCTTAGTTTTTTCCGGACATAGAGGATGGCGAAGATTGGGGCAAAGCACGCTCCCATGGAGGCATCCTTCTTCTGAAGGTAGAAGGTATCCATGTACAGGAAATAGCTGTGCATAAGGGTAATCTGTAGGAGTTCAACTATAAAGTCCATAGGGACCCTTGTGAGATTGGGTTGCGAGTTAGGCAAGTTCTGCATCACTTCAAGTTGGGGGATGTTGGTATACAGCAATTCTATATCCAACCCCACCATCAAGTCGGAATCAGGACTAAAATCTTAATACTCAAGTTTACAGATGAAATCCATGCTGTCTCTGATGTATGCGTCAGGGGTTCAAGGACTAAGCTGCACCCGGTGACAATGGGGTGTCCTGGTTGATTTTCTATGTCTTTGTGTATTTTGGGCAGGACGTAGCTAGCCGGAGTGCAGGAGGGGGGGGTGTTCCTTGTGGTAATATTGCCTTGTATCAAAGCTCCATCAGTAACCCTCTTGATTTGTGACTGGATTTCAGATAAGGGATCAGAAGGTAATGAGCATTAATGGTCTGTATTAGAGCATCATCTCAGTATTTCAGTACTATATTTTTCTGAGTCCACAATTACAATTCCACCGCCTTTATACACGGTTTTGATGACCAAATTACAATTCGTTTTTAGAGATTCTAGGGCCTGTTTTTCAATCAATGGTAAGTTGTATGAAACATACACAAAATCCTGTTTGATTTTTATTACCTCTTGTAGAACGAATTTCAGGTGGGGTGGAGTGAGGGGGGTGGGTAAAAGGGTGACCAGTTCATATTTTGATCTACGGGTTTATTGGTGAAAAAATATCGGAGTTTGATGCGTCTAAAGAATTTTAGTAGATCATATCGGCTGAATAAATTGCTTTCTGTGGAGACAAAAGATAAGCCAGTACTTAAAAGGTTGATTTCTTGGGATGACAAAGTATGGTTGGATAAATTTAAAATTGGAAAGGCTTCGGTGGGAGAATTCAAGTCCTCGTTGGGGAGGTTCATTGTGGGTGCCACACTGATAAAATTTCCGTTGGGTTCGCCATTCCCCTGGGTAATCGTAATGAAAATCTCTCCTTACTACGGCTCCTCTCTAAAAAAGAAGGTCATCTGGGAGTGGTCAGCTAGGGTCTATATAAGAGCTAGTACCCTCGCCTCGGTCAGAGTCAAACGCAGTGGTGTTTGAGGACTCTGAGAAGGTCATTGATTTGTGATATTTGTGGTATAATCTAGGTGTGTGGTAGGTGGTGTTGTAAAATTTGTCACTTAGGTAAGGATGAGTTCTTTCCTTGTTGAAGTTTTTATATCCTTCTGGACTTGATTGTTTTGTTTTGTTCGATGGTGTTGAATCGGCTATTGTAGTGTTGCTCTTGTCAAGCAAGCTCTCAGTGTCAGTTAAGGTGTCGTTCTTAAGAATTAATTCTCCAACTCTGTAATTTCCTCCAGCTCTTTTGGTTATGCTCCATGGCTGGTATCGATGCCTAGTACCATCTAATACCTAGAGCAAGAGGTGGCCAAATGACTGAAGCCAGAGCGGAACTAAGGGTCTTCTGTGAAAATTGCCAGGGTGTTTCTTATTTGTAACCCCAAAGGAATGACCCCTGCTTTTAAATTGTCTGTTAGCATGCGGGCATGGAAACAAGTACGTATCTGCTTTTTCTTTAACGTTTTGAATCAAGTAGTGTAGTGTAGTCCTAATAGTACCCTGTCATGCAGGACCTACTCTGTTTACGGATAACATATACTGTGGGTCAGGTGGCAGACTGACTGACTCCGTGCACCCCCGCCGCATATGTTAGCCTATGGTTTGCATTAGCTAGCTCGCAGTGCCACTAGAATCTCCTGCTATCAGAGAGATTCGTTTTTGGCAACCTCAGAACACAATAACCTTAGACTCGTTGAAACAATATTCTACTTTTCACCCAGTCACTCGTGCTTGCTTGTTTTGCTCTCAGAGAGATACAGAGAAGAAACAATCAAGCGTTTTTACAATAAGAATTAATTGTACCGTAGTTCTTGTCATGTAGAATAAGTGCGCTGTTACAAGTATAACACATTAGCAGAGATATAGAACCAGCAGTGCAGTAAATAAAAAGAAATAGTATTGTTCTACCATTTTGCAATAGTCAAGAACATATACATTAATATGAAATAAATGTATAATAAAAATAAAGTGCATACTCCTAAGATGCCTGACTAGATGTACCTGAGTGTACCTAGAATGTAAGTAGGTGTGAAAGAGCTACTGAGCCTAAAAGCCTAATAGTCTAGAATCTAATAGCCAAGAATCCCGCTAGGATTGAGTCAAACCCCCATACCTGTATAGTGAGAATGTGGGACTTCATACTGGACTTGAGCTGGACACCCCGTATGGGATAGTTAGACCACTGTCAGCTGGAGCGATGTCATGCCGGAGCCGCAGCATCTCTGGTCAGTGTGTCGGCCTTAAAGTCTCGGGTCCCTCCAGCCTTCTGATTGCAAGAGGTGCTGTATTTATACAGTCTATGTACGTGTGTTACCCATTGTTCAGTATGAGGATGGCGTTGGGGATTAAACCTTGTGTGTCGATGGGAGAGGTGAAGTATACCTCCTGGAGAGTGTACTCATCAATTATTCATATGTGCTATGGATGACGAATTCCAGTATTTACTGGAATTCGCTATTCCTACTAGTTCAGTTAAAACTATTCTAGATAGCGAATTCGTACTGCGCAGGCCATGGCGCAAAGTAACCCCATCCCTTTTTTAAAAACACTTTTACTTAGACTCGATACATCCTGAAGCAAGCGTAAATCATGTGGCATTACAACTTAACAATACTATTCTGGATGTATTAGATAAAATCGCCCCTCTAAGTAGGGTTAAGCTTAAGACTAGAACTGCTCCCTGGTTTACCGATCAATTAAAAACTACTAAGAGTTTATGTAGAACTGCTGAAAGAATATGGCGAAAAAGTAAAAGCCCAGTCGACCGCGAAAGTTATAAGAAGCGACATCATGGCTATATGAATGAAATAAAACTGGCAAAAAAGTCCTTCCTGATTGACCGGATAAATAAGGCAGAAAATTCCTCAAGGGAACTCTACCATATTTTAAAAGAATTCAGTACCCCTATTAATCAGCCCACAGTACCCGTTTCACAGAATTGGACTGACTCCCTATCTAAATTATAAATATCCATCGATCTTTTATATCCTCACATAATTGTATCCATCCAGAAGAACGGTCCTGCTCTCTATTTGAACCTCCTGGTATCCTGAATGAGTTCATCAAATGTGACCGCAAGTCTGTCACTTTGGTCATGCAGAAGATAAAGTCGGGCTCTCCCGCAGATCCTATCCCTTCTAAATTTTTCTCTATCAGTGCCCCCACTGTCTTGGATAGACTGACCGATCTGTTTAATAAGTCTCTTTCGGAAGCTGATTTTCCTACTATTTGGAAAGCAGCCAGAATAAGACCGATTTTGAAGAAACCGACGGCCGATCCAAAACTGCTTTTAAACTACTGGCCCATTTCCTTACGCCCCTATTTTGGGAAAATGTTGGAGTCTCATGTAAACCAACAGCTTGTAAACCATCTTGAAAGCTATGGACTATTAGACTCTTCTCAGTCCGGTTTCAGAACAGCACATAGTACGGAGACAGCACTGGTCAAGGTTACAGATAATATTAGATTGGCCTTAGATAAACACCAATCAGTTATCCTCATCCTGCTTGATCTGTCAGCAGCCTTTGACACCGTCTCCCATAAGATTCTTGAACAACGGCTTTGGGAGGTTGGTGTCAGAGGGAATGCCCTTAAATGGTTTAGTAGTTAGCTATCTGAACGTTTAACAACTGTTCAGATGGGAAATACCATGTCATGTGAGAGACTGGTCAAGATGGGTGTTCCACAGGGCTCTATCTTGAGCCCCACACTTTTCAATCTGTACATGACTCCATTGGCTGAGGTGATCAGATCATATGGTTTTGATGTCATATCGTATGCAGATGACACGCAGATTCTGGTAACCTTAGGCCCTGACCCCAGTGAAACCAAACAGCGTTTTAAAAATTGCCTGACCCATGTTGACGAATGGATGAGGCAGAACCATCTCCAGCTTAATGGGGGCAAGTCAGAGATCATGCTCTTTGGCAAGGCTACAGATTACTGGGCGCACGACTGGTGGCCGCTTAGGCTAGGCCAGTGCCCTGCCCCAAAGAGCGTGGTCCGTAATCTCGGTTTTTACATGGACGATTGTTTGTCCATGAAGGACCACGTCAATCATGTCGTTGGCACATGTTTTGGCATAATGCGCAGCCTGCAGAAGGTTTTTAAATGGCTTCCTATAGAGGCACGGAAACCCCTAATACAAGGACTTATTGTTAATAGAATGCATTATGGCAACGCCCTACTGTTGTCAATAAACAAGGACATTTTAAATAGGCTTCAGGTTTTGCAGAACACCGCTGCCAGACTGGTTCTTGACCGTCCACAAAGATCTCCCTCGGCTGCCTGTCTTAACACTCTCCACTGGCTTCCAGTGAAAAGCTAACTCTTTTTAAAATCCTATGCTTAACTCATAAGCATATGTATGGAACCGGCCCTAAATACTGGCTGCAAAAGCTACGCTGGTATCAGCCGCCTAGATCCAGTAATAGAGCGCTATTGACCCCCTTTAGAATTCAAATGGTCAGGCAAGGGGGTCGATCGTTCTCTTTTTTAGCACTGACATCCTGGAATAAATTGCCTCCTCACCTGCACAGTACTTCTGAACACAGTTGCTTTCGCAAAAAGCTGAAGACATGGCTTTTTGGAAATTATATCTAGTCCTTTTTATCAGAGATGTCTGCAAGCGCCATGAGACTCTTCGGAGTGATTTGTGCGCGATACAAATGCTCTTGACTTGACATGACGTCTTAGCAATATTGATTGGGAAAAACCCACCCTCGGCATGGAACTAGGTGAAAGGTTTAGTCCATAAAAGGCTACAGTCCTCATAAGGTGTGATGTCCCTATAAGGCATTCTGTCCTTATTTGGAGTTATGTCCTTATAAGGCTCGTTCATATGAAATAACGGGAGCTGATGTAGGGAAAGTGTACGATGTTCCCTGCACCTATATTAGGGCACAGATACGAAATATAACACCCACCACCTTATGCTTAACAATAATAATACACATTCTGAGATACACATTTTCATAACAGTGTCAGTGTATAAAATTATCAAGCAGTCATTTAAAATGTTTCTAAAAAAAATGTTTAAAAAATCATTTAAAATAGTTTAAAAAACGAGGAAAAATGTTCTTTGGTAAGATTTGACATTGTCGTAAAGTTCCGCAAATCACAGTTCTAACTGAGTTCGATCACACAAGTTGAATTACTGCAAGTGTACTTAGAAGGCCATGCTTCGCGATAGAAAGTGTCAATTTGAAAAAGTTATTCTAGAAATATAAAGGCAAAGAAAAAGTTCCATATTCGTTCCCAGCACACGGTGAGCCAGATTGAGATTAAATGTCCTGACTGGGAGACATAATATTATCACTGCCTGCTACAGCAGAGGACAAACATTGCAATACCTGGCATAGCACGTCAAGTGTGCATAGATGGAACTCCTTTTTGCCAACAGCTTGTGTGTAGGCTTCCGGTGCTGAATTCGATACCTCGGTGTCAATGCTGGAGTTTAAATTTAATTCAGTCATGAAAGGCACCTGCGGTTCCTCAAGGAAGGCATGAGTCAAGATAGGAATACGCTGGGGACAGAGTCGTGCATGGGACCACAAGGGTCCCAGCCTGGACTCTCCGCTGGCGTCTCCGTCAGAGGTGTCAGACAGATGTACAACTCGCATTCGCCTCCGCAGAACAGGCCTAGGAAGACAGGTACGATGCAGTCCTCAAAGACTGATCTGAAGGATAAGAACCAAGAAGCACTTAGTTCTCCTAGGCGAGGTACACCAAGATGCTGTACCATGCGCTCACGGTAATGTCTTTTCAGGAGAGGCTTCGCAATCTCGCTGGCGGATGGTCCGTCCATTGGGCAGCAGGTAGACGATAATCAGGATTCCAGCTACAGTGAGCAGTATCAGAGGTAGACCCCCGAAAATACTTCCAAACAAGGAGTGTATAAAGTTAGGAATTACTCTGAGGATAGTCTGGTAAGTGCTAAGGAATCCGGACCCTATGGTCTTAAATAGGTGTATAATTCCACTCGCATCTGACATATTAAAGATACGTCCCACCATTTCTACGAAATGTAGGGGGCAGTTTGTTTGAATTAGCGCCTGTATTTCGGTCAAGGTCCTTGCAACGTGAAGTTCAAAGGTTTCTCGAGCGGGGGTCAGTGGCACAGTTTTCTGTAAAAGCATGGCTTTCAATCTGCTCAAAGCATCAAACTGTATCAACGAAACATTCAGTGAAGGCCATACTAGCACCTCCCTAACTGTATTTGTTGGAGGAAACATTACTTTCATACAACAAGTAACCCTGGTGCTCACGGTGACCAGATATGCAACGCCTGGAAGCATGCCACAACAACATTGATCGTTCAGCATCAAGTAACTCCCATTCGAAAGTAACTCGAACACTGGCGACATTACGGCAGCTGGTGTTCCTCTCAAGTGGCAAGACAGATTTGAAACAGAACCATTACAGGCTCCGTGCAAAACGATATCTTGGCATATGAGAGAACCGCTAAAAGCGTTCTTGCAGTTAGTACCACTAAGAAACACTTCTCGATCCCCACTCAGGCATCGACATCTATATGGTAAATCCCAGGATGTCTTAATGTATTCTTCACCCAATTTTTCATATCTGCCTGCCTGCCTTTGCTCAAGGCAATAGTGAAACTGAAATGTAGTGACTGGTAGAGTAATTTGGCCATGGATTAGCCACTCAGTTGATGGTAATTCAGCAACTGTAAATGGTAGTCTGTCCAGTAATTTGCAGCATTGTATATTTAGCTCCCCTTTGTGCCATTTTAATTTGTGTATCAGTTGGATTGTATTCTGAAAACAGAGACGTACTGTTTATGAAACGCCAAGGCACAAGGCCTGCACGCAAAGATTGCAGCGTCCAGCTTAATAACATAATAGAACGTAACTGTGATTGGCCCTGTTGTAATATGGCTAAATCCTTTTCCAGTATGTCTATAGCAGAAGATACAATGTTGCCCAATGAATATACTCTGGATGTCAAAGCTGTTAACCCATTATCCACCACAGCAAAAGCTTTTTCTAAGTTTATACGGTCCATTTCCCGTATTCTCTCTGCAGCTTCTTGCTGGGAAATCTTCCAGATTTCATTATAGGCAGCATAAATGCCTGCATATATGAAACGTTTTTGACATTGTTTCCTAGGTCCTAGTAAAAAGTCCCTAACATCCATTTCTTGTGAGAGTAAAGATAAGTGTTGTTTCACTTATGCAAGTGTTGAGGTTTCTAGCCATTGTAGGCACAGCTTCCCAACACTATAGGATGTCACTACCCCTGGATGTTCTCTCGGTACATAACGTGGGTCTGGCCTATGTATGCTGAGTCCCTCGGTGATGTGCAGGAACCATTCATGACATGTGTTTGTGTCTAAGGGCCAAACCACTCACTCCTTCCAATTTGGGTGTGATCTATTGTACTTTAGTATGTCATCAACTGTTGTCCCTTCCTTTGTAGAAGAATTCTGCCCCCCATGTGTTGGTGTAGGTAACCTTGGAGCGTTCAGGTCCTTTATCTTGGCTATTCATTTAAAAAGATAATCTGCTGTGGAATGAGGCATGCTCTAAATAGTGCCTCTGTACCCTGGACTTGCCAGTTCCTCAAATCTCAAATCGATTTAGTGTCAATTTTGTCTTGCCATAGGTCGAAACCCCTGTTTAGACAATTGGGCCAAAAAGGAATTAGAGTAAATCTGTTTGGTGTTTGTCAACATAATTTTCTGTGGTGATGTTGGTGCAACCTTATAATAAAATGAGGCTGGATCAGTTGTATTAAATCCTGAAAAGTATGCAAATTTCCGTGCAAACAATTGTAAACTAGTTTTTGGTGGTGATACGAAGATGTGAACCGCAATGCTACACCCATTCCTTCCATGGCCTCTTTGTAAGCCCGAGAGCTAAACACAGGGCCACGGTGAGAGTGTAACGGGCTAAATGCGTATGTACCGATAAAGAATCACAAGTCTTTTATAACAGTTTGAGCGTCAGCAGAACACGGAGGCCATACCCATAAGAATCTCGAGCATGAATCCACTGCTACCATGATATACCTGTAAGCCCCAACGGTTTGTAAGGGGCCGCAGTGGTCCAAGTACACACACGTGAGAGGTTTGTCTGACTTTAGCAATGGCGTCTGTGCCTGGTGTGCAATGGTGGAGCCTTTCATCTGCTGGCAGATGTCGCATTTCAAGACATAGTCTTTAATTTGCTTACTTAACTCTGGCCACCAATAGCACTGTTTCAGTAAAGAAATAGTCGCTGTAACGCCTGTGTGCACAGAGCCCAAACCCTTGTGTGCAGCTAGTATTAAATCTTGCATACGATCCATATTTGGTATTACTCTATCCCCCACTCCAGGAATCTGAGCATATGGAATGTTTTGTGCATCTAATTTATAGGAGTATTTGAGTGGAAGTTTTTTAGGTACTGCTGTGCTGCCTTTGCATGAAGTGATGACAGCTACCATTATATCTCCGTCTATTCTCATTTTCGAATGAGTCAGCGCAGATACGGAAGCTGTGCGTACAGCCCCCTTTGCGGCTTCATCAGCCAATGAATTCCCTTCAACGTGAATGCCATCACGTTGATGACTCAGTGTATGGATCACGTGAGTCCTCGGTAGCTCGGTTTTCAATTCTGCTACCCGTTCCCATAGCATTTTATGCTTAATTGTGCCACCTTATGCATCCTTAAACCCGTTTTGATCCTAATGCTGTAAGTACTCATTGTGCAACTGTACACAGTAAAAAGAATCACACACGATTAGTCTGGGGAATTCGTGATCCGTATTTACAAGTGCCAGTATCAGTGCTTTTAATTCTGCCAACTGCGCCGTGCAGTCTCCTAGAGATTGCGTTTTTGTGCAGCTAGGATGGAACTTGCCATCACGCATGTGACCTTTAACGATAGCACGTGCCGAAAAATATTGCTGCTACTGCCTATCGCCGGTTGAGCAGATCCGTCAGTGTAAATTATATATTCATACTGGTCAAGAGGCAAGATTTCATTTGGTAGAGGATATTCTTGTTCATATTGCAGGAATGCTTGAGTTTTTAAACTTGGATCAAATCTGTATTCAACATCTGTTGCAGTAAGAGAATTAGCCCATTGAATCCAACTTGGATGTAATGCTTTCGCATTCGGGATGCTGGCTTTCGTAACAGCTTCTAAAGCCGGTACCGGAGTTACGACAATAATTCGTTTCCCCTGAGCCAGTGCTCTTTCTTTTGCTACAGCAGTCTGAACTGCTGTCAGGATTTTTTCTTTTGAAGTGAAACGCATTTCTGCATTTGTGTACAGGTATGATATGTATGCGATTGGTACAGTTTCTCCCTCATTAAAGGTCAAATAAGTGTACCCGCTTTGATCCGCAATTATTCGGATCACCAAGTGGCGTATGTTTACGCGTGTTTGTAAGTGTCCTCATGGAGTAAACAAAGAATATTAGTATGTTCTTGTGTCCAATCTCGGCTGAAAAGTCAGGTTGGATTAATTCATAGAAAGGTCTTACCCTTTGTGCGTAATCTAAAATGTATGTTCTGACAAAATTTAGGAATCCTAGTATTGATTGTAAATTTTTCAATGATTTTTGGAGGCTGGAGCAGTGCACACATTTCTAAAAAGTTAGCTGCCAGACTTTTGCCTTCACTTGACAGCTTATATCCCAAAAATAGGACATTGAGGTGGGCTATTTTTGATTTTTTAAAGTTGAATTTGGAGCCTTCTGCGGCAAATCCCATAATAATAGTTGTTACTAGGCCTGGGCTAAAATTTTGTTCCGGAAATTGCGATAATTTTACATATTTGCGTTCCGCGGAGAGCGCGAAAATGTCAAAATTTCCGCATTCCGCAGCTTGGCGATAATTTGTTTCTTGCTCGCGCTGTAAAATAATACATTCTCGCGCGCGATCGCCTTACCTCAATCCCTGCGTTCGCCGACAAATTTTCTTGATCCGGTAGCGTTCTCCATGAGATGTTGTATTGTTTTTAGCCATTAGCGCTGTCTCGCGACAGTTCGCGCCCGCAGTGACGTCATGCGTCGCGCGATCACGTCTTTCTTCTCGCGATCATGCACCGCTAGACAACTCAAAACAAGATGGCCGCGCCCGCGAGCAACCAGATGGGTAAGTTGGCGACCCGCAACCATGCAGAAAATCTCGCGAACATGCGGGAAAAAAACTTCTGCATCTTCGCGATATTTCCGCTTGTTTGCGATAATTTTAAACATTTTCGCGATAATTTGCGAAAGTGGATTTCGCAAATTCCGCCCACCCCTAGTTCTTACCCTGGTCAAGTGCCTCTCTAAGTCGTCGTCAGTCAGGTAAATATCATCCACATAGGACAACGCTTCTTCATAAAAAAATTTAAGTAACTCTGTTACTCTTGCAGAAAATACCCCGGGGCTATTTTTGTACCCTTGGGACCCTAACGCACTGAAGGCTGTTAGATACCTGCTTTCAGGCACTATATTTTGGCAGAAAAATCCATTTGAGATATCAAGTGTGGTTTTGTATTTTTTGCGTACAATGTTATTCATTAATGCCGTACCATGTGCATTTTGGACAGCAAATGTCTTTGTGCAGGAGTTTAAATGTCTGTAATCTAATACTAGACGATATGTATTGTCTGGTTTAGAAACTGGAAACAAAGGATTGATTATTGGAGAGGTACATTTTTCAGTGACCCCTAGGTGTTCAAGTTGATCTAAGATCTCCCTGACCTGTTTTTTAGCTTCTTGATTTATTGGGTATTGCCTCTGAGCAATAGGTGAAACTTTTAATGGAATCACATGGTAGGTTGAGTTCTCATCCCACCTTGCGTGATTTTTGTATAATGCAGGGGCTTGGGCTACTTTCCTGTGCATATGTATGTTTAAGGTGAACGGGAACGTGGTTGGAAAATGCAGTAAAAATGATACTTTCTCCCCTAGGGCACACTATTACCAATGCAGGCGGCCAATCTTGTTCTGCTAACAGGATGTCATAACCAGATTATAAGTTCTTCCAAAAAAGACCTTTTACTTTCCTGGGCTTGTCCCCCTCCATCCGGAGTGTTATTTCAAATAACTTATGTGGGACGCTCACCCTGGTGTCTGGTGTTTCCACTGTGATTAACTCTAGGCGTAGGACTACACTACGCTCGCGTAGTTTCCACAACTACACGCTACGCGAATTGCACTTAGCACAGTGCAAAAACACGTAGCGTGGCGGGCATTTTTTGCTTGCTCGCGGCCCTCAACGTCAAGTTGACGACCGGGAGCGAGCAAAATAACATCCCGGCGAGACATTTTCCTCGTTCGCGATCAGCAACATCAAATTGCCGATCGCGAGCGTGGAAAATAAACCTCCCGTCAAGATTCTCAACGTTGGGAGGTCAGGTTTCTCAATGCGAGTGGTCGCGTATGCTCGCGACCGCTCGTGATGAGAAACTACCAGTCCGCGTTGAGAAAGCTGCGGCTCGAGTACAAAACTACTCGAGCGGCAGAACACGACCGCTTGCACTGAGCAAGATGCCGTTTGCAATGATTGCACAGTGCGGACAAGCATCCGGAACTATGCAATCAGTGCGAACAGTATTTTGCACAGTGCACTTCGCGTAGATACGCATACCGCTACTACGCGAACTACGCCCAGGGTTAACTGTAATGTAATCATTCAACTCCGCTGTCACCAGAAATTCCTTCAGGTTCAGGCGAGCTATTGTTACTTCTGCCGCACTGTCTAGCATCATCAGCGCCCATTCCCCGTTCAGAAGTTGTGTTCTCAGAATTCTGGGCATGTCTGATTTTCAGACCAGCAACTTTCTTTTTCCTAAATTGAGGTTTTGGATTTTGCTTATCTTCTTTTTTAGAAGTAAAGTCTTGAGCACGCTGCTTGTCTCTGGACTGTGTGCGCTCCTCTCTGTGTTCTGACCGTCCTTCTCTTTCGGAGTCTTTCTTCAAGCCCTGAAAGGAACGAGATGAACGTGTATCAGTATCCTGATACCTGTCAGGTTTCCTAGTGTTATACCTATTCCTAAGATTGTACCTCTTTTCAGAGTGCTCCTGCTGAGGAGACCTACCTCGGAACTGAGATCTCTTGTCTTTAGAGTTTCTTTTTTATTATCCTACTTCTTCTCAGAAGAAGTAGGTGTCTGTTTAAAAGTGTCCTTCTCAGGACTGCCCTGTAGTTGAGGGTTTAAAGCTTTTTCTCGCAAACTATCCCTGCCTAATTCGGCAAACGCAGTGTCAATTATTTTGGGTAGGTCATTCTACTGTTCTAATGGAGAGGACTCCCTTAGGCGTTGGCGGATTGCCACTGATGCTGCTTCCCCTTTAATGTTAAATAGTATTATGGCTGATACCTGGTCATAGTTGTTTAACAACTTCATCCCTAAGTTCTGGGCAGGTTCTGCTTCATAGTCGTTTTGTACTTGTCTTAATACATCTGATACTACTGCTAATGAAGGAATACCATGAGTTCTGGTATATATGGCAGCAAAGACTGTACCCCAAGAGGTGCAATCCTCTACCTGTGGTGTAATCCCCATGGGCAAACAGATTGTTAACATTCTTTGTTTTTCAAATGGTGTGGTATTTGGGAATACTGCTTCTAACTGGGTTCTTTTCTGAGCTACCCAGAAAGGAATTTGTTCACGTTTTGTGGGCACTTTGCCCATTACCGTGTGTAATGTGTAATGTTTGTGGAGTAATTTTAGTACCTGAGCTCTGTGTAGAAGCGGCAGTAGGTGTAATTACTGTAGGTTGGACCGCTAATGTCCTCAAGAAGAAGTGTGTTATGGTTCTGTAGAGTTTTATCAACTCTTTGTGTTGAACAAGTAGTTCATCCTGTGGCATTGTGTCAATGTCTGGATGTGGTGCATAGGTCGCTAATATCGGCCATGTTGCTCCTGGAATCCCGAAAGGACCAAGCCTTGCTCTTGTTTTTATGTGGGGTAGGGCGCCATTAAACCAGAAAATATGTTCCTGGAAAGTACGCGGAATCTCAGTCTCCTCAAAAGGAGTGTAGACCGCCGGAATGTCATCATGTATGTAATAATGAAAAGTTTTTGTTACCGCATCGGCTCGTGGAATATAACTCATGAGTAGAATACCTCTGTTTTGAAATCTTCTTGCGCCTCTATCACAAATATTACTCCACCTCCTCTGGGTTGTAACCCATGTTTGAGTAGTTTTACTGTTAAAGTTTGTCTTACTTTGGGTGCACTTTCTATTACATCTGCATCGACCTCACCAGACTAATTCAGTCCCTGGTTTAAAACTCTTTCCTCGTCTGCCATCGTGTGTAAGAAACTGAATTATTGTCCAAGGAAAGGATAAAAAGGTTGTATGCAAAAGTTTTATGCAAAGGTTTTTTGCACAATTTTGGAAATATTGTCCTTTCAAGCTTGATTAACCAATAGCCAATACATAGAATATCTCGCCTACTCAGCTGTGGTAGAGTTTTTTGTCCACTTACTCCAGACGTCTCTGGGTTTTGTAAGTAGGGTCTCTGAGAATAAGCATGACTGGGCTACTCAGATTCTATTGTTGAGCAAGTGCGCCATCAATATACCACGTTAGGCGCCATGTAGTGTAGTCCTAATAGTACCCTGTCATGCAGGACCTACGCTGTTTACGGGTAACATATACTGTTGGTCTGGTGGCAGACTGACTCTGTGCACCCCCGCCGCATATGTTAGCCTATGGTTTGCATTAGCTAGCTCGCAGTACCACTAGAATCTCCTGCTATCAGACAGATTAGTTTTATGGCAACCTCAGAACACAATAACCTTAGACTCGTGGAAACAATATACTCCTTTTCACCCAGTCACTCGTGCTTGCTTGTTTTGCTCTCAAAGAGATACAGAGAAGAAACAGTTGAGCGTTTTTACAGTAAGAATTTGTTGTACCGTAGTTCTTCTCATGTAGAATAAGTGCGCTGTTACAACTGTAACACAGTAGCAGAGATATAGAACCAGCAGTACAGTGAATAAAAAGGAATAGTATTGTTCTACCTTTTTGCAATAGTCAAGAACATATACATTAATATGAAATGCATTTATAAAAATAAAGTGCGTACTCCTCAGATGCCTGACTAGATGTACCGGAGCGTACCTAGCATGTAAGTAGGTGTGAAAGAGCTACTGAGCCTAAAAGCCTAATATTCTAGAATCTACGAGCCAAGAATCCCGCTAGGATTGAGTCAAGCCCCCATACCTGGATAGTGAGAATGTGGGACTTCGTCCTGGTCTTGTGCTGGACTCCCCGCAGGGTATACTTGGACCACTGTCAGCTGGAGAGATGTCATGCTGCAGCGTCTCTGGTCAGTGTGTCGACCTTGAAGTCTCGGGTCTCTCCTGCCTTCTGATAGCAAGAGGTGCTGTATTTATACAGTCTATGTACGTGTGTTACCCATTGTTCAGTATGAGGATGACTTTGGGGATTAAACCTTGTGCGTCGATGGGAGAGGTGAAGTACACCTTCTGGAGAGGATACTCATCAATTATTCATATGTGCTAAGGATAACGTCTTAGCAATACTGATTGGGAAAAACCCACCCTCGGCATGGAACTAGGTGAAAGGTTTAGTCCATAAAATACTACAGTCCTTATAAGGCGTGATGTTCCTATAAGGCATTCTGTCCTTATTTGGAGTTATGTCCTTATAAGGCTCGTTCATATAAAATAACGGGAGCTGATGTAGGGAAAGTGTACGATGTTCCCTGGACCTATATTAGGGCACTGATACGAAATATAACAGTAGTGCCTGTGAAGTGTTGGCGAAGGAGCTGTAGAGACAGAACAATTGGAAAGTAAAGAGAGACCGCTAATAATTGTGTTTATGTAATCATCTGAATAGGTTTGTGCTTCTCTAGTTAACATTATTTGGCATTTAAACCCGCATTACAGCCCAAAATAGTGGCCAGAGTAAAGCTGAACAGCTTTAAAACAATCTTTTGCAACCTAGCGCTCACTCAATACAGTATTATATATATACAATAGGAATAACCCATATACCCAGCTAAGACCTGGGTGATATATAGTAACATACAACAATGTCTCACCAGGTAACAATTGCACGGTTAATTCATAAAGTATAGCTAAATTATAAGGAAAACAACAATAGCACCCACGATTGAGTTATGCTGTTATATTTTCAGAGGTGAGCAACAGGAGCTTAGAAGCAGCATCAACGTTACTTAAGCATTGTGCATTAAGTACATAGTGAACACATAGTGCTCGTGAAGGAAGTGGTTCATGTTAAACCCATGAAAAATTGAAACAAGGCAGCGAACAGACATTAATTTAACTGATATTAAACATGAAACAGCAATTGATGGCTTTGTCAAAACCATGTCATAAATCAGATCCCATGAGTCCGCTGAGGTCTTGTTGCTTATCTCTGAAAATATGCTAGCCAATAAAAGAATGTTGCAAGCTTCTGTGTTGCTAGGATTTTAGTTAAGCTTCAATCGGGAACATACAGAGTAGTGCATGAGCTAAAAGAGAAGTAAGTGCAAATTCCCTTCTATGCCTATTCAAATTTAGGACAATTGTTCTTACCAAGCAAGGTGAGATGAGGTGCTTCCTTCTTCGAATTTCAGAGAATGAAGGCCATATGGAAATTTGAAGGACAAGCAAAAGTGGATGTGATGTTTTTATGGTGCCTGGGTATGGACTCAAAGATTCAAAATGGGGTGAGGAGTTGTGTGAAAATGTTGCCAATAGTTGCACCATACGTTAAGATGGCCTTTACTTCCTGTCTCCTGCCCAGGAATGCAACATTAATAAATGAAGTAAGATATTGTATAATATATTTATGGTATTTTTTTTAATTATTATGAGTAACATAAGTAATGGCATTCACTGTACACAAATAGAAATAGTATAGAACCCTTAAACAGTAACCACCATCCAATGTATACTCAAAAATGAAATAAACGAGTGTACATTAATGTAAACTCAAAAAAGGAATTACATTTCATTTTACATACTTTGTCGTATTCAATGACTTCCCGGACTTGATCCAGGTGAGGAAGGGGGATGGCAGAGGAAAGGGAAAACTAGCACAACAGTGAAAAGTACCGTAAAAAATCTATATAACTGCAATCAGCTATCAATCCATGAAAGACTAAGAGATCCACAAACTTAGGCAGTATTAGGGAATCATTTCAACAGAGAAGACCCACAATGAGTCACAGGGCACAAAATCATTCAGGGGGGACATAATGTCTACCCCCAACCAGTGGCACAATGTACTATACACATAAACAAATACCTGAACTACTTATAGGATGGCAAGCACAAACGTTTTTTCATTGTCTTGGACATGCAAACTTGGGTAAAACCATAAGGTCGTCTCCATACATTGGACAGATCCTTCCTGAGTCCCAGGGTCATAAGGCTGAATTCTGGAAATACATTTACTCTACCATCATTTAACATATCCTTCCCCCTTGTGGTGGCTATTCTGGAGACCAATTCATGTTGCTTTGCATCCACTATCTCTCGCGGTCCTGTACTCGCACCTCACCTCTTGCCTGTTGAATCTCTGCTTAGCATTTGAGACATTTTCGGTATGTGCATGTGTTATCACCACCTATAAGTGTGTATTTCAGAGATAGCTGTATGTCAGCCTTCAAAACTACTCAGGACTGGATGAAACCTTGACAAGTTCATGGGTGAAGAGGCATAAACACAGCACCCTGTCAGGGTGGCAGCGGGAAGATCCTAGGTGATGGCATGGCGCATGTTATGACATTCCTGTTGGAATTGGTATTGATTGGTGGCTATTTAAAAGTATCTTCCTTAGGATGTGCAAGAACAGTGCAGTTCTACATTGGCTTGCAGTCTTCAAGGTGTTATGCTCCTGAGGGTTATATATTGATGGTGAAGGAATCACTGTCTTTCTTCCTGCAGGTCCATTATTGGGCTAGAGCTTGATAGACAGTCCAGCAGTTGTCCTGATTTTCCCAAGTTTAGGAATGACTGGAACAATAGTGGAGTTTAGAAATTCGACTTCCTAGTATTGTCAAGGAGAAGGTGCTGAGAAGGCTGGCAGAATCCCCTTCTTCTTGATTGCCAGAGGAAAGGATGATTCCAGACATTAGCCAAGGTGCCACCCTGTACTTGATTGTACATATGAAATGAGTCACCTGTTTCCTTAGGAGCATCCAAAAAAAGAACACAAAACACAAATGGTAAATACAACTCCCTGGCATTCTCGTAGCACTTGATTATAGATGAAGATAAATGAAGAGTTGAACAGCAAGGCACCAAGCTACCCCAGACATCATGGAGGAGGAACAGCCAACCTAACAGAGTCTGCACCTATAAATCTTCAAAAATAAGGGAACTAGTTCACAGCACAGCTGAGGCCCGTGGCTATCGTGGGTGATGTGGAACCGTGACCCCTGGACACCATGAACTTTTGCAGCAACACTATCTTCCTGGTCCTCCTCGAAGTTGTGCTTTGGGCTCCGAGGGGCCCCAGCCTTGAGCACCTCCTGCACCGAAGATTGTTGGCCTCCACTCCACGAGTGACCCGTGGGTCAGCTTCAAGTGTGAATGCTCGAGGCTCCTTCGCAATCACTAGCCCATTGGCTAGCAGGTCCCCACGAAGGCATCTCCTTTTCTCATTGGACTTATCTGGTTGCTCCAGACGTGCCCCAACTTACCCTTGCTGGGTGAGTCCCTCAAACCTTGCTGGTCTGCACCGCAGTCCTTTCTCTGAATTCCAGTGACTTGCCGTTGCCAAGGCTTGTTGGGTGCATTCTGGTCGCCGACACTGCAGCACTCGACAGACTTCGTGGGACAGCTCGAATCCGGCTCATGGACTTCGTCAAAGACTCCTGGACCTCGTGGCTGAAGAGTCAAGACACCCATCAACTCACCTGAAGCACCCGGCATCTGTGGGCATTGGTCCATCCTGCCCTAGGTCACTGGCAAGTGACCCAGACTCTGTCCCCTCTGCTTTCAGGTTCCTTACATCCTAGATCCAGGCTTGGATCTCTTCGGACACTTCTCCTCTTCACGGCAGCAGCAGTTCTTTGCAGGCTTCCATTGGAATCGATGACGCGGCCCGACACCAAAAGACACCTATGCACCCGGCTTCCTTGGGTGAGGTAACTCGAGTACTCCGGTGCTCTCGTGGTGCTAGCCCTAGAACTTCCTAAGTCCAAAAGGGTATGGTCCAGACTCGATTAGAAGTGTCCCCAATCTTTAAATTTCCAACCGCGACATTCCCCATAGAAGATAATAGGAACCCGCGGTTGTGTTTTCACACTGCATACGGCTCCCGTGGGTCCCCTGTGTCACTACCTTGGGTGGTTCCTTGGGGTCCCAGCGATTCTAGAGGCAATAGGCCTAGTGCCTATTCCAGTCGTGGTTCTTATACCACTTTTTTGGTATATGGTTTGGTACGCCCCTAGGGCCCAAACGTGTATTTGTGCTTTTACTGATGCTTGATCACTTGTAACTAAAGTACTTCGAACTCCAGTCTCATAAAGAGACTAGAGGGGTGTGTGTTAACATAAATGCATATATTTTAAATATATACCTGGTGTGGTTGTCCTTTCATTTGATCATTCAAGAGATTATAGACTGGTAGAACAAGCTGCTTTACATTCCTTCAAGACTTAGCCTGAGGCTGCTCTCCATAGCTACCACTAGTATAGCTTTCAATAAAGGTTGTCTTTAACCTATCACCATAAGGGGTTGTTTGGACTTATACAAGGTGCCCACTAGAACTAGTGGACAGCATATATCAGGCCACCTTCGCACACGAGTCACTCAGCCTGCGTTGTAAAGGGCGTTTTCGGATGTAGTATAGCCAGGGCAGTGTGAAACCAAAAGATTGCAAAGTGGGCCTGTGGCGCATAAACATAGTGTTCAAAACCTGGGACAACAAAACCACCCCTCTCAAATGGCAACATCAGCACATTCCAGTGAGACTATTCACAACCCCCTCAAAAGTCTAATCATCTGAGACCTAAGTGATGCAAAAAAAACATAAGTGGGGTGGGAATCTTAAAAAATCAATATAGTAGCTTCGGAAATACAACTTTTTTTATAATGGCAATCTTGCCCGTCAATGAAATGGGTAGCTTAATCCATCTATCATCTGGTGTGCAGTTTGTCTATTACTGCTCTATAGTTATCAACAAGGACCACCTCCTTGGAATTTGGACATACATCTGCAGATATCTCACAGCGTCAGAGCACTATCTTACGAGGTAGCCAAGATGAACTCTTTATGTAGCTAACATCAACTCACAATGAAGCTTCAGTCAACGAGATGTCTGACTTGTTCTAATTAGAGCACTTTCCTCAGTACAAGCCAAATTTTCTGATTTCCCTAATCACTGGGGGATGTTGTCGTCCAGTCATTTAACAAACATCAATGTGTCATCCACACACAGAGATCAACAGATCACTAGGTTGAGAACGATATCCCTCTATAAGATTGCCATTTGTGTAGCTTACATGCCAATGGGTCCACCATTATGTCAAAGAGGAGAGGGAAGAGAAGACACCACTGTTGGGTACCCTGGACTAAAACTAAGGAAGAGGAGAGATAGCTGTTACCCATACAGTGAGCTAGGCTTAGAGGAGAATGTCCAGCACAGAAAACAGGCATCCATCCCCATTCTCCCCAGGACCAGGTTAATAAGGGCCATTCTAAAGAATCAAAGGCCTTTTCTGCATCTAGGCACACAGGTGCCCCAGGGAGGACTGAATTAATTTGGTGTATCACAACGAATAAGGACAGAAGTTCATATTAAGTGGCCCTCCCTGGGATAAACCTGGATTCATCATACAGAACCAACCAGCTTAGAATCAGCATGAGTCTATTAGCCACAATACATTCAAGGATTTTACTGTCTAAATTGATTAACAGTAGCGGTCTGCAGGATTAGCAGGAAAGTTTATTGTTACTTGGCTTGATAAAGGTTATTACACTTGCCTCTCTAGTGACGGGCAGAAAAAATTCTATCTCCAATGACTCCTCATATCGTGCCAACTGCGGTGGAGCATGAATTCCCTTAAATCCTCATAAAACTCAGCAGTTAAGCTGTCGGAAGGCAATGTATGTATGTATATGATATTTCTATAGCGAAAACCTAGCCAAAAGACAGCAGAGCACTGCACATGGTCAAAGACAAGCAAAAAACAAGTTAGAGGAAAGGAAGTGGATGCCTACTGAAATGTGATGTAGTGTTCTTTAAAGAGGTGAGTCTTCAGCTCTTTCCTAAATTGGAGCAATATTAGTGCATGGATATATTTTCTTTTTTTACACTTCTTGGTCTGCAATATGATGATTACCCAGCCATGGGTGTGCTGAGATCCACCAGAGATAGTGAGCTCCTCTGCAAGATAAGCTGGGGTGCTGTTCATGATAACTTTGGAAATGATGGTTTTGAAGATGGTGTGGGCCAGAAATGGAGGACCATCAGAAAGGGGGTGATATGATTTTATTTATTCAGGCCTTGGATAAGATGTGCTGCAATGTGTAGGATGCCCTTAAAGAGTGCCTGCATGTAGTCTGGGAGGCTATTGAGTAGGGCAAGCCCACTAGCCAGTCCATCTACAGCTTAAGATATCTCTAATACTTGTATGGGCTCATTCAGGGCTTGTCTATATTCCCCTTTAACTCATGCTAGAGCCACATCTCCATAGTAGCTAATAATATCTAATGGGGCCACCGGGAATTGTAGAGCACCAATAGACTTGTGGTGTGAGGAGAACACAGCTAGCATTTGGTAGGTCGCTACAATATTTAATATCACCAGAGTGATCTTGTATAGCAGATCTGCATCCAATTATAAGGGCTTTGCAGCCAGGCTAGTGTACATTATGGATGATCCCCTTTCCCCTATTTTCTCACTAGGGCATTTTTTCCCAGCAATAAAGTTTCAGACTCGGTTGCCTCCTCGAATTCTGCCAGAGTCTCATTTAGCTCGGCAAATGTTAAACACCATACCTAATCTGGCATGCTGATCCTGAAAATCACTCGGGCCTGATAATGATCTTGGCGGATGGGATACTCGGTCACAAACGTGACGGATATTCCGTTTGCAGTATTACAAGTTCCAGAGGATCTAATGGAATTGTAATTTGGCAGATGGGTTATCAGTCACGTTGTGACGGAGTAACCCTGTCCGCCAAGATTGTAATCAGGCCCCTAGTCTAGACACCAGCTGATATTGCCTATTCGGGAGAGTCCTAAGAACCCTGGCCACTCTTGAGAAGCGTAATCCACTAATAAAGGCTTTCAAGCCTTCCAAATAGTATCCTCCTCACTCACCAAACTGACATTTGTATCAAAATATTCCTTTATGTCGGAGCGGTTCCGTCATGAGCATCGGTGGGGCTGTGCTTATGACGGAACCACTCCGTCATCAGCACAGCCCCTGGGGGAAGCGCTGGCGCTCCCCCCCTGGGGGCTCGATTTTTGTACCAATTGGGGGATTGGCAGCGGAAGAGTTTACGCTGCCACCCCCGAGCCCCCCCACGCTTCCCCATGACATCAGCGCGCACAGCGCGCGCCAACGTCATCAGGAAGCGCTGGACGCGCTGGAAATCATTTCTTTCCAGCGCGTCCAACAAGGAGGTAGGTGCTTTGCCTCCGGTGGGGCGGGGGGGCCATTTTAGGATGCCTTGAGGCATCGGGGGAGAGGAAAGAGTATTTCCTCTCCCCTGATATCTCAATGCAAGGCATTCCTGCTTCACGATCGCGCACAGCGTCGCGATCGTGGAGCAGGAATGCCCCACTAGACACCAGGGATGTTTTTTTGGGGAAAAAGAAGCAACCTCTTAGGCAAGGGTCGCTTCCTAGGGGGCCCATTTAAAATTAAGACTTTACTGCCCCCCCTGGGGGCAGATCGGACATTTCTTCATCCGTTTCTGGACCCAGGGGGGGGGCAGAAAAGCCCACTAGACCCAGGGATTCATAGTGAATTGTAAGGGAAGCGACCCCTTGGGCAAGGGTCGCTTCCCGGTGGGGCAATGTTGTTTCTTTTGATATTCTGCCTTTCCCGGGGCAGATCGCCTCGTTTTTTGGCTTTTTTGCCCCTGGGGGGGGGGGGGGGGGGGGGCAGAAACCCCCTCTAGACACCAGGGAATTATTTTAAATACAAATGGAAAACACCCCTTGGGCAAGGGTCGCTTCCAGGGGGCAATTTTATCTTTTAATGTGTATTCTGCATTTTTATTGGGCCTGCTGCAAAAAACCCCACTAGACACCAGGGACTCATTCATAAAAATGAAATGGGAGTGACCCCTTGGGCAACGGTCGCTGCTAGGGGGCATATTGTTTTTGTATGCGTTTTGTGCCCCCTCCCCCCCCCCCCCCCGTGACCGATTAGCCACTAGACACCAGGGACTTCTTTTAAATTAAAATGGAAGCAATCCCTTGGCCAAGGGTCACTTCCAGGGGGCAGATTTTTTTTATATGTGTATTCTGGCCCCTCTGGCAGATAGGTGGCAGATCAGCCTATTTTTGTGCCCTTTCTGTCCCCGGGAGGAGCAGGAAACCCCACTGGCTCCAGGGATTTTCTTTTGTGAGTAATGGAAGCGACGTGGTTGCTTCCTGGGGACAGATCTGCCCCTTTTTTGGCCTTTCTACCCTAGGCAGGAGGGGGGAGGCAGAAAACCCTACTAGGCACTAGGGATTTACTACTTTCTGTCTGCTGTTTTCTGCCCCACCTGGCAGACAACCCGATTGACCATTTGGGTAGTAACATAGCGTGTTATAATGTTAATTGTTTTATTTTTTGTGAATTGCAATTGTAATGCTTTTTTTTTCTTTTTTGTACTAGGTGAAGGCTTTTGCTCTTTTGACTCTTCCAGTTTGCGGTTTTGTTACTGGTGGTTCTGCTGTTTGTGTAGTTGCATGTGTTTGGTAAGAGACTTTTTTTGTACAATGTAGATGAGTTTCATTTCTTTGCATGAATTGTTTTTTGCAAATGGTGTAATAATAGCAGTATGTTTGGCATTTGGCTTTTGAGTGTCAAAAACTTTTTGCATTTGTGCTCGATGTGTATTTTGTTGTCTTGTGAATAATTTGTTTTGTTTTTTTCTTTCTAGTGGGATATCGTTGGTTTTTGCTGTGTCTCTGCAGAGTAGTTGCTGGTGAGTGTAGCTGTCTCTTGTAAGTGAATTGTATAGTTTTTGAGTATATAGATCTTTGTGATAAAGGTACACATTTCTTTACTTACTTGTTTTGCACTGTGTTGGTTGTTGTTGACTTGTTTGTGCAGTCTCCTTTCTTAGTAAGGATAATGTCTAGCCGCAGGATTACTGCTCAGCAGGTTGTTGGTATGCTTTTTGAGTCTTCCTCTGACCATGGTTCAGAGACTGACTCTGCATCTGAGGCAGAGTAGGCAGGGGACGATTCTGGCAGTGAGTTTTCTCCCCATATGGAATCATCGGATGATGAAGATACTCTTAGTGCGGATGAAGTGCCTGTGTTAGAGGAGGAGATTGATGTGCCGATAGTGCGGCAAGAGGCATCTGGGCTGCAGCCTGGGGGTGCAAGGCTTCCCGTTGGTGTAGTGCAGCAAGAGGCATCTGGGCTGCAGCCTGTGGCTGCAAGGCTTCCCGTTGGTGTAGTGCGGCAAGAGGCATCTGGGGCTGCAAGGCTTCCCTTTGAAAGTGATGACCTCTGGGTTGCCCCTGGCATGGTGCAGCCGGCATTGCCAGATTTTACTGGTGTTCCAGGGTGTAGAGTGAATACTGAAAACCTTTTGCCGATAAATTTTTTCAGTTGTTTATGGACGATGTATTTTTGGCAGAGATTGTTGAGCAGACTAATTTGTATGCCGAACAGTTTTTGAGGGACAACAGTGCCAGTCTTAAGCCACACTCTAGAGCTACCCGGTGGACTCCCACAAATCTTGAAGAGATAAAGAAGTTCTTGGGTTTAACTTTTTTGATGGGCTTGCTAAGGAAGCCATCAATGTCTTCATATTGGTCTACTAGTCCCTTGATGGCAACTGCTATTTTTCTGGCAGTCATGGGTCGTGACAGGTATTTGCTTCTGCTTCGGATTATGCATTTTGTCGATAATGGTTTAGCTTTGCCACAAGATCACTCTGAGTGTGACCGTCTTTTTAAGATTCGGCCTGTCATTGATCACTTTGTCGATTGATTTTCTGAGATCTATGCTCCTGGGAAAGAAATTGCAGTGGATGAGTCTTTGGTGTTGTTCAAGAGCCGCTTGGTTTTTAGGCAATACATTCCTAGTAAGAGGGCACGCTATGGAATTAAGCTTTATATGCTGTGTGACAGTAGGACTGGATATGTCTCTAATTTCAGGGTGTACACCGGTAAGGAATCCAGGATTAAACCCCCTGGTTACCACAAAATGGATGAAAGTCCTTGGTGGATGATGGCGCTCACCCTTATCAGTACCGTACTGAGACTGAGGTATCTTGTAGGTGCTCAAGGGGAGAAGGGTCATCCACCCTTCCCAATTCGTGATCCCAACAGATCACACTCAATACTAAATCGACGCCCGAGCACAACTAGTTATATCATCCACAATGTGTTATCTGAACAAACAGTATAATATCACATAATTTGAGCATTGGTTTGTCTCTTCTCTTTATTTTCTCTTTCGTTGGTCCAGCCAACACGTGTTTCGTCGCCCGGGTGTACCCACGACTTCCTCAGGGCTGGAAAATAAATTTAAGGTTTCTTTGTAACATATACAGATCTAAACAATAGCTAATATTGTGTGATACAAGTGAAGCCAATGGAGAATACACCATGAACGTGATACATAGGTGAACAGCATTCAAATACAGTGAATAACATTGAGTACAACAAAGGTTGAGACCAATCGGAAATAGACCCACGTTGCTGAAAAACAGTGTATAAATAGTTCGGAAATATCCAAAACAAATGAGATTGATAAAAGTGAAACCAGTCCAAAATTGCACCACAAAGTAATGGTGATAAGAAAAGTGAAATCTAAATGAACAACATAACACGTACCAGTCGAAGAAATAGAATCTGGATAAGTTCTAAGATGATAACAAAATAATTGATCAATAAGTGGTCACATAACCAGTCCCGATTAACACAATAAAACAAAGTGAAAATAAACTACCTTGGGACCAGTAAGGAATCCGTCCTGGTCACTAGTTCAGAAATTATGGTGAATGTATTTCAATGAGTATATAACGAATCTGGAAAAAATGAAGTATATTATAATATAAGAACAGTTTCCAACCAGGATTAAATATAAAAGCAACCAAAATCACATTGATGCAAAACCATTCTATGCATCACAAGGCTAGAATCACACTGGCCTAACCTGTCCTCCTTCATAAAGTGATCAGGAATCTAAGTGTATGCCAATCGAGCAGCGTATCCATCACAAGGTTAGAAACACAATGTCCTAACCTGTGCTCATTCACAAAGTCACTAAGTATACCAATCGAATATCGTACCCAAATGACATCTGAAATTGAAGAATTCACATCCTCTGCTAAGGGATAACCCCCCTGGTTGTCCCTCCACTTTTGGGGTGACTGAGAAAATTGTTTGGGAACTTGGTAGAGGATTTTTTAACAAACGCCACCATTTATATGTAGATAACTTCTACACTGGTGTGCGGTTGTTCAGGGAATTGGGCAAAGTGGACACTGTTGCTTGTGGCACAATCTAACCGTAAAGGTTTCCCAAAAGAACTTGTCAAAAGCTTTTGCGGGGGCAGTGCAGTGCGTTGAGTTGCAAGGAGCTTCTAGCTGTGAAGTTTTCAGACAGGAGAGATGTCTACATGCTGACTACCATCCATGATGAAAGCACTGCACCTGTGACTGTTTGGGGTCAGGTTGCTGAAGCGCTGCAAACCTGTGTGCATTTTAGACTATAATAGGCACATGGGTGGTGTTGACAGAGTAGATCAGAGGTTGGAACCTTACGCTGCTCTTCGTAAGGCTTACATTTGGTACAAGAAGTAGGCTATCCATCTTTTCCATTTGGCAGCCTTTAATGCTTTTGTTGTGTTCCAGGATTCTTGTCCTGAGTCAAAGATGACTTTTGCTAAGTTTCAGGAGTCTGTAATAGGCAGCCTTGTTTTGTGGAACAGGCAAGTGTTCCTAGAGTTGGAGTGGTGGAGGATGTTGCTAGATTGAAAGATCGCCACTTTCCTGATCACATTCCTCCCACACTCTCAAAAAACTTTACCAGTAGGAGATGTAGAGTCTGTTGGCGAAGAGGTACGCGGAAGGAAACTCGTATGTACTGCCCCGAGTGTCCTTCTAACCCTGGGCTGTGTGTCCATGCTTGTTTTAGAGCGTACCACACGCAAAATAATTTTTGGGAGCATCCATGAGTGGTAAAGTAACCTGCCTGATCTGTATTCTTTAAAAAATTTGATTCTGTTTCAAGGTTGACATTAGTGCAATGTATTTAGTTTCTGATTTTGTGTTAGTAGATTTGTATCTATTTGCAATTTGTTTGTGTTTTTATTTTTGTCTAAAAAAAATCCTGAATGTGATGGCGGTGTGTGTATGCTGGCGCTTGGCTGTTGGTGTGTGTGTGGACTGGCGCTTGGCTGGCGGTGTGTGTGGACTGATGCTTGGCTGGCGGTGTGCGTGGACTGGTGCTTGGCTGGCAGTGTGCATGGACTGGCGCTTGACAGGTGGTGTGCCTGGACTGGCGCTTGACTGGTGTTGTGCGTGGACTGGCGCTTGGCTGGCGGTGTGCGTGGACTGGCGCTTGGCTTGCGGTGTGTGTGGACTGGCGCCTGGCTGGCGGTATGCGTGGATTGGTGATTGGCTGGTGGTGCGCGTGGATTGGTGATTGGCTGGCAGTGTGCCTGAACTGGCGATTGGCTGGCGGTGTGCGTGGACTGGCGCTTGGCTGGTGGTGTGCGTGGACTGGCGCTTGGCTAGTGGTGTGCGTGGACTGGCGCTCGGCTAGCGGTGTATGTGGACTGGTGCTCGGCTGGCTGTGTGTGAGTAGTGACTTGCTGCTGGTCACTACACACACTGCTAGCTGAGTGCCACTCCACGCAATCCATCAGCTTGTGTTGTTGCTGTGTCAGGAATGTGGGCGTGTGAAAGTGATGGGCCCTTGAATGGCGCTGTCTGCTGGTGTGAGTGTTGTAATGTGATGGGCCCGCGGCTGGCGGTGTGAATGGTTTTGTGTCACACGTATGAAAGGTGTATGAATGGTCTGTAAAGAGGTTGGTGCATTGTCGTGGCTTTACAGCTCACGAGCTGTGAGTCAATGGTTCAGTTTCTCGCCCTTTCAATTATTAACAGTGCATTTCATTTTTTGTGAAATCACTTGCTTATACAATTGTATATACTGAACGATCACTCACCCTCGTGCCAAATGGAACCAATATGTGTGTGTGCTTTAGGATTAGATGGCTGTGCAGTAATATTTGTCTTTCTGAAGCAGGGTGTACCTTGTCCCTTTTTGTGAATGTTTTAATGTGTTGTTTTTGTGCCTGATGGTGTGAATGGTCTTGTGTGTATCACGTATGAAAGGTGTGTGAATGGCCTGTAAAGCGGTTGGTGTCTTGTCGTGGCTTTACAGCTCACAAGCTGCGAGTCATTGGTTCGCTTTTTTGTCCATTTAATTATTGACAGTGCATTTCATTTTTGTGAAATCTCTTGTTAAAAAAATTTAATATACTGAACCATCACTCGCCCTCGTGCCAAATCCAACCAGTATGTGAGTGTTTTTGAGGAATATATGGCTGTGCAGGAATCTTTGTCTTTTTAGTTTCTTTGCCAAGGTGTACTTTCCATGTAAGAATAACCCACCAACTGTAGATATTGTTGTAAACCCATGGGAGTTCATGGTGTTGTCTCTCTTGTGAATTCCAAAAGTTATTTTATCCACAATGTCCTACAAACCTCAAAATGTCTGTCACATTTTCCTTGCAATATTGTGCGGAAATTCTCACGCTGTAGAAACAAACAACTAATTATGTCAAAACGATCTGGTTTTGCAAGAGGGGTCCTCTGGGTTTTTGCCCCCGTGCTCGGCGGCCATCTAGGGAAACGTACCAAACCCATACATTTCTAAAAACTAGACACCCGGGGGCTTCCAGGGAGGTATGGCTTGCGTGGATCCTTCAACGTTTCCTTACCCAGAATCCCCTGCAAACCTCAATTTTAGCTAAAAAAATCACTTTTTTCACACATTTTTGTGTGGGAAAGTTGTGGCATCACCGGGTTCACATAAATTTACCACCACCCAGCGTTCCCCCAGGTCTTCCGGTAAAAATGGTGCCTCACTTGTGTGGGAGGCCCAAGTACCCACGACAGGCAAGGGCCCAAAACGTAGTGAGGCGACATCAAAATTGCCTATCTCAAAACCACCTGGTTTCGCAAGGGGGGTCACCTGGGTTTTTGGCCTGGTGCTCGGCGGCCATCTAGGGAAACCTACCAAACCCATACATTTCTGAAAACTAGACACCCAGGGGCTTCCAGGGAGGTATGGCATGCGTGGATCCCCCAACGTTTCCTTACCCAGAATCCCCTGCAAACCTCAATTTTAGTTGAAAAAAATCACTTTTTTCACACATTTTTGTGTGGGAAAGTTGTGGCATCACCGGGTTCACATAAATTTACCACCACCCAGCGTTCCCCCAGGTGTCCCGGTAAAAATGGTGCCTTACTTGTGTGGGAGGCCCAAGTACCCGCGACAGGCAAGGGCCCAAAACGTAGTGAGGCGACATCAAAATTGCCTATCGCAAAACCACCTGGTTTTGCAAGGGGGGTCACCTGGGTTTTTGGCCCTTTCCCACACAAAAATGTGTGAAAAAAGTGATTTCAGCTAAAATTGAGGTTTGCAGGGGATTCTGGGTAAGGAAACGTTGGGGGATCAACCCAAGCCATACCTCCCTGGAAGCCCCCGGGTGTCTAGTTTTCAGAAATGTGTGGGTTTGGTAGGTTTCCCTAGATGCCTCCGAGCACCAGGCCAGAAACCCAGGTGACCCCCCTTGCAAAACCAGGTGGTTTTGAGATAGGCAATTTTGATGTCGCCTCACTACGTTTTGGGCCCTTGCCTGTCGCGGGTACTTGGGCCTCCCACACAAGTGAGGCACCATTTTTACCGGGAGACCTGGGGGAATGCTGGGTGGTGATACATTTGTGTGAGCCCGGTGATGCCACAACTTTCCCACACAAAAATGTGATTTTTTTCAGCTAAAATTGACGTTTGCAGGGGATTCTGGGTAAGGAAACGTTGGGGGATCCACACATGCCATACCTCCCTGGATGCCCCCGGGTGTCTAGTTTTCAGAAATGTATAGGTTTGGTAGGTTTCCCTAGGTGCCGGCAGAGCTAGGGTTCACAAACTACAGCTAGGCACTTTGCCAAAAAAGGGTCATTTTTCACTGCGAAATTGAGGTGTGACCATGTTGTGTTTTGCGCCTTTTCCTGTTGCGGGCACTAGGCCGACCCGCACAAGTGAGGTGCCATTTATCTCGTAAGACTTACGGGAACGCGGGGTGGGTGGAAATTTGTGAATCCACACAGATTCCGGAACTTTCCACCACAGAAATGTGGGGGAAATGTGTTTTTTTGAAAAAATTTTAGGTTTGCAAGGGATTCTGGGTAACAGACCCTGGTGGGAGGCAGTCAAGTCACCCCATCCTGGATTCCCCTGGGTGTCTAGTTTTCAAAAATGTATAGGTTTGCTATGTTTCCCAAGGTGCCTACAGAGCTAGGGTTCAAAAACTAGAGCTAGGCACTTTGCAAAAAAAGGGTCATTTTTCACTGCGAAATTGAGGTGTGACCACGTTGCGTTTTGCACCGTTTCCTGTCGCGGGCACTAGGCCGATCCGCACAAGTGAGGTACCATTTTTCTCGTAAGACTTTGGAGAAAGTGGGGTGGGTGGAAATATGTGGATCCACGCAGATTCCAGAACCTCCCACCACAGAAATGTGGGGAAAATTTGTTTTTTTGACAATTTTTTAGGTTTGCAAGGGATTCTGGGTAACAGACCCTGGTGGGAGGCAGTCAAGTCCCCCCAGCCTGGATACCCCTGGGTGTCTAGTTTTCAAAAATGTATAAGTTTGCTAGGTTTCCCAAGGTGCCCGCAGAGGTAGGGTTAAAAAACTACAGCTAGGCACTTTACCAAAAAAGGGTCAGTCAGTCAGTCAAGTATCTTTCTTCGGTTTAAATGCAAACCATAAAAGCATACTACAAAACGCAATATATAAAAACAGTTGTAGGTACGTGACTCAATTAACACAATCATGGCTCATAAAGACTTATAAAAACATTCAATAAAACCACATAAAAACAATTTCATTTTTGACACAATTAAAAAAAGAATGTTCATGATATAATATTAAGTTCATTTCCTCAACATTCTTATGGCTGCTGATAAAAAATTGGCAACGTTAAAAATTTCCCAATCGTCAGTTAAGAATTGCAAGTAGAGAAGGGCAGGTCTCACTTGCACAAAACCTTTGTTTTTTAAAATAGGGAGAATAAAACGTTTCCTAATGACAATAAGGTGTTCACAGAAAAAGAGGAAATGTGTAATGTCTTGTTGCGAAAAATTATCACAAGGACAAGGGCCAAGATCCTCTACCCTCTTCCATCCTTTCTGTTCTCCAATAAGAAGATGCAGTTGATTAAATCTAAGTCTAGTCAATAAGAAGCGATGATTATTATTTGTGACATAGCCTAGATATGGTTCCATGGATAGTGTTGTTTTACATAGCTGGTGGGCCCTTACTGTCACCTTTACCAGCTCTCTCTCTTCCCTATCCATGGTGGCTATGTGCAAGAACATTTCCTTACACCATTTTATATCTCCCTTCACTAGAGCTTCTGGAGAGTGATATAATTCTGGACGACCCAGCTTTGCTGCCAGCCTCTGAATATATTTAAGCCAGGGTATGCACAACCCATAGTCAAGTGACATACAGTCTTTCATAATAATATGATTAAGCATTAAGTCAGGGTTTAACCAAGTAGCTATCCATTTCAATAATGGTGCCACTGCAATAGCATCTTCAACAAAGCCGATTCCAAGCTCTTGATGTGTATTGTAGTTGGCTGTTGTTTTAGGGACAGATAGGAGGTTCTTTAGGAACCTATCTTCAACAATCTGTATGTTCTTTACATTTTTTATTCCCCATAGCTCGGCCCCATACATAGCTAGTGAAATACACTTGGCTCTGTATATTTGAATGAGGGCCTTCATTGGCCTGGCTCCTAACTTTCTGGCAAAACCCAGTACGGCTAGGGTTGCTCTTATCAGTACAATTTTTTTCGCTGAGATTTGAGTTACCCAGGATCCTTGGTTGTCGAAAAGTACACCCAAGTAAGGAAACGACGACACCCTGGTTAATATATGGCCCTCACAATAAAAGGTTTTAGCCTTTGGGGATTTCTGTCCAATAGCCATTACATGTGATTTTGAGAAATTTACGCTTAAATCTAATGACTTCATGAAACCAGAAAAGGAATCTAACAATAATTGAAGTCCCACAGCCGTTCTTGCTAAAAGGGTGGCGTCATCCGCATATAAAAGTGCGGGAATCAAGCGTTTCCCTGCACAGGGAATATCTTTACAGGAGGCAATTAAGGCAGTATCTAGATTATTGATATATAATGTAAAGAGCAGGGGCGCCAAAATGCACCCCTGTCTGACTCCATTTGATATGGGTATACCTTCCGTGCAATTACCCTGTTGGTCATACCTCACCGTTGCAGATAAATCCCTATGTAGGTCGGCTAAGAAATAGACGATGTTTTTGTCTACTCCACAGGTTAGGAGCAAAGACCACAGCTTTGACCTGTTTACTCGATCAAAGGCCGAGGACAGGTCCATAAAAGCTACTAATAGTGTTCCCTTCTTTGCCACCGTATATTTACCTATTAGTAGTTGCAAGTTCAGGCATTGATCCGTGGTGCCCATCCCTTTTCTGAAGCCATACTGGGCCATAGAGAGCGTTCCAGATTCCTCGAGCCAGCCAGTCAGTTGGCCAAGGACCACCCTACCCAAAACTTTCACAGAAGAATCAATTAGGGATATCGGGCGATAACAGCTCGGATCGCCTCTGTTACCCTTCTTATAAATGGGTATAATAACAGATCGTGCCCATGACGGGGGTAGACCCAATTGACAGGTGTTAACAAAAACATTATATAAAATCTTTGACCAGGTTTTTACATCTGATTTAAAAAGGTCTGCCGGGACTCCATCGGGTCCTGGAGCCTTATTACTTGTCATTTGCATAATGGCATGTGTTACTTCTAATTCAGTGAAGGTCAAAGAATATTTCTCCATGTTTAAGACTGGGCCATCCAACATCCCATTTCCATCATAAACCTGTTTGAAATGAGTGTGCCATTTTTCTTCCTGTATACCACAATCAAGCTCACTATTATTTTTATCCTGGAAAAAAGGCATATTTATCACAGACCAAAACTTTGCACTATTTTTGATTACATCTATTGACAAAAGCTCGTTCCAGGCTTCCTGCCTAATTTCATTTTTTCGCTTACTTTGTGCTTTTTTATAATTGTTCCTAAGGGCGGCAATTACCGCTTTGTCGGGCAAATCAGCTTTCAAAGCTACCTTCAACTTCCGTTGGGCTATTGAACAGTTATGGTCAAACCATTTTTCCCCGTCCCTGGGTTGCCCCTGGGACGGGGGTTGTCACTGCAAAATTGAGGTGTGACCACGTTGCGTTTTGTGCCGTTTCCTGTTGCGGGCTCTAGGCGGACCCGCACAAGTGAGGTACCATTTTTCTCGTAAGACTTTGGGGAACGCGGGGTGGGTGGAAATTTGTGGATCCACGCAGATTCCAGAACGTTCTACCACAGAAATGTGGGGAAATTGTGGGTTTTTTGGACAATTTTTAAGGTTTGCGAGGGATTCTGGGTAACAGACCGTGGTGGGAGGCAGTCAAGTCATCCCCTCCTGAATTCCCTTGGGTGACTAGTTTTAAAAAATGTATAGGTTTGATAGGTTTCCCTAGGTGCCGGCAGAGCTAGGGTTCAAAAACTACAGCTAGGCACTTTGCTAAAAAAGGGTCATTTTTCACTGCGAAATTGAGGTGTGACCACGTTGCGTTTTGCACCGTTTCCTGTCGCGGACACTAGGCCGACCCACACAAGTGAGGTACCATTTTTCTCGGAAGACTTTGGGGAACGTGGGGTGGGTGGAAATTTGTCGATCCACGCAGATTCCAGAATTTTCCACCACAGAAATATGGGGAATTTGTGGGTCTTTTGACAATTTTTTAGGTTTCAAGGGATTCTGGGTAACAGAGCCTGGTGGGAGGCAGTCAAGTCACCCCATCCTGGATTCCCCTACATGTCTAGTTTTAAAAAATGTATAGGTTTGCTAGGTTTCCCAAGGTGCCCGCAGAGCTAGGGTTCAAAAACTACAGATAGGCACTTTGCCAAAAAAGGGTCATTTTTCACTGCGAAATTGAGGTGTGACCACGTTGCGTTTTGCTCCGTTTCCTGTCGCGGGCTCAAGGCCGACCCGCACAAGTGAGGTACCATTTTTATCGTAAGACTTTGGGGAACGCGGGGTGGGTGGAAATTTGTGGATCCACCCAGATTCCAGAGCTTTCCACTACAGAAATGTGGGGAAAAAGTGTTTTTTTGGACAATTTTTTAGGTTTGCATGGGATTCTGGGTAACAGAACCTGGTGGGAGGCAGTCAAGTCACCCCATCCTGGATTCCCCTGTGTGTCTAGTTTTAAAAAATGTATAGGTTTGCTATGTTTCCCTAGGTGCCGGCAGAGCTAGTGTTCAAAAACTACAGTCAGACACTTTTTCATTGTGAAAATGTGGTGTGTTCACGTTGGGTTTTGAGCCATTTCCTGTCGTGGGCACTATGCCTACCCACACAAGTGAGGTACCATTTTTATCGGGAGACTTAGGGTAATTCAGATTTGGAAAGCAACTGTTATTACCTATTGATTTTTGATGCATTTCTGCCTTCCAAATGAAAGACTGTGTAAAAAAGAAGTCATTTTGAAAAATGACCGATAATTCTCATGCTAGTATGAGTATTCCCAATTTCGAAAATGTGCAAATATGTACTGTTTCTAAACTCTATGAATTGTTCCCATTTCAGAAATACATAGGTGTCTTTCATACCGATTTTTCCATGTATACATTTTCCCACAATAATTGCTATATACCCGGAACATAATAAAAAACCATTGCAAATTGCAGCTCAGCTTTTGACTCTGGGTTCGTCGGGTCCTTGGTGAACCTACAAGTCCTATATATCCCCACAACCAGGAAGGTCCAGCGGATGTAACAATATATTGCTTTCAAACAGCTGTCATAATTAGAAAAAGTTACAGGTAAAAACGTTGACACAAAAGGCTGTTTTTTACAACTAATTTTCAATTTTACCTATATTTAACTGTTAGTTTCTATAAAGAAACCTTGATGGATCTACATAAATGACCCCTTGATGAATTCTGAATATTATCTACTTTTCTAAAATGTATAGCTTTCCAGGATCCATTATTGCTTTCACACCCATTTCTACCATTAACTAGAAGGAGGTTGAAAGCACAAAAAATTGCAAAAATAGACTATGTCCCAGAAAAATTCCAAAACTGTGTAAAAAATGTTGGTTTTCTGACAAAAGTCTGTCATTCCCTAAAAGCTGGGAAATGGTGATTTCAGCCCCACAAACTCTTTTTTGATACCATTTGCAGAGAAAACCCCAGACGCTTTCATTTGCAGCCCGTTTTTCCCATTTTTCCCCCCCAAAAAATATTTTGCTGTATTTTGGCTAATTTCTGGGACCTCTCCAGGGGAATCCACAAACCCTGGGTACCTTTACAATCCCCATGATGTTGGAAGAAAAGGACGCAAATTTGGCGTGGATACCTTATGTGGTCAAAAAGTTACAGGGGCCTAAGCGCGCACTACCCCAAATAGCCCAAAAAAGGCTAAGCACAGGGGGGAAAGGCCTAGGAGCGAAGAGGTTAAGTGTCTACTTTTCGAGTTACCAAGTACTCTCTCATATTTGAACTCCAACTCCTCATGTATAAGTATCATCACTCCCCTAGCATAGGAGTTAAATGAGGGGACGAATCATTATCCCACCATCGTTGCATAAATTGTTTAAGCCTTGCCTTATCCAAACATGTTTCTTGTAGTAGAATGACATCCACAGCATGCCACTCAGCATATGAACAAGGGACACTTTCTGGGTCTGCTCATCTGGCATGTTGTGAATGCAAATATATGTAACACACAAAGAGCACACAGGTCTGGGGTCACATAGGGCGAGATTAAGGGTGGGAACAACTATGCTGGGGGGTGTCCCTTTTAAGGACGGTTTCCCTACACACCAGAGGTGTCATGCTTCATCATAGGGATACCTCCCTGCGTCATGAACCTAGTCGTGACGCGGGCTACAACCCCCTCGCTGCGAAGGAGTGGCTCAGGGATGTTTTCAAAGAAGAGGGGCAGTCATAAAACCCAATGTGAGCGTAGTGTGTGGTGGAGGGAGTGCAGTGCTAGTTAAACAGTGATTAAATCTAGCTACGAAGTTAGCCAGACACACTTTATTGTTGCTACCTGGTGCTAGGATTAAAAACAAGTAGTGGGTAGTGTAACTACCAACATTGTAAGTAGTTGCATTAGAAAGTGATCAACATGTTTCAGCCTATTGACATACACAGGTGTCATGGCTTTCGTCAGGATCTCATAATATGGCTACCGCTACATGTGAGCGAAAAAATAAATAAAAAGCGTCAGTGTGTATAAGTGTGATACTAAACCAGTGATCCAGCAGTTCAGCAGATTCACCGGTAAAACCTAAAAAAGTCAGGTATTATACCACATCTGTCCCTGGCTGGTAGCCTTAGGTACATACGCCCTTTCAACCGCTTAGATGAAGCGTGGAGACATTGGCATCTGTCTGCAGGTTTTACCTGTGAATCTGCTGTACTGCCGGATCACTGATCAAATGAGCCGCCCAATAATGAGCTAAGAGGTCTGGGAGGGCAACACCGCCATTATATTGATTACGTTGTAGCATCTTCAATGCCACTTTAGGCTGCCCATCATTCCACAACAGTTTACGGACCTCTTCGCCTAATTTAGCAAAGATCTCATCCAAGAACTTATAATAGGTTTTTTGAAGAACATATAAACATTTCAGCAGTGTAATCATTTTAAACATGGCTGAACTGACCAATAAAGTTAGTGGTAAAGCCTTCAATGATCTGTATCTGCATGGAATTCCGCCAAGACCCTCCGGAGGTTCCGGTCCTTGCTGTGCTCTTTGTCTGGGGTTACATAGATCCCTAGGTATTGAAAGCTCTCTTTATCCATCCGTAACCTCCCCGGATTGGCCGACGCATCTAGTTCCCCACCTATCGAGTAGAAGACGGATTTCTATCAATTTATTTCATACCCCAAATGGGCACCATAAGTTTCAAATATCTGAAATACCATAGGGATTGTGTCTTCTAGCTGGGTGACATACAAGAGGATGTCATTCATATATAGCGAGATCTTTTCCTCCTCAACTGTTTCTTCTGTGGCCGTAAAGCCCTTGATGTGGTGATGGTCGCGAACCATGCAGGCCAGTGGCTTTAGCAAAAGACTAAATAGGAGTGGGGACAGGGGATAGCCCTGCCATGACCACTTTACAATGGGAAACTCCGAGGAGAGGGTGTCATTCACCGCAGCTATGGGCTCCGAGTACAGCAGCACTATCCACGTCAATAATTTGGGGATGAATCCAAATCTCTTTATAGTTTGCATCAAAAATGGCTATTGCACCGCATCAAAGGCCTTTTCAGCATCCATGGAAAGGATATGTGGATCTGGTCACGAATGGACTGTCACTAGGCAGTTATAGAGTCTCCTGAGATTAAATCTTGTGGAACTACGCGACATGAACTCCAACTGAGCCATATGAATCAAGGGTAATGCCTCCGGATGTCCGCCTGATTTTTTCTACCTCCTCCTTCAAAAAAGAAGTGCAAATATTTCTGATGAACAAGGTTTTGCCCCAGTATCACACCTTTTGTTTATTGATTTAATACCTTTCTGCTATTCATTTGCTTATTTTGGCTACTACATTGCTTACTCCCTATGGAGGAAAAGCTTATTAATTTGTTAATCCTCTATGTTTAGACCTCATTCGTATATGTGACTGGTTCTTGATCTCACACCTATCTCTTACCTCCCCTTCATGTAAAGCACTCTGATACCATTGTTAAAGATTGCAGGAATCTGTTAGCATGAGCTGAAAGCCATTTTGTTCCTGGCAGCCATTTTAGTTAGCCATGTGCTTTCTCCCTCTTCCAGAGCCTTGCACATGCTCAGAGAGACCTGTAGCTGCCAGAATACACCTGCTCCTAGTATATAACTGTCAGGCTGTTCTAACTGATGTTAGCAACTCATTACTCCTCCTACTTGTTGACTGTGCATTTTCTGTATGACCATCTATGTGTGTAACTCTTCTCATGTGTACTTGTACCGCCTCCTTTTGAGCCCCTGTGTGGGTATATAAGGCCCCTGTTCTCTGTACTCCTTAGAATGTCTCCTACAGTGGCCTGAGGGTACTGTGTGACGCAATCTCCCTCATCGGAAGGTTAATAAATGCATTGTTTTTATATTACAGCTTCTGTGTCAATCTCTTCTTTGTTGGTTTAAAAGGACCAGATGTATCAGTGAACCCCGTAGAAGGTTTTTAGTTCTTCACCCTCTAAGGTCATCTTCACGCTGTATAAAACATTATAAATAAATAAATAAATAAATAAATAAAAATATAACTCCTATGAGCCGCATAGTCAATACCGTCACCAAAATCTTAGTCTCAACGTCAATCAGTGAGATCAGGCAATATGTGCTACAACTCGTCGCTGGTTTCTGTTTCTTATGGATCACTACTATCATAGCCTGGCACAGATCTGGTGGTATTGTCCCTACCTTCCAAATACATCTTAAGGAGATGAGGACCCAGGATCTCGGCACACAATATTTGAGCAACATGGCTATCAGTCGGCAGTGGGAGGTGGGGTGGGGAGGTTACACCAGAGGTGGTCTAGCAGCCAGCAACCTGTGTGCTTGTTCTACCATAAACACTGTTGGAAAGCATCTCACCCTAGGAGTCACTTCAGTATGTTCTCAACAATCAACTTGGGCTTACCTGGGCCACTCCACCAGACCAACAATGTAGATGTTATTTTGACGAGTCAGTGCCTCTAGATCTTTATTTCTGGCCCCTGTATTGTCTAAGACCGTCTCCATCTTGAGCAAGCTCTCCTGTGAGGTGTTAGAGGTGCCCTCCACCACAGATATGTGTTTTACTGCTTTGTGTATTCTCTCCATCTGGTTGTCGAGGCATTTTTTCATGAAGGAGTCTTTTTTGCCACCAATGGAACTATGTCTGCCTTTCATTCCCAGCTGTAGGTTTCTCATGACATCACTTCCTTGTGGGATCTAATTTCCCTTACTGGGAGGCACATTCTCCACTCTGCCTCTTGCACATGTAAGCGGTCAGTGTTGTGGCTTGATACATGCCCTTGTCATACTGCTCAGATGAGCTGATAATCAGACTATCAGCATGCCCTCCAGCACTCTGGCACATACGTTAAGGTGACCCAGCCCTACTGGACAGACTATTGCTAGGGTCCATGTATCTTTGAGCATCCATCAACAGGGCCACAGGGCTGCATTACCATTTCTACTGTTTATGTGCAGAGCAAACCTTTTTATTTATTTCTCCTGAGTCAACACTGCTATTCTAGGGTAAATAGGCTGCAGATATATTTTCTCCATACAATACCCATATGGTTACAGTCAGCAAGGCCCCAGAGAGTTCATGCTTCCTCATGCAACTCTCATTAACCTTCAGAGATTTGGGTGGTACTCTCAAAATGGGGTATTTCATGTACTGTCAGGTCTGGAATCATGTTACTTTCTCGGCCTAAATTCGACCTTTATTTCCAGTGAACTTAGAGGCCTATGACCATACTTACTATAAGGGCTCTGCTGTGGCACATCCCAGCACAAGACTGCACCTCAGCGCAGTGCATCTTCTACAGCCTGGGATATCAGCAGGCAGGCCATGTGTTGCTGCTGCATTTACAGGTTCCATTGGAAGCAAGAGCCTTATCTCTTCCCAGGGTCTCTCAAGTTATTTTAGGCTTCAGTGCATGGCGGCAGCCTGCCCACGAAAGATTCAGGGCCCTCCTCCTTGGCTGATATGGCTGACTGTGGGAGGGGCTCACAAACCACCTCTGTTAGGGATAGGCCTCCAAGGGTGTTCAACTCTGGCACATTAGTGCACGGGACACTGCTCGTGGCAGTTTTATTTTGGAGCACCCGTATTGATCTACTGGTCTTCTGCAGACAGACTCTGTCTGTTGTGCAGAACCTGGCAGAGGAAAACATATGTTCCGAAGAATTTGGACATTTCCCTGCATTTTCTACCATCCTAGGGGAGACCTGAACATGCCCAATAACATTCTTGAACATTAGAAAGAACATCTGGGTACCCCAAAAAAACTGCAACACCAAATCCAACATAGACCTAAATCGACTCTGACCAGAAATGGATGTCATGACACACATACTCATTACAACCAACTGTAGTTCTTTAGTAGGCACAATGATAGTATGCTGGCTAAAATTAATTCATTTTGCTAAACTAAATGAACCTTTACTTAAATATGTTCCAGTGCTCTTGGATCCACCTGTTTTGGATCCATCTTAGCTTTGCTTACAACAGATTGAACTATTCTAATCACACACTGAGAAGCAATCACATATTGATCCTAAGTAAGTGTTGTCTCTAGATAACGATGAAATAAATCATCAGTGTGACGGTATGCAAGGATCGAGTCACACACAAGATCTGGTTAAGCTGGGCTTTATTTTTCTATACAAGCGTCTTTTGTAAGAAGCCAGAGTTCAGGGATACGGATAATTCTTCTTATCCGTTCTTGGTCTTGGGTTACGGGCACTTCTTTCCTTCTTCTTCCGGGTTCAGTCCTCCTGTGGTTTCAGGTCACTCGGACAAAAGAAGAGAAGGTACAATATCGTGAGTACCCTTAAGTGCGGTTAGTCATGGAGAAGGGAATGAGGGACCACCAGTGTAGTGACATACGTCTACGGACGTGAGATAGTGCTCAGGAACCGGGTAAAGGCAGGTAAGAGAGAAGCACCCTCCTCGCCGGCTTTCTCCTTCCTCCCGACCCACCCCGAAATGCGTTCAAGTACAACTCCAGGAGCGTGGCTGGGTACAGCACGGTATCCTTGGCCTCCTGGCTCTCCCGGTATACCTGGTTCCGCAGGAGTAGTTGTCAGGAGCAGTCGTTTCTCTCCTGGTGTCTCCGTTCATTGTCTCGAGGCCTTCACAAACACTTCTCTTCCGTGTCTTCTGGATTTTGGGCTCTCCTCTTTCCGATGTCGGCCTTCCGCTATTGGACCGGGGAGGATGACATCAGGTGCATGGGCGACATCTTCCGAGGACGTATTCCAGCTAAAGGGACCAGGCCTTGAAAAAGGGGCGTCCGCAGCATGTGTGATGTTTTGTGCTATGGTCCAGTCATCTGGCTGGAAAGAAAGGAGAGGACCGGTTTCAAGAGGTTTCAGTCCACCAGTCTTCCGCATGATCAGTTCCCTCTCGGGTGGGATTGTAGCATACTCCCCCACCCCCCCAGGATTCTCCCGATCTGGGAGAGGGAAAACCCTGGATAGAAAGTCAGTGCTCCCGTTTTCGGTACCCCTACGATGTTTCACCACAAAAGAAAAGGGTTGGAGGGACAGGAACCATCCCAGGACCCTTGAATTGTGGCCCATGTTTTTGCTTATCCATTGGGGGGTGCGTGGTCAGAAGACAGGGTGAAGGGGTTGCCCTCTAGATAATATATCAGTTTGTCAATAGCCCATTTAACTGCAAGGCATTCCTTTTCTATTGTAGGATATTTCTTTTCACGGGGAAACAACTTCTTACTAATGAAGAGGATGGGGTGGTCGATACCATCTGGGGAGAGTTGTGACAGTACTGCTCCTTGTCCATAGTCGGAGGCGTCAGTGTGAATGATGAAGGGTTTGGCAAAGTCTGGAGAGGATAGCACAGAGCTGTTGGTGATGGCCGTTTTTAGCTGACAGAAGGCGCCTAACATACTATCTGTGGGATTCAGTAATGCCTGTAACTTTACGTCTTTATGAAGGATGTCTGTAAGGGGAGCCGCTATCTCTAAATACTGGGGTATAAATCATCTGTAGTACCCCAGTAACCCCAAAAAGGCCCTCATCTGTCTTTTGGTTGAGGGAAACTGGGTCTCTACGATAGCTCTTAGTTTCTCTTCCTGTGGGCTATCACCCCATGACCCAGTACATACCCTAGGTAGCGGACCTTCTGAAACCCCACCCTGGATTTCTTTTAATTTACATGGAGCCCGGCTTGTAGTAAGGCCTGTAAGGTTTGCTGCAAATGTTTTAGGTGGTCCTCCCATGTGAAACTAAACACCACAATATCATCCAAATAGGCCGACAAGAAGGCCTGGTGTTCACGGAACACCGTGTTAATCAAGCGCTGGAAAGTGGCTGGGGCTCCGTGAAGACCAAACGGGAGGACGGTAAATTCAAAGGCGTTTTTTTCCTCTGTCTGTCTCTTTTAGTGGGACCTGCCAGTATCCCTTCGTAAGGTCCAAAGTGGTTATATAGCATGCATCTCCCAGTTTTTCAATCAACTAGTCTATCCTAGGTATAGGGTAGGAATCAAATTTGGAGATGGAGTTGAGAGCCCTAAAGTCCATGCAGAACCTGGTTGATCCATCTGGTTTGGGGACCATTACGATAGGGGATGACCACTCGCTCCGGGAAGGACGGATGACCCTCATTTCCAGCATGCTTTTCACCTCATTTCGAACAGCCTGTGTCCGGGCTGCCAATATTCGGTAGGGTCGCTGTTCTGTGACCTTACCCGGAATGGTCTCAATAGCATGGTCTACTAAGGTCGTTTTTCCTGGGTCGTCTGAAAATATAGAGAAGAAGGGTCCCAAGACAGCAGCTAGTGAATGTCTCTCTTGTTCTGACAAAGCCTCATTGATTACTGGTTGGTCCAGAGTACAAGAGGGCGTTTTAGGTGTCGGCAGGGCTAAATGGGCTGAGGTGGGCAAAGGCCCTAACCACTTTTTTAGTAAGTTTATGTGATATGCCTGTATGCGGGAGGGACTTATCTGAACCTTGTAGCTGGTTTTCCCAACAATTCCCACTATTTTGTAGGGGCCCAGCCATTCCGACTTGAATTTACTTGTGGAGGATGGCAGTAGCACCAACACCCAATCGTTAATGGCCAACTGCCTCCATTACTTTCCTCTATTGTGGAAATGTTTTTGTCCTTCTTGTTTTCTCCAAGTGGGAATAAACAAGATCCCATAATTTCCCTATTCGTGACTTGAGATTCTGGGTGTATTCGAGAAATCCCCGGGCCTCGTCCGCTTCGTCTTTTTCCCAGGCCTCCTTTGTCATTTCCAGGAGGGACCACGGCTGTCTCCCATACAACATCTCACATGAGGAACACCCAAGGCTGCTCTGGACCTGACTCCGGATCACATATAGGGCCAGGAAGAGAAGCTGGTCCCACTCTTTCCCTTCACTACTTAGCATCTTTTTGAGGATTACCTTCAGGGTCCCTTTATATCTCTCCACCAGCCCATCGGTTTGTGGGTGGTATACCGATGTTTTAATGTGGTTGAGATTTAGTGTCTTACACACCTCTTTCATAAGCCCAGAGACGAAAGGGGTGCCCTGATCAGTTAAAATCTCATGTGGGAAGCCTACTCTGGAAAATAGTTCAATGTGTCTATCTGAGATGTTGTGGGTGGTGGGGGCCTTTAACGGAAAAGCCTTGGGGTAGCGGGTCGAGTAATTAACGATTACCAGGACATATTGGTGTCCCTTCCGGGCTTTTGGTAGGGGTCCAAGAAGGTCCATGCCCACCCTCTCAAATGGCGTGCCCGTCACTGGTAAAGGTTGTAAAAGCACCGGGGAAGGATGATATGGATTTCTTTTCTGAAATGTCTCACATCCTTAACAATGCCTTTTTATATCACCATATACCCCTGGCCAGTAAAAATGTATCAACACGTGTTGGGTGGTTTTCTCAGCACAGATCTGACCAGCTGAAGGCTAGCGGAACGAGTAACTGAGGCACCACCCCCCTTGTACCATTCCGATATAATAACACGTTTTTGATGAAAAAAATCGGGATAAGACGTGGGAGGGGTAGCGTTGTTGTTTGTACGCTCTGCCAAGCATTTTGGAGGGTCGGGTCATTAACCTGAGCAAACTTGAAATTCCTATCAAGGAGCCAGGGTTCTGGGGTGATAAGGGCTGGTAGGGGTTTTACTCCGGGGACAACCCTCCCTTCCTTCTCCTTCTGGTTGTGGACTGTGGAGAGGAATATTCTGAGAAAACCCAGATTGTCAGTCCCTATTATTAGTTCTTCGGGTAGTTCCGCCTAAACACCCACCCTGACAGTATAGGGGGACCCACCTATCGGGGAAAGGACTGTAGTGGCTACGGTATAAGGTTTTATGTCCCCATGTACACATCTGATGTGCACCAAGGTCTCAGGTATGATCTGTGTGGGTTTTACTAGATCCCCCTGTATGATGGACTGCCTACACCCTGAGTCCAATAGGGCCCTAACCGATCGCCCGTTTACATCTACACTTACATAGAAAGCACTCTCCAGTTCCGCTGTATACAGAATGGACCTCGGGATCTATCCAACTTCCATGGGTTACTCAGTGGACTTCTTCCGAGGACATATATGGGCTATGTGTCCCCAGTCGCCACAGTCAAAGCACTTGGGGCCCTCGTATGGAGAAAGTTCAGGCCTCTGGGGTCGGGGCTTTGGTAGGTCTGGTGGGGGTCGGTTGGTCCGTTTTTCATATTTCCCTTGTATGGAATGACTTGGTTTTTCGGGTTCCCATACGGAAGCACGGGATTGACATGGGAGAATGTGGTGGGCATCTCGACCTCTTGTTCCGTAGTGAGGTGCGAGTGTTGACGCAACCACCGTTGAGTGTTATATGGAAGTGCTTCCAGGTAAATGCAGGCCATTATCTTTTCTTTAGTACTCTCTAAGGGTTTCAGCCACTTGTCTGCAACTGATTTGAGGCGAAAGAACAGGGTTTTAGGGTTCTGCCCAGGATTCCCTTTTTCCTTCCGGAACCGCACCCTGTATGCCTCGGCGTCCATCCCCAAATATCTAGGATATTGGTCTTGATCTCCGCATATGGGGTGTTACTGGTGGAATTCGTTACCTGATAGGCAGCCTGGGCTTCACCTGTCAACAAGGGTGCCAGGAAAAAGGGCCAACCACAGGCTCTGGCTCCCCTTTCAAAATTAAGGAGGAAGGCGTCTGGATCCTCCCCTGCCATATACTTCTGTAGGGAAATGCTTGTGGGTCCCTGGGGGTTACTTCGGGCTTCCCGAATCTTGGTAGAGGTCTGTTCTGCTGCTAATTTCTGTAGCCCTTCTATTTGGGCTGTCACGGTATCCTTGAAAATGTCCCTGTCGGCCTGGGCCGAGGTCATTTGATGCTCCACGGCCCATTACAACTTCTCCTGTCCTTTCACCAAATGCTGGATAAGGGCGTCCATTATATCGGTGCTAACAGACAGGCTGCCCTCATTCTCCATCAATTGTGATGGTATGCAGGGATCGAGTCGCACACAAGATCTGGTTAAGCTGGGCTTTATTTTTCTATACACGCGTCCTTTGTAAGAAGCCAAAGTTCAGGGATAAGGATAATGCTTCATATCCGTTCTTGGTCTTGGGTTACGGGCACTTCTTTCCTTCTTCTTCTGGGCTCAGTCCTCCTGTGGTTTCAGGTCACTCGGACAAAAGAAGAGAATGTACAATATCGTGAGTACCCCTATATGCGGTTAGCTGTGGGAAAGTGAGTGAGGGACCACCAGTGTAGTGATGTATGTCTACGGACGTGAGATAGTGCTCGGGAACCGGGTAAAGGCAGGTAAGAGAGATGCGCCCTACTCGCCCGCTTTCTCCTTTCTCCCGACCCACCCTGATAAGCGTTCCCGTACCTGTGTGAGCCACGCTCCTCCAGGAGCGTGGCTGGGCGCAGCACGGTATCCTTGTCCTCCTGGCTCTCCCGGTATTCCTGGTTCCGCAGGAGTCGTTGTCAGGAGCAGTAGTTTCTCTTTTGGCGTCTCAATACATTGTCTCGAGGCCTCCACAAAATTCTTTTCCGTGTCTTCCGGGTTTTGGGCTCTCCTGGTCCTGATATCAGCCTTCCGCTATTGGACCGGGGAGGATGATGTCATGCGCATGGGCAGTGTCTTCTGGAGACGTATTCCAGTTAAAGGGACCAGGCCTTGAAAAAGGGGCGTCCCCAGCATGTGAGGTTTTGTGCTACGGTCCAGTCATTCGGCTGGAAAGAGAGGAGTGGACCGGTTTCAAGAGGTACAGTCCACCAGTCTTCCGTCTGATCAGTCCCTCCCAGGTGGTGTTGGAATCGTGACAATCAGCCAACAGACTCTTTGAACCACAAATATAAGTGACAGTGAAATAATAATGTGCAAAGATAAAATAAACACCTTGCTTGATGACTATTCCTCCATCGAAGATTTCACAAACAATGCAAATTCCGGTGATCACTTCGAATTTCAAAAGGTTTTCTTGTAGCCATCAAAAAATGTTTCCATTTCGTACAAGCAATTTTCATGGCTAAAGGTTCTCTTTCAAGAATAGCGGATGCTATAAACGCAGAGTGTAGAAATGGTAATGCAGTCCTGTGGCATAGTTCGTGACACTCAGAGATGCAAGGGCCTAGCAATACGGCAGGTGGGGCCAAGTCACATCCAGATATGTGACAGAATGCTAAAGGGCATGCTGATAGTCTGATCATCAGCTCATCTGAGCAGTGCGACAGGGGACAAGAATTATACCACAAAACTGCATGGTAATGCCATCGACATTGGCCTCTCTAACCACAATAGGAAATAAAGGCAGCTGTATTCCAATTGTTGTTTCACCCCTTCAAGAACCGAGTACTTTAATTCTGATAAAATATAAGCCAAATTAGATAGGATGTTCTAGTTCATAATCTTCTTTTTCCTGTAACAAAACTGCTTCAAGTGCTTTCTCAAAAGTATGTTTCCATAATAAACGTTCTTGAAGCATCAGGATGACATAAAATGGGAGCTTGAGTAAACATCTGTTGAGTGTACAAAAAGCCTCTCCTCGTCGATCACGCTTGTGATGTTTCATTTCTTTAACTCATGAGTTAAATCCCTGGCATTCTCTGCAAAGTTGCTAATAAACAGACAATAAAATTCCTAAGAAACATTAAGTCTCCTTAACATTTGAAGGTGCGAGATAATCCAATATAACTGAAATGTACTTGCAATTGTTCAAATGTCAGAAATATTCAATCTAAATCCAAGCAAGCTACACAACAACTTCTTTCTTGAGCTTAAAGGTTTATGGTTAACAATACAAATGATTGACGCCGGGGGGAGCCGGTCCCCGGGAGTTGAGAGCTCACCCACAAAGGGGGTGGGGTCTTAAAGATTATGAAGGGTCGAGATCACTGCTGAGGTAAGACTGAGTATGTCTGGTGGTAACTACATAAGAAGTGCTGGGAGAGGCAACGTAACCAAGCCAAGGGGACGGATTTGGCCTTGGACTATAGGGGGGGGGAATAGAGGGTTCTCTTCCCTGTCCCCCACCACCTTCCTCTCCTTCCCCTGCCCCCCTTCCGAAGGGACACAAAGAGATTGTTATTCAGTGGTGGGCTCCGATGGGAGGGTGAAAAAGTTGCCTGTCTTGGCGGGACGAGTCCCCCCTCAGTTAAAGTTCTGAAATGTTAAAAGATGGGCGACAAACGCTCTGCAAGCTGGGTAGTTGGGGTATTGGCATGCAGGTGCGCAGGGTGGATGGATGGGGTTGTGATGTCTTATGTTTTAAGCAGTCAATGCAGTGTGCAGTCAGCCGGTGATAATGGGGACCGGGTTGGAATGGGAAGGGATGGGAAGAGTGACTCACTCCCTCACACAACCAGAGAAACCCACCAAGAAGGTAGGGCGTAATACTAACACCAATGACCAGTACTCTCACTATTGCCATGAAGACATGGTCTTGGAATGTAAATGGTTTAAATAACAGGCTGAAACGCATGATCACCCTACAATTTATTGTGTCATGCTCCCGACATTGTCCTACTCCAGGAAACACATCTTAAGGATAACCAATGTAAAGCATTGGATAGATTTCGTTACGCCCTGCTGGTGCATGTGGGATTTACTGTGGGATCCAGGGGGGTAGGGGTACTATGCAGGAAAGCATTCCTTTTTATCCCTCAGAATACTTAAACAGACCCCCTGGGCAGATATGTGGTGCTAAGTGGACAGTGGGAAGGACCAACCGTTAAGTTAACTTTTTTCTACAGGGGAGCCAAAGGTAGCCTTGCACATTTTAAATTTCTATGGCTACAATAATTTGTTTTTTAAAGCAAACCTTTGTTGCATCGCATGTCCAGTAAAGCAAAGCACACGTTGCTGCCCCACATTGCGCTAGTAGCTGTTACCTAATGGACACGCCCATATATTTAAACAAACCAGCATGCTAGAAAACGAAGGCAAGCCAATTTCCTTCGTTTCATCATATGCACATAACCTCCTGTTGCAAACGGTGATTGCAAGCAAACAGCTTGATAATTGAAAACATGCTCTCTGGTCTTCCATTTAGTCTTGAGTCCCAATGAATTGCCATAAAAAATTTTTTAAATCCTCTTATTGTATATAGCCTATGTTTATTATCCTAATGCGAAAGTGTATACTTTGTTTGATAAATGAGGCATCATGATGCTGTAAACACATCACTCCTCTTAGCAAGCTAAGGGGGAAGCTTGTCCCTTAGGTGCACAGTCTGATGATCACTTTCACGTGCTAACCTAATGAAAATTGCTCTTAAGGCCACAAGTTTAATACGTTAATGAATAGGGCTGCGATCAGCCATGTCTTTGTAGCCCGGCCTACCACTACAAGCCCTCCTGAATGTAATGGAACATGCGGACTGTCGCCAACACCATGAAAATGCTCCGTTGCTGACTAAGTGATCCAGACATAAAAAGTACAACATGCCGCGCTGTACTTTCAGTGTGGTAACAGTGCATTCTGTCGGTGCTGTCCAGGCTGCACATCATAGGCACCTTAAACTGAGCTAGGCACACTTGAGAACTCAGTGTTATTCTGGCTTTGGCACTGAGATAAAGATTATGGTACACGGAAAATTTCAGCTTTCCAACATCACACTAAAGCACCTCTCCAAGTTTGCAACCTCAGCTTACTTATCTCCCAACCCACTTTATTAGAGCACCACCAATCCAAGTCATGGCAGGGAGCATCCAAAACAGCAAAACCTTTCTTACCGTATGAGGCATCACAGTAGCACCAAACCATTGGAACGATGAGCCTCTGATCATGTTGGTGGTACAACACTGTAAAGCATACATTAACTCTCCACTCAGAAACATAGGACGACCAGCTTTTAGCACAATACAGATTGCGGTTCCTACAAGGAGGAGATGCGGCCGGGATGTGTGTGTGGGGGGGGGGGGCGGGAGTATTAGAGCAAAGTCCCCTGCCCTGAGCAGCTGGTTTCAACCTACAGAGCCAACCCCGAACAAATGATCCACCTAGAAAGAAGCTGCTTGGGTACGAGGATAATACCCTGGAGAGGAGGGGCAGCAGCGGTTCTTAACCTATGGTCTGTAGTCTCCTGGGGTTCTGTGAAGTTTACTCAGGGAACCCACAACTATTTACAACATTGAATAATATCAGCAGAATAATAATGTACATATAAATAAAGAAGCAAAATGTTCAATTGAATATTTTAAATGTTCTATTTAAAACGAGAGGCTTAAAATTAAGTTGCTTGATTCATTGGAGCAGCAGAAGTACAGCACACAGAATATAGTATGTATCATGGGTAGCCTCAATTGACGAGCTGACAAAAAGAGAGAAAGCAAAAAAGAGAGAGTCTACTATTTTGTGTCATCATTTAGAATTTAAAACTGAATTTAGAAAAGCTCCAGCCTTTCAATTACAATGTCAAAATTTCTGGATGTGTTTGAGGCATACTTGTATCTGTATTTTTGTGTATTGTTTTGAGGTTAACATCATAGACATTGCTGAGCTAGGCCCCCAGCTTCCAGTAATGACTCAGTGGAGGTCCCTGGATTATAGTAATGATTCTATGATTGAAAGGGAGGTCCACAGAAGTCAAAGGTTAAGAACCCAATTTATACTACGAATAGATGGAGATCCTCAGTTTTCTTCCAAACAGCTTTTCACTTGTCTTTCAACTCTCTCACCTAAAGTGGAGATAGAAATGAAGTCGTTTTCTTTGGGAACCACTCCTTATGGTCTAATAGATGGTGGCCCACTTCCCACTTCCAACCTCCAAACCCCATGCAGCAGGCCAGGAATCTAGGATTCACCATTAATCCTCATCTAACTTTCAAACCACACATACACATGTCCACATGTATGCGTCTCCTGAGTGCCATTCAGAAGATTTTTACCTTTCTTTCTGCACCCCCTAGAATTACAGTAGATCAGGCCCTGCTACTTTCTAGACTGGACTACTGTAACTCTGGACTTGTTGGTCTCCAAATTACGTGACTCACAAAGTTCAGGTAGTTCATAGTTGGTTCTTGGACTGAACTGTAAATCTTCAATCTCCAACTATCTTCGCCAGCTTTATTAGCTCCATACTGCTAACAAGACCCTCTTTAAGACACTTTGTTAATGCCACAAAGACTTTTATGACATGAGAAGGGACAACTATATGTCCTTTCTTTTTGTATGCTACTCGTCTTTTCGAACTCTGAGGTCTGCATCTCAATATCTGCTCTGTATGCCAAGATATTAAAAACCGAAAAAAGGAGAAGGATCCCCAGCAGTAATTACCTCAGAGGCAATGAATGCCAGGCTCATCTCTCTCAGATCCCAAAACAACTTTCTACGTTTTCCCAAACAGTTGAAGACTTGTGTATTTGTTATAACTAGTGTCTGACTATCAACCCTATCTTTATATATAAAGGCAACAAGTTACCTCTGGTTGAGGTTTATGATGCGCTACAGAAACTTCATATTCATTCATTCAAGAAACACTAGTTTGGATGCTGCTGGGAACAGCCACTTGCTGTTTTGACTATGCAGCTCCAAGATCGGTAAAGAAGAAATACAGACACCTTGAAGGGTAGCTGAGCGTCAGTTTGGCAGGGAGGAGGGAAGGGTCTGGAAATACTGAGCTGGTGGCTGCCTGACATACATTTATGATACATATGAACTGCATCAATCACGCAAATACGAGTAAAACTACTGATCGTTCAGAAGACTGTGCACTACAAGGTCAGCAAAGCTCCTCTGCCAGCTTGCTGTCGGACGAGCCACTAACGACTCCGCTTGCTGCAAGAGAGGGAAGGAAGAGCAAGGAGGCATGTGCAGCGAGGGTAAACATACGCTTGGATGGAAGAAGCCCTGAAGTCGCAACCTTGTAGGCTGACTGAGTGACTCAAACGTGGGTTGGGGCTTTAGACGAGTATAATTGATTACTTGACCACATGCCCACATCCATTAAAACTCACATAAATTGTAAGAAAACTACCGCTGAGTGCAACGTGCCCACGGGGCAGTCCCCAACGCTGCTCTTCCCTCCCTGCAAAAAAATAGAACTACGCTGCTCGCCACATAAAACAACCATAGGCAAAGCCGAACGTTTTCGTCTATGCATAATCTGACTTTGCCAATGTGTTTTTACCTGTTGCACAGGAGAGTGAGCTGCTGTGCAACACGGCTTAAACTAAAACAAAAAGCCTTTGCAATGCAATCGGTCTCGCCTTTGGGACCTTATAAGTATTTAGCGATGCACCAAATTATTGCACATTACTGCAACGATGCTGGTTTTGTTCGTGCTTGCCAACTGCTAATAAGGACTAGTAATGACCAGGGCCAGCTTTAGGGCGGTGCAACCGGTGCTACCGCACCGGGTGCAGACTTCGCGTGGGGGCGCCTGTTTGCTACTTTATATTGTTTTTTAAAGCACACACTGCTGAGTTCCTGGCTTTCGGCATATTCAAGCTAATAATAAAAATGCAAGTAAACTCCGGTGATTAATGTTCTTCCCGGGAAGAGACCGTAGTTTTGTCTAGTGGAAGTTTTGACTGCCGGAAGTTTGATTCCTCATAAGGTAGTGCAGAGGATTAATATGCCTGCCGCAAGGAATCTGTACCATGCAAATCACAAAGTGAATAGAATAGAACATAAATAGGTCAGTGGGTTACTGCTCCTTTGTCAGAGACTTCCTTTTGCTATTTGCAGTTTACAAGTTAAACTCCTAATGTAAAACAGTGAGCTACTAACTGTCTCGAAAGAACTCAAATGCAGACGTCAAGTATAGATTAGAGCGTACTGATTTTCCCCCCAGACTTTCATTATCCTAATGTTTCACAAAGGGTTCATTTGAGTAGAAATCATTTCTGATTATTAAAGAGAACCCCCAACCATGGTATTAAGTTTCAAATTCTGAGTTTCTACTTCTCCAGACCAAGCCCCCCTAAACTATACTGCCTACCAGTATGGATGACATATAAATCCTTCCCCTTGTAGTCCTCTGTCTTATTTAAAGTTTCCTATAGATTGATTTACACATATATGATTGATTGTCTCTGTAATGTGTGTGCAATGTAAAGTCCTCCGACACCCTTCATTTTTATGAGTGACACTATAAAACTAAATAAATGTATCTGCGAGAGGGTGGTCATGAAGACAGTTAAAGGGTGGCAGTGCAGGAATCCATTGCGGAGGTGGTCATTGGGGGTATGGGGGGTGCCAAAAATCATGGTCGCACAGGGCGCCACCAGTGCTAAAGCCGCCCCTGGTAATGATGGCATCTCCAGCGGTGACAACGCTACGTGTTGGCCTGGTAATGGCATATTAAATATCTCTAAAGTCAGGTCTGTTCATGTGATATCAATTTCGGGGAAGTAATAATTAATTTGCTAGCCTGCATAAACAAACCTCTTTTGGGGCACAAATGTTGCAACTATGCGTATTTAAGCACCAACCATTAGAAGGACTACCATCATAATAGAAATTGCATTTGAACCCTAATGGTTGTTTCACTTCTGGAATAATTATTTTTGCTGCTTGGTTGAGAAGACACCACCTGTCCGGTCTCGTATTACTCTTTGTAACCTATGTAAATAGTATTGCTGTTAACCAGGCCTCAAGTGTTTGGTCTGTAGATGACAACCTATATAAGAAGAGGCCAAGCACACCCCTCACAAAAACAAATACTTAACCTCTTCAGTGCCCATGACGAGATAGTCTCGTCATGGGCACAGCGCAACCGTGCTCTATGACGAGACTATCTCGTCATGAACCCCGCCCGCTAATGCAACGCCCGGCACAGGGCGGGGAAAGGGCGGGGCACTGAAGGGGTTAAAGCAGGGTGAACAAACAAATCAACCAATATACACAAACTCTAAGCAAAATACGCAGCTCTGCACACACATACATGCAAACACTTTCAGCAAAGCAGACACACACAGGCAGACAAATAGGCACACACAGCAAAAAATAGGGAGGAAAACAAACACAATCAGAAAACCAGTGAAACGCAAATAACAAATGTAGAAACATCAACAAACGGAAGAACGCACACACAACAGTTTCTCGTTCTCTCTCACTTAAGCACACCCAGATACACAGGCTAACGCACATAAGAAGACCCACAGCAACTTTGTGTTTCCCACACACACACACACACACCCAAACACACACACACACACAGACAGATGGCCACAAACAGGAAGAAATACAAACAGTTACAAAAGTACAGACCAGCATAGAAAATGATTCAAACACTGTCACATGTAGATGCGAAGCAACAAACAAGGATACGCGCATACACTAACTGAAACATACTAACACATCAAATATGCAATTCGCACACCGACAAAAACGAACAAATAGACAGCAGAACATACACACCAATGCTATAGGCAGTGAATAAGTGCTGACAAATGCAGTTACTGCCACAACCAACTACAACACACATACCAAGAGAAACATGAACACCACCATACTTCCAGGAAAATGAAAATCTGTGTAAAAAAATTAGCAACACTGTGAGAAGTTGGCCTGGTATATGCTGTTCACTAGTTAAAGTGGACACCTTCCACCAGTACAATACAACTCTTATGGTAGATAGGTTTAAGACAACCTTTCAAGAAAGCTATCCTAGTGATAGCTGTGGAGAGCAGCCTTCAGGCTAAGTCTTTAGAGGAATGTAAAGCAGCTTGTTTTACCTTATAATCTCTTGAATCACTAAATGAAAGGACACCACACAGGTATATATATCAAATATATATGTATTTATTACTAACAACTCTCTGCTGATCTCTTTATGAGATTAGAAGTCAGGAACATATGCACAAATCAACATTTCACAACAAGTTAAGCAGAAATATGGCTGGGGCCCTGGGGGCGTACCAGCCCATATACTAAAAAAGAGACTTAGAGATAACGACTTGCGAGGGGACAAGGCCTCGGGCCTTCAGAAGTGCTGGGGCCTCACTAATCCACCCAAGGTAGGTAAGTAAAGGACTCACGGGAGACGCATGCAGTGTGAGAACACAGCCGCGGATCTCAATTGACTTCAATAGAGCAAGTCGCGATTGGAAATTTAGAGTTTAAGGATACTTCGCGAGAGTCTACAAGCAAGTCACTTACAGGGCAAGTAGTTCTAGAGCCAACACCCAGGGAAACCGGATGCACAGGTGTCTTTTGGTGTCGGGTCACGGCGTCGTTTTCAATGGGAGCCAAAGAAGACTTGCTGCTTGTGAAGACAGGAGAAGTGTCCGGTGGAATCCAAGGCTGGATTCAGAAGAAGGAAGACCTGAAAGCAGAGGAGACAGTGTTCAAAGTCACTTGGCAGTGACCCGGGGCAAGGAAGATGGATGCCCACAGTCGTCGGGTGATTTCAGATGATCCACGGGTGTCTTGACTCTTCAGCCACGAGGTCCAGGAGGCATCAATGATGACCAGGAGCTGGATTCGGCGTGTCCCATGAAGTCTGCAGCTTACTGCAGTGTCGGTGACCAGATTGGAGCCAACAAGCCTTAGCAACAGCAAGGCTCGTGGAAAGTGTAAAAAGTCAGCGGTGCAGACCAGCAAGGTCTGAGGGACTCACCCAGCGTAGGTAAGTCAGGGCAGGCCTGGAGCAACCAGGGGAGCCGTTTGGAACTGTAGAGAAGTCTTCTGGGGACCCACAAGCCAACCGGCAAGGGATCGCAAAGACACCTCAGGAGGATTCACTCAACAGGGGCCCACGGTCACTCGGGACGGGTTAGGCCTCTGATCTTCAGTGGAAATCCTGCTGGAGGCTTGGACCACACGTGGTCCAATGCACAAGTTTGTAGAACGTCGTGAAGGGGTTGCACTCGAAAATAGTGCACAGTACCCAGAGATTGCGGTTCCTCATGGAGTGCACTTGCCTCAGCGTCGCTGGGGACTCACGATGGCCTTGGAGAAGTCAGGAAATCCTCTTCCTGGGATGCAGGGACTTTGAACTCCGGCGGGAGCGGGAAAGTTTGCGACCGTTGATTGCAAGATTGGGTGCCTGCCAAGCAGGGGAGTCACTCCTTGACTCCAAGGGAGATTCTTCAGTCTTCCAGAGGTAGTGGAACATCGAAGGTCCAGGATTCTTCTTCAAAGCATCGTCCAGTGATATCTAGTTGGCAATGGCAAGGGTTCCCTAACTTATACTAGAAGGAATGGAGGGACTAGCTCTATGACCCCACCTATGGGAGGGTCAGGGGAGTGGGTGGCTACACCCACTTCCCTTTGTCCAGTGTCACGCCAGAGCAGGGGCAGGTAGCCCCTGAGCCGGTTTGAACTGGTGTATGCACAGAGGAGCCTACTGCTCCCCCAGTGCAGGACTTCAAAGCACTCTAGGAGTGCACCCACCCAGCTCCAATACACTAAACCCTGTCTGGGAGGTGGTTACACCTCCCTGTGACAGGATGCCTATTGTTGGGCCTCCTCCACTGCGAGTTTCGGTCATCAGCAGGAGGGCAGCCCAGTGTCTGTGACTGGTGGCATCCATTTTGTGATGCCAGGGCTCTTCAGGATTCTACAGTGTTTCCACAGTAGGTACATGTCTATCCCTCTAGAAGGGTGGGATCATACTCCCACACCAGTTACTGGTGTGGGGGTATGATTCCAAAGCGTTTGACACCAAACACGACATGTTTTGATGCAGCCATCCCAGAGTTAGCGTTTACCGCGAGGTTATAATGCACTTAAGAGTATATGGTTTGACCGCATTCACAATCAGCCTCAGAGAATAGACTCTGAGAGCTGCAGAGGGGCCCTGCTCAGGCAGAGGCACCCCCTCACATGGAAACCAAGCACCCTGCCCTCAGTATTGATAGGGCCTGCCTTATGGGTGACTGATAGGTTTAAATGTGTGTGCAGGGAGAGATATAGTGAACCTATATCTCAGTGAGGAGTGCTAACACTACCTCACCCAGGCTGCAGTAGCAGGCTTGTGGTGTCAGATTTAGTCTGCTTCCCAGGGGTGGCATAATACATGCTTCAGCCCCTGGTAGGCCTGTGAAGTACCTATGCCCTTGGTACCTAAGGCACCATATACTAGGGGCTGAAAAGGTACCACAGTATCCAATCACTAGTGCACCTAATATGCACTCCAAGTTGTTTAGAGAGAACAGAGAGGCCGGGGCCCTGATTAGCAGGGTACCAGCCAGACTATAGCCAGAAACCAGTGTAAACATCAGAAAAAAAGTGGGGGCAACATAAGAGGCATATCCTACTCTCCTACAAACACTCAAACTCACATAGCAATGTGCAAGCACACTTCACACAGACAGCCACATACACATCAACACAATATACATAAACCTGGACAATTCTACAGCCAGAATCGCAAATACCTGTACGTACAAACATTTACTGAGAGCCACACGGAGAGAAACAAAAACAACTTCTGCCCTCTCTTCCATGTGAACACAAACGCCAACACATAAATTATCCAGAGTGCAACGGAGGAACCTTACAAAATGAGAGCGAGAATGGGACAAAGAGAAAGGGAGAGCCAGACTAAACATGGGCTAGAACAGGGACTGGGGAGAGGGAGAGAAAGGACGACCAACAGAGTAAAACATGGTACATGAAGAGGGAGAAGAAAAGGGGCAAACTGTGCAGTGAGAGCAAAATGAGAGAGCAACAGAATAAAGCGGAGAGGACGAGTGAAAATAGGGCCACTGAGATGGCATGGGGAGGAGTGATGAGAGAGTTGAAAGGGAAGAATGTTAGTAAAAGTGATGGGGGAGTACAAAATAGAATAAAGGGAGAGAAAATGTGTAATAGACAAGGCGAGAAAAAAAGATGAAGAGCGATTGAAGAGAGGTTGAGAAAAGGAACAAGAGGAAGGTGGAGACGGGGAGAATGAAATAAGGAGCAAGAGTGGAGAAAAGGCAGGCTAAGGGGAGAGATAGGGTTGTGGGGTGAAAGTGACAAGGGAGAAAGACGACCTGAGACATGAGAGGGTGGGATACACGGGTTAGAGAAAGAAAGAGGGGGGGGGGGCAGAATAAAAGATTAAGTAAATGAGCGAAACACTGCAGCAGAGAGAGGAAGAACAAAGGACGAGAAACAAGGACCGTGATTGCGATGGGAGGCAGGACAAACCAGGTATGTGTGAAACTGGCTAAAAAAGATCAGGCATGTTAGGAGAGATGAAAAAGCATAAGAGTAGAAAGAGGGTGAAACGTGGAGGGAGAACTGAAATGCTGTGAAGCAATAGTGAGAAAAACACGGCTGACAACAGATGAGATAAATTCTAATATTAAACTGATAAAGCAAAATGGATAAGCCTGTGGATGGTTATCAAACTAGAGGTGCAAACACTGTAAAGTGTTCACGTTACAGTCTGATTGTGTCAACCCAAATGTAAGATTAAACTGAAGATTAAGTTGAAACCCTTATTTGCCATCTTCAAGAAACTGTAAAGGCGCCCTAGCAGTTCAAACATTTTCATTCAACTAAAGGTGCACAAATAAATACTAAAGTATGCACATATATGTGCATTTTGACCACGAACTGCAAAGGCAAATTTCGTTCCAAAAGGATTAGCACCAGCCTTTGGTTTAATTAACTGCACTTTTGTATGCATTAACTATGGCCAATTAAAAGCTTGCAAAGTAATTAAGAGATAACTTGTGCATGGTGCATGTGCCAGAAGGTAGCACTGGAACGCACTGCATATATGTGGAGAGATCACCATGCCCCCAATGATGCATATATTATATTCACACTTCAAAGTGAAAAAACACGACCTTTCAGTTAATGTAAGATATAGAAACACCTTTTATCGGCCGACTTGGTTCTATTAAACAGTGCCAAAATAGAAAGCTTCTGGCTACATTTTAGCTGAGCACCACCTGGTGATGGTGGGAACACAGCACAGGATGACAACTTGTCATTCTCAGTGTGTAGGGTTGGCTCTACTCAGAAGGGGCTGCTGTGATCTGGACCAATGTTTGTTGATCAGACATGCAGTGCGGGAGTAAAAATAAAAAATAAAATAACACAATTTGGCGATGAGCAGATGGCCGGCTAGGGGGGGGGGGGGTGATGGCAGCTAAAGGCTGTCTCCGCCCCTATCCTCCAGCCTCACCCATAGCTCCCCGAGGGGTGCCCATCGTTTCTGCAATAAAAACAAGCATTTGCAATGCAACAGGTCTCGCATTTACGTGAGTTTGAGCTGTTAGCATTGTAAATGACAATGCCTTTTATTTATGTTTTGGTTTTGGAACATAAATAAAACACATTGTCATTTATAATGCCAATGGCTTAAACTCGAGTAAATGCGAGACCTATTGCATTGCAAATGCTTGTTCCACTTCAGCCTACAGTAACACCCGTCCTGGCAGACACAACAAAGCCATTCCGAGCCCTCTTCTGGGAACAGGTCGCAGTGTCCATAAACGCTCTTAGATAGAAGAGGGGGGGGGGGGGCACCGAGTGCAGGGAAGAGGGCACGCCTTGACGCCGGTGTTCGATCGTAAAAAATAAATAAATATATAATTAATTACGAGCGTGGAAACGTGTTCAGGCAATAAATTAACAAGAATCATTTAACAGTCTTGAACACTGGGGGGTTGCACATGCTTGGCTAGAAGGGGGAAGTAGCTGGGGGGCGGAGCCCCTATAACTGCAGAGATGGGCGTGGGATCGGCAGTCACAATGCTGCCGAGGTCGGATCTAGGCTTCCCACGAGGCTGGAGGGGGGCGGGGCGGGGGGGGGAGCACTGGGGGAGGGGCGACTCGAGGGAGACTTACACTACAGCTCCTAGGGGGACGGGCCCCGGGAACACTTTGTGTAGGGTCCCAAACAGCTGGTTACTTCACTCGCCTCCTAGGGCTAAGATAGCGACCTAGAAAGTAAACACACAATATTTGGGACCATCTACCACAATATCTACAGGTAGAGGTGAAGCATATGACTCTGATGTTGTAATCTGAGAGTGATGATGAAGAGGACACTTCATCATCAATTAAATAATTAATGCACTACACTCAATTGAAAAAAAAAACTAACTGATGCTGTGGTATCCATTTCATGCTACCTAGTACAAAAAAACTAAAATCATTTGCACATATCCTGGCACTGTACTTAACCACAGGCGTCACCTACCAAATTCCAGCACTGGGAAGCTTCATACAAAAAATTTAAGCATTTAGACTAGGCGTTTTATAAACATATATGCATTTTATCATTGTATTCATAATTAGCATTTACTAATATGTATGAGTGCTGAGGAACTAAACCCATTCTGGCCGTCAACAGTAAGTTTTGTGTTGACGTATCAGGCTCAATACTCAAGTGCCCATTGCAACTCGGTGCATCATAGTGTAACCTAATATAAATGTGCCATTTTTTCAATGTAACTAAAGTGGCTTGTAAAAGAATGGTGTTCTGATTATATATAACATATTTATTATTAAAATTGATGTCTGAGGGGTTAAAAAGGGGAGAAGACATAAAAGAATTCACAAACAAAGATATAGCAATCGTCTTCTTTGTAATAGTCCATACCAAGTCACTCAAAAAACCGTCATAGAAACAGGCCAGGAAATAATGAGAGAGGATTATCTGTTCAAGAGAATGTTACTTTTCTATCGCAAGGCTTTGGCATCATAGTAAAGCCCCTCGGGCTAAGCTCGAGTGTTAACCACTCAGTGCTAGCAAACATAGGCACATGTAGAGCTTTCTACAGACTTTTCCCTTCCAATTTCTCAGAGTCAGGAATTCAGTAAAGATGAGAGCTGTGCAACAATAAAGAATAACTAATGGTGTGAATGTAATAACCACCGAGAAGGAGATTAAATCGCATGAAGAGCAGTTTTCAATCATTTTAAATGAGATTTCCAATTTACATTTGAGTAAACATCACTTCTTGACCGCGGGGAGCCTATGGAGCCCCAGAGGCGGGCAAAACTTTGAACACTTATTACCAAATATTACACACAGGTAAACACCTTTTGTAAAAATTACAAATAAGTACACAGTATACAGTTGGCAAAACAGTATACCCAATAGACAACAGGTTCCTGATGGGAATTCAAATTTAAAACCCTCCTAAAAGCACCCTGGCACATAACCAGGGTGCCAATCACCTACCCTAAGGATTCATCACAGAAAAAACTAACCACTTAACCCTAGCATGTTTGTGTTATCTGTGAGTTACCATGAAGCAAACTCCACACCAGTGGTGCCTAACACATACAAAACTAGCAATATTTCCTAAATAAGGTAATAATTGTAGTATTTAACTTTTCACACATAACTCTTAGGCCTACAAATGTTACCAGTTTTTTGATAATTCAAAACGGAGATCTACAGACCTTAAACACTTTCACAAGAAATAAAGTCAGGCCTAATGACATTAGTAATTTAAATTAGGCCCCTAACTGATGAGAAGGACCATACTTTAGACAGTCCTCAAACTGCGTAACACATGAAAATAATATGCAGTAGAAAGAGGCTAACAGTGTTGTGGCTAGACCGATAAATACAAAGTGCATTCCCTCGAGAGACAAAGCGTAATTACAGCAAGACTTACATTTAATTTCCAAAGGGGCCACACATCCTGTGTTACTCTTTAGCTGTTGCCTAGACCCATCAACAGTTACAGGTGTCCTCTCTCCCAGGGCCTTGGCAAAAGTTAGGCACCAGCAAACAGTTCTAGCAGGCGTCCTCCTGCCCCTGGGCACTTGCCTTCTCCCTCCGGGGAGACTTAGAGTGATGCATTTTCTTCCTGCAATGGGGGCAACGTCTGCTGCCATGAGTGATTGGTGTGGGTGCCCTCGACCCTCTGGTACATCTTACGATGGTGGTTTAAATGTATCTTCGTGGAGTGAGGGCCTCTGTGGTGCACTGCGGTTAATGTATAGTGTGCTTGCCCTCCCTGCTCGTAATTGACTATGCAACCACTCTCCTTGTTGCACGATCAGACTGCCAACTCTTCTGCCCTGCCCACACCTCTTCTCAGGTGTTTCAACGGACAGCAGTACTTACGGTGTCCTAAGGGTACCGTTCTCACTGGGCCATGAGAGCGAGGTCCCGATGCATCATGGGCCAGGCAGCCGTTTCTTCATGCCCCTCATGGTTCGTTATTTTTCAGATGTTAGGATTAAATAGATGACACAATGGGGAAGACAGACCTATATCACTTTGTGTTTAATGGTTATATCACCCTTCTTATTGGCCTTACTTTTACAGCCAGGTGATTCAAAAACATAATCACCATTGAATAAATTAAAGAAGCTGACACCCGCAGCTCGTTCCAGTCACATGACTGGGACCTCGTCTCCCATCACAAGGCCGCGTTGTTTCTCAGCTGCAGGCGTCATGTGAGGCGATGAGCCAGAGCGGATCACTCAGGGAACTTACTCGAGTAAAAGTGAAGCCGCAGGGTTCACGCGCCTACTGCAGAGATATGTCATAACGGCTGCAGTCGGGGGCATCTGACATACTTCTACCACAACTTGACAGTTCCATGGATGGTTGCGTCTTCCGGATAAAAATATCATGTTATGTGATGCTATAGCCCCGGAGATAGGAGGGAGTGGAATAAATACGGTGCAGTAATATCACATCAGTTCCTTGAGAAGCCCACGGAGCTATACAATAGCGCAGTAAGTTAAAGTACCCGCTGCAGGGATCTGTATAACCCTGCAGGCCACATAGTTCAAGACATCTCAGAATCTATGATGCTTCCGGGATCAAGAAATGCTGCGATATAACGCCTACTATGTAACCGGCAACGGGCAGTTCAGCCATACAACCAACTTTTACATTTACCTGGCTTATATTTCTTAAGCAAGAAAGGCAGCTTTAAGCACTTCTTCCGTCTTGTGCTTGTTTAATATTACCACTAGAGGGCAGCATTAGCCCAGATTTTATTAGGTGACCTGTCACACGCTAGTCATCCTCCCGAGGCACGACCGGCTTCTGTGGGAAAAAAATATTAGTTACATTATGTTTACCATAGTGTAGAAAATACGTTGGGGAAGCAATGTGATTACAAGTACTGTGCTGTACATAAACAGTGTGCTAAATATAGAGTTACAGAATACCAAGAGTGCAAAATAGGGATCTTTCACGTTTTTACCCAGCTATAATTTTTTGTTGTTATAAATGGCCCCCGACATTGTCTGCTTCTAATTTCAACTGCAATGCAGTGGCAGAGAAATAATGGGGAGCCACTCTTAACATGGTCTCTTCTTCCTTCCTCAAATGTAAACAAGCAGGAAGGGGGTGGCAAATGGTGTTCACGGGCGCTTTGATGTCCTCAGTGGCCGCGCGGCTCACTGAAAACATCAAAGCGCCCGCGAAATGTAAGTGATCGCAATCGCGATCACACTTCAAAGCACGGCCGTGTGGCAGGCGAAAGTGAAAGCAAACGAGTGCTTTCAGGCCTCCAAATGGTGCGCGCGCCCGGCACATGCACTGTATTTGGAGGCCTGAAAAGCCACTGTTTGCACTGCCAAAACTCGCTTACTATAAGTCTCGCCAGAGCAGCGCTAAAGCGCTGTCTCAGACGAGACCTAAATAGAGTTCAGAGACAAGATGAATGGGTGGGGCTCAGGTCACCTCTGTGTTACTCCTATCTATAACACACACAAATTTCAAAATATATTTTATTGCAAAGAACTACAGACGAACAACGAAGCCAAATTTGTCTATAGAAATGTCCAGGAGACAAAATAGCAGCGAACATAAGTGCACGTATCACATCTAAGCAGGAATGGGATTGATTTTTTTTAAAAAGGGTCCCAGTTTAGCAAAATACTACTGAGCCGCTTTCTTTTCTATTTTTAAAGATTTCGGTACGAGCCCCACTCAAAAGAGAGCTCTCTTTTTCAATAAGGAGCGGTGAATGTGGAGAGTCACTGCTCACAGTGACACAAAACAATACGCCATTGTGTTAGGCGGTAAATTCCGAGGAACAATTATCTGCCTGTACCTGATATGCAGACCCCTATTATACCCAGATATGTGAACAGAAATACATGCACACATATAGTCTCGTGTAGGTTGACATGCTTAGAATACTTACAACTTTCTGCTACTGCTACTACTCGCCTGTGCACCTTTCTCACCTCATTAACGTAAGGTGCTGCGCTACATGGCCAGTTCCTGGGGCAGGAGAGACGCAACGATCGGGGCAAGCTGCATCGTGGGGAGCAAGCAAAAAAACATTAAAAATGTAAAATACTCTCCTTAAACCGTGCCCCGGCCCGTGCCGCAGCTGCACATCTCTCCTTATCTCTCCTGCAGTCTCCTGCCAACGAGCCCTGTGCAGTGCTTTGTGTTCCTCAATCATCATGGCTGAGGCCTGGGGAGCTGTCCCGGGAATGGGCGTGCCAGGGAACGGATGACTGCTCAGGAAGAGCGTGCCTCATCTGAGCCTTGCAGTTACAAGCAGAGAAGGAGTGGGGGATTGAATGGGAACATGATGTGATTTACGACATGACCCACTGCCGCCGGAGCCACGAGCAGAGCCCTCCATGCGCCGGAGCCAAGCCTGCTATGAAGTAAGACTGCTGGCACGGCTACATATGATGACGTCTCCAGTGGTTGCCATGGCAGCCGAGCACAGAAAATATTTGACAACATCCCGGAATTACTTCTTCCTCTTCGTGCGCAGGAGCGGCTGCTGGACGCATGCGTAATATAACCATCTGGATAAGTCAGGCAAAATAAAGTGCGAGACTCAGCCAGCCAATCCCAGGAGAAAACAAGCATTTACAAATGCAATAGGACTTGTATTTAAGCGAGTCCTCTTGCATTGTACACAAAAGTGCGGGCGTACAAGAACGTAGGAATGGGAGTGGGGGGGTTGGTGGGCAGAGAAGTTACAAACTGCGGGAGGGAACGGGGGAGGCAGGGGAACAAAAGAGTTTTTAAAGTAAAGGGTCTGTTAGCCATGGAAGGAGAATAATGATGACATGGCTGACAGGAGGACGGACAAACAAGCTGAAAACCAATGAGAATGCAGAATTTACAATTTAAGCCACTGAAAAAGATGCTCGGAAAGTAGGTGGAGCTTCCCTCCACTATACTGTATACTGCATGCCTCGCAAAGCGAACAACGCGTTGCGTTGCAACGCTATGCGAGACCTAAAAAGTGCTATGCCACGGCCAGCAGTTTCGCATAGGCGAAACCTTTCGGCTTTGCCAGTGCTTGTTTCTTCCTCTCCCTTTCTCTTTCACTTACAGATATACGTGCCCGTTAACTCACAATCTAAGAGGAAGCTGTTAACTAAAATGCATTTTTGTTTTTTCTAGCAGCAAACAAAGTGGTAAACCCTTCTGGCTGCTAAAAGCAAATGCTTCAACAAATAGCAACAGAGATGACAGGAACAGACAGTTTCAAGTGGAAAAGAGCGTGGGGCAAAAATCCACCCACTATAAAGTGCTGTGAAACGGTTTACAGTAAAGAAAAGCCACTACTCTGTACAGTAACATTATGCAGCAGAAACGTGCTCTAGAAAGATAAAAATCACACGTATGCAGTTCGGAGAACTGGTTTGTAACATGCTAAATTCACGGTCCAATCTGATATAATGAGATAGATGCACTTGTCAGAGGCATGGAATAAAAAGCACATGCCAGAAAACATAAGCCCGGGCTGCTGAGCAACGTGTAAAAAAAAAAAGTGAGGGACTGTTGGCGGGGGGAGGGGCGAACACATCCGAGAGCAGAAGGAGGACACAGCACAGGGGTTGAAAAACAATGGAGGGCAGAGGTGGTGGGAAAACATGAGCGGGATGAGGGAGAGTTACTTTTGGACATGCACTCACTAACAGTTAACAGTGGATGTCCAAAAGCAACAAAAAGTACCTGCAGGAGCCTACGGCCAGTGGAAGGACACTGGCCACAGGAATCTGTACTTGGTCCACCTTCCACGACATGGACAAACTGAGAAGCCCTAGGAGGAAGCTGAGGCAAGGTGGAGGTGCCGACCAAGGGTAAGTAGAGAAACACTAGTGATATGAAAGCCAACAAGCGGTAAGTAGAGGCAATTAATGGGTGGGCTCGAAGCCCCTTTCAAGACTATTTTAAAGAAACAATACCTTTCGCAGACAGGGTATGTGCACTGTAGCCAAAATCAAAAAAGGTGGTGGAGGCATGGGTGGAGGAGAATTCAATGCAGTGGGAGCACAGGGAAATGGGTGGGGTGCAATGGAAGGAGCTTGATGTAAGGAAGCAGGGGAAAGAAATAAAAAAAGAGCAGAAAAAAAGCCAAGTGGGGGGAAAAAGATCAAAAAATGCCGGGTGGAGCAAAGAATGGACGAGCTGCGTGTAGAGACAGGAGGAAGCAGCACGGCGTGCAGGTGGAGCATTTGATGGGGAAAGCAGCACATGAGAAAACAGGGAAAAAACACATGTACTCTCATGGAATACTTAAAGAAAAAAAGAAGTTATTTAAACTGCAAGTAAAAGAATACCAATGAACCCTATTCATCCGGGGAGGGACAAACTTAAGAAAAGGAAGAAAAGCCCTTAAATAATAAGAGAGCAAATAAGAGTGACAAGAAAGCCAAACAGTAGTAACCCAGTGTAAGTTTTTGGTACGGTCCATTGACAAGACATTAGATTTCATTAAAGACAGGGAGGCTAATATTATGCATTAATCTTTTAATGACAACTCCACACAGCCACTTTGAAGTATGACATCACAGTGTAGATTGTTCTAGAACATAATACAGTCATGCTATAATAGGCATGCACTCAGTCAAATATGCCTCTTCTAAATGCAAATAAAGTTCTTGTCATGTATTTGGAAGGTTTTGCAAAACATATGGTAAGACAGGAATCCTTGGTGAAGAAACAATGGAACAGGAAACAGAAGATCCTTGGTGAACGAACAGTGAACTAGGATCCAGTAATGTGAATAAACGGAATAGTAGACCGGGTACTCATTGCGTGGTGTCTTCCAGGTGATTGTATGAGAGACTTCTCGATTATTGAGAATTATCTGAAATAAAAGACAGATATTAGATCAAACATTTACAAGTAAAGGTTTCATATTGAGGAATGCAAGTAACAAGGCTTGAAATTATATTAAAGCATACGTATTGTACTGTAAAACAATTTAAATAAAGTATTACATTTTATATTGTCTACATTCTTGATGTACATATACTCTACATGTGTATTTTTTCGAGTGTAGGGTCGAGAGGGTGGTATAATTGTTAGCCTCCGTGTCCTTAATGAAATCTAGATTCTCTTGCCATGGTAATTTGAAGAATTGCTATTTCATTACAATACCGGAGGCTACCATTATGCATGTCGGTAGCTTTGCAGAACTACATTTGACATGTGTTCTATTGGCTTACAGTAATGCTTTGCGAATTTAGAGGAGTTTGACCAATCAGCAGCTCTTAGGATGTCTTCTAGTCTGCCGCCTATCCAAAGGGATTGGCTAGCCACAGAGCCCCTTGTGGAATTTGCTTAGAATCTCTAAAGGCCGACGCCTTCTAATTGCATAGAACTTTTTACCCAACAAGCTATCGTAGCACAAGTCACTGCTTTGAAAGGTTTCAAAAATGAAATGAGAAGTTGATTAATGCCGTCTGGGCGATATTCATTCATTCTATAATCGTATTCTTTTATACAGTCTACCACACACATTTTTTTGCATAGATCAGATTTAGGGTAAAAGATGGAGTCAGCTACGACATGGCTACTAGACGCCAAGGAAAGGGTGGCCGCTCAGGTTAAGCGGCGGTTGAGGTGTTTTGATTATAAAAAGTACATGGAACGGAGCTACGCAGGAAGGGATAGGGCCGGCTCCCTGCTGGCCTGGTTAGCTAACCCGGCCCGTATGGAGCTCGCCAATAGTAGAAATTGAAGACGATAATGGACACCGACTGTATAGGCAGGATGAGATCAACCAGAGTTTCCTGGGTTTTATGCAACTCTTTACAAGATTACAAGAGCTCCATGCCGAGTTCTATGCCACTTACGTAAAGGAACTAGCCCCTAAGCTGGTGGATATGTTTGAGATGGCTAGAGCGAAGGGCTCTCTTCCCTGGATCAAGCGGGAGGCACTAGTCGCTCCCCTTCTCAAACCAGGTAAATCACCATCAGACTGTAAAGCCTACAGGCCCTTATCCATGCTTAATCTGGATTTTAAAATACTGAGTAGAATATTAGCAGTGAGTCTCCAACCAGTACCCAGCGACCCTGGACCCTGATCCAGGCAGGTCGCTCCCCACGCAGCGTAGCGCCACCAGCCTGTGCCCGTGTCCTAGCCCAGCTGCTGCTGGGAGATCGAGGCCCGCCTCCACCCGCAGGCTACCACCTGCCTCCTCCCTGATGGCCAGTGGTAGGCCCTTGGTTTGCTCTTGCGCATTTGCCAGTTCCTGCTGCTATCGCCTGAATCTGTGATTATCACTTGTGCTCGTTTGTCTCCCCCTTTCATTTCCCCTGCTTTGTTGTGCCCATTTTGCCTTCTGTGTCCTTCGCCTGTTTTTGCCGCTGTTGCCTGATTCTGAAATTGCTACTATGCTCGTTCGTTCCACCTTTCATTCCCCCTGCTTTGTTGTGCCCTTGTTTGCCCTCTGTGTCCTTCGCCGGTCCCGCTTTTGCCTGCTTGCTGCTGTTGTTGCCTGTTTCCCTAATTGTTTAGTAGTGCTGGTTTTTTCTCCTCCCTTCATCCCCCTGCTTTGTTGTGCCCGTTTTTTTGCCCTCTGTGTCCTTCTCCGGTCCGGCTTTCCCGCCGCTGCGTCCCCTGTGGCCCCGTCCCCCTGCTCCCATTCGTCCGCCCCTCCTCCCAGCTGCCTCCTCCCTCCCACCTACCCTTCTTATGGCGGCCGCGCCGCTGGCGTGCCAAAGGCACGCCTAAGGCAAGCCCATCTGTGCCCGTCCGTGCCTGGACCGCACCCAGCGGCAGAACCCCCGTGAACGCCAGGACACCCATCTCCGCTACGACCCCAGCACCCTCCATGCACTCAATGCCGGACGAGGTCGCACCTGCTGCCTGACCGCCCCGAAGCGCACCCAAGGGCCCTTCTCCTGCCGGAACTGCAGCTTCACCAGCATCCGGCCCATCACCCCTCCGACTAGGAAGGAACCCAACCACCTCAGCTGCATCCTTCTCAACACCCGCTCTGCCCGCAAACACGCCGTCGAACTCTGGAACCTGCTCGACTCAACCTCCCCAGACGTCGCCTTCCTGACAGAGAACTGGATGAACCCCTCCTCGGCACCCGACATCGCCATAGCCATCCCGGACGGCTACAAGATCACCCGCAGGGACCACACCAACGGAATAGGAGGAGGAATCGCCATCTTCCACAGGAACACCCTCAGAGTCTCGACCAACACCGACGACACCCTCAGCACTGCCGAACACCTGCACTTCCAGATCCACACCGACCACAACACCACCCTCAGAGGAACCCTCGTCTACAGACCCCCCGGACCCTTACCAAAGTTCAGTGACTCCATCGCCGACTGCATCAGCACACACGCTCTCGCCTCCACGGACTACATCCTCCTCGGGGACCTGAACTTCCACCTTGAGAACAACAACGACACCAACTCCACCACCCTGATCGACAACCTCGCCAACCTCAGGCTCAGACAACTCGTCACAACACCCACCCACTCCGCCGGCCACACGCTTGACCCCATCTTCTCCGCAAGCTCCCACGTCACCTTCAGCCACACCACTGTACTCCACTGGACCGACCATCGATGCATCCACCTCACCTTCCGGAAACCCACCACGCACCATCGCACCCAACAGATGCCCCGCCGCTGCTGGAGCAAAGTCACCGAAGACCAGCTAACCACCACCCTCGCCCAGAACCCACCTGCCGAACCCACCGATCCTCCAAAAGCCACACCAGCAAGAAAGCCAGCTGGTTCACTGAAGACCTCCAGGCCTCCAAGCAAACCTTCCGAAAACTAGAGAAGAACTGGCTTCGTGAGCGAACACCGGACAGCTACGCAGCCCACAAGACGCCACCCGAATACACCATCACCTCATCAGATCTGCCAAAAGGGCATCCTTCAAAGAATGCCTAGACAACAACGCACACAACAGTAAGGAGCTATTCAACATCGTGAAGGAACTCTCCAACCCCAGCTCCAACACCAATGACATCCCACCTTCGCAAGACCTGTGCGACTCACTTGCCACCTTCTTCCACCGCAAGATCGCAGACATCCACGACAGCTTCAACGCCACAACTGCCCCGACCACCACTGAGACACCCGCCTCCACGACCACCAGCCGCACCAACCGCCTGCTCTTCTGGACCAACATCAACGACGACGACACCATCAAGATCATGAACACCATCCACTCCGGATCTCCGTCAGACCCTTGCCCACACCACATCTTCAACAAAGCCAGCACCGACATCGCACCCCATCTCCGGAAAGCCATCAACATCTCCTTCAAGACAGCAACCTTCCTGGAGAGCTGGAAGCACGCCGAGATCAAAGCCTTACTCAAGAAACCCAAGGCGGACCCCAAGGACCTCAAGAACTTCCGGCCCATCTCCCTGCTCCCGTTCCCGGCGAAGGTCATCGAGAAGACCATCAACAGACAACTGACCCACTACCTCGAGGAGAACAACATCCTGGACCCGTCCCAGTCCGGGTTCCGCAGCAACCACAGCACCGAAACTGCCCTCATCGCCGCCACCGACGACATCATAACCCTGCTAGACAATGGAGAAACCGCAGCCCTCATCCTCCTGGACCGGTCAGCCGCCTTCGACACAGTCTGCCATTGCACACTACGAACACGTCTCCACGACACCGGGATCCAAGAGAAGGCCCTGGACTGGACCACCTCCTTTCTCTCCGGCAGAACACAAAGCGTCCGCCTCCCCCCCTTCCGCTCCGAAGCCACCGAGATCATCTGCAGCGTACCCCAGGGCTCATCCCTCAGCCCAACGCTGTTTAACATCTACATGGCACAGTTCGCCCACGTCGCCCGACTCCACGACCTCAACAACATCTCCTATGCCGATGACACCCAACTGATCCTCTCCCTCACCAAGGACCCCCACACGGCCAAAACCAACCTCCACGAAGGAATGAAGGCCGTCGCCGAATGGATGAGGAACAGCCGACTGAAGCTGAACTCGGACAAGATGGAGGTCTTCGTCCTTGGATCTACCCCTTCGGCCTGGGACGACTCCTGGTGGCCGACCGCACTGGGAACAGCTCCAACACCCACGGACCATGCACGCAACCTAGGGATCATCCTCGACTCCACCCTCTCCATGACTCAACGCCGTCTCTTCCTCCTGCTTCAACACCCTCCGCATGCTCAGCAAGATCTACAAGTGGATCCCCACCGAAACGAGAAGAACGGTCACCCAGGCCCTAGTCAGCAGCAGGCTGGACTACGGAAACGCACTCTACGCAGGAGCCTCGGCCAAACTCATGAAAAGGCTTCAATGCATCCAGAACGCCTCTACACGCCTGATCCTCGACATCCCTCGCCGCAGCCACATCACACCCTCCCTGAGAGACCTGCACTGGCTCCCCGTCAGCAAGAGGATAACCTTCAAGCTCCTCACCCACGCACACAAGACACTCCACAACACCGGACCAGCGTACCTCAACGAACGACTCAGCTTCTACTCCTGCACCCGCCAGCAACGCTCCACTGACCTCGCCCTTGCCACAGTCCCCCGCATCCGAAGAGCAACCTCCGGCGGCAGATCGTTCGCCCACCTCGCCGCAAAGACCTGGAACACCCTCCCCATCCACCTACGGCAGACCCAAGACCTGCTGACCTTCAGAAGACTCCTCAAGACCTGGCTTTCAAGCAGTAGCAGCATTCCCCACCCCCTGTGCCTCAAGACCCTCTCAGGTAAGTAGTGCGCCTTACAAATGGAATGATTGATTGATTTATGATCGCCCTCAGACACTGGATCAAGCATGTTTCATCCCGGGCCGTAACACAGCCTTCAATATACAACGCCTCCTGTCCAAAATAGAGGCACATGGGCAGGAGGGAGCCATCTTTGCAATTGATATACAGAAGGCCTTTGATAGCCTGGAGTGGGGGTTCTTATAAGTGGTAATGGAACGTATGCAGTTGGGACGGGGTTTCTTGAAGTGGGTACCCAAAATCCCAAAACCGACTAGCTATAGTGTCTCATTCATTCCCCTACATAATCATGAAGCTACAAATGATTAGACAACCCAGAACACAACACTCCCGACTCTCTCAGGAATTGCGGTAGCAAGACACACCCTTTTGCTCACTCACTAGTACTCGTCCACAATAAGAATTGTCAGAGTCACTGGTTTAGTTTAAAATGTTTGTTTTAACTATTGTGCTCTATAATGCAGTATATGAGCCACTGCCAGCAGCAAAATTCATAAACCTAAAACAGTTAGCATTGTTACAATTCCATAGATTATAAAGGGGATATCATTGTATACAGACAGTGGATAAAGGACTATAAGGCCGAACTACCTTCCCCTTGATAGGAAGAAGTTTTATTATATAAAGGAAGATCTCTTGGCTTTGTCAGCAGACCCCATACCTTAGTGCCTAGATGGTATTTCTACATCATAGGAACAGTATAGCTCTTCTCCCTGGAAAGGTCCCTCTCCAAGTGTGCATATAGAACAACATGCATCCCCGTAATACCAAAGCACGAGATTCCAGCAGCTCAGCTGTGTTAGCATGTTTTGTCTAGGTGCAAGGGACTGACCAGAACAGAACAACAAGGGGCATTGTTTATCGACCTTGCACATCGTGTTCAGACTAAACTCCAGGAACAGGCAGAGAATGCAGAAAGCAGACCGTTCTCATGTGAAAGGAACAAACAGAGTCTTGCAAAATAATGTCATGTAGTAACGTGCGCAAAAGCAGCATCATGGCAGCAGAGCTCATGCTAACTTAGCAATGTCGACTATGACCCCAATGGTCATATAACACCCTCCTCTTGGTAAGGTCGTAGTATTCAGACAAAAAACCCCAAACAGAGTTCAAAGGTAAGCAGAGCCTAAACACGCTTGAAAAAACCAAATTGGAAAAAGTAAAAAACAAATAAAAAAATTGTATGTCGTTTAAAATTTTGTTGTTTCACAGAAAACGTGATTAACATGGAAGTGTCAAATCCATCAAAGTACGTGAGCTTAAGAATGCAATTCACTCCAAAAGGCCATCCCTATCGTTAGTAGAAAAAAGGGATGCCATCCAATCAAGTAGGCCGAAGGAACAGACGTGCTCCTCATAATCCGATGCTTCCAAGAGCATATCTGTGCAACTTGCGTGATATTTGATGAAACTCCATCGCAAGAGGTTCTGCGCAGCTGCACAGATATTCCACTCAGCCAAGACTCCAAGTGCAGCCGCACGCTCCATACGGACATTCCTAAAACAATTTCAAACTTACCTCCAAAGGCATCGTAATATCTGTTGCTTACCTCTAAAGCTTTTAAATCCAACAATCTTCTGCATGAGATAAGGCATAGTAATGAGGCTAGTTTCAAGGAAAGTATCTTTTTGTTTAGGAATCTATTATTTGGTCAATATTTGAATAGATTTAAGACCAATTGACATCCCAGAGAGATTCATATTTAGGTCAAGGAGGTCTTTCAATCTGATACTTTTAAGGATTCTGCATATCGTCACGTTTTTGCCAATGCGTCTGCCATTTATAACAGTGACCAGCTGAGACTGCTGATCTATAACAGTTAAGAGTGCTGTAGTTGAGGCCATTGTCAAACCGTTCTAATAGAAAGTTGGATACTTGGACTATAGGTGCCTCCACGGGATCCAGGTCTCTTTCCAGGCACCAACAAACCCATGTTTTACAAATGGCGTTGTACTTCTTGTGGGTTCCAGGAGCCCAGGATTCCCTGAGGAGTTCCTAGGCTGTTTACGAAAGTCCTAACATCTCTTTAGATTTTCTGATATCTTCCAGGCAAGAAAGTTCAAGGTCCCTGTCGAGATCAGAGGGTGTTCCTTCCCATCTGTTCTTGTTAGGAGTCCTTCTTTTGCGGGAAGGAAAAAGGGTATGTTGTATGGCAATTCCAATATCATTGGAAACCATGCTTGAGATGGCCAAAAGGAAGTTATTAAGAGCAGGGAGCAAGCTTCCTGTCTGACTTTGTGGAGGACTCTCGGGATCACGGCAAAGGGGTGAAAGGTGTAAGCATGATGACCTTTCCAGGGTTGTAGGAAAGGCGTTCACTGCTAGAGCACCCGGGTCTGGCATCCAGCTGATAATTTTTCCAGTTAGAAGGGGAGTCTGCTTGCAAGCAGGTCAATTTTCAATGGACCCCATAGAAGGTTTAGTTTTTGGATGATTGAAACGTTCAGCTTCCAATCGCTTGAGTCCTTCAGAAACCTGAGGTTCCAGTTGGCTGAGACATTGGCTTCCCCAGGTAAGTATTCTGCTTTGAGCAAGATTTTGTTTTCTAGGCAAAAACATCCAAAGTCTCTTGGCCAGGTCTGATAGATCTGTGGATTTTGTGCCACCTAGACGGTTTATTTATGTTACTGCTAAACCATTTTCAGCAGAACTGATCTACCCTTTAAACAATGTTCGAAACTCATCAAGGCATAATGTCCCGCAGTTAATTCTAAGAAGTTTATGTGGTGGGCTATCTCCATATGGGACCACAGTCCCCCTGAATTCTGATCGGTTTTGAGAATGTAATCCGGAGAGGATCCAAAGATTGCATCTCCGTTCCATGCATTTAGGATTTCCAGCCACCAACTCAATTCTGATTTTGCCTCCTTATCCACGAAGATTTTGTCCTCATACCACAGGCCTGCTCGAAGGAACCCAGGAATATGGCCTGGATGGAGGAGGATAGAAGGCCTAGAAGTCTGGCAAGTTCTCTCAGGTGTTGTTTCAAAACAAAGTGGATCTTTTAGCAGATTTTGATCACCTTTTCATTGGTAGGAGAATAGATTTTACTATATCTTTTGAGAAACCCAGAAACTCTATGTTTTTCGAGGGTGTTAGAATAGACTTTTCTTTGTTTATGATAAAACCTAGGTTCTCCAGAAGCAATATTGTTCTCTCCAAGTCTTTGAGAATTTGCATCTGATGCTGCGACATTATGAGAATGTTGTCCAGACAGAAAATAAGTCCTATTCCTCCCTCTCTGAGGAAAGAGAAGACTGCTCTCATCACTTTTGTAAAGCACCAGAGGGCTGATGCTAGGCCAAAGAGGGGTGCCTCAAATTTGGAAAAGATGATTTTGCCATAGAAATTGGAGGCAACATTGGCATTCTATGGCCACTGGAATAGTGAAATAGGTGGCTTTAAGGTCCAGTTTTACTAACCAGCCTTCCTCCAGTAAGATGTCTCTTTGGAGGTGGATACCCCCCATTTTGAATTGTCTGTAAACGAGAAACCTGTTTAGGTCCCTGAGATTTTTAACAGGTCTCCAACCTTTGTCTTTCTTTTTTATCAGGAAGAGTGTGCCTATAAAAACCTTGTGGCTCATTGGTACTTCTATTATGGCGCCTTTTTTAACATAGAGGAAATCTCCTCTTCTATTACCTGCTGTTGGTCTTGAGGTAGACTTATTTCTAGTTGGGTGTAGTAAGTCTATCTTGAACCCATCGACAGTTTCTAGGACCCAGGGGTCCCTGGCGATTTATTACCAGGTTTGGGGAAAAGAATTTGAGGCGTCTGCCCACTTTTACCAGGGAAGAATTGTACAGGAGAATATTGGTACTCACTGTTAAAGGTGCTTGAGATCTCTGCGCTTCCCCATGGGTCTCTTGAATGGGAGCCTCGGCCACTTTGTGGGTAGAAGGGCGGTGGTGATCCTTGCTGGAAGCCTCTGCCGAAGCCCCTTGCTCTGAAATTGGGCCTGTATGAAGCTTGGCGGGGAGAAAGGCCCATTCTTCCGGCCCATCCAAAAACATTTTGGTGAAAGACCCTTCTCATGTTGGATGGGGTCTTGTCAAAAGCAGTAACAGTAGCAACATATTTACTGAGTTATTTGATCATGCCATGTCCAAATACGAGGCCTTTGGGGTTCTTGGAAGGTTCTTAGGTGGCTAAGTCACCCAGCTTGGGATTTATTTTTGATAGAATAACTTCACATTGTTCTGAATTTATACTTGCGATAGAGTTACCCAGCAAGATCAGCGCTCATTGGCGCCAACCCCTAAGGAGGGGAAGTGTACCGGGTGTTGGTTTCAGTGGCATTATTCAGCCATGTCAACGATCCTAGCTAGGGGACCCAATATGTTGAGGAGACTGTCCTGTCACATCTTTAAAGACCTCTCCATGCCCTTTTAGGATCTCTGCCCATTTTAAATAGAAATGTAATGAGTTCTGGGTCAAGGTTAGGGGAACCGTCTCTTGAATGACCGGTCTAGATGCATTCGGATCGGAGGAGTTCACACATTTCCCTATCTAACGGTTTTCTTAACCCCTTTTTAATAAACTTGGCCACGTGGTCTTGAGGCCACCAGTCTGCACTTCTAGGGTGTTTAATGTTGTTGGGTGAGAACATTTCTTGACCTAAAGGGTCCAGTATTAGGTCCTTAGATGTGGAGGGGGCTATCTCATTAAGCAGTCTGTCAACATTTAGGTCTATCTAGTCTAGATCCAATATGTATTTGTCTAGTAACTCCTCATTCTCTGAGTTGGTTTCTTCCAGTGCATTTTCTTGAATCTTTCTTAGACCAGTGCTGGTAACGGTGCAGTTATGTGCACTCACTGGGTTTGTGGCGCGTAGGACACCCCTTATATTAGAGGCGCTTAGACCTCCACTGTTTCTTGAGGTGCTTAGACCTCCTCTCAAATTTAAGGTTCGTAGACCTCCTGGGCATTTTGAGGTACTAGGACCTACCGAAATGTCATTGTAACAAACACCCTTGATGTGTTTGGCCTTTTTTAATCTCTTTCCCCTTTGTTTATGAGTCTCAGACTCCGCACCAGACACTAAATCCAGGTTAGGTTCTTCCTTAGAGAGGGTAGCTCTTTGGTTGCTCATGACCTGATGTACGGTCTTACACACACAAGTGCACATTTCTTGTTGGATTATTTTTTTTTTAAATCAGATCATTATTTAAATTTGGGGGGTTTTCCGAGCTCTGGCTGTCTAGATTGACATCTTGAGCGCTCTAAATTAATTTAATGTATATATTCTAAATAAAAGATAAGGATCTTTACCTTATTTTCTATTGTTATACATTTTCTTTATTTTTTGGGGATAGAGTTCCTTAAATTGGTCAAGGTATTGGGTAGTGCCCCTGTTGTCTTGTTGTCTTACCTGCCAGATCTAATTAATAATTATTATTGACTTTCATCTTTATTTAGCTTTAAAGGGCTATTAGGCATTAAAATGGGCTCTTTTGCAAATTTCTGAGGCTGCCGCACAGATGCTCAGTTGTTTGCTTGATATAGCAACGTCTGCCTGGCCTGGGCAGAGCCTGCGGCCGGAAAAGGGAAGCCGAGAGCCTCGCGGGCTCCATCTCGAAGTCCCGGTCCCGAGGAGGGGGACCGGGTGAAGCTATGCCTCATCCTGAAGCGAGGCATTGTGTGGTGGGGCTCCCATGAGTGAGGGGAGCCCCAGAGACAGAGTCCTGCCCGTAGTCCACAGAGAGGAGACTTCGCCTGAGAAGAGAGCAGCCCGGTGAGTAAAGGCTTCCCTTCTTATGGTGCCTTGTTTGCGGGCCGCTCCGACGTGGGGGAAAGTAAATTGATTACAGGGGCCCCCGAGTGGAGCTCTACGGCACAGTATCGATGTCCAGTCTCTGAGCGGCCCAGCCGGGCAGAGGGCTGCTCCAACAAAGGGGCATGTTTTGCAGAAAGAGCCCCGGGGGCTCACGCTGACATTGTTGATGGTTGGGGGTGTGTTGGGGCACATTGTGCCTTTGAGATTTTTCCAGCTGCCGCACCTGAAAGCGGACAGCTGCACCGATTGGGCATTTTTGTTATTTCAGAGTCCCAGAGCGGGACTCCCACGTGCACTCTTGGGCCAATACTTGTTTGCCCAGTTTCCCAGCTGCCCTGCGAGAGAGCAGGCAACTCCAGCGTTGGGCAGCATTTCTTTTTGATGATAGAGTCCCTGAGGGGGACAGTAGGGCACAGTGGTGCCCAGGCCCACATTCTTTCCACAGCTACCCAGCAATTAGTGGGCAGCTGCAACATTTAGGCCATTTATTCCTTGGGGGCAGTTCTGATCGAGTTAGGAGTGAGATGCACTCCTTTGCCCCATACTTGCACAGCTGCGCAGAACTTAGTGCCAGATGCAACGTTTAGGTCCACGCAATTGCGCACTCTTGACTTCTGCTGCAGTGGCAGCGTGCCCTGACTCTTGGATATAGGGGATTTGAGCCCCTTTTGAGATGGCCAGTTGGCCATGGGGACTATTGGGTTTATAGGGTGCCAGGCCCTAAGGTGATTATGTGGTGCTAGGAAATATAATTTATATACTATGATTTACGCACCCTGATTTATGCCTCTAAATGTGTTTTTATGATTCTGAGGTTTTCCATACTGTGTCATGTTTGAGTTATCCTCTACTGTGGTTCAGGTATGAGGTTATTTGCATACTGTGGTTTATGCATGTGAGATTATTCTCTACTGTGGTTTAGGTATGAGTTATTCCCTACAGCGGTTTATGTTAGTAAGAGTATTTCCTAATGTGAGTTATGCTTAGGAGGTGATGGTCTAAAATGTTTAGGCTTATGAGGTGGGCGCAGAATATATTTCTCGCCTAATGTGATACTGTGCATGATTTATGTTACAGGATGATGCTGAGTGTAGTGTTGCCAGTAATTACTTGTTGTGTTCTACGTTTAGTATATGTCTACATTTATTATCTTTACTAAGTGATGATTCTGACAGTGGTCCAAATGGCCCTGTCATGTGTATATAATCCCCTTTAAATATTGCCCAGTGCCAGTTTGCACAATGTATATTATGTGAGTACTATTCCAATGTGTTATGATAATACAAAGGCTATTTTTGATATAACCTTTTGTGGAGTTCCTTTTGTGGTGTGCCTAGTATGTTGTTGCTGTGTTTGTTGCACAAATGCTTTACACATTGCCACTGGGATAAGCCTGACTGCTCGTGCCAAGCTACCAAGGGGGTGAGCAGAGGGTTATCTTTTTATCTTTGGCGTGTAACTCCCTTGCCCTGACTAGAGAGGTGGTCTCTGACTGGCTTTGGCGCAAGCCTTAGCCAACCAGAGATCCCATTTCTAACAGTATTCTATTAAAATAATAATCTATCTAAACCTATGAACGCTAACAAAATTGAGGAAAAATAATGGTGCAATCCTACACCTATAGCCTTTCTTCTTTACCCCCTTCTTTATTTTTTTTTGACCTTCTGAGTCATTATATTTTTCTTTTAGTTACCAATTTTGCAACTTAAATTTTCACAGTTCTCAGAACCGTCTTTTTCTTCACTTTTCTTCACTTGGATCAGAACTTTCAATTTCTTCCAAAATAACGTAGGTCCATTCTGGTGCTTTGTATTTTCTGCTTGGAATTCTTATTTTCCTTGTTTTTCGTACTACTTCTTCTCCTGACTCCTCTCTTTCTGTTTGACTTGAGACCTCATTACTTTGCTCTGGTCTTCTTTTTGACTTTCTCCACACTAGGGTGTATTTTAGTCTTTTCACTCCACCTGGCCAATTATCACCTTTCCTTGGTTTCTTGGTTTCGTGCTTCTTGACGAGAACCCATTCACCTGGACTCAGATCATGAGCTTGATTTTGCTGTGTTGTAGTGGCATCTTCTCCAACCTGGTGAGACACAGAATGCACCAGATCAGCTAATCCTCTGCAATAATTAAGTACCAGATCATCAGATATATTCATCAATTTGTTCGCTGGTATGTATGCTTGTCTCATTGCTCTTCCCATCAGAATTTTGTGGGGACTCAATCCCGTCTTTTTGTCAGGAATACGTCTTAGACTCATCAGTACAAGGGGTAAAGCATCAGGCCATTTCAGTGATGTGGATGCACACACGTTCCCTAACCTGGATTTTATAGTGCCATTGATTTGCTCAACCACTCCAGATGCTTCAGGTTGATAGGCACAATGCAGCTTCTGCTCAATTTTAAATGCTGCACAAATCAGCCAAATTATCTCATTGTTAAAGTGGGTTCAACTATCTGTCTCTAAAGTGTCTGGAAATACAAAGCTAGGAATCAGTTCTTTTTAAGGCAGTTTAGCTACAGTGAGGCTATCATTTCTTCTTGTGGGATAAGCTTCCACCCAGCGAGAGAATAAACAGACAACAACTAATACATATTTCAGACCATTACATGGGGGAAGTTCGATGAAATCCTGTTGGAGAGGGTAAATGGTCCTCCTGCTCTCCGAATTCGTCCCCAACTAACAACGGTCTTTCTGCCTGGATTTTGCTGCTGACATGTGATGCACCTCTTGCAAAGGCTCTCTGCAATGTCCCTGAACTTTGGGTTATACCATGACTGCTTGAAGAGTCTGATCCTTGCATCTCTTCCGATATGCGCAATTCCATGGTGCACCCTGGCCATATGGGAAAGTAAAAAATCTGTCAAGACTGGTCTTTCATCACAATAGACCCCCAGTTCATCTTCTGCTCTCTTTCTACAACCTGTATTTCTCCTTCTTTCTTTTTCCTTATCACTTGCTTCTTCCTGCATCTGCCTAATTTCCTCAGAAGTTTCAAATGTGGTGTGAACATAAAATGGCATTCGGTATTTCCTCTTTCAATTGATCTGTTTAAAGTCATTTAGTCGGCGTATCTGTTGCCCGTCGTCACATAATCATCTTCTAATTTATATTTACATTTGACCACTGCAATTTTCTTAGGTAATTGCAAAGCATCCAATAATTCTTTTACAGTTTTGCTGCAATGAATAGGGGAACCTGAAGAAGTCAGAAATCCCCTTTGCATCCATATCTGTCCAAAATCATGGACAACTCCGAACCCATATTTGCTACCAGTGAATATTGTTACCTTCAGGCTTTTGGCAATTTTGCACGCTCTAATCAGAGCTATCAGTTGAGCAATTTGGGCGGAGTTTACCCCTTTTAAGCAGGATGCTTCAAGCACTCCTGCTATGGTGCAAACAGCATAGGCAGTGCATAGTTCACCCTTGTCATTTCTTAGACATTGTCGTAAATAAAGTATTACGCACTCATAATTTCTATAGGTATCAATAGGATCATGCATAAAGCAAGAGGCTGAGTCCGTGGTATCAGGTTCAAAAGGGCTTTATTCCAATAACTCGAGTTATAGGGAGAATGGTTCCATCACCACAAGGGATCAGGAAGGGTCTTCCGCTCAGAATATTCTCAAACTTTATTCACAGAGTACAGTATATATACATTCAATATTATACGTAAGCAGGAGTGCTTCAGGCAGAGCAAGAGAGAATGAGATAAGAGCATGTGGGCGTGTAAGGAGGCGTGAAGGAGGGCGTCCATGTGGGCGTCCACTTGATGATCATAGGTGAATGTCATAGGTGGGTGGATGCCTAGAGGGGGTTGCGTGATCAGCTGGAACTTTACTGGAACTTTGCCTTACGTGTGCTCAACTTGAGCATGACGTGTAACTGACGTGGGGAAAGGCTGCTGTGCAATCGGGGAGTCTGGAAGTGAGACCTTCAGTGTCAGGACGACCAGTACATCTTGTATTATCTGATATCTAAAGTCCGGAGCAGGGACTGATCTGTGACATAGGTTGCCCATCACCAAGAGCCGATGTGGCATCTATTTCTTCATTCACTGCGTAGGCCTTACATGGGGGCTATGGGCTTTTCACTGACGTTAGCTTTGCAATCACACAAAAAGAGACAGAAAGGCTAGGCTCTCTCCTTTGCAGACGGGTTGTGTTTATTCCTCCTTCTCCAGGCAGGAATGTGGTTCAGTAGGAGTAAGCAGATAACCGTGCTCAATACTGTCTCGGCACCTCGGACAGGGCCCCTTTGGCTGAGGCCCAAGTGTGCAAGGCCAAAGATATGCAGCTGCAGCTCTCAGAGCGTCTGAGGCCTGAAACCGCTTTTCGGCTCTTGGCTGAGCCACAAAAACGGGCTTTCATGAAAATGACACGAGTGCAGGAAAACATGATGCAAAACGTGTAGGCCTCAATGCAGATTTGTCGTTTCTCTCATGGGAGACTGGATGATGGCAGGCCACGTTATAGCATAAGCATCATGATAGACAGGCCATGGAGGGGAAATGCATGGGATACATGCATGTGTACATAAAGCGTTGGGGGGCACATAGGGGACACATAGGTCTCATAATTTTTATTTCCTCAACATGACTCATCCACAAAAATTTCACAATCTGGTTCTTCCAATGGGATATCCTCTATATCAGGCCGGGGCTTTGTGCACAGTTCTGTTACATCCAAACAATCATGATCCACCTCCTCTCTCACTTCCTCACAAGGATAATTTGGCAACAGGTTTGCCGGGTTTACAGTTGTGCACCTCACCACAGTCACATTTTCGGCACCCAGAATCAATCTCTCGTACTTAGTTAGGCAACTAGAGGTCATATACTGCATACGGGTACAAGTTAAAAGAATCTCAACAGAATGTGGCACATACACCTTGACTGGGGATCCAATCATAATCGGTTCACTTTGTTCCAGACTCACACAAGTGGCGGCTACTGCTTTCAGACATCCTGGTACGCTGCAGCCACTAAATCCAAAGTAGCAAAAAAATATGCTACTGGACGTTGTGCCATTCTATGTTTCTGAGTTAGTACTGAAAGTGCGCATTTATCTCTCTCACAGCAGTACAACACAAAATCCTTTGTATAATCTGGCATCCCCAATGCAGGTGCTTGACAAAGACTGCTTCTCAAGTTAGTAAAAGCTTGACAAAGAAAAGATCCCGCAGCCGACTAATGTTGAGCACATCAATACCAAGGTCCCACAAATCAAAGAGTCCCGTGCCAAGCGTCTCCAAGACCTGCTGCAGAAAGGTCTTACGGGGAAACCCAGGAATAAACTTTTGAAGAAAAGTAGTGGCGGCACCAGGAATGAAGTCACATATCCGAAAAGGCCATAATTTTTCTAGAAAATCCTTTATTCATCTTCAAATAGTAGTAGATACACACAGGACAACAGCCAACGCGTTTCGTTCCAATTGATGGAACTTCATCAGGGCTGAAAACAACATAAGACACCATGTATAAGATCACAAAGGTAACATAAAAATACATTTAAACACATATAGACATTTTGACTCCTGTAAAAAACAATAACCCTGGACATACAATACATAGATCACTTCACGGTTATAAACACACAGAAGCAAAAAAACATGTCACAACATGTGTAACTCAAGACAATCTAAAATCCTAGTTAAAAGTAACAGATCACACAAAAAATATAGATCAATATTGTCAATCATATTGCCAATTGGATAATTACTCAAAAAACATCCATATTAGCTAGTTGTTATATAAACAATTTGAAAAGGGAAAGGGGGGAATGGAAGAAAAGACACTTTGTGGAAAAGAGAAAAACCACAAAGAAAAAACAACAACGACAAGAAACACCAAATATAAATCAACATAAAAGGACCAACGCATTTATCCCTAGTTTTGTACATTACCAAAAAGAAAAAACTTACATAAACAATAATAAAATCTCACCATCAAGTTGTACAGATTTAGAACACAAACGTGTACGTATATGTGTAGGTTCAGCAATGATTACCTAGAAATAATAATAGTAAAATAGCTTACAATTCAAATTGACATAGTAACCTCATTTTCATAGCTATTATGGTTGTATACTCCTACCACTTCCAAAAGATTGCTATCTCGTACATAAATGCCTCTCATAAATACTCACATAAAAAACATTTTAGAGTACATAGTGATAGGTGATATGCAATTAAGGCATGGTAACAACATTGCCTTGGGTTCTACTGAGTTTCCCTTCATAGAGAAACCTCTATAGTTTCTCCATATTACAGAAACGATCATAGTGATCACGTCCCAAAGGGATAGGACCAAAGCATATACTGGTATTGCATTAGAATATAAACAAAAAAATAAATAATAAATAGATAATAAAAAGGATAAAGACATATATAATATCACAATCTCACCACAAAAACGAGACCACACATCACTGCACGACGCAGTATACGCGTCTTTAATATCAAATAGTCATGCCCATTATATAGATATCGTCCGTAGGAGTTATGTTCGCTGGTTCAATAACATAGCAAATTGATAGTCTTTTATCCCATTAAAAAGTTCCTATGCGAGATAGTACTGGATAAGTACACAGTACATTATATTTCATTACTGGGACATTACCGCTCTACCCTAACGTACCAGCTTAAAATAGACACCCAACAGCAAAAATGCATTAGCAAAATCGATATAATCCTATTGCTGTGTTGTAGTGGCATCTTCTCCAACCTGGTGAGACACAGAATGCACCAGATCAGCTAATCCTCTGCAATAATTAAGTACCAGATCATCAGATATATTCATCAATTTGTTCGCTGGTATGTATGCTTGTCTCATTGCTCTTCCCATCAGAATTTTGTGGGGACTCAATCCCGTCTTTTTGTCAGGAATACGTCTTAGACTCATCAGTACAAGGGGTAAAGCATCAGGCCATTTCAGTGATGTGGATGCACACACGTTCCCTAACCTGGATTTTATAGTGCCATTGATTTGCTCAACCACTCCAGATGCTTCAGGTTGATAGGCACAATGCAGCTTCTGCTCAATTTTAAATGCTGCACAAATCAGCCAAATTATCTCATTGTTAAAGTGGGTTCAACTATCTGTCTCTAAAGTGTCTGGAAATACAAAGCTAGGAATCAGTTCTTTTTAAGGCAGTTTAGCTACAGTGAGGCTATCATTTCTTCTTGTGGGATAAGCTTCCACCCAGCGAGAGAATAAACAGACAACAACTAATACATATTTCAGACCATTACATGGGGGAAGTTCGATGAAATCCTGTTGGAGAGGGTAAATGGTCCTCCTGCTCTCCGAATTCGTCCCCAACTAACAACGGTCTTTCTGCCTGGATTTTGCTGCTGACATGTGATGCACCTCTTGCAAAGGCTCTCTGCAATGTCCCTGAACTTTGGGTTATACCATGACTGCTTGAAGAGTCTGATCCTTGCATCTCTTCCGATATGCGCAATTCCATGGTGCACCCTGGCCATATGGGAAAGTAAAAAATCTGTCAAGACTGGTCTTTCATCACAATAGACCCACAGTTCATCTTCTGCTCTCTTTCTACAACCTGTATTTCTCCTTCTTTCTTTTTCCTTATCACTTGCTTCTTCCTGCATCTGCCTAATTTCCTCAGAAGTTTCAAATGTGGTGTGAACATAAAATGGCATTCGGTATTTCCTCTTTCAATTGATCTGTTTAAAGTCATTTAGTCGGCGTATCTGTTGCCCGTCGTCACATAATCATCTTCTAATTTATATTTACATTTGACCACTGCAATTTTCTTAGGTAATTGCAAAGCATCCAATAATTCTTTTACAGTTTTGCTGCAATGAATAGGGGAACCTGAAGAAGTCAGAAATCCCCTTTGCATCCATATCTGTCCAAAATCATGGACAACCCCGAACCCATATTTGCTACCAGTGAATATTGTTACCTTCAGGCTTTTGGCAATTTTGCACGCTCTAATCAGAGCTATCAGTTGAGCAATTTGGGCGGAGTTTACCCCTTTTAAACAGGATGCTTCAAGCACTCCTGCTATGGTGCAAACAGCATAGGCAGTGCATAGTTCACCCTTGTCATTTCTTAGACATTGTCGTAAATAAAGTATTACGCACTCATAATTTCTATAGGTATCAATAGGATCATGCATAAAGCAAGAGGCTGAGTCCGTGGTATCAGGTTCAAAAGGGCTTTATTCCAATAACTCGAGTTATAGGGAGAATGGTTCCATCACCACAAGGGATCAGGAAGGGTCTTCCGCTCAGAATATTCTCAAACTTTATTCACAGAGTACAGTATATATACATTCAATATTATACGTAAGCAGGAGTGCTTCAGGCAGAGCAAGAGAGAATGAGATAAGAGCATGTGGGCGTGTAAGGAGGCGTGAAGGTGGGCGTCCATGTGGGCGTCCACTTGATGATCATAGGTGAATGTCATAGGTGGGTGGATGCCTAGAGGGGGTTGCGTGATCAGCTGGAACTTTACTGGAACTTTGCCTTACGTGTGCTCAACTTGAGCATGACGTGTAACTGACGTGGGGAAAGGCTGCTGTGCAATCGGGGAGTCTGGAAGTGAGACCTTCAGTGTCAGGACGACCAGTACATCTTGTATTATCTGATATCTAAAGTCCGGAGCAGGGACTGATCTGTGACATAGGTTGCCCATCACCAAGAGCCGATGTGGCATCTATTTCTTCATTCACTGCGTAGGCCTTACATGGGGGCTATGGGCTTTTCACTGTCGTGAGCTTTGCAATCACACAAAAAGAGACAGAAAGGCTAGGCTCTCTCCTTTGCAGACGGGTTGTGTTTATTCCTCCTTCTCCAGGCAGGAATGTGGTTCAGTAGGAGTAAGCAGATAACCGTGCTCAATACTGTCTCGGCACCTCGGACAGGGCCCCTTTGGCTGAGGCCCAAGTGTGCAAGGCCAAAGATATGCAGCTGCAGCTCTCAGAGCGTCTGAGGCCTGAAACCGCTTTTCGGCTCTTGGCTGAGCCACAAAAACGGGCTTTCATGAAAATGACACGAGTGCAGGAAAACATGATGCAAAACGTGTAGGCCTCAATGCAGATTTGTCGTTTCTCTCATGGGAGACTGGATGATGGCAGGCCACGTTATAGCATAAGCATCATGATAGACAGGCCATGGAGGGGAAATGCATGGGATACATGCATGTGTACATAAAGCGTTGGGGGGCACATAGGGGACACATAGGTCTCATAATTTTTATTTCCTCAACATGACTCATCCACAAAAATTTCACAATCTGGTTCTTCCAATGGGATATCCTCTATATCAGGCCGGGGCTTTGTGCACAGTTCTGTTACATCCAAACAATCATGATCCACCTCCTCTCTCACTTCCTCACAAGGATAATTTGGCAACAGGTTTGCCGGGTTTACAGTTGTGCACCTCACCACAGTCACATTTTCGGCACCCAGAATCAATCTCTCGTACTTAGTTAGGCAACTAGAGGTCATATACTGCATACGGGTACAAGTTAAAAGAATCTCAACAGAATGTGGCACATACACCTTGACTGGGGATCCAATCATAATCGGTTCACTTTGTTCCAGACTCACACAAGTGGCGGCTACTGCTTTCAGACATCCTGGTACGCTGCAGCCACTAAATCCAAAGTAGCAAAAAAATATGCTACTGGACGTTGTGCCATTCTATGTTTCTGAGTTAGTACTGAAAGTGCGCATTTATCTCTCTCACAGCAGTACAACACAAAATCCTTTGTATAATCTGGCATCCCCAATGCAGGTGCTTGACAAAGACTGCTTCTCAAGTTAGTAAAAGCTTGACAAAGAAAAGATCCCGCAGCCGACTAATGTTGAGCACATCAATACCAAGGTCCCACAAATCAAAGAGTCCCGTGCCAAGCGTCTCCAAGACCTGCTGCAGAAAGGTCTTACGGGGAAACCCAGGAATAAACTTTTGAAGAAAAGTAGTGGCGGCACCAGGAATGAAGTCACATATCCGAAAAGGCCATAATTTTTCTAGAAAATCCTTTATTCATCTTCAAATAGTAGTAGATACACACAGGACAACAGCCAACGCGTTTCGTTCCAATTGATGGAACTTCATCAGGGCTGAAAACAACATAAGACACCATGTATAAGATCACAAAGGTAACATAAAAATACATTTAAACACATATAGACATTTTGACTCCTGTAAAAAACAATAACCCTGGACATACAATACATAGATCACTTCACGGTTATAAACACACAGAAGCAAAAAAACATGTCACAACATGTGTAACTCAAGACAATCTAAAATCCTAGTTAAAAGTAACAGATCACACAAAAAATATAGATCAATATTGTCAATCATATTGCCAATTGGATAATTACTCAAAAAACATCCATATTAGCTAGTTGTTATATAAACAATTTGAAAAGGGAAAGGGGGGAATGGAAGAAAAGACACTTTGTGGAAAAGAGAAAAACCACAAAGAAAAAACAACAACGACAAGAAACACCAAATATAAATCAACATAAAAGGACCAACGCATTTATCCCTAGTTTTGTACATTACCAAAAAGAAAAAACTTACATAAACAATAATAAAATCTCACCATCAAGTTGTACAGATTTAGAACACAAACGTGTACGTATATGTGTAGGTTCAGCAATGATTACCTAGAAATAATAATAGTAAAATAGCTTACAATTCAAATTGACATAGTAACCTCATTTTCATAGCTATTATGGTTGTATACTCCTACCACTTCCAAAAGATTGCTATCTCGTACATAAATGCCTCTCATAAATACTCACATAAAAAACATTTTAGAGTACATAGTGATAGGTGATATGCAATTAAGGCATGGTAACAACATTGCCTTGGGTTCTACTGAGTTTCCCTTCATAGAGAAACCTCTATAGTTTCTCCATATTACAGAAACGATCATAGTGATCACGTCCCAAAGGGATAGGACCAAAGCATATACTGGTATTGCATTAGAATATAAACAAAAAAATAAATAATAAATAGATAATAAAAAGGATAAAGACATATATAATATCACAATCTCACCACAAAAACGAGACCACACATCACTGCACGACGCAGTATACGCGTCTTTAATATCAAATAGTCATGCCCATTATATAGATATCGTCCGTAGGAGTTATGTTCGCTGGTTCAATAACATAGCAAATTGATAGTCTTTTATCCCATTAAAAAGTTCCTATGCGAGATAGTACTGGATAAGTACACAGTACATTATATTTCATTACTGGGACATTACCGCTCTACCCTAACGTACCAGCTTAAAATAGACACCCAACAGCAAAAATGCATTAGCAAAATCGATATAATCCTATTGCTGTGTTGTAGTGGCATCTTCTCCAACCTGGTGAGACACAGAATGCACCAGATCAGCTAATCCTCTGCAATAATTAAGTACCAGATCATCAGATATATTCATCAATTTGTTCGCTGGTATGTATGCTTGTCTCATTGCTCTTCCCATCAGAATTTTGTGGGGACTCAATCCCGTCTTTTTGTCAGGAATACGTCTTAGACTCATCAGTACAAGGGGTAAAGCATCAGGCCATTTCAGTGATGTGGATGCACACACGTTCCCTAACCTGGATTTTATAGTGCCATTGATTTGCTCAACCACTCCAGATGCTTCAGGTTGATAGGCACAATGCAGCTTCTGCTCAATTTTAAATGCTGCACAAATCAGCCAAATTATCTCATTGTTAAAGTGGGTTCAACTATCTGTCTCTAAAGTGTCTGGAAATACAAAGCTAGGAATCAGTTCTTTTTAAGGCAGTTTAGCTACAGTGAGGCTATCATTTCTTCTTGTGGGATAAGCTTCCACCCAGCGAGAGAATAAACAGACAACAACTAATACATATTTCAGACCATTACATGGGGGAAGTTCGATGAAATCCTGTTGGAGAGGGTAAATGGTCCTCCTGCTCTCCGAATTCGTCCCCAACTAACAACGGTCTTTCTGCCTGGATTTTGCTGCTGACATGTGATGCACCTCTTGCAAAGGCTCTCTGCAATGTCCCTGAACTTTGGGTTATACCATGACTGCTTGAAGAGTCTGATCCTTGCATCTCTTCCGATATGCGCAATTCCATGGTGCACCCTGGCCATATGGGAAAGTAAAAAATCTGTCAAGACTGGTCTTTCATCACAATAGACCCACAGTTCATCTTCTGCTCTCTTTCTACAACCTGTATTTCTCCTTCTTTCTTTTTCCTTATCACTTGCTTCTTCCTGCATCTGCCTAATTTCCTCAGAAGTTTCAAATGTGGTGTGAACATAAAATGGCATTCGGTATTTCCTCTTTCAATTGATCTGTTTAAAGTCATTTAGTCGGCGTATCTGTTGCCCGTCGTCACATAATCATCTTCTAATTTATATTTACATTTGACCACTGCAATTTTCTTAGGTAATTGCAAAGCATCCAATAATTCTTTTACAGTTTTGCTGCAATGAATAGGGGAACCTGAAGAAGTCAGAAATCCCCTTTGCATCCATATCTGTCCAAAATCATGGACAACCCCGAACCCATATTTGCTACCAGTGAATATTGTTACCTTCAGGCTTTTGGCAATTTTGCACGCTCTAATCAGAGCTATCAGTTGAGCAATTTGGGCGGAGTTTACCCCTTTTAAACAGGATGCTTCAAGCACTCCTGCTATGGTGCAAACAGCATAGGCAGTGCATAGTTCACCCTTGTCATTTCTTAGACATTGTCGTAAATAAAGTATTACGCACTCATAATTTCTATAGGTATCAATAGGATCATGCATAAAGCAAGAGGCTGAGTCCGTGGTATCAGGTTCAAAAGGGCTTTATTCCAATAACTCGAGTTATAGGGAGAATGGTTCCATCACCACAAGGGATCAGGAAGGGTCTTCCGCTCAGAATATTCTCAAACTTTATTCACAGAGTACAGTATATATACATTCAATATTATACGTAAGCAGGAGTGCTTCAGGCAGAGCAAGAGAGAATGAGATAAGAGCATGTGGGCGTGTAAGGAGGCGTGAAGGTGGGCGTCCATGTGGGCGTCCACTTGATGATCATAGGTGAATGTCATAGGTGGGTGGATGCCTAGAGGGGGTTGCGTGATCAGCTGGAACTTTACTGGAACTTTGCCTTACGTGTGCTCAACTTGAGCATGACGTGTAACTGACGTGGGGAAAGGCTGCTGTGCAATCGGGGAGTCTGGAAGTGAGACCTTCAGTGTCAGGACGACCAGTACATCTTGTATTATCTGATATCTAAAGTCCGGAGCAGGGACTGATCTGTGACATAGGTTGCCCATCACCAAGAGCCGATGTGGCATCTATTTCTTCATTCACTGCGTAGGCCTTACATGGGGGCTATGGGCTTTTCACTGTCGTGAGCTTTGCAATCACACAAAAAGAGACAGAAAGGCTAGGCTCTCTCCTTTGCAGACGGGTTGTGTTTATTCCTCCTTCTCCAGGCAGGAATGTGGTTAAGTAGGAGTAAGCAGATAACCGTGCTCAATACTGTCTCGGCTCCTCGGACAGGGCCCCTTTGGCTGAGGCCCAAGTGTGCAAGGCCAAAGATATGCAGCTGCAGCTCTCAGAGCGTCTGAGGCCTGAAACCTCTTTTCGGCTCTTGGCTGAGCCACAAAAACGGGCTTTCATGAAAATGACACGAGTGCAGGAAAACATGATGCAAAACGTGTAGGCCTCAATGCAGATTTGTCGTTTCTCTCATGGGAGACTGGATGATGGCAGGCCACGTTATAGCATAAGCATCATGATAGACAGGCCATGGAGGGGAAATGCATGGGATACATGCATGTGTACATAAAGCGTTGGGGGGCACATAGGGGACCCATAGGTCTCATAATTTTTATTTCCTCAACATGACTCATCCACAAAAATTTCACAATCTGGTTCTTCCAATGGGATATCCTCTATATCAGGCCGGGGCTTTGTGCACAGTTCTGTTACATCCAAACAATCATGATCCACCTCCTCTCTCACTTCCTCACAAGGATAATTTGGCAACAGGTTTGCCGGGTTTACAGTTGTGCACCTCACCACAGTCACATTTTCGGCACCCAGAATCAATCTCTCGTACTTAGTTAGGCAACTAGAGGTCATATACTGCATACGGGTACAAGTTAAAAGAATCTCAACAGAATGTGGCACATACACCTTGACTGGGGATCCAATCACAATCGGTTCACTTTGTTCCAGACTCACACAAGTGGCGGCTACTGCTTTCAGACATCCTGGTACGCTGCAGCCACTAAATCCAAAGTAGCAAAAAAATATGCTACTGGACGTTGTGCCATTCTATGTTTCTGAGTTAGTACTGAAAGTGCGCATTTATCTCTCTCACAGCAGTACAACACAAAATCCTTTGTATAATCTGGCATCCCCAATGCAGGTGCTTGACAAAGACTGCTTCTCAAGTTAGTAAAAGCTTGACAAAGAAAAGATCCCGCAGCCGACTAATGTTGAGCACATCAATACCAAGGTCCCACAAATCAAAGAGTCCCGTGCCAAGCGTCTCCAAGACCTGCTGCAGAAAGGTCTTACGGGGAAACCCAGGAATAAACTTTTGAAGAAAAGTAGTGGCGGCACCAGGAATGAAGTCACATATCCGAAAAGGCCATAATTTTTCTAGAAAATCCTTTATTCATCTTCAAATAGTAGTAGATACACACAGGACAACAGCCAACGCGTTTCGTTCCAATTGATGGAACTTCATCAGGGCTGAAAACAACATAAGACACCATGTATAAGATCACAAAGGTAACATAAAAATACATTTAAACACATATAGACATTTTGACTCCTGTAAAAAACAATAACCCTGGACATACAATACATAGATCACTTCACGGTTATAAACACACAGAAGCAAAAAAACATGTCACAACATGTGTAACTCAAGACAATCTAAAATCCTAGTTAAAAGTAACAGATCACACAAAAAATATAGATCAATATTGTCAATCATATTGCCAATTGGATAATTACTCAAAAAACATCCATATTAGCTAGTTGTTATATAAACAATTTGAAAAGGGAAAGGGGGGAATGGAAGAAAAGACACTTTGTGGAAAAGAGAAAAACCACAAAGAAAAAACAACAACGACAAGAAACACCAAATATAAATCAACATAAAAGGACCAACGCATTTATCCCTAGTTTTGTACATTACCAAAAAGAAAAAACTTACATAAACAATAATAAAATCTCACCATCAAGTTGTACAGATTTAGAACACAAACGTGTACGTATATGTGTAGGTTCAGCAATGATTACCTAGAAATAATAATAGTAAAATAGCTTACAATTCAAATTGACATAGTAACCTCATTTTCATAGCTATTATGGTTGTATACTCCTACCACTTCCAAAAGATTGCTATCTCGTACATAAATGCCTCTCATAAATACTCACATAAAAAACATTTTAGAGTACATAGTGATAGGTGATATGCAATTAAGGCATGGTAACAACATTGCCTTGGCTTCTACTGAGTTTCCCTTCATAGAGAAACCTCTATAGTTTCTCCATATTACAGAAACGATCATAGTGATCACGTCCCAAAGGGATAGGACCAAAGCATATACTGGTATTGCATTAGAATATAAACAAAAAAATAAATAATAAATAGATAATAAAAAGGATAAAGACATATATAATATCACAATCTCACCACAAAAACGAGACCACACATCACTGCACGACGCAGTATACGCGTCTTTAATATCAAATAGTCATGCCCATTATATAGATATCGTCCGTAGGAGTTATGTTCGCTGGTTCAATAACATAGCAAATTGATAGTCTTTTATCCTATTAAAAAGTTCCTATGCGAGATAGTACTGGATAAGTACACAGTACATTATATTTCATTACTGGGACATTACCGCTCTACCCTAACGTACCAGCTTAAAATAGACACCCAACAGCAAAAATGCATTAGCAAAATCGATATAATCCTATTGCTGTGTTGTAGTGGCATCTTCTCCAACCTGGTGAGACACAGAATGCACCAGATCAGCTAATCCTCTGCAATAATTAAGTACCAGATCATCAGATATATTCATCAATTTGTTCGCTGGTATGTATGCTTGTCTCATTGCTCTTCCCATCAGAATTTTGTGGGGACTCAATCCCGTCTTTTTGTCAGGAATACGTCTTAGACTCATCAGTACAAGGGGTAAAGCATCAGGCCATTTCAGTGATGTGGATGCACACACGTTCCCTAACCTGGATTTTATAGTGCCATTGATTTGCTCAACCACTCCAGATGCTTCAGGTTGATAGGCACAATGCAGCTTCTGCTCAATTTTAAATGCTGCACAAATCAGCCAAATTATCTCATTGTTAAAGTGGGTTCAACTATCTGTCTCTAAAGTGTCTGGAAATACAAAGCTAGGAATCAGTTCTTTTTAAGGCAGTTTAGCTACAGTGAGGCTATCATTTCTTCTTGTGGGATAAGCTTCCACCCAGCGAGAGAATAAACAGACAACAACTAATACATATTTCAGACCATTACATGGGGGAAGTTCGATGAAATCCTGTTGGAGAGGGTAAATGGTCCTCCTGCTCTCCGAATTCGTCCCCAACTAACAACGGTCTTTCTGCCTGGATTTTGCTGCTGACATGTGATGCACCTCTTGCAAAGGCTCTCTGCAATGTCCCTGAACTTTGGGTTATACCATGACTGCTTGAAGAGTCTGATCCTTGCATCTCTTCCGATATGCGCAATTCCATGGTGCACCCTGGCCATATGGGAAAGTAAAAAATCTGTCAAGACTGGTCTTTCATCACAATAGACCCACAGTTCATCTTCTGCTCTCTTTCTACAACCTGTATTTCTCCTTCTTTCTTTTTCCTTATCACTTGCTTCTTCCTGCATCTGCCTAATTTCCTCAGAAGTTTCAAATGTGGTGTGAACATAAAATGGCATTCGGTATTTCCTCTTTCAATTGATCTGTTTAAAGTCATTTAGTCGGCGTATCTGTTGCCCTTCGTCACATAATCATCTTCTAATTTATATTTACATTTGACCACTGCAATTTTCTTAGGTAATTGCAAAGCATCCAATAATTCTTTTACAGTTTTGCTGCAATGAATAGGGGAACCTGAAGAAGTCAGAAATCCCCTTTGCATCCATATCTGTCCAAAATCATGGACAACCCCGAACCCATATTTGCTACCAGTGAATATTGTTACCTTCAGGCTTTTGGCAATTTTGCATGCTCTAATCAGAGCTATCAGTTGAGCAATTTGGGCGGAGTTTACCCCTTTTAAACAGGATGCTTCAAGCACTCCTGCTATGGTGCAAACAGCATAGGCAGTGCATAGTTCACCCTTGTCATTTCTTAGACATTGTCGTAAATAAAGTATTACGCACTCATAATTTCTATAGGTATCAATAGGATCATGCATAAAGCAAGAGGCTGAGTCCGTGGTATCAGGTTCAAAAGGGCTTTATTCCAATAACTCGAGTTATAGGGAGAATGGTTCCATCACCACAAGGGATCAGGAAGGGTCTTCCGCTCAGAATATTCTCAAACTTTATTCACAGAGTACAGTATATATACATTCAATATTATACGTAAGCAGGAGTGCTTCAGGCAGAGCAAGAGAGAATGAGATAAGAGCATGTGGGCGTGTAAGGAGGCGTGAAGGTGGGCGTCCATGTGGGCGTCCACTTGATGATCATAGGTGAATGTCATAGGTGGGTGGATGCCTAGAGGGGGTTGCGTGATCAGCTGGAACTTTACTGGAACTTTGCCTTACGTGTGCTTAACTTGAGCATGACGTGTAACTGACGTGGGGAAAGGCTGCTGTGCAATCGGGGAGTCTGGAAGTGAGACCTTCAGTGTCAGGACGACCAGTACATCTTGTATTATCTGATATCTAAAGTCCGGAGCAGGGACTGATCTGTGACATAGGTTGCCCATCACCAAGAGCCGATGTGGCATCTATTTCTTCATTCACTGCGTAGGCCTTACATGGGGGCTATGGGCTTTTCACTGACGTGAGCTTTGCAATCACACAAAAAGAGACAGAAAGGCTAGGCTCTCTCCTTTGCAGACGGGTTGTGTTTATTCCTCCTTCTCCAGGCAGGAATGTGGTTAAGTAGGAGTAAGCAGATAACCGTGCTCAATACTGTCTCGGCACCTCGGACAGGGCCCCTTTGGCTGAGGCCCAAGTGTGCAAGGCCAAAGATATGCAGCTGCAGCTCTCAGAGCGTCTGAGGCCTGAAACCTCTTTTCGGCTCTTGGCTGAGCCACAAAAACGGGCTTTCATGAAAATGACACGAGTGCAGGAAAACATGATGCAAAACGTGTAGGCCTCAATGCAGATTTGTCGTTTCTCTCATGGGAGACTGGATGATGGCAGGCCACGTTATAGCATAAGCATCATGATAGACAGGCCATGGAGGGGAAATGCATGGGATACATGCATGTGTACATAAAGCGTTGGGGGGCACATAGGGGACACATAGGTCTCATAATTTTTATTTCCTCAACATGACTCATCCACAAAAATTTCACAATCTGGTTCTTCCAATGGGATATCCTCTATATCAGGCCGGGGCTTTGTGCACAGTTCTGTTACATCCAAACAATCATGATCCACCTCCTCTCTCACTTCCTCACAAGGATAATTTGGCAACAGGTTTGCCGGGTTTACAGTTGTGCACCTCACCACAGTCACATTTTCGGCACCCAGAATCAATCTCTCGTACTTAGTTAGGCAACTAGAGGTCATATACTGCATACGGGTACAAGTTAAAAGAATCTCAACAGAATGTGGCACATACACCTTGACTGGGGATCCAATCACAATCGGTTCACTTTGTTCCAGACTCACACAAGTGGCGGCTACTGCTTTCAGACATCCTGGTACGCTGCAGCCACTAAATCCAAAGTAGCAAAAAAATATGCTACTGGACGTTGTGCCATTCTACGTTTCTGAGTTAGTACTGAAAGTGCGCATTTATCTCTCTCACAGCAGTACAACACAAAATCCTTTGTATAATCTGGCATCCCCAATGCAGGTGCTTGACAAAGACTGCTTCTCAAGTTAGTAAAAGCTTGACAAAGAAAAGATCCCGCAGCCGACTAATGTTGAGCACATCAATACCAAGGTCCCACAAATCAAAGAGTCCCGTGCCAAGCGTCTCCAAGACCTGCTGCAGAAAGGTCTTACGGGGAAACCCAGGAATAAACTTTTGAAGAAAAGTAGTGGCGGCACCAGGAATGAAGTCACATATCCGAAAAGGCCATAATTTTTCTAGAAAATCCTTTATTCATCTTCAAATAGTAGTAGATACACACAGGACAACAGCCAACGCGTTTCGTTCCAATTGATGGAACTTCATCAGGGCTGAAAACAACATAAGACACCATGTATAAGATCACAAAGGTAACATAAAAATACATTTAAACACATATAGACATTTTGACTCCTGTAAAAAACAATAACCCTGGACATACAATACATAGATCACTTCACGGTTATAAACACACAGAAGCAAAAAAACATGTCACAACATGTGTAACTCAAGACAATCTAAAATCCTAGTTAAAAGTAACAGATCACACAAAAAATATAGATCAATATTGTCAATCATATTGCCAATTGGATAATTACTCAAAAAACATCCATATTAGCTAGTTGTTATATAAACAATTTGAAAAGGGAAAGGGGGGAATGGAAGAAAAGACACTTTGTGGAAAAGAGAAAAACCACAAAGAAAAAACAACAACGACAAGAAACACCAAATATAAATCAACATAAAAGGACCAACGCATTTATCCCTAGTTTTGTACATTACCAAAAAGAAAAAACTTACATAAACAATAATAAAATCTCACCATCAAGTTGTACAGATTTAGAACACAAACGTGTACGTATATGTGTAGGTTCAGCAATGATTACCTAGAAATAATAATAGTAAAATAGCTTACAAATCAAATTGACATAGTAACCTCGTTTTCATAGCTATTATGGTTGTATACTCCTACCACTTCCAAAAGATTGCTATCTCGTACATAAATGCCTCTCATAAATACTCACATAAAAAACATTTTAGAGTACATAGTGATAGGTGATATGCAATTAAGGCATGGTAACAACATTGCCTTGGCTTCTACTGAGTTTCCCTTCATAGAGAAACCTCTATAGTTTCTCCATATTACAGAAGCGATCATAGTGATCACGTCCCAAAGGGATAGGACCAAAGCATATACTGGTATTGCATTAGAATATAAAAAAAAAAAAAATAATAAATAGATAATAAAAAGGATAAAGACATATATAATATCACAATCTCACCACAAAAAAACCGAGACCACACATCATTGCACGACGCAGTATACGCGTCTTTAATATCAAATAGTCATGCCCATTATATAGATATCGTCCGTAGGAGTTATGTTCGCTGGTTCAATAACATAGCAAATTGATAGTCTTTTATCCTATTAAAAAGTTCCTATGCGAGATAGTACTGGATAAGTACACAGTACATTATATTTCATTACTGGGACATTACCACTCTACCCTAACGTACCAGCTTAAAATAGACACCCAACAGCAAAAATGCATTAGCAAAATCGATATAATCCTATTGCTGTGTTGTAGTGGCATCTTCTCCAACCTGGTGAGACACAGAATGCACCAGATCAGCTAATCCTCTGCAATAATTAAGTACCAGATCATCAGATATATTCATCAATTTGTTCGCTGGTATGTATGCTTGTCTCATTGCTCTTCCCATCAGAATTTTGTGGGGACTCAATCCCGTCTTTTTGTCAGGAATACGTCTTAGACTCATCAGTACAAGGGGTAAATTATCAGGCCATTTCAGTGATGTGGATGCACACACGTTCCCTAACCTGGATTTTATAGTGCCATTGATTTGCTCAACCACTCCAGATGCTTCAGGTTGATAGGCACAATGCAGCTTCTGCTCAATTTTAAATTCTGCACAAATCAGCCAAATTATCTCATTGTTAAAGTGGGTTCATCTATCTGTCTCTAAAGTGTCTGGAAATACAAAGCTAGGAATCAGTTCTTTTTAAGGCAGTTTAGCTACAGTGAGGCTATCATTTCTTCTTGTGGGATAAGCTTCCACCCAGCGAGAGAATAAACAGACAACAACTAATACATATTTCAGACCATTACATGGGGGAAGTTCGATGAAATCCAGTTGGAGAGGGTAAATGGTCCTCCTGCTCTCCGAATTCGTCCCCAACTAACAACGGTCTTTCTGCCTGGATTTTGCTGCTGACATGTGACGCACCTCTTGCAAAGGCTCTCTGCAATGTCCCTGAACTTTGGGTTATACCATGACTGCTTGAAGAGTCTGATCCTTGCATCTCTTCCGATATGCGCAATTCCATGGTGCACCCTGGCCATATGGGAAAGTAAAAAATCTGTCAAGACTGGTCTTTCATCACAATAGACCCACAGTTCATCTTCTGCTCTCTTTCTACAACCTGTATTTCTCCTTCTTTCTTTTTCCTTATCACTTGCTTCTTCCTGCATCTGCCTAATTTCCTCAGAAGTTTCAAATGTGGTGTGAACATAAAATGGCATTCGGTATTTCCTCTTTCAATTGATCTGTTTAAAGTCATTTAGTCGGCGTATCTGTTGCCCTTCGTCACATAATCATCTTCTAATTTATATTTACATTTGACCACTGCAATTTTCTTAGGTAATTGCAAAGCATCCAATAATTCTTTTACAGTTTTGCTGCAATGAATAGGGGAACCTGAAGAAGTCAGAAATCCCCTTTGCATCCATATCTGTCCAAAATCATGGACAACCCCGAACCCATATTTGCTACCAGTGAATATTGTTGCCTTCAGGCTTTTGGCAATTTTGCACGCTCTAATCAGAGCTATCAATTGAGCAATTTGGGAGGAGTTTACCCCTTTTAAACAGGATGCTTCAAGCACTCCTGCTATGGTGCAAACGGCATAGGCAGTGCATAGTTCACCCTTGCATTTCTTAGACATGACTCATCCACAAAAATTTCACAATCTGGTTCTTCCAATGGGTTATCCTCTATATCAGGCCGGGGCTTTGTGCACAGTTCTGCTACATCCAAACAATCATGATCCACCCCCTCTCTCACTTCCTCACAAGGATAATTTGGCAACAGGTTTGCCGGGTTTACAGTTGTGCACCTCACCACAGTCACATTTTCGGCACCCAGAATCAATCTCTCGTACTTAGTTAGGCAACTAGATTTCATATACTGCGTACGGGTACAAGTTAAAAGAATCTCAACAGAATGTGGCACATACACCTTGACTGGGGATCCAATCACAATCGGTTCACTTTGTTCCAGACTCACACAAGTGGCGGCTACTGCTTTCAGACATCCTGGTACCCTGCAGCCACTAAATCCAAAGTAGCAAAAAAATATGCTACTGGACGTTGTGCCATTCCATGTTTCTGAGTTAGTACTGAAAGTGCGCATCTATCTCTCTCACAGCAGTACAACACAAAATCCTTTGTATAATCTGGCATCCCCAATGCAGGTGCTTGACAAAGACTGCTTCTCAAGTTAGTAAAAGCTTGACAAAGAAAAGATCCCGCAGCCGACTAATGTTGAGCACATCAATACCAAGGTCCCACAAATCAAAGAGTCCCGTGCCAAGCGTCTCCAAGACCTGCTGCAGAAAGGTCTTACGGGGAAACCCAGGAATAAACTTTTGAAGAAAAGTAGTGGCGGCACCAGGAATGAAGTCACATATCCGAAAAGGCCATAATTTTTCTAGAAAATCCTTTATTCATCTTCAAATAGTAGTAGATACACACAGGACAACAGCCAACGCATTTCGTTCCAATTGATGGAACTTCATCAGGGCTGAAAACAACATAAGACACCATGTATAAGATCACAAAGGTAACATAAAAATACATTTAAACACATATAGACATTTTGACTCATGTAAAAAACAATAACCCTGGACATACAATACATAGATCACTTCACGGTTATAAACACACAGAAGCAAAAAAACATGTCACAACATGTGTAACTCAAGACAATCTAAAATCCTAGTTAAAAGTAACAGATCACACAAAAAATATAGATCAATATTGTCAATCATATTGCCAATTGGATAAATACTCAAAAAACATCCATATTAGCTAGTTGTTATATAAAAAATTTGAAGAGGGAAAGGGGGGAATGGAAGAAAAGACACTTTGTGTAAAAGAGAAAAACCACAAAGAAAAAACAACAACGACAAGAAACACCAAATATAAATCAACATAAAAGGAGCAAAGCATTTATCCCTAGTTTTGTACATTACCAAAAAGAAAAAACTTACATAAACAATAATAAAATCTCACCATCAAGTTGTACAGATTTAGAACACAAACGTGTACGTATATGTGTAGGTTCAGCAATGATTACCTAGAAATAATAATAGTAAAATAGCTTACAATTCAAATTGACATAGTAACCTCATTTTCATAGCTATTATGGTTGTATACTCCTACCACTTCCAAAAGATTGCTATCTCGTACATAAATGCCTCTCATAAATACTCACATAAAAAACATTTTAGAGTACATAGTGATAGGTGATATGCAATTAAGGCATGGTAACAACATTGACTTGGCTTCTACTGAGTTTCCCTTAATAGAGAAACCTCTATAGTTTCTCCATATTACAGAAACGATCATAGTGATCACGTCCCAAAGGGATAGGACCAAAGCATATACTGGTATTGCATTAGAATATAAACAAAAAAATAAATAATAAATAGATAATAAAAAGGATAAAGACATATATAATATCACAATCTCACCACAAAAACGAGACCACACATCATTGCACGACGCAGTATACGCGTCTTTAATATCTAATAGTCATGCCCATTATATAGATATCGTCCGTAGGAGTTATGTTCGCTGGTTCAATAACATAGCAAATTGATAGTCTTTTATCCTATTAAAAAGTTCCTATGCGAGATAGTACTGGATAAGTACACAGTACATTATATTTCATTACTGGGACATTACCGCTCTACCCTAACGTACCAGCTTAAAATAGACACCCAACAGCAAAAATGCATTAGCAAAATCGATATAATCCTATTTAACCGCCTTAACTATACATGCGTATGTTCAGGTCATAGTATTGTTTCAATAAGTATCGCAGTCACGCTTAGTTGATTAGAATATGATAGAGCTAACTTACAATAAACATTGCAGTACGAGTCCTACTCGGACGTGAAATAAACGTCTTACATTTTAAACAAACAAATCAATTGCGTGTGATACGAGAGCTATATTCGCATGGCACTTACTTAAATACTGCAGCGTTTCGATTGACGCTGCGGTCATGGTCGACCATACCCGTAGTATAGAGGCAAAGCAACCGCCTTACCAGTTGGTTGCGGTTTATAAAACAAGTTGTGAAGGAGCACGTGTGTCGGCGTCTGACGTCATACTGATGTCGGAGTCATCTCGACTCTGTCCCACCAACATCAGCGCCATCTTGAAATGTGGTAGAGCGACAATAGACACTCGTATCCCAAAAGGATTGACAAAAACAGCTTCGAATACGGGTCCAAAAAGGACAAGCTTACATCTATTCCAGAATAATGTATATAGCATCTCAAACCAGCCACACAGCCAACGGCGCCATCTTTGAATGTGGAAAATTGACAATAAACACTCGTTTCCCCCCAAAAAATTAACAGAACACCAACAAATCAGGGCGCAAGAGGACAAACTTATATGTATTTCAAAGAATATAAATATATGTCACTAATACAAGACGGAGAGAATGAAGATATATATATTAAAATGCACGCCAAAAATATCGCGCATACAGTTTCTAAGTGGCCTAGTTAAGTATAACTGTTAATAGTATGGCAACCAGTGTCTCTTAAGGAAGCCAATAGCAGTGCCATCTTGAAAAGACCAATATGAATTACTGAAGCATGTAATCAAGTAAAAACATAGCAAAGACTGTAGGCCAAGATTATGTAATGCATTCATAGCATCAGTTTCATAATTAACCTATGTCGTTACTATCTTTCGAAAGTAGGTAATATCAATACCGCAAGGTATGTCTCACCCTTGTAGCACATGACTAGGGAAAGGAGGTTTTCAAAGAAATATCCATCAAGGCCACCTCTGTAATCAAAACAGAAATAAGCCAAAGCTTGGCACGGGACTCTTTGATTTGTGGGACCTTGGTATTGATGTGCTCAACATTAGTCAGCTGTGGGATCTTTTTTTTGTCAAGACATTGTATGGACTGTTGAAGCACTCTTCCGCCCAGTTTACAATCATACTTTTTGTTAAAATGCCAAAATATAATGATGGCCGAGAGTTCAAAAAGACTCAAGATCAAGCCACAAAAAATCCTAAAAGGGACATTCAGGTACACAAATGATATTCCTAACTGTATGTAACGCAATACCTCTATAGAAAATAGTGCATTTCACTATCAGTATTATGTCCAAACCGTATAGATTGCAAACGACATATCCATTTGGCTTCTGCCCTTCTCAGAGTGAGTTCCCTATTACCACCTCTCCTATTAGTGTGTATATGCTCAATAGCATGAAACCAGAATGTGTCATCCCCTGGGTGCATTCGTTCATAGTGTTCCGTAATAGGGTATCTTGAATCTCTACCCAAAATAGCTCTCCGATGTTCCTGTATTCGGAGTTTCAAAGGGCGAACAGTACTACCCACATAGATTAATTCACATGGGCAACCCAAAATATAGACAATATGTGTAGTGTTACAATTGCAGAAATGATTAACAAAATACCTGTGATTAGTATTGTAGGAAAAAAGCGTGGTCTTATTCCTACCCATGGGGCAGATATTACACATCCCACATGTAAAAAAACCTTTAGGTTTAGGAGGTAACCACGTTCCACCTCTACTTGTCGATGTTACATAACTAGGGCATAAGTGGTTACGTATTGACATACCCTTCCTATATGTAATGGAGGGTCGATTGCCTAGATGTTCCCTTAGACCAGGGATAGTTGTAAGCAAGTGCCAGTTTTTCGAAAGACATTGAATATCCTGTCACTATGCATGGTATACTGTGTAATAAACCTTACACTAGAATTCTTCTTACATCTGCTTGGTCTAACACACAGTGTAGCATTTCTATCAATTTGATTGATTCTAGCTTCTGCTTTATTCAGAGTTTTGATATCATAACCTCTCTTGAGGAATCTCTGTTTGGTCTCAATAACATTTGCATTGAAAATCTCCGTATCACTGCAATTTCTTCTCACGCAAGTCAATTCCCCAAAGGGTATATTGTTAATGACTGACCTCGCGTGAGCACTAGTTGCATGTAACAGAGAATTGCAGGATTAAATTTTACGGTAAAGTTTACTGTGAATTCTCCCATTTTGGATATAAAAAGTTATGTCCAAAAAATTAATGTTTTCATTGTTATACGACATGGTAAGCTTGATGTTAAACATATTCTCATTCAGATAAAGATGGTATTGCTCCAGTTGCTCAACTGATCCCGACCACAAGCATATGACGTCGTCGATATACCTCCCCCAGTACACAATATACTGCGTCCAAGGGGAAGCACACCTGGCCCAGGCATGCTCCCTCTCGTACCACCCCATAAAGAGACAGGCATAAGAGGGAGCAAACCTGGAACCCATCGCGGTCCCGTTGACCTGCTGGAACCAATGGTCGTTGAAGAGAAAGAAGATGTTAAGCAATATCAAATCAATCATATGCATTATCATCTCATTCTGTGCATAAAATTCTGCTCCTTCTCTATCCAAGAAAGACTGCACCGCCATCATGCCATATTTCCTCTCGATGCAGGTGTACAAACTTTCCACATCAAATGTGACAAAGATATGGTCTTCCGACCATTCAAAGTCATGAAGTTTTGCCAAAATATCCTTGCTGTCCCTAACATACGAGGGCAAACCAAGCACATACTTTTGCAACTTGAGATCAACATACTCAGCCAGTTTTTCAGTGGGGGAGCCGACCCCAGAAATAATGGGCCTGCCAGGTGGAAATTGCCCCCCTTATGTATTTTGGGCAGAATATAAATACATGGATAGGAGGGACAATCAACCCATAAGTATTTGTATTCCTCTTCCGTAATCAGACAAGAGTCCTTCCATTCACACAGCATAGCATTGATTTTAGATGTCACGCTGGGAATGGGATTTTCATTAATCATCTTATAGCTTTTTATGTCACCTAGCTGTCGATCTATTTCCTTCAGATAATCGCAACGGTTCGTAATTACAACGTTGCCGCCTTTGTCGGCCTCACGTATAACAATGTCTGGGTCACCCCTAAGCCGCTGTAATGCCTGACGTTCCGAATAAGAAAGGTTCATTTTGGGACAGGCACCATATTTGTTGGGGATTTCCAACTTATAAAGATCCTCTACCACTTTATCGTGGAAAACATCAATATTAGGATGGTACCCACCCGCAGGGATACATTTGGATTTAGGATATAGACAACTAGTGACCGGAATGTCTTGGGTAATGTCCAGTTCTCTAAGAAGGTTTGGCATATCTGAACCCTCCTCCTCAGTGATAGATAATAGACAATGGATATTACGCACATCAGCTACTGAATGTACGACCTCATCCCTGGTAGTTACAGGTCTTATCTGCATAGAGGGTCGATTTGAAAAGAAGTCCTTGAGTTTCAGGGTTCTGGTGAATTTAAAAAGATCGACATGTACATTAGAAAAGTCCCCACCGTGGGTGGGGCAAAAATTAAGACCTTTACAAAGTAGTCTCGTCTCATCAACATCCAATATTTTATTTGAAAGGTTGACAATTTTCAAATCAGAGGTATTAGTGTTTGAAAGACAGGGATTGATGATAGTACATGTGTCGTCAGCTAATTTCCTTTGGGTCTGGGTACCTAAGGTCTCTTGGTTCTGACTGACACTTCCACTTTTTCTACTGGTACCTTGTTGACCCCTTTTCCCCTTGCGACCTCCCCTCCTGGTTTTAGCTGTTCTTTTTTTTTTTGCAGGCGACTTGATATCCTTAACTTTGCAAGCTCCTTTTGGAAGGACGAGGCCCCATCTCCTAAAGGGATATCCTGATTTAAATTCGAAGATGTTGTACTGCTCGCAGAGGAGACTGAGAGATTACTCACAGACCGATCATCGTCTGTATCCTCTTTCTCCTCCCTATTTCTTTTCTTATCTTCTGTCCCTGATAGGTGGTCAAATTTTTTGGCGAACGTATAAATTCGCTCGTCCCTGTAATCTCGGTCATCCCTTTTGATTTTGCTCAACTTCTTATCCTTGATGTACGCTTGATGACTATCCATCACCTGTTTTAATATAGTATAATTTTTTTCAATGAGCTCCTTTTCACCTAGTTCACTGATTTCTTTTTCAACTCTCTCAATTTCCTCCTGTAATTTCTCCCCTTTTTCCATTGAATGTCTCACTAAGATCTCCATCATAACACGTGAGACACCTTCTAAATTCCCTTCCCATTCTTTTAATAGGTTATCACTAAGATCTTCGAAAGTGGGAAAAATAAGGATCCTCAGGCCCCTAGGGACCTTACCATTTTCCATGTATTGTTTAAGGGTAACCCCATCCCACCATCTACTCAATTCTTGTTTTCTCAATCTCTCTAATCTTATAAATAGGGTTTTCAGGCTTCTTTTACCAGGAGTTTCAACATTAATAACAGATTTCACACCACTTGATCCAAAGAGATTTAATGCCATCTCCTCTCGGCCATCATTATATTTTGGCATTTTAACAAAAAGTATGATTGTAAACTGGGCGGAAGAGTGCTTCAACAGTCCATACAATGTCTTGACAAAAAAAAGATCCCACAGCCGACTAATGTTGAGCACATCAATACCAAGGTCCCACAAATCAAAGAGTCCCGTGCCAAGCTTTGGCTTATTTCTGTTTTGATTTAAACAGAGGTGGCCTGGATGGATATTTCTTTGAAAACCTCCTTTCCCTAGTCATGTGCTACAAGGGTGGGACATACCTTGCGGTATTAATATTACCTACTTTCTGAAGATAGTAACGACATAGGTTAATTATGAAACTGATGCTATGAATGCATTACATAATCTTGGCCTACAGTCTTTGCTATGTTTTTACTTGATTACATGCTTCAGTAATTCATATTGGTCTTTTCAAGATGGCACTGCTATTGGCTTCCTTAAGAGACACTGGTTGCCATACTATTAACAGTTATACTTAACTGGGCCACTTAGAAACTGTATGTGCGATATTTTTGGCGTGCATTATAATATATATATCTTTATTCTCTCCGTCTTGTATTAGTGACATATATTTATATTCTTTGAAATACATATTAGTTTGTCCTCTTGCGCCCTGATTTGTTGGCGGTTCTGTTAATTCTTTTTTTTGGAAACGAGTGTTTATTGTCAATTTTCCACATTCAAAGATGTCGCCGTTGGCTGTGTGGCTGGTTTGAGATGATATATACATTATTCTGGAATAGATGTAAGCTTGTCCTTTTTGCGCCCGTATTCAAAGCTGTTTTTGTCAATCCTTTTGGGATACGAGTGTTTATTGTCGCTCTACCACATTTCAAGATGGCGCTGATGTTGGTGGGACCGAGTCGAGATGACTCCAACATCAGTATGACGTCAACTGGTAAGGCGGTTGCTTTGCCTCTATACTACGGGTATGGTCGACCATGACCGCAGCGTCAATCGAAACGCTGCAGTATTTAAGTAAGTGCCATGCGAATATAGCTCTCGTATCACACGCAATTGATTTGTTTGTTTAATATGTAAGACGTTTATTTCACGTCCGAGTAGGACTCGTACTGCAATGTTTATTGTAAGTTAGCTCTATCATATTCTAATCAACTAAGCGTGACTGCGATACTTATTGAAACAATACTATGACCTGAACATACGCATGTATAGTTAAGGCGGTTAAATAGAATTATATCAATTTTGCTAATGCATTTTTGCTGTTGGGTGTCTATTTTAAGCTGGTACGTTAGGGTAGAGCGGTAATGTCCCAGTAATGAAATATAATGTACTGTGTACTTATCCAGTACTATCTCGCATAGGAACTTTTTAATAGGATAAAAGACTATCAATTTGCTATGTTATTGAACCAGCGAACATAACTCCTACGGACGATATCTATATAATGGGCATGACTATTTGATATTAAAGACGCGTATACTGCGTCGTGCAATGATGTGTGGGCTCGTTTTTGTGGTGAGATTGTGGTATTATATATGTCTTTATCCTTTTTATTATCTATTTATTATTTGTTTTTTTGTTTATATTCTAATGCAATACCAGTATATGCTTTGGTCCTATCCCTTTGGGACGTGATCGCTATGATCGTTTCTGTAATATGGAGAAACTATAGAGGTTTCTCTATTAAGGGAAACTCAGTAGAAGCCAAGTCAATGTTGTTACCATGCCTTAATTGCATATCACCTATCACTATGTACTCTAAAATGTTTTTTATGTGAGTATTTATGAGTGGCATTTATGTACGAGATAGCAATCTTTTGGAAGTGGTAGGAGTATACAACCATAATAGCTATGAAAATGAGGTTACTATGTCAATTTGAATTGTAAGCTATTGTACTATTATTATTTCTAGGTAATCATTGCTGAACCTACACATATACGTACACGTTTGTGTTCTAAATCTGTACAACTTGATGGTGAGATTTTATTATTGTTTATGTAAGTTTTTTCTTTTTGGTAATGTACAAAACTAGGGATAAATGCGTTGGTCCTTTTATGTTGATGTTTATTTGGTGTTTCTTGTCGTTGTTGTTTTTTCTATGTGGTTTTTCTCTTCTCCACAAAGTTTCTTTTCTTCCATTCCCCCCTTTCCCTTTTCAAATTGTTTATATAACAACTAGCTAATATGGATGTTTTTTGAGTAATTATCCAATTGGCAATATGATTGACAATATTGATCTATATTTTTTGTGTGATCTGTCACTTTTAACTAGGATTTTAGATTGTCTTGAGTTAAACATGTTGTGACATGTTTTTTTGATTCTGTGTGTTTTTAACCGTGAAGTGATCTATGTATTGTATGTCCAGGGTTATTGTTTTTTACAGGAGTCAAAATGTCTATATGTGTTTAAATGTATTTTTAGGTTACCTTTGTGATCTTATACATGGTGTCTTATGTTGTTTCCAGCCCTATGAAGTTCCATCAATTGGAACGAAACCCGTTGGCTGTTGTCCTGTGTGTATCTACTACTATTTGAAGATGAATAAAGGATTTTCTAGAAAAATGATGGCCTTTTCGGATATGTGACTTCCTTCCTGGTGCCGCCTCTACTTTTCTTCAAAAATTTAGTAAAAGCTTCCATACTTTCATCATCCAGAACAATCAGATCTTTCACATCCTTCCGTGTCAACCTCTGTAGAGGTTTTGCAATCAGTGAGAAACCACTGATCCACTTTCTACAATAGCCAACCATTTCCAAAAACATTCGTACTTCTTTCTGTGTTTTGGGTGGATTCATCTGTTTGATCAGTTTAATTCTTTCTGGTGTCATCTTTCTAACTCCTTTTTCTATTTTGTGTCCTAGGTTCTGGACTACTTGTTTATAAAATTGCAGTTTAGCTGGGAACACTTTGTGTCCTCCTTCTGCCAAATGGTTCAACAGGGCAACTGTGTCTGTCACACATGCCTCTGGTGTCTTTGATGCCTCTAATAGGTCATCAATATATTGAACAAAAAACGAATTTCCTGGCATGACTAAAGTCTCCAGACATTTTTTCAAGCTCTGACTAAAGATTGATGGACTTTCAGTGTACCCTTGAGGAACTCGGCACCATGCCAAAATACGGTTTCCGAACCGAAAAGAAAATAAATACTGGCTTTCTGGATGTAAAGGAATTGAGAGAAATGCTTGGCACAGATCAATAACAGTGTACCACTCAGCATCACAGGGAATTTGGTAAAGAATCACTGCTGGATTTGGCACAATTGGACAACAGGGTACTACAATGTTATTGATTTTTCTCAAATCGTGTGCTATTCTATATTTTCCGTTGGGCTTTTTAATTCCTATAATAGGCGAATTACAAGGACTGCTCATTATTTCTTTTAGAATTCCCTGTTCAATCATTTGGTCAATCACAGGAGCAACTCCTGCAATTACTTCTGGACTCATTTTGTACTGAGGTGTGTTTGGATATACAGCACCCTCTTTCACTGTAACCTGAATTGGATCTACATTTGTCATTAGGCCAATTTATTGTCCTGAAAAATCCCACACATCCGATCTTACTGCACTTTTCAACTCTCCGGCAAATTTTCTTCTGTAAGAAGTGAAAACAACTCATCCACTTCTGTCCCTTGCTTCACTAGCATCGTCTTAAATTCGACATCCTCATCAGGTGTCTGAAATGCAATACCATCCGGTGTACAATAGATGGTGCAATTCATTTTGCATAAAAAAATCTCTTCCCACTGACTCGACTCGAGTCACATACCACAAACTGATGCATGTCTTTGAAGTTACCAATGTGAATGTCTATTGGATTTGTGACTGGCATTCTAATATGCTTATTCAAGACTCCTACAACTTGGATAGTTTCTCCCGAGAGGGGTAGGTTTGGAATTTCTGCTGCTCTGACAGTAGAACGGGTAGCACCAGTATCCATTACGAATGTAATATCATAACCTTCCACTTTTCCATCAACAAATGGACCTGACTGATCTACCGCTAAGGATGCGCCAAGTACACACTCTTCCTCCCCCCTCAGGCACAGTCATTGAGATGAGTCTGAATCATTCTCATTGCATTGCACCCAATATTGTCGAACCATTTGCACACTTTGATTCTTACCAATTTGTTAACCTCCGTGATATCCAGTATTCCAACTGTACCTGTGCACTTGAGCATTCACAATATTTGGCATGGGAGCTTGTGGCATCTGTAACTGTGGAGTAACTATCTGCTGCTGCTGGTTTATACCCACCTCATTCTGCATCTGTGGAATTAAATTTTGATTTACCCCATTATTCCTTTTAGCAGACCTACACTCATTCTTCCAATGGCCACGCTTTCCACACACATGACATGGAAATTTCTTCATAGTTTCTTCTCTGCTCATCTTTCCTCTACCTCTACCTCCACAGGATACCTGTCTGTTCTGATTCTGACCATTCATCTGATAACTGGTCTGATTATCATTATATGTTTCTTGCTGCTCTGCTACTTTTACTTGCGCCCACATCATTTTCTCTTTCAACTTTTTATGTTTGGTATCTATCTCATCACTACAATACTTTGCATACATTATGATTTTATACACTGTTTTGCTCTGCCAGCAGATGAAATGCTGCTGTATCATATTACTAATATCTGGTCTTAGTCCAAACACAAAACAATACACAAAATGTCCCATATCTTTGTCTCAAATATTCTCAAACCCACTCTACTGTTTGAATACCTGTAACAACCCTTCATAATAGGCATGTACCGATTATTTTGGCTCTTGGATCATCCTGTCAATCTTAACCCAATCGGTTTCCTAATGGGAATTTTTCCTTTCAAATACGTGAAAACCTGATTATATTTTTTCACTACCTCATCTGATGGTGCACCTGTTTTAGGGTCTCTAGGATATTCATCTTTTGGCCAATCAACAGTGATCTTACATTCTGTCCATAAATCAGCTGGAACGACAATCTCAAACAATCCATCCAAATCCTTTAACAAAACTTTTGAAACTTTCACAAACCTATCTACTTGTTTGTACCATTCAAGAGGTTTTTCTCTTAACCTGGGGAAATCATTCATAAAAGACAATAAATATATCCTGTCTTGACCATGGAACATGAACGTATCCACCACCTGGTACTTCTCTCATCGTATAAAAAATGTGTACCTTATGGATACTTGTCAGAAATTACTATTCTTTCATTCGTCAAACATACTCATATCCACACTTCCTCGACCCACTTCGCACTGAATATGTCTGAATCACTTATCATGAAACCAATTTGTATCAAATATATCTGTATTATAATAGTCAATGCAAATTCATAAAAAATCTTTTATAAAAAACAAATCATACACAATTAAAATGATAAAATCGCAAAATATTTTTGCAGTTACAAAAATTACATATCACAGAAAGGAGAACACTAATGGACAAACAATGTGTCATACATATGTTAATTTGGATGTGCGAAAAGACAGTATCAGACACAGGTCACTAATCCCTGTCTACCACTAACTAAACCAAATTTAACCAACACAAAAACACAGGCGTCGACGCGTTTCGGTGGCGAAAACTCCACATAGGACCACCTTCTTCAGGACACAAGATATTTTCTCAATGTATATATTCAAATATGGTGCCAAATTCACCTATTGGGGAAATCATATTTGTAAACACTATAAAATTCGAAATGGCAATTGAAATACGCCACATTCACCGAATTACACATATTGCCCATCTAAATGTATAATCTTCATACAAGTATTCAGTGTCATAGTTAAAAACCTATAGCATTGTTCAGAGCATAAGTGCTTCATACAGTTCAACGAACCCTCCTGCACCTAGCAAGAATCTATGTATCTCACTAACTCAATCATTCATTCCTCATTTCTCTAACTGACATTCAATCCACTCTATTGCGCTATTTTATTTAATATTTACGTAGCGAAACTCACCGGTACTACAGTACTTCGGCAAGAGTGTACCCTCTCATGGGGAGTGCATCTAGCGTCCTTCACGGATAGCTGAAATCTTGCAATGAAGACTAAAATGATAAAACACTAAAGGTAAATTCCTTTTAGTGGTATGCGGCTAGAAATGCCTACATTAGCTAATCTTTTAGTTTCCCCATATTACCCTGTAGCATAATCATGCATTAGACAAGGAAATTGTACCCCTAATCATTTCCTACACTATTTAACTATGTACCATATCAACATGACCATCGCTATTCGGCAGGATTCTATTTTTGTGTTTATATTTGAGAGTTATTTTTCCTATATAGGCCCAAAAACCCACCTTACTCCTTATCACTTGAAGCATAGACAAAATAATCTTCAATCCTTGTATTGCTTCATCAATCGTGTTAGTGGCCGGATTCAATCTCGGTCTCTACGTAAAACATATTTTATAAATGAGAAGGAGATGTTTTATTTACTCCCTGATTGAGACGGTTGTTATATATTCCAACAGATCGTCAAACATTTGAAATAGTTTTCCCCACTCCAAGATGGCGGGGACGTAGGGGATGTGCGTGACGTCAAAATTGGGTGACGCACATACAAGGGGACGTCACATGGCCCCATCGGATAAAATGGAGAGACCCGAACTGAGTCGGGTTCAAGTTTCATGATCAGACGCGAACGGCGGGATGGATACGCGACCCCGACGAGCAGTGAGTTAGCGCCGGGCAAGGAGTGTTGTAATTTAAAATACGGGAGGGATATGGATCAAATTCCACCATGGGCTGACAATAGAAGTGCATATGGTTATAGGATGTTAACGCACAGGCATAGCAGGGACGTTGAAGAAACGGAACTATGCGTTCTAGATTTATGTCCCGATTGGTCGCTACCTGATAAGATAGAGGGGGTAACTTAAAAACAGACCAAGAAACTCATTGCTAACATTGTGAGTTCTGTGGTGATAACGTGGTGAGGGGTAGGCAACTCTGAGGTTGTTAAAGTGCTAATGTAAAAAGGGACCCCCGGAGAACGTCTCTAGTGAAAACATGTTTGTCTTTTTAAGAAATGTAGGATAAAGAAGTATTTACAGAAACTTTTTTTTTTTTATTATTATTTTTTTTTAATCGAATTAATTAACAAAAGAAAGGGGGTAATTCGGAATTGGATGAATTAGCTCAATGGAAATACTGATAGTTCTAGAGTGACAGTACAGCAATGGGTAGTTACCCTTATGGTTGAACAACAGAAGTTGATATAGCACATTGAGTATACAATACAGAGTACAAACTGAGATGAATGACATGCAATAAGTTATCAGAAACTAAATATATATATTCTCATTACTTGTACAGATGATCCAGGGAGACGATAAACTGTATGATCGCCCCTAGTTGTAATAAGGTGAGATATAGCAAAGAGGGGGACTTATTGAAGTTCCTTCTGTATGTTTTATTACTCTTCACATTCTTTAAAAAAACCTGAATAGAGCCATTGGGTTGTTCTAATACCGCAATGATATGTTGTAGGAAACAAGATATACGGATTAATATCTAGAGGGACTAGATGCGGTTCCAGATAAATGAGGTGAGCCATGTGTGAAATAAATCACCCCTGGAAAAGAGGTTTGAATAATAACAAAAATTCAAATAATGACTGTTGTTCCCAAAAAAATCTGATTGTACATTTATAAAATATGTTTTACGTAGAGACCGAGATTGAATCCGGCCACCAACACAATTGATGAAGCAATACAAGGATTGAAGATTATTTTGTCTATGCTTCAAGTGATAAGGAGTAAGGTGGGTTTTTGGGCCTATATAGGAAAAATAACTCTCAAATATAAACACAAAAATAGAATCCTGCCGAATAGCGATGGTCATGTTGATATGGTACATAGTTTAATAGTGTAGGAAATGATTAGGGGTACAATTTCCTTGTCTAATGCATGATTATGCTACAGGGTAATATGGGGAAACTAAAAGATTAGCTAATGTAGGCATTTCTAGCCGCATACCACTAAAAGGAATTTACCTTTAGGGTTTTATAATTTTAGTTTTCATTGCAAGATTTCAGCTATCCGTGAAGGACGCTAGATGCACTCCCCATGAGAGGGTACACTCTTGCCGAAGTACTGTAGTACCGGTGAGTTTTGCTACGTAAATATTAAATAAAATAGCGCAATAGAGTGGATTGAATGTCAGTTAGAGAAATGAGGAATGAATGATTGAGTTAGTGAGATACATAGATTCTTGCTAGGTGCAGGAGGGTTCGTTGAAATGTATGAAGCACTTATGCTCTGAACAATGCTATAGGTTTTTAACTATGACACTGAATACTTGTATGAAGATTATACATTTAGATGGGCAATATGTGTAATTCGGTGAATGTGGCGTATTTCAATTGCCATTTCGAATTTTATAGTGTTTACAAATATGTTTTCCCCAATAGGTGAATTTGGCACCATATTTGAATATATACATTAAGGAGAAAATATCTTGTGTCCTGAAGAAGTTGGTCCTATGTGGAGTTTTCGCCACCGAAACGCGTCGACGTCTGTGTTTTTGTGTTGGTGGTTTTTGTGTTGGTTTTTGTGTTTTTGTGTTGGTTAAATTTGGTTTAGTTAGTGGTAGACCGGGATTAGTGACTTGTGTCCGATACTGTCTTTTCGCACATCCAAATTAACATATGTATGACACATTGTTGGTCCATTAGTGTTCTCCTTTCTGTGATATGTAATTTTTGTAACTGCAAAAATATTTTGCGATTTTATCATTTTAATTGTGTATGATTTGTTTTTTATAAAAGATTTTTTATGAATTTGCATTGACTATTAAAATACAGATATATTTGATACAAATTGGTTTCATGATAAGTGCTTCAGACATATTCAGTGCAAAGTGGGTCGAGGAAGTGTGGATATGAGTATGTGTGACGATTGAAAGAATAGTAATTTTCTGACAAGTATCCATAAGGTACACATTTTTATACTTGTATTTCTGGGTGCTCCAGCCTTTTGGATTTAAGAGCCCCTTCTCCTTGTTTTCAAGACTTCTCTCATCGGACATGCCTTTTCAACCTGTTCTGCCTCTATTAACAAAACCATCATTTCTCTTTTACTAGCTGCTTCCTCCTTCTTTCTCGTCCATCTATTTTTCCATCACTCTACGTCTCCCCATTTCTTCAAAATATTCATCAATTCTTTTATTTGCAATCTTTTTCTAGATGCATTCAAACTCTCTAGATCCTTGTCAATGAAAGCCAATCTATATGATTTCTGCAGCACTTTCGACTTCTCTGTCTATTCAATATTCACTAGCAGCTTCTCATATTTTCTTGGATCTATTTGTATGCTTCTTCTAGGGGTCTCTGTTATTAACTCACAAACCCGAAGATCTAACAACGTATTATTCGCATTAGCCTGTCCATCCTCATTCACTATCATTCCGCTCCTGCTACTATTTTCTGGAACAGCCAATGTATGTACTTGGGATACATTCTGCCTCTCTGCATACAGAGGAACTGTTACCGGTACAGTCAATGCTTCTGCATTCAGACTCAACTGATTCAATTTCTGGACCTGTTCCAACTTTGCTTTATTCAACAAATTCATTTCATTTTCCCGCACTACTCTTGCTATATCTGAAACTTGTGGAGTTAATGGGGTTCCCATTTGTGGTGCACTTGGAGTCACCACTCCTAAATTCTATTCATATGGCGGAGGTCTTTTGTCCATAATGTCCTCTAACAATTCATCATCCTCGGAATCATTCATATCATCCCTTCAACTTGGAATCTCTATATTTTTCTTTTTCTCCTTACATTTGCCTCCAGTCTGCTCATCAACGGTTACAATATTTTCTTTTTCTCCTTACATTTGCCTCCAGTCTGCTCATCAATGGTTAAAACTGGGTAGAACCCTTCCGGTACCACAGCTCTCCTCCATCTTTTCAGTTTTTCTTCCCTACTCTCAAATAGGTATCTAAACATCATACTCCTGTAACTTCTGTTACCATTTCTGCATCTCGCTCTCTCAAATGCCTCAACTTCCCATTCTTCCAATGCTTCGTACTGTGTCAATCTGGGATTCAGTTCTAATGAATTCATTTGATTCCTCAAATTCTGCAATATTCTCACATTAAATGTACCATGCTTTGGAAAAGCTATAACACTATCATCCTTTGTATAGGGAAGAGGTGTGGTGCCGCGGCCAGGGCGACTGACCCTGGAATCTAGGGATCCCGGTTCGATCCCTGGTGCCGGCGGCAAATTAGCCCAGCACCATGTGACTCTGAGCAATAGCTTGCTTAATCTTCCCGAAGGCCCCCAGCGCCTAGAGACCCTTACGGGTGATTGTTCGCGCTCTACAAATGTGGATTATTTTTATTATTATTATTATTATTATTATAGTCCATAACATTCTCTAACCACATACACGTATGATATCCTCGCTCTAACACCATATAGGAAGTAGGCGTTTTCAGAGGTGGAATCGGTATCCCCTCCCTAGTCACAATTGGTTCATCTTTGTTAAAAGAATTTGTTATTTTCTTAAGCAACTTCATTCTTCTAACTCCTTACTCTTATGTATTTCAGCAAAACAAACAAAGCAACCTTTCTGGAATTTCACTTATTTTATTGGTCAGCTCTCGTCCTATACCAGCGCGACTTATACCAACCGTCCAATCACGGCTCTCTACGTATCTATTATTTCAACCAATACTAGCGCAGCTCACACCAATCAACCAATCAAAGCTCATTACATGCCCGCTGCCTGACCGATGCCAGCGCGGCTTTTCTTGACGTCTGTATTACTCCTTATACTGACCCTCCCTTCACAAAATATTACGGCAATATTTTTCTAGATTTTCTTAATCCAAATTCGGTTAGTAACAACACAAAACAATGCTACCTTGTCTGCTCCACTAAATAAAGAGATATTTTTCACTTTTCAAAGAGATTTTTCTGACACTGCAAGCAATAATAACGACCAGCGCTATCTAACAAGCTCCAGGTGGACATGTTACTCCTCTAGTGATAAGGCCAAACTTTCACAAGAGGACTTTTTGGTGTGAAAAGAGGTTTTGTTACTCTCCTGGGGATAAGACTAGAGTTTTGAAAGTAGACCCTTCGCTATTTCAGACACTCTACTTCTATACAAAATTTCCCTAGTATAACACCTACAGCTCTCCATAGCTTTTAGGTATTATTACAACAGACAAAGTACTTCTGCAGTGTGGCTACTTTACCACGCTCTTCTTCTGCCTATTTCAGGCTAAATTCCCCTCCCAAAAGTCCTCAGGTATCTCTGTACCTGTACTTGGTAGACGACATTCAACAGGACACTAACTTTCGTGTTAAGGACATATAATCATTAAACATTACAAAACTAATCAATAATTAAACCGTCCTCTGCTACCAAGAAACTGATCCAGCGCGAGGCCAATACCTGATCAGGGATCAATACTCAATAATATCACCGAACAATGGCCCATACACATTCACCCAAATCCCTGGTGCACTGGGGTCAATTTATATACGTTCAATACCTTTCCATATATGAATTTACAAATACTTATCTAATTAATGTATCAACTTTCCTTCTACTTGGTCGACAGACGAATTAGTTGAATAGTTGATGATGATGATAATACTATCTCACTAACTTTCAGACAGTTAAATAATCACAGACTCCCGGTAAAGTTAATAAAACTTTCTCATAAAATAACGTGGTTAATGCTCATTGCATACGGTCACAAAATGCAAATAATGAAATTCACAAAGGGAGAGAAAACATCAGCAACTTTAAATGAATACAAACTCATCATACAGGCAATGACATTATGCATGAAGGAGAGGATAGATTAAGAGACAAAAGTTTCAGCAAAGTCATATGTGAACCAAAATACACCTAACCGGTGGGATAGATGAAGAGACAATAGTTTCATCTAAAATATTACATTCAATGTATCTACGATGGAGTGGATAGGCGAAGAGACAAAAGTTCACAGACAAAATAAATTTGCAAGTCATTTTGCATGAATGAGTCAGAATCATACAAACCTAACGGTCTGTGGGAAAACCACCCCATCGGCCTAGGTGATGGTGGGGGTTCCCTGAAATAGGATCAGGGAACAAAGATTTCAGAACCCAAGAACAGGACAAGGACAGAAAACAGCTAGGCCTCTCTGTAAAACCGACGATCAGCGACGCATCCACCCGCCTTCTCTTCCTCCCCGCAAGTCTAAACCACACCCCTAAAGGCACCCCAATTATACCCTAAAACCTACATGTCCGTCCCACATTAACTGAAACATTTCTTGAAACTAGACAGATGATTGGAGGGTTTGGGAGGTGGCTCTGTCACACCAGGGTGACTGCACATACAATTTAATCATTTTATTGTTCTACAACCTTTCTCACAGTTTGGTTCTCGACTTGTTCACACGTTCTCTACACATGATACAATTTAAACATTTTAATTCATAAATTTGACATCGTCTGCGGAATCAATTTCTGATCCCACGGTTGGTCACATCACTTGGCAGACAATCATCGCATTGGCCTTCAACCCCTTTGTCTCTTCTGCTGTGCTCAGTGATTCTGTCTCGCCTCTGACAGATCACTTTTACTCCTCGTTCACCCCTCCTCTAATTCGGACAATTTAAAAATAATGGCATTTCATCCAGCATACTATAGCAAATGGAAAACAAACATTCATCAATTATATGATAATGTAGTTTTCACTGTGTGCCCCCACCCTTGCACTATTACTCATTACTGTTACCTAGCTTAAGCCCATTAAGCAAAAACAGAATTATTTATTATTTCAAAGCAAGATGTAACATGCAAACTACAAAATGCACCTGCGGCCTAGTCATGCATTATTTCTCGTTTCTATCAAAACATCAGGTAAATGCGTTTTTTAGTTCTTACACATATTAATACACGTTAGTGCAATCATGCGCAAAGCTGTTTCCCTCGTGTTTATGTAAGGTGCACGTTCGTTTTCTATTACTACTTACTATTAGTACGTATTATGGGGGTATTCATTCGAGCAGGTTTCTTCATGTGAAATCCTGCTCCATCAGTAGTGAAAGGAATATTTTGGGCACCTAAGTGATAGGAACATTTTGCTGGATATTTCTAGGTTAAGGGGACCCGTGGCTCGAAGCACTGATGGGAGCTGTATTATCTTCATCCACCCTCATGCGAGGACGAATAATCGCAGCTACAGTTGCAGTCTTAAATGCAGATTTGGCAAGTTCATTTGCCAGTAAGTTCCCTACAACGTGTATCCCAACACGCTTGTGACTCAATGTGCGCATCACATGAGCCCGTGGCAAACTGTCTTTAAGTTGTGCCAACTTTCCCCAAAGTAGTTTATACTTTATAGTATTATTCTTTGAGACTCTGAATCCAATCAGGCGCCAGTCGTATACATTTTCATTGAAAGACCGGCCTCAGTAATACGAATCACACACTACGAGTGTGAGGAATTTAGGATCTGTATTCTTTAGTACCACAATCAATGCTAGTTCAGCCAGTTGTGCGGTGCAATCCTTGAGGGACTGCCTAAAAGAAATTTTAGAATGGAGTTTTCAATCCAACATGACACCGTGTACTGCGGAACATAGCTTCGAGTATTGGTGTTTAGTGCCTACAGCAGGTTAGACTGAACCATCGGTATATTTGTGTTTGTATTGATCAAGAGGCAAAATGTTACTGGCAAGGGGTATTCATGTTCATATAGGATAAATTCTTGAGTTTTTAAAGTAGTGTCTAAAACATAGTCTACGTCAGTAGTCGTTAGGGAAGTAGCTAATTGTATCCATCTAATGTAAGGCTTTTTGCTTTAGGAATGCTGGCCTTTGCAATAGCCTATAATGTTGGGACTAGAGTAACGACAATTATGCACTTTTCTTGAGCCAATGGTCTTTCCTTGATGATAGCCATCTGTACTGCAGTTAGCATTTTTCCGGGGAAGTATTTCAGCATTAGAATATGAATGTGATTTATATACAATCAGCACTGTCACCCTCATTGAATGTGACATATATGAAGCCAATGGCATCAGCAATTATACGGATGACCACATTTGTTTTGTCAATGTGTGTGCAAGTGTCTTGATGCAAGCATGTCAGTCTGTAGTGATCTAAATATTTGTGTATGTTCTGATGTCCAATGTGTACTGGAGAAATCAGGGCGAATTAAATCATAGAAAGGTTTTATGCGTTGTGCAAAATCTGGTATGTATGTTCTGCCAAAAGTGAAGAATCTTATCACTGATTGCAATTTTTTAATGGTGTTCGGTGGTTGTAAAAAGCACATTTCTCTAGGAAATGTGGTGTCAGGCTCTTTCCCTCGTTCGATAACTCGCATCCTATAAATATGACATTGAGAAAAGCAATTTTTGTTTTTCTGAAATTGAATTTCTAGAGTGTTCAGCAAATTCCCATACAATGCAATATACTTTGGCTAAGTGTGTGTTTAAATCATCAACTGTTAGATATATATCATCAACATAGGACAATGCTTCTTGGTCAAGATCATGTAGGATTGACGTTACTCTGGCAGCAAACAGTCCAGGACTATTCTTATGCCTCAAATCACAGATCGAAGGTCACAGCACAAAAGTCCAGCACCAATCGTTGCTACATATTGTGGGTTCAGTAATGCGATTATACCTCAGTGCACTAGGCCTGGGATGTGACTGACATGCATCCCATATAAGTGGTTTACAAGCCACCACACAAAATTCAACACAAATGGCCTTGCACCCGAAAGACACAAGTAAATACGGTATCAAGAATTTGCCGGGTTTTTTGATTGTTGCAGGTGTGTAGTCATTCTAGACGGGTATAAATTGACTGACATGGAGTGGCTCGGTTCTTTTCGACCTCCTTTGAACTGGACAACTGCATACACGTGGGGGAGACACGAATCCCATAAGTACTTAGATACGGGTTGCGAAATGTATTTCCAACTATTCATAGGCATTTGTGCTTAATCTTGGCGTTTCAGCATGCGCAATTAACGTACAATTGATCATAGCACATGTCACAACATTGAAATACTAAAAAGTGATTTTATCGTAACTTTTTGTGAATTAGGCAATAATACTAGAACCCCAATCAGCACTATACTTTATCAAGCACGCAACTTCAACATGACGGTTACTATTAGAAGTAGATAGGCACTTGTAATTGGACCATTCATTATTACTAAGGTCTCTTCTGTAAGTTACGTAGACCGGATGTATTGCAATATTTAAATATTCTAGCACGATTTCCGTGTTCTCCTCCGAAAAGGTATTGACATTGAAAATAAGATCGAAGTCAGTCGATCTGTCATGAGCGTTAGAATGCGCTCTTCACATCCTTCCATGCGATAATAATTTGCTCTGGTGTAATTGGACGGATGTCAGCACTACACCGTATTTAACATATAGTCATAACAAGGAACTGCCTATTCTGTTTGGAATGTATACCTAAAATCTGACTCATTTTTACGCTTACAATGGCTGTTTAGGTAATGCCACTACAGAATCATTTAAGTATTATCTGAGAACCACAAGTTTGGGATTAATATATACAAATATTTCAATCCTATCAAAAAAAGATGGCGAATGTTGCTAGTAGTAAGGAAATGAGATCATCAATCTAGATACTTTGACGTGATATGACTACGATAAAAAACTCTTTTTATTTCACATGTAAGCTCAGTCATATGTAAACCGTAAGTTTATGATAACTTTTTCCAGATATCGTAACATCGGGGGAGCCAGGAACAATGCGTCTTGGTGATGCTTGGCTCTCTATCTGCTTCCAGATATAAGACTTTGAATAAGAGACAAATTGTAAGTTAGGTCTTAAATTATGTTTCTTTCATAGGTTCGAATTCTACAAGTGATTAATGTTTAATGTTACTTTGTAAGGATATTATGAGTAGTCATATTAAAGTGATAGATAACCATCATTGAGTCCCTAAAATGGTTCTATGTTAGAAATACCCTGGAGTCATATCTTGAGTGTACATATTGGAATGTTTGACATTATTTCAGAATAGATGGATATGACATGTGTACCTCGTGAGTAACTATTTGCGACATTTTGAATCTGTACTTGGTCCACTTTCCACGACATGGACAAACAGAGAAGCCCTAGGAGGAAGCTGAGGCAAGGTGGAGGTGCCGACCAATGGTAAGTAGAGAAACACTAGTGATATGAAAGCCAACAAGCGGTAAATAGAGGAAAGTAATGGGTGGACTCGAAGCCCCTTTCAAGACTATTTTAAAGAAACAATACCTTTCGCAGACAGGGTATGTGCACTGTAGCCAAAATCAAAAACAGGCGGTGGAGGCATGGGTGGAGGAGAATTCAATGCAGTGGAAGCACAGGGAAATGGGTGGGGTGCAATGGAAGGAGCTTGATGTAAGAAAGCAGGGAAAAGAAATAAAAAAAGAGCAAAAAAAAGCCAAGTGGGGGGAAAAAGAGCAAAAAAGGCCGGGTGGAGCAAAGAATGGACGAGCTGCGTGTAGAGACAGGAGGAAGCAGCACGGCGTGCAGGCGGAGCATTTGATGGGGGAAGCAGCACATGAGAAAACAGGGAAAAAATACATGTACTCTCATGGAATACTTAAAGAAAAAAAGAAGTTATTTAAACTGCAAGTAAATGAATACCAATGAACCCTATTCATCCGGGGAGGGACAAACTTAAGAAAAGGAAGAAAAGCCCTTAAATAATAAGAGAGCAAATGAGAGTGACAAGAAAGCCAAACAGTAGTAACCCAGTGTAAGTTTTTGGTACGGTCCACTGACAAGACATTAGATTTCATTAAAGACAGGCTAATATTATGCATTAATCTTTTAATGACAACTCCACACAGCCACTTTGAAGTATGACATCACAGTGTAGATTGTTCTAGAACATAATACAGTCATGCTATAATAGGCATGCACTCAGTCAAATCTGCCTCTTCTAAATGCAAATAAAGTTCTTGTCATGTATTTGGAAGGTTTTGCAAAACATATGGTAAGACAGGAATCCTTGGTGAGGAAACAATGGAGCAGGAAACAGAAGATCCATGGTGAACGGACAGTCAACTAGGTTCCAGTAATGTGAATAAACTGAATAGTAGACCGGGTACTCATTGCGTGGTGCCTTCCAGGTGATTGTATGAGAGACTTCTCGATTATTGAGAATTATCTGAAATAAAAGATGGATATTAGATCAAACATTTACAAGTAAAGGTTTCATATTGAGGAATGCAGGTAACAAGGCTTGAAATTATATTAAAGCATACGTATTGTACTGTAAAACAATTTAAATAAAGTATTACATTTTATATTGTCTACATTCTTGATGTACATATACTCGACATGTGTATTTTTTCATGTGTAGGGTCGAGAGCTATGTGTTTATTGGCTTACAGTAATGCTTTGCGAATTTAGAGGCGTTTGACCAATCAGCAGCTCTTAGGATGTCTTCTAGTCTGCCGCCTATCCAAAGGGATTGGCTAGCCACAGAGCCCCTCGTGGAATTTGCTACGAATCTCTAAAGGTCGACGCCTTCTAATTGCATAGAACTTTTTACCCAACAAGCTATCGTAGCACAAGTCACTGCTTTGAAAGGTTTCAAAAATGAAATGAGAAGTTGATTAACGCCGTCTGGGCGATATTCATTCATTCTATAATCGTATTCTTTTATACAGTCTACCACACACATTTTTTTGCATAGATCAGATTTAGGGTAAAAGATGGAGTCAGCTACGACATGGCTACTAGACGCCAAGGAAAGGGTGGCCGCTCAGGTTAAGCGGCGGTTGAGGTGTTTTGATTATAAAAAGTACATGGAACGGAGCTACGCAGGAAGGGATAGGGCCGGCTCCCTGCTGGCCTGGTTAGCTAACCCGGCCCGTATGGAGCTCGCCAATAGTAGAAATTGAAGACGATAATGGACACCGACTGTATAGGCAGGATGAGATCAACCGGAGTTTCCTGGGTTTTATGCAACTCTATACAAGATTACAAGAGCTCCTATGCCACTTACGTAGAGGAACTAGCCCCTAAGCTGGTGGATATGTTTGAGATGGCTAGAGCGAAGGGCTCTCTTCCCTGGATCAAGCGGGAGGCACTAGTCGCTCCCCTTCTCAAACCAGGTAAATCACCATCAGACTGTAAAGCCTACAGGCCCTTATCCATGCTTAATCTGGATTTTAAAATACTGAGTAGAATATTAGCAGTGAGTCTCCAACCAGTACCCAGCGACTCTGGACCCTGATCCAGGCAGGTCGCTCCCCATGCAGCGTAGCGCTACCAGCCTGTGCCCGTGTCCTAGCCCAGCTGCTGCTGGGAGATCGAGGCCCGCCCCCACCCGCAGGCTACCACCTGCCTCATCCCTGGTGGCCAGTGGTAGGCCCTTGGTTTGCTCTTGCGCATTTGCCCGTTCCTGCTGCTATCGCCTGAATCTGTGATTATCACTTGTGCTCGTTTGTCTCCGCCATTCATTTCCCCTGCTTTGTTGTGCCCATTTTGCCTTCTGTGTCCTTCGCCTGTTTTTGCCGCTGTTGCCTGATTCTGAAATTGCTACTATGCTCGTTCCTTCCACCTTTCATTCCCCCTGCTTTGTTGTGCCTTTTTTTGCCCTCTGTGTCCTTCGCCGGTCCCGCTTTTGTCTGCTTGCTGCTGTTGTTGCCTGTTTCCCTAATTGTTTAGTTATGCTGGTTTTTTCTCCTCCCTTCATCCCCCTGCTTTGTTGTGCCCGTTTTTTTGCCCTCTGTGTCCTTCTCCGGTCCCGCTTTCCCACCGCTACGTCCCCTGCGGCCCCGTCCCCCCACTCCCATTCGTCCGCCCCCCCTCCCAGCTGCCTCCTCCCTCCCACCTCCCCTTCTTATGGCGGCTGCGCCGCTGGCGTGCCAAAGGCGCGCCTAAGGCAAGCCCGTCTGTGCCTGTCCGTGCCTGGACCGCACCCAGCGGCAGAACCCCGTGAACGCCAGGACACCCATCTCCGCTACGACCCCAGCACCCTCCACGCACTCAATGCCGGACGAGCTCGCAGCTGCTGCCTGGCCGCCCCGAAGCGCACCCAAGGGCCCTTCTCCTGCCGGAACTGCAGCTTCACCAGCATCCTGCCCAACACCCCTCCGACTAGGAAAGAACCCAACCACCTCAGCTGCATCCTTCTCAACACCCGCTCCGCCCGCAAACACGCCGTCGAACTCTGGGACCTGCTCGACTCAACCTCCCAGACGTCGCCTTCCTGACAGAGAACTGGATGAACCCCTCCTTGGCACCCGACATCACCATAGCCATCCCGGACGGCTACAAGATCACCCGCAGGGACCGCACCAACGGAATAGGAGGAGGAATCGCCATCTTCCACAGGAACACACTCAGAGTCTCGACCAACACCGACGACACCCTCAGCACTGCCGAACACCTGCACTTCCAGATCCACACCGACCACAACACCACCCTCAGAGGAACCCTCGTCTACAGACCCCCCAGACCCTGACCAAAGTTCAGCGACTCCATCGCCGACTGCATCAGCACACACGCTCTCCCCTCCACGGACTACATCCTCCTCGGGGACCTGAACTTCCACCTTGAGAACAACGACACCAACTCCACCACCCTGATCGCCAACCTCGCCAACCTCAGACTCAGACAACTCGTCACAACACCCACCCACTCCGCCGGAGACATGCTTGACCCCATCTTCTCCGCAAGCTCCCACGTCACCTTCAGCCACACAACTGTACTCCACTGGACCGACCATCGATGCATCCACTTCACCTTCCAGAAACCCACCATGCACCACCGCACCCAACAGATGCCCCGCCGCTGCTGGAGCAAAGTCACGGAAGACCAGCTAACCACCACCGTCGCCCAGAACCCACCTGCCGAATCCACCGACCCGACACCACCACCCGCAACCTCAGACAGTGGATCAACGACTGCGCCAACAGCCTCGCCCCGCTCTAGAAACCCTCCAAAAGCCACACCAGCAAGAAAGCCAGCTGGTTCATTGAAGACCTCCAGGCCTCCAAGCAAACCTTCCGAAAACTAGAGAAGAACTGGGTTCGTGAACGAACACCGGACAGCTATGCAGCCCACAAGAACGCCACCCGAAGACACCATCACCTCATCAGATCTGCCAAAAGGGCATCCTTCAAAGACCGCCTAGACAACAACGCACACAACAGCAAGGAGCTCTTCAACATCGTGAAGGAACTCTCCAACCCCAGCTCCAACACCAATGACATCCCACCTTCGCAAGACCTGTGCAAATCGCTTGCCACCTTCTTCCACTGCAAGATCGCAGACATCCACGACAGCTTCAACGCCACAACTGCCCCGACCACCACTGAGACACCCGCCCCCACGATCACCACCCGCACCAACCGCCTGCTCTTCTGGACCAACATCAACGACACCATCAAGATCATGAACACCATCCACTCCGGATCTCCATCAGACCCTTGCCCACACCACATCTTCAACAAAGCCAGCACCGCCATCGCACCCCATCTCCGGAAAGCCATCAACATCTCCTTCAAGACAGCAACCTTCCCGGAGAGCTGGAAGCACGCTGAGATCAAGCCTTACTCAAGAAACACAAGGCGGACCCCAAGGACCTCAAGAACTACCGGCCCATTTCCCTGCTCCCGTTCCCGGCGAAGGTAATCGAGAAGAGCATCAACAGACAACTGACCCACTACCTCGAGGAGAACAACATCCTGGACCCGTCCCAGTCCGGGTTCCGCAGCAACCACAGCACCGAAACTGCCCTCATCGCCGCCACCAACGACATCAGAACCCTGCTAGACAATGGAGAAACCGCGGCCCTCATCCTCCTGGACCGGTCAGCCGCCTTCGACACAGTCTGCCATCGCACACTACGAACACGTCTCCACGACACTGGGATCCAAGAGAAGGCCCTGGACTGGCCCACCTCCTTTCTCTCCGGCAGAACACAAAGCGTCCGCCTCCCCCCTTCCGCTCCGAAGCCACCGAGATCATCTGCGGCGTACCCCAGGGCTCATCCCTCAGCCCAACGCTGTTCAACATCTACATGGCACCGCTCGCCCACGTCGCCCGACTCCACGACCTCAACAACATCTCCTATGCCGATGACACCCAACAGATCCTCTCCCTCACCAAGGACCCTCACACCGCCAAAACCAACCTCCACGAAGGAATGAAGGCCGTCGCTGAATGGATGAGGAACAGCCGACTGAAGCTGAACTCGGACAAGATGGAGGTCCTCGTCCTTGGATCCACCCCTTCGGCCTGGGACGACTCCTGGTGGCCGACCGCACTGGGAACAGCTCCAACACCCACCTATCATGCACGCAACCTAGGGATCATCCTCGACTCCACCCTCTCCATGACTCAACGCCGTCTCTTCCTCCTGCTTCAACACCCTCCGCATGCTCAGCAAGATCTACAAGTGGATCCCCACCGAAACGAGAAGAACGGTCACCCAGGCCCTAGTCAGCAGCAGGCTGGACTACGGAAACGCACTCTACGCAGGAGCCTCGGCCAAACTCATGAAAAGGCTTCAATGCATCCAGAACGCCTCTGCACGCCTGATCCTCGACATCCCTCGCCGCAGCCACATCACACCCTCCCTGAGAGACCTGCACTGGCTCCCCGTCAGCAAGAGGATAACCTTCAAGCTCCTCACCCACGCACACAAGGCACTCCACAACACCGGACCAGCGTACCTCAACGAACGACTCAGCTTCTACACCTGCACCCGCCAGCCACGCTCCACCGACCTCACCCTTGCCACAGTTCCCCCCATCCGAAGAGCAACCTCCGGCGGCAGATCGTTCTCCCACCTCGCCGCAAAGACCTGGAACACCCTCCCCATCCACCTACGGCAGACCCAAGACCTGCTGACCTTCAGAAGACTCCTCAAGACCTGGCTTTCGAGCAGTAGCAGCATTCCCCACCCCCCAGTGCCTCAAGACCCTCTCGGGTAAGTAGTGCACTTTACAAATAGAATGATTGATTGATTTATGATCGCCCTCAGACACTGGATCAAGCATGTTTCATCCCGGGCCGTAACACGGCCTTCAATATACAACGCCTCCTGTCCATAATAGAGGCACATGGGCGGGAGGGGGCCATCTTCGCAATTGATATAGAGAAGGCCTTTGATAGCCTGAAGTGGGGGTTCTTATAAGTGGTAATGGAACGTATGCAGTTGGGACGGGGTTTCTTGAAGTGGGTACCCAAAATCCCAAAACCGACTAGCTATAGTGTCTCATTCATTCCCCTACATATTAATGAAGCTACAAATGATTAGACAACCCAGAACACAACACTCCCGACTCTCTCAGGAATTGCGGTAGCAAGACACACCCTTTTGCTCACTCACTAGTACTCGTCCACAATAAGAATTGTCAGAGTCACTGGTATAGTTTAAAATGTTTGTTTTAACTATTGTGCTCTATAATGCAGTATATGAGCCACTGCCAGCAGCAAAATTCTTAAACCTAAAACAGTTAGCATTGTTACAATTCCATAGATTATAAAGGGGATATCATTGTATACAGACAGTGGATAAAGGACTATAAGGCCGAACTACCTTCCCCTTGATAGTAAGAAGTTTTATTATATAAAGGAAGATCTCTTGGCTTTGTCAGCAGACCCCATACCTTAGTGCCTAGATGGTATTTCTACATCATAGGAACAGTATAGCTCTTCTCCCTGGAAAGGTCCCTCTCCAAGTGTGCATATAGAACAACATGCATCCCCGTAATACCAAAGCACGAGATTCCAGCAGCTCAGCTGTGTTAGCATGTTTTGTCTAGGTGCAAGGGAGTGACCAGAACAGAACAACAAGGGGCATTGTTTATCGACCTTGCACATCGTGTTCAGACTAAACTCCAGGAACAGGCAGAGAACGCAGAAAGCAGACCGTTCTCATGTGAAAGGAACAAACAGAGTCTTGCAAAATAATGTCATGTAGTAACGTGCGCAAAAGCAGCATCATGGCAGCAGAACTCATGCTAACTTAGCAATGTCGACTATGACCCCAATGGTCATATAACACCATCCTCTTGGTAAGGTCGTAGTATATAGACAAAAGGACCCAAACAGAGTTCAGAGGTAAGCAGAGCCTAAACACGCTTGAAAAAACCAAATTGGAAAAAGTAAAAATCAAATACAAAAATTGTATGTCGTTTAAAATTTTGTTGTTTCACAGAAAACGTGATTAACATGGAAGTGGCAAATCCATCAAAGTACGTGAGCTTAAGAATGCAATTCACTCCAAAAGGCCATCCCTATCGTTAGTAGAAAAAAGGGATGCCATCCAATCAAGTAGGCCGAAGGAACAGACGTGCTCCTCATAATCCGATGCTTCCAAGAGCATATCTGTGCAACTTGCGTGATATTTGATGAAACTCTGTCGCAAGAGGTTCTGCGTAGCTGCACAGATATTCCACTCAGTCAAGACTCCAAGTGCAGCCGCACGCTCCATACGGACATTCCTAAAACAATTTCAAACTTACCTCCAAAGGTATCGTAATATCTGTTGCTTACCTCTAAAGCTTTTAAATCCAACTATCTTCTGCATGAGATAAGGCATAGTAATGAGGCTAGTTTCAAGGAAAGTATCTTTTTGTTTAGGAATCTATTATTTGGTCAATATTTGAATAGATTTAAGACCAATTGACATCCCAGAGAGATTCATATTTAGGTCACGGAGGTCTTTCAATCTGATACTTTTAAGGATTCTGCATATCGTCACGTTTTTGCCAATCTGTCTGCCATTTATAACAGTGACCAGCTAAGACTGCTGATCTATAACAGTTCAGAGTGCTGTAGTTGAGGCCATTGTCAAACTGTTCTAATAGAAAGTTGGATACTTGGACTATAGGTGCCTCCACGGGATCCAGGTCCCTTTCCAGGCAACAACAAACCCATGTTTTACAAATGGCGTTGTACTTCTTGTGGGTTCCAGGAGCCCAGGATTCCCTGAGGAGTTCCTTGGCTGTTTACGAAAGTCCTAACATCTCTTTAGATTTTCTGATATCTTCCAGCCAAGAAAGTTCAAAGTCCCTGTCGAGATCAGAGGGTGTTCCTTCCCATCTGTTCTTGTTAGGAGTCCTTCTTTTGCGGGAAGGAAAAAAGGTATGTCGTATGGCAATTCCAATAACATTGGAAACCATGCTTGAGATGGCCAAAAGGAAGTTATTAAGAGCAGGGAGCAAGCTTCCTGTCTGACTTTGTGGAGGACTCTCTGGATCATGGCAAAGGGGTGAAAGGTGTAAGCATGACGACCTTTCTAGGGTTGTAGGAAGGCGTTCATTGCTAGAGCATCCAGCTGATCATTTTTCCAGTTAGAAGGGGAGTCTGCTTGCAAGCAGGTCAATTTTCAATGGACCCCATTGAAGGTTTAGTTTTTGGATGATTGAAACGTTCAGCTTCCAATCGCTTGAGTCCTTCAGAAACCTGGTGTTCCAGTCGGCTGAGCCATTGGCTTACCCAGGTAAGTATTCTGCTTTGAGCAAGATTTTGTTTTCTAGGCAAAAACATCCAAAGTCTCTTGGCCAGGTCTGATAGATCTGTGGATTTTGTGCCACCTAGACGATTTATTTATGTTACTGCTAAACCATTTTCAGCAGAACTGATCAACCCTTTAAACAATGTTCGAAACTCATCAAGGCATAAAGTCCTGCAGTTAATTCTAAGAAGTTTATGTGGTGGGCTATCTCCATGTGGGACCACAGTCCCACTGAATTCTGATCGGTTTTGAGAATGTAATCCGGAGAGGATCCAAAGATTGCACGTCCGTTCCATGCATGTAGGATTTCCAGGCACCAACTCAATTCTGATTTTGCCTCCTTATCCACGAAGATTTTGTCCTCATACCACAGGCCTGCTCGAAGGAACCCAGGAATATGGCCTGGATGGAGGAGGATAGGAGGCCTAGAAGTCTGGCAAGTTCTCTCAGGTGTTGTTTCAAAACAAAGTGGATCTCTTAGCAGATTTTGATCACCTTTTCATTGGTAGGAGAATAGATTTTACTATATCTTTTGAGAAAACCAGAAACTCTATGTTTTTCGAGGGTGTTAGAATAGACTTTTCTTTGTTTATGATAAAACCTAGGTTCTCCAGGAGCAATATTGTTCTCTCCAAGTCTTTGAGAATTTGCATCTGATGCTACGACATTATGAGAATGTTGTCCAGACAGAAAATAAGTCCTATTCCTCCCTCTCTGAGGAAAGAGAAGACTGCTCTCATCACTTTTGTAAAGCACCAGAGGGCTGATGCTAGGCCAAAGGGGGGTGCCTCAAATTTGGAAAAGATGATTTTGCCATAGAAATTGGAGGCAACATTGACATTCTATGGCCACTGGAATAGTGAAATAGGTGGCATTAAGGTCCAGTTTTACTAACCAGCCTTCCTCCAGTAAGATGTCTCTTTGGAGGTGGATACCCTCCATTTTGAATTGTCTGTAAACGCGAAAACCTGTTTAGGTCCCTGAGATTTTTAACAGGTCTCCAACCTTTGTCTTTCTTTTTTATCAGGAAGAGTGTGCTTATAAAAACCTTGTGGCTCATTGGTACTTCTATTATGGCGCCTTTTTTTATTATCCAACTTTGTTTTTATTTAGAAAAAGAGGTGAGCTCAAAGTACACAGCTGTGTGCCTACAACCATCCTGGCCGGCAGCGAACAAAATCAAATTCCATTTTACAAAGGCCTTACAGCCTAACATATCGCATAGTTTCCCCTTCCGATTCTCTGCCTTCAGCGTATCATACTCAGGGGGCCCACCACCCCACATCCCACCCAAAGCCGCGTATGTGCCCGATGCGGGGGCGGGTAGGGCAGGTGTAGCTGGTGTTGCCCGGAATCTCCGACACGAATCTCACAGCTAGGGGCAACCCTGTCGCTAAGCCGGGGCTGCAGCGTGCCGCGCGTGTACACAATGTGTGAGGTAGCTCATGTGTGGCGGTGTAGCGCCCCGATGTAAGCGCGCAGGGTCGGAAGGGGTTGGATAGAGGAGCGTCGCGCCACCGCGTTGGGTTATCAAGGCCCTATTAACGCACTTAACCTCTACACGTCCTGAAGGCAGGACAAACTAAGTAAACAAAAAGCGGGGGGGGGAAGTGGCGGGGGGAAGGGGGAGGGCGGCGGGGAGGGGGAAGCAAAACGGCAGTCATCGCAGCGGTGTGGAAAGGGAAGTCCAAGTCTAGGGGACGCAGCATGTGGGGAAGCACGTCTGTACCGTGGTAGGGTCCGACCCCTGCAAGCCCACCCGCAGCTAGGAACCCCCCAACGTCGAGGGTGTCAATGCCCCCGGCCGCGTGAGAACCTCAGAGCGCGTCTGAAATATCTCGTCATCGAACAGTTTCAAGGCCCGCAGTCTCGGCGGTTTCATTCGCGCGTGTTCTATCCTGCCCAAATGGGCCACCAAGGGGGACCAGAGGGTCTTAAACCTGGTGTCTCTAAACTGAAGGCGGGCTGTAAGCAGTTCCATCGCCAGTACCTGCCAGAGACGAGTGAACCACACGTTGATGGACGGTGGCTCCGCCTTCTTCCAGTACACCGCCACCGTTTGCTTTGCAGCACCTAACATATGAAGGCTCAGGTGCCAATCGCGGCCTGTCATTGCCCTTCGCGACGTCGGCCGAAGGCCCAAAATAATCGTGAGGGGGTCCTCTGGCAGGGGGTAGCCCAGCACCTTCTTGATGTGGCTGAGGACTTCCTTCCAATAGGTAGTCAGACTCGGGCATGTCCACCAAATATGGATAAAGTCTCCTGGCGCTTGAGCACAGCGCCAGCACAGCGGGGACACCTTGGGGAACATCTTCTGCAATCGGACAGGGGTGTAGTACCACTGGGTCATCACCTTGTAGGCCGATTCCTGTTGGGGAATGCTGCGGAAGGTTTTAGGGATATCGCTCCAGAGCCTCGTCCATTGGGCGGGATTGATCTCGGAGCCCGAAAGATTCTGCCAGCGCTCTTGGTACGGGTGTAGGCCTGGCCGCTGAGAATGCTGAAGCACTTTATAGACTCGAGAGACTAGGCCCTTGTATGAGCCAAACGTACGCGCCAAGTGTTCAAACTGGGTGAGAGGTCTCGTGGCCGCCTGCATCAGCGAAGAGCCCTGCACCCAATGCCGAAGCTGAGCGTATTGGAACTTGTCCCCCTCTGTCAGCCCAAAGTCCCTTTGGCATTGCTGGAAGGATTTGAAGGTCCCTCCCTCGAAAAGATCTCGGATTGTCCGGCAGCCACTTTCCGTCCAATTCTCGAAGTATGGCGCGCAGCAGGCCGGTGGGAACTGGGGATTGCGAGCTAGAGGGGTGTGCGATGAGGGGAAGGTGGTGAGGCCCCTGCGGACCGCCACTTTATCCCAAATCTCTAAGACCGTCCTAGTGGGGATCGCCATATATGCACTACGGTGACGCGCCGCCCGGGGCAGCCAAGCGTGATCCCAGATCGGGCGACAGGTAACTGCCCTGTCCATGTGGAACCAAATTTTCTCGCTTTCCCACGCCCCCCACTCCAGGACATAACGAAGGTGTGACGCCAAGTAGTACTCAAGTAGATTAGGACAAGCAAGGCCGCCTCTATCCCGAGGAAGCTTTAATATTTTGTTAGAGAATCGCGGCTTCTTACCTCCCCAAATAAAGGAGATCAAGTCCCTTTGTAGCCCCTGGATGTAATGTTCCGGGATGGGAGTCGGCAGGGTCTGAAACAAGTAGAGAATCTTTGGCAGCACGGACATCTTAATCGCGTTGAGGCGACCAAGCCAGGAAAGCGGCAGTGCCTTCCAGGCGCGCAAGTCGTCTAGGACAGAGCGCCTGCACTCTGGCCAATTGGCCTGCGTCCAGGTGGCTAGGTCCGGTGTCAGGTTGAGACCAAGGTATCTCACGGAGTCGTTCGCCCATTGATATGGGGTGCTCGTCCGCAACGTCGCTGCCTCCGTCTCCGGGATCGTGAGATTGAGCACCCAAGACTTGGCGTGGTTAATTTTAAGCCCGGAGGCCCGCTCATAGGTATGTAGCAACGAGTGCGCAGCTGGGAGCGAGGTTGAGGGCGAAGACAGCGTGAGGAGGAGGTCGTCAGCGAAGAGCACAACTTTATGGTCACGTCCCCGAAGGGAGATACCCTTGACATCCGGCGACTGGCGAATGAGAATAGCTAAGGGTTCTACTACCAGGGCGAAAAGCAGAGGCGATAGGGGGCAACCCTGCCGCGTGCCCCTGCAGATGGGGAAAGGCTGTGTGAGTTGGCCATTCACGCGCACCCGGGCTGCCGGGGCAGCGTATGGGGCCATGATGCGTGCCTCCATTTTGGGTCCAATCCCTACTTTCCGCAAAACTGCTCGAAGGAACTCCCAATCTACCCGGTCGAACGCTTTTTCAGCGTCTAGGGACAACAAGCAAGCCGGGATATCCCAATGCCTGGCCTTTCCCACTATGTGGGCAATGCGACGAACATTGTCTGCCCCCTGGCGTTGGTGGATGAACCCCACCTGATCCGGGTCCACGAGGTATGGGAGATGAGCACTAAGCCGTTTGGCAAGGATTTTAGTATAAAGTTTAAGATCCGAGTTCAACAGGGCTATGGGCCGGTATGAGGAGCAGAGAGTGTGGTCCTTCCCTGGCTTTGGGATGAGGGCAATCTCGGCCATCGCCATGTCCGGGGACGGCCCTCCCGAATCCGCGAAGGAGTTAAAGAGACGGAGTAGGTAGGGTTGCAGCTGCGGCAGAAAGGCACGGAAGAATGCCACCGGTAGCCCGTCTGGTCCAGGTGTCTTGCCTAGCGGAAGATCTCCCAGGGCTCCCGCTATTTCTTCCAGCGTGATGGGCTCCTCTAGGAGCTCAGAGTGGTGTTTACTCAGCGGTTCCCATTCGCAATTACCCAGTGTCTCTGTGATCAGCGCAGGGTCTGGCGGCTCTCTCTCGTACAGGGAGGAATAGTATTCGTGGAACGCCCGAAGTTTAGCTGCCTCGGTGGTCACCCATGTACCTCCCCCTCCCTGTAACTTCGCAATGTGGGCCTTTGCCGCCCTCGCGCGCAGCCGCCGCGCTAGCACCTTTCCCACCTTATCCCCACCGATGTAAAAGCGCTGCCGGAGCGCAAGAAGTGCCCGTTCCGCCGTATTCGTCCGGTGTGCCCGTAACTGACCTCTAAGGACCGCCAGTCGCCGCTTATGGGCCGCCAAAGGGCGGGTCTGGTCCATCTTCTCCAGCGTCTGGAGTTCGCGGGTGAGTCTGGTTTCATACAGTTGGGCCTCCCGTGTCCGCGCGGCAGAGATAGCCGTGAGGGTACCCCGTATCGTGGCCTTGAAAGCATCCCATAGGAGGGGGAGGGGGGTCTCCGGCAACTCGTTGTGCTCGAAGTATTCCAAGATGGCCGTCTTTATTTCCTCCCTGTCTCTCGGGTCCCGTAGAGCATGATCTGGGAACCGCCAGCGGCGCGGACCGGGGGCGCGAGTGGAGTGCTCGTGGAGTAGCATCTCCACATGGGCATGGTCGGAGACCGAAATGCTCGAGTGCGAGACCGATATAGTGTCTGGGAGCAAAGAGTGGGAGACAAAGAGCATGTCGATGCGGGAGTAGGAGCGGTGGACGTGCGAGTAAAAAGTGAAGTCTTTCAGCCCCGGGGAGTGGTAACGCCACACATCTACCAGGGTCAGAGCAGTAAGGGATTTTTTCACAGTAGCCGACAGGGCCCCCACACCTCGAAAGCCTCCCCCACAGCGGTCTAACTCCGCGTCCCAAACCAGGTTAAAGTCCCCCCCCACTATGAGGTCCGAATCCACCGGGTCAAGATACTCCCGGATGACCCCGCGCAGAAAGGTGTCCTGCCCCTGATTAGGTGCGTAAAGATTGCAAAGCGTAAGCCTACGGTGCCCCCTCGTGAGCTCCACCCTCAGGACCCGGCCCGCAGTGTCTCTACGCACCTGTGTGTCCCCATGACAGAATCCCGCCCGGCAGAAAATAGCAACCCCCGCTGTCTTGGTGGCCGCGGAAGCCCAAAATCTGTGAGGAAAGCGCGGATGGGCCATACGACCCACATCGACCCGCAGAAGGTGCGTCTCCTGCAGGAATACTACGTCCGCCCCTTGTTGGAGCAGGTACCTCCAGATCTGATGGCGTTTGCTAGGCGAGTTAAGCCCCTGCACGTTCAAAGAGACGACCTTCCAGGTGGGTACAGTAGTCATAGACATGGGTCAGCATGTGCAGATATCCCCCCCGGCCACCCCCAGCCCCCCCACAGAGCCCCCCCGCCAGAGGGTAAGGAAATAATGAGGAAGAAAGTCAAAGAAACAAAGGCAAACGAAAGAGTTAGAGTCACAAAACGGCCAACATGGCCAACAAGGACTATTCCAGTCTAGGGAGTGGCCAGGCACTTCGGCACAGGTTATCCCAGAGAAGTCACTCTCCCAGGAATAGTGGTGGGGGTCCGTCGGCACTACCGCCATTCTCCAAGTTCGAAGGAGCCCCGGGCCGCCGCCCGGCATCAGGAGCTGCAGCAGCGACAACAGCGAGAAGGCCGCAGTCTCTTCCCGCACCAACAGCCGGTAACCCCAGAGCGGGCCATCTCATTTACCCAAGGGAGAAGGAGCCCAAATTGCATGCCCGGAAGGCTACTAGGGAGCGGGCTCCTGTGACCCCGCCGGCGAGGATCCGGCCTCCAGCGACCGAATGTGGCGTATGATGTCTTCCTTGACCTTCGAGGAGCGGCTAGCAGCAGGGGAGGGAGAGCGCCCCGCCCGGCGCACCCTGGACCAGCTAGGCTTAAGCGAGGCTCGAGGCCCCGCGGCACCGCGCACCGGGCTAGCTGGAGGGGAGTCCGGGATCTGGAGTAGCTGCGCGGCTTCCCTGTAGGACCGCAGCACCCGTCGTCTGGACTCCCAGTTGAAGATGAGGGCGAAGGGGTGTCCCCATTGATAGCGAATGTTAAGGTCTCGCAACTTGTCCGTAACCGGCCGGAAGGCCCGCCTGCGCCGGAGGGTCGTGGGGGCCAGGTCCTGGAACAGCTGTATCGGAGCCCCGTTGAATTTGATGTCCGTCCTGTCTCTTGTCGCCTTGATAATAGCCTCTTTTTCGACAAAGAAGTGGACCCTCGTCAGGATATCGGGAATCAACCCTGGCCTTCCGGGCGGGCCCGACACTCTGTGGGCCCTGTCCAAAGTCGGCGGAGAAGCGTCGTCATCCCCCCGGAGTTCATGCAGGAGGTCCGCCACGAAGGTCATGATATCCGCCCCCTCCGCGCCAATCGGGATGCCCCTAATGCGGATGTTATTGCGGCGCCCCCTATTTTCCAAGTCCTCCTGCCTGATCTGCAGCTCCACATTCTGCTCCTCCAGGGCCGCTATCCTCTGCCACAGGCGCTCCTGGTCCTCCGAACGGGCGTCCAGGGTTTTCTCCAAGTCGTCGACCCTGTCTCCCAGCTCTCCCACATCTTTTCGGAGCTCCTTGACGCAGGCCTGGACCTCCGTGCGCAGCGAGCCGATTTCGGACTTGAGGTCCTGCATGAAGACCGCCATGAAGGACTGTGTCACTGGCTCCGCCGATCCACCGGCTCCAACCGCCTGCGAGCCCGTCGGCGCCCCTCCAGGCTTGCTCCAAAGGTCCTTTACTGTGGCATCTTTCGCGGGCGCCGATGGGTCCTTTCCTGGCTTGGTGCGCGTCATCGTGCCGTTGTACGCCGCCTCTACAGGGAGACCCCAGCCACAAGACGGCCCGTCCACTCAGCGCCCCCGGGGGGCCAGCCAGCGCCGAAGGGTGTACAGGCCAGGTCGAGTCGCGTCCAGCGTAGGGCTGCTCCACACTCCAAGTCGCGGGCCCTGTCGCAGCGCCGCCGCGGATGTGCCTCAGGTGCAGTAGTTAACCAAGGCCTCGCGGTCCACGCCGATACGCGTCGTCCTCAGGGCACGGAAGCCACCAGGTCGCCGGGCCCACCAGATTCCGACTCAGGGCCCTCCCCACTCACACAGGCAGCAAACAGCACAGCGTCCGGCGCTCCAAGAAAGCGCGCTGTCCCCGCAGCTCAGCAACCACCCAGGGGGAGCCGGTAGCCAAGCAGTCTCACCGTCCCGGGTCCCACTGTCACCGCACCCCTCAGCCCCGCTCCTCCGTAGCGTCCAGCAGGAGGGGCGAGCTAATATCCTGGGCTCGGTCCGGCCTCCAGGCCCACGGCCGCCGCCCGCAAGGTCCAGTCAGCCCAGCCGCCTCCAGTCCAGGGCTCAGATCCAGGGCCTTAGTGACCTCCTCCGCTCTAGGCCTTCAAGCGCCCCCACTGCAGCCGTCGCCACCACACGGACAGAGCTCTCAGGGGCCCCCCAGCGTCCGGGACCACCGCTGCCAGGGCTCCCTCCGCTACTCCATGCTTTACCCAACCAGGGTGAGCCGCCCCGCGGGCCGATGCCTCCCGCCGACCTCCTCACCTCGGGCGTAGTCCAGCGCAGCAGGATCCGGCGCTCGCATGCAGCGGCCGCAGCTTCAGCGGTGCAGGGTCCCAAAATGGCGGCCTCGCCCGCCGGAGCAGACGTCCCAGCTCCGTTGCCCTCGACCGGTACCAGGGAGTCCCGGCCCCCGCTCTCCGCCGCCTCCGATCGCCTCCAGGCCGGCCAAGCGGCCTCACAGCAGGCTCCAGCTATCGGGCAGTCCGCTGGACCCAGCAGCGTTCTCCGGCGCAGATCGCGCAAGATGGCGGCCGTCTCTTCCGCGCCCGGGAGCTCCCAGTGTCCGGCCTCCGGTGTCGCCAGTCGTGCTCCCCGAGCCCGGCACACCAGGCAGCGGCAGCCCCCTCCAGCTCCGATAGCCTCTCGCACCAGGAGAAGCCGTATACCGGCAGTCAAGTTGCTTTACGAAGCTTGTTTTAGCCGGCGGCAGCCCGGAGCCCCGACAGCTCGCGTCCTACTCCATGCTCGGCTTGGCCACGCCCCCCCATGGCGCCTTTTTTAACATAGAGGAAATCTCCTCTTCTATTACCTGCTGTTCGTCTTGAGGTAGACTTAGTTCTAGTTGGTTGTTTAAGTCTATCTTGAACCCTTGGACAGTTTCTCGGACCCAGGGGTCCCTGGCGATTTATTACCAGGTTTGGGGAAAAGGATTTGAGGCGTCCGCCCACTTTTACCTGGGAAGAATTGTACAGGAGAATATTGGTACTCACTGTTAAAGGTGCTTGAAATCTCTGCGCTTCCCCATGGGTCTCTTGAATCGGAGCCTCGGCCACTTTGTGGGTAGAAGGGTGGTGGTGATTCTTGCTGGAAGCCTCTGCCGAAGCCCCTTGCTCTGAAACTGGGCCTGTATGAAGCTTGGCGGGTAGAAAGGCCCATTATTCCGGCCCATCCAAAAACATTTTGGTGAAAGACCCTTCTCATGTTGGATGGTGCCTTGTCAAGAGCAGTAACAGTAGCAACATATTTACTGAGTTATTTGATCATGCCACGTCCAAATAGGAGGCCTTTGGGGTTCTCTGAAGGTTCTTAGGTGGCTAAGTCGCCCAGCTTGGAATTTATTTTTGATAGAATAACTTCACATTGTTCCGAATTTATACTTGCGATAGAGTTACCCAGCAAGATCAGCGCTCATTGGCGCCAACCCCTAAGGAGGGGAAGTGTATGTGGCATTCTTCAGCCATGTCAATGATCTTACCTAGGGGACCCAATATGTTGAGGAGACTGTCCTGTCACATCTTTAAAGACCTCTCCATGCCCTTTTAGGGTCTCTGCCCATTTTAAATAGAAATGTAATGAGTTCTGGGTCAAGGTTAGGGAAACCGTCTCTTGAATGACCGGTCTAGATGCATTCGGATCGGAGGAGTTCACACATTTCCCTATCTAATGGTTTTCTTAACCCCTTTTTAATAAACTTGGCCACGTGGTCTTGAGGCCACCAGTCTGCACTTCTAGGGTGTTTAATGTTGTTGGGTGAGAACATTTCTTGACCTAAAGGGTCCAGTATTAGGTCCTTAGATGTGGAGGGGGCTATCTCATTAAGCAGTCTGTCAACATTTAGGTCTATCTAGTCTAGATCCAATATGTATTTGTCTAGTAACTCCTCATTCTCTGAGTTGGTTTCTTCCAGTGCATTTTCTTGAATCTTTCTTAGACCAGTGCTGGTAACGGTGCAGTTATGTGCACTCACTGGGTTTGTGGCGCGTAGGACACCCCTTATATTAGAGGCGCTTAGACCTCCACTGTTTCTTGAGGTGCTTAGACCTCCTCTCAAATTTAAGGTTCGTAGACCTCCTGGGCATTTTGAGGTACTAGGACCTACCGAAATGTCATTGTAACAAACACCCTTGATGTGTTTGGCCTTTTTTAATCTCTTTCCCCTTTGTTTATGAGTCTCAGACTCCGCACCAGACACTAAATCCAGGTTAGGTTCTTCCTTAGAGAGGGTAGCTCTTTGGTTGCTCATGACCTGATGTACGGTCTTACACACACAAGTGCACATTTCTTGTTGGATTTTTTTTTTTTTAAATCAGATCATTATTTAAATTTTGGGGGTTTTCCGAGCTCTGGCTGTCTAGATTGACATCTTGAGCGCTCTAAATTAATTTAATGTATATATTCTAAATAAAAGATAAGGATCTTTACCTTATTTTCTATTGTTATACATTTTCTTTATTTTTTGGGGATAGAGTTCCTTAAATTGGTCAAGGTATTGGGTAGTGCCCCTGTTGTCTTGTTGTCTTACCTGCCAGATCTAATTAATAATTATTATTGACTTTCATCTTTATTTAGCTTTAAAGGGCTATTAGGCATTAAAATGGGCTCTTTTGCAAATTTCTGAGGCTGCCGCACAGATGCTCAGTTGTTTGCTTGATGTAGCAACGTCTGCCTGGCCTGGGCAGAGCCTGCGGCCGGAAAAGGGAAGCCGAGAGCCTCGCGGGCTCCATCTCGAAGTCCCGGTCCCGAGGAGGGGGACCGGGTGAAGCTATGCCTCATCCTGAAGCGAGGCATTGTGTGGTGGGGCTCCCATGAGTGAGGGGAGCCCCAGAGACAGAGTCCTGCCCGTAGTCCACAGAGAGGAGACTTCGCCTGAGAAGAGAGCAGCCCGGTGAGTAAAGGCTTCCCTTCTTATGGTGCCTTGTTTGCAGGCCGCTCCGACGTGGGGGAAAGTAAATTGATTACAGGGGCCCCCGAGTGGAGCTCTACGGCACAGTATCGATGTCCAGTCTCTGAGCGGCCCAGCCGGGCAGAGGGCTGCTCCAACAAAGGGGCATGTTTTGCAGAAAGAGCCCCGGGGGCTCACGCTGACATTGTTGATGGTTGGGGGTGTGTTGGGGCACATTGTGCCTTTGAGATTTTTCCAGCTGCCGCACCTGAAAGCGGACAGCTGCACCGATTGGGCATTTTTGTTATTTCAGAGTCCCAGAGCGGGACTCCCACGTGCACTCTTGGGCCAGTACTTGTTTGCCCAGTTTCCCAGCTGCCCTGCGAGAGAGCAGGCAACTCCAGCGTTGGGCAGCATTTCTTTTTGATGATAGAGTCCCTGAGGGGGACAGTAGGGCACAGTGGTGCCCAGGCCCACATTCTTTCCACAGCTACCCAGCAATTAGTGGGCAGCTGCAACATTTAGGCCATTTATTCCTTGGGGGCAGTTCTGATCGAGTTAGGAGTGAGATGCACTCCTCTGCCCCATACTTGCACAGCTGCGCAGAACTTAGTGCCAGATGCAACATTTAGGTCCACGCAATTGCACACTCTTGACTTCTGCTGCAGTGGCAGCGTGCCCTGACTCTTGGATATAGGGGATTTGAGCCCCTTTTGAGATGGCCAGTTGGCCATGGGGACTATTAGGTTTACAGGGTGCCAGGCCCTAAGGTGATTATGTGGTGCAAGGAAATATAATTTATATTCTATGATTTACGCACCCTGATTTATGCCTCTAAATGTGTTTTTATGATTATGAGGTTTTCCCATACTGTGTCATGTTTGAGTTATCCTCTACTGTGGTTCAGGTATGAGGTTATTTGCATACTGTGGTTTATGCATGTGAGATTATTCTCTACTGTGGTTTAGGTATGAGTTATTCCCTACAGCGGTTTATGTTAGTAAGAGTATTTCCTAATGTGAGTTATGCTTAGGAGGTGATGGTCTAATATGTTTAGGCTTATGAGGTGGGCGCAGAATATATTTCTCGCCTAATGTGATACTGTGCATGATATGATTTATGTTACAGGATGATGCTGAGTGTAGTGTTGCCAGTAATTACTTGTTGCGTTCTACGTTTAGTATATGTCTACATTTATTATCTTTACTAAGTGATGATTCTGACAGTGGTCCAAATGGCCCTGTCATGTGTATATAATCCCCTTTAAATATTGCCCAGTGCCAGTTGGCACAATGTATATTATGTGAGTACTATTCTAATGTGTTATAATAATACAAAGGATATTTTTGATATAACCTTGTGTGGAGTTCCTTTTGTGGTGTGCCTAGTATGTTGTTGCTGTGTTTGCTGCGCAAATGCTTTACACATTGCCACTGGGATAAGCCTGACTGCTCGTGCCAAGCTACCAAGGGGGTGAGCAGAGGGTTATCTTTTTATCTTTGGCGTGTAACTCCCTTGCCCTGACTAGAGTGGTGGTCTCTGACTGGCTTTGGCGCAAGCCTTAGCCAACCAGAGATCCAATTTCTAACGGTATTCTATTAAAATAATAATCTATCTAAACCTATGAACGCTAACAAAATTCAGGAAAAATAATTGGTGCAATCCTACACCTATAGCCTTTCTTCTTTACCCCCTTTATTTTTTTGTTGACCTTCTGAGTCATTATATTTTTCTTTTAGTTACCAATTTTGCAACTTAAATTTTCACAGTTCTCAGAACCGTCTTTTTCTTCACTTTTCTTCACTTATAAGAACTTTCAATTTCTTCCCAAATAACGTAGGTCCATTCTGGTGCTTTGTATTTTCTGCTTGGAATTCTTATTCTCCTTGTTTTTCGTACTACTTCTTCTCCTGACTCCTCTTGTTCTGTTTGACTTGAGACCTCATAACTTTGCTCTGGTCTTCTTTTTGACTTTCTCCACACTAGGGTGTATTTTAGTCTTTTCACTCCACCTGGCCAATTATCACCTTTCCTTGGTTTCTTGGTTTGAACTACGCTTTCACCTTCTGCATCTGGTTCACAGGTTCTTTTATTTGACCTTTCTTCGATCCACTCTTCTTCCTGACATTCAGCAACTTCTGTTTCTGCTGAGTCGACAGTAATTTCTCTTTCAACTGTGAACTCACTTCCTTCTGGCTCAACAGCAGTTTCACTGGGTTCTGGTTCAGCTGTGAATTCACTTGGTCCTGGTTTAGCACTGAAGTCACTTCCTTCTGATTCAGCAGTGAACTCACTTTCATCTGTCTCAAAAGCAGTCTCTTGAGACCTAGTATCTGGTGCCCACTTTACTTGACTTGTGCTCGGCCATTCATCATCTGGTTGTTCTTCAGAATCTGTCACTCTAGATTCATCAGCTTCATACACTTCAACCACTGGTCTTGGACATTGTTTTACCAGTTCCTGTTCTTCTTGTCTTTCAAGTGGACCTAGGACTCGTCTGGTATGAATCGCATGAAACCAATTTTGGCAAACCACCACACTTAACTGCTGTTGTCATCACCAGTATGATTTGATAAGGTCTGTTCCACCTGGGTTCTAAACACGATTTCCTCACGTGCTTCTTGACGAGAACCCATTCACCTGGACACAGATCATGAGCTTGATTTTGCTGTGTTGTAGTGGCATCTTCTCCAACCTGGTGAGACACAGAATGCACCAGATCAGCTAATCCTCTGCAATAATTAAGTACCAGATCATCAGATATCTTCATCAATTTGTTAGCTGGTATGTATGCTTGTCTCATTGCTCTTCCCATAAGAATTTTGTGGGGACTCAATCCCGTCTTTTTGTCAGGAATACGTCTTAGACTCATCAGTACAAGGGGTTAAGCATCAGGCCATTTCAGTGATGTGGATGCACACATGTTCCCTAACCTGGATTTTATAGTGCCATTGATTTGCTCAACCAGATAGGCACAATGCAGCTTCTGCTCAATTTTAAATGCTGCACAAATCAGCCAAATTATCTCATTGTTAAAGTGGGTTCATTTATCTGTCTCTAAAGTGTCTGGAAATACAAAGCTAGGAATCAGTTCTCTTAAAGGCAGTTTAGCTACAGTGAGGCTATCATTTCTTCTTCTGGGATAAGCTTCCACCCAGCGAGAGAATAAACAGACAACAACTAATACATATTTCAGCCCATTACATGGGGGAAGTTCGATGAAATCCAGTTGGAGAGGGTAAATGGTCCTCCTGCTCTCCCAATTCGTCCCCAACTAACAACGGTCTTTCTGCCTGGATGTTGCTGCTGACATGTGACACACCTCTTGCAAAGGCTCTCTGCAATGATCCTGAACTTTGGGTTATACATGACTGCTTGAAGAGTCTGATCCTTGCATCTCTTCCGATATGCGCAATTCCATGGTGCACCCTGGCCATATGGGAAAGTAAAAAATCTGTCAAGACTGGTCTTTCATCACAATAGACCCACAGTTCATCTTCTGCTCTCTTTCTACAACCTGTATTTCTCCTTCTTTCTTTTTCCTTATCACTTGCTTTTTCCTGCATCTGCCTAATTTCCTCAGAAGTTTCAAATGTGGTGTGAACATAAAATGGCATTCGGTATTTCCTCTTTCAATTGATCTGTTTAAAGTCATTTAGTCGGCGTATCTGTTGCCCTTCGTCACATAATCATCTTCTGATTTATGTGCGGCACATTTGACCACTGCAATTTTCTTAGGTAATTGCAAAGCATGCAATAATTCTTTTACAGTTTTGCTGCAATGAATAGGGGAACCTGAAGAAGTCAGAAATCCCCTTTGCATCCATATCTGTCCAAAATCATGGACAACCCCGAACCCATATTTGCTACCAGTGAATATTGTTACCTTCAGGTTTTTGGCAATTTTGCACGCTCTAATCAGAGCTATCAATTCAGCAATTTGGGCGGAGTTTACCCCTTTTAAACAGGATGCTTCAAGGACTCCCGCTATGGTGCAAACAGCATAGGCAGTGCATAGTTCACCCTTGTCATTTCTTAGACATGACTCATCCACAAACATTTCACAATCTGGTTCTTCCAATGGGACATCCTCTATATCAGGCCGGGGCTTTGTGCACAGTTCTGTTACATCCAAACAATCATGATCCACCTCCTCTCTCACTTCCTCACAAGGATAATTTGGCAACAGGTTTGCCGGGTTTACAGTTGTGCACCTCACCACAGTCACATTTTTGCCACCCAGAATCAATCTCTCGTACTTAGTTAGGCAACTAGAGGTCATATACTGCGTACGGGTACGAGTTAAAAGAATCTCAACAGAATGTGGCACATACACCTTGACTGGGGATCCAATCACAATCGGTTCACTTTGTTCCAGACTCACACAAGTGGCGGCTACTGCTTTCAGACATCCTGGTACGCTGCAGCCACTAAATCCAAAGTAGCAGAAAAATATGCTACTGGACGTTGTGCCATTCCATGTTTCTGAGTTAGTACTGAAAGTGCGCATCTATCTCTCTCACAGCAGTACAACGCAAAATCCGTTGTATAATCTGGCATCTCCAATGCAGGTGCTCGACAAAGACTGCTTCTCAATTTAGTAAAAGCTTCCATACTTTCATCATCCAGAACAATCAGATCTTTCACATCCTTCCGTGTCAACCTCTGTAGAGGTTTTGCAATCAGTGAGAAACCACTGATCCACTTTCTACAATATCCAACCTTTCCCAAAAACATTCGTACTTTTTCAGTGTTTTGGGTGGATTCATCTGTTTGATCACTTTAATTCTTTCTGGTGTCACCTTTCTAACTCCTTTTTCTATTTTGTGTCCTAGGTTCTGAACTACTTGTTTATAAAATTGCAGTTTAGCTGGGGACACTTTGTGTCCTCCTTCTGCCAAATGGTTCAACGGGGCAAATGTGTCTGTCACACATGCCTCTGGTGTCTTTGATGCCTCCAATAGGTCATCAATATATTGAACAAAAAACGAATTTCCTGGCATGACTAAAGTCTCCAGACATTTTTTCAAGATCTGATTAAAGATTGAGGGACTTTCAGTGTACCCTTGAGGAACTCTGCACCATGCCAAAATACGGTTTCCGAACTGAAAAGAAAATAAATACTGGCTTTCTGGGTGTAAAGGAATTGAGAGAAATGCTTGGTACAGATCAATAACAGTGTACCATTCAGCATCACAGGGAATTTGGTAAAGAATCACTGCTGGATTTGGCACTATTGGACAACAGGGCACTACAATGTTATTGATTTTTCTCAAATCGTGTGCTATTCTATATTTTCCGTTGGGCTTTTTAATTCCTATAATAGGCGAATTACAAGGACTGCTCATTATTTCTTTTAGAATTCCCTGTTTAATCATTTGGTCAATCACAGGAGCAACTCCTGCAATTACTTCTGGACTCATTTTGTACTGAGGTGTGTTTGGATATACAGCACCCTCTTTCACTGTAACCTGAATTGGATCTACATTTGTCATTAGGCCAATTTATTTTCCTGAAAAATCCCACACATCTGATCTTACTGCACTTTTCAACTCTCCGGCAAATTTTCTTCTGTAAGAAGCGAAAACAACTCATCCACTTCTGTCCCTTGCTTCACTAGCATCATCTTAAATTCGACATCCTCATCAGGGGTCTGAACTGCAACACCATTCGGTGTACAATATATGGTGCAGTTCATTTTGCATAAAAAATCTCTTCCCAAGAGATTTACTGGACTCGAGTCACATACCACAAACTGATGCATGTCTTTGAAGTTACCAATGGAAACATCTATTGGATTTGTGACTGGCATTCTAATATGCTTATTCAAGACTCCTACAACTTGGATAGTTTCTCCCGAGAGGGGTAGGTTTGGAATTTCTGCTGCTCTCTCAGTAGAACGGGTAGCACCAGTATCCATTACGAATGTAATATCATTACCTTCCACTTTTCCGTCAACAAATGGACCTGACTGATCTACCGCTAAGGATGCGCCAAGTACACACTCTTCCTCCCCCCTCAGGCACAGTCATTGAGATGAGTCTGAATCATTCTCATTGCACCCAATATTGTCGAACCATTTGCACACTTTGATTCTTACCAATTTGTTAACCTCCGTGATATCCAGTATTCCAACTGTACCTGTGCACTTGAGCATTCACATTATTTGGCATGGGAGCTTGTGGCACTTGTAACTGTGGAGTAACTATCTGCTGCTGCTGGTTTATACCCACCTCATTCTGCATCTGTGGAATAAAATTTTGATTTACCCCATTATTCCTTTTAGCAGACCTACACTCATTCTTCCAATGGCCATGCTTTCCACACACATGACATGGACATTTCTTCAAAGTTTCTTCTCTGCTCATCTTTCCTCTACCTCTACCTCCACAGGGTACCTGCCTGTTCTGATTCTGACCATTCATCTGATAACTGGTCTGATTATTATTATTTGTTTCTTGCTGCTCTGCTACTTTTACTTGCGCCCACATCATTTTCTCTTTCAACTTTTTATGTTTGGTATCTATCTCATCACTACAATACTTTGCATACATTATGATTTTATACACTGTTTTGTTCTGCTAGCAGATTAAATGCTGCTGTATCATACTACTAATCTCTGGTCTTAGTCCAAACACAAAACAATACACAACATGTCCCATATCTTTGTCTCAAATATTCTCAAACCCACTCTACTGTTTGAATACCTGTAACAACCCTTCATAATAGGCATGTACCGATTCTTTTGGCTCTTGGATCGTCCTGTCAATCTTAACTTAATCGGTTTCCTAAGGGGAAATTTTTCCTTTCAAATACGTGATCACCTGATTATATTTTTTCACTACCTCATCTGATGGTGCACCTGTTTTAGGGTCTCTAGGATATTCATCTTTTGGCCAATCAACAGTGATCTTACATTCTGTCCATAAATCAGCTGGAACGACAATCTCAAACAATCCATCCAAATCCTTTAACAAAACTTTTGAAACTTTCACAAACCTATCTACTTGTTTGTACCATTCAACAGGTTTTTCTCTTAACCTGGGGAAATCATTCATAAAAGACAATCTATCCTGTCTTGACCATGGAACATGAACGTATCCACCACCTGGTACTTCTCTCATCGGACATGCCTTTTCAACCTGTTCTGCCTCTTTTAACAAAACCATCATTTCTCTTTTACTAGCTGCTTCCTCCTCCTTTCTCATCCATCTATTTTTCCATCAATTCACGTCTCTCCATTTCTTAAAAATATTCATCAATTCTTTTATTTGCAATCTTTTTCTAGACGCATTCAAACTCTCTAGATCCTTGTCAGTGATAGCCAATCTATATGATTTCTGCAGCACTTTCGACTTCTCTATGTCTATTCAATACTCACTAGCAGCTTCTCATATTTTCTCATGAAGATACTTGCTCTCCAGGTAATACTTTTATATCAAAACAACAGCTCTTCAGCTAAATCCCTAATCTATCTGTATTTATTGTACCATCAATCATCTCTTCTAAATCCACTTTCAACTAACTCACATTTATACTCTGTGTTTGAGGTTTCGGCTTTGTCATTTCCCTTATCAAATTATTTAATTCTTCTGGTGACATACCTGCTGAACTCCCAGCTGCTGGAGTAACATTCAGCCCTATCTTTCTTGGATCTATTTGTATTCTTCTTCTAGGGGTCTCTGTTATTAACTCACAAACCGGAAGATCTAACAACGTATTATTCGCATTAGCCTGTCCATCCTCATTCACTATCATTCCACTCCTGCTACTATTTTCTGGAACAGCCAATGTATGTACTTGGGATACATTCTGCCTCTCTGCATACAGTGGAACTACAGGACCGATTGTTACCGGTACAGTCAATGCTTCTGCATTCAGACTCAACTGTTTCAATTTCTAGACCTGTTCCAACTTTGCTTTATTCAACAAATTCATTTCATTTTCCCGCTCTACTCTTGCTATATCTGAAACTTGTGGAGTTAATGGGGTTCCCATTTGTGGTGCACTTGGAGTCACCACTCCTAAATTCTCTTCATATGCCGGTGGTCTTTTGTCCATAATGTCCTCTAACAATTCATCATCTTCGGAATCATTCATATCATCCCTTAAACTTGGAATCTCTATATTTTTCTTTTTCTCCTTACATTTGCCTCCAGTCTGCTCATCAACGGTTACAATATTTTCTTTGTCTCCTTACATTTGCCTCCAGTCTGCTCATCAATGGTTAAAACTGTGTAGAACCCTTCCCGTACCACAGCTCTCCTCCATCTTTTCAGTTTTTCTTCCCTACTCTCAAATGGGTATCTAAAGATCATACTACTGTAACTTTTGTTACCATTTCTGTATCTCACTCTCTCAAATGCCTCAACTTCCCATTCTTCCAATGCTTCGTACTGTGTCAATCTGGGATTCAGTTCTAATGAATTCATTGGATTCCTTAAATTCTGCAACATTCTCACATTAAATGTACCATGCTTTGGAAAAGCTATAACACTATCATCCTTTGTATAGGGTAGAGGTGTGGCGCCGCGGCCAGGGCGACTGACTCTGGAATCTGGGGATCACGGTTGGATCCCTGGTGCCGGCGGCAGATTAGTCCAGCACCATGTGACTCTGGGCAATAGCTTGCTTAATCTTCCCAAAGGCCCCCAGCGCCTAGAGACCCTTACGGGTGATTGTTCGCGCTCTACAAATGTGGATTATTATTATTATAGTCCATAACATTTTCTAACCACATACACGTATGATATCCTCGCTCTAACACCATATAGGAAGTAGGCGTTTTCAGAGGTGGAATCGGTATCCCCTCCCTAGTCACAATTGGTTCATCTTTGTTAAAAGAATTTGTTATTTTCTTAAGCAACTTCATTCTTCTAACTCCTTACTCTTATGTATTTCAGCAAAACAAACAAAGCAACCTTTCTGGAATTTCACTTATTTTATTGGTCAGCTCTCGTCCTATACCAGCGCGACTTATACCAACCGTCCAATCACGGCTCTCTACGTATCTATTATTTCAACCAATACTAGCGCAGCTCACACCAATCAACCAATCAAAGCTCATTACATGCCCGCTGCCTGACCAATGCCAGCGCGGCTTTTCTTGACGTCTGTATTACTCCTTATACTGACCCTCCCTTCACAAAATATTACGGCAATATTTTTCTAGATTTTCTTAATCAAAATTCGGTTAGTAACAACACAAAACAATGCTACCTTGTCTGCTCCACTAAATAAAGAGATATTTTTCACTTTTCAAAGAGATTTTTCTTACACTGCAAGCAATAATAACGACCAGCGCTATCTCACTTCTCTAACAAGCTCCGGGTGGACATGTTACTCCTCTAGGGATAAGGCCAAACTTTCACAAGAGGACTTTTTGGTGTGAAAAGAGGTTTTGTTACTCTCCTGGGGATAAGACTAGAGTTTTGAAAGTAGACCCTTCGCTATTTCAGACACTCTACTTCTATACAAAATTTCCCTAGTATAACACCTACAGCTCTCCATAGCTTTTAGGTATTATTACAACAGACAAAGTACTTCTGCAGTGTGGCTACTTTACCACACTCTTCTTCTGCCTACTTCAGGCTAAATTCCATTCCCGAAATTCCTCAGGTATCTCTGTACCTGTGCTTCTTAGACGACATTCAACAGGACACTAACTTTGTGTTAAGGACATATAATCATTAAACATTACAAAACTAAAAAATAATTAAACCGTCCTCTGCTACCAAGAAACTGATCCAGCGCGAGGCCAATACCTGATCAGGGATCAATACTCAATAATATCACCGAACAATGGCCCATACACATTCACCCAAATCCCTGATGCACTGGGGTCAATTTATATACATTCAATACCTTTCCATATATGAATTTACAAATACCTATCTAATTAATGTATCAACTTTCCTTCTACTTGGTCGACGGACCAATTAGTTGAATAGTTGATGATAATGATAATACTATCTCACTAACTTTCAGACAGTTAAATAATCACAGATTCCCGGTAAAGGTAATAAAACTTTCTCATAAAATAACGTGGTTAATGCTCATTGCATACGGTCACAAAATGCAAGTAATTAAATTCACAAAGGGAGAGAAAACATCTGCAACTTTAAATGAATACAAACTCATCATACAGGCAATGACATTATGCATGAAGGAGAGGATAGATTAAGAGACAAAAGTTTCAGCAAAGTCATATGTGAACCAAAATACACCTAACCGGTGGGATAGATGAAGAGACAATAGTTTCATCTAAAATATTACATTCAATGTATCTACGATGGAGTGGATAGGCGAAGAGACAAAAGTTCACAGACAAAATAAATTTGCAAGTCATTTTGCATGAATGAGTCAGAATCATACAAACCTAACGGTCTGTGGGAAAACCACCCCATCAGCCTAGGTGATGGTGGGGGTTCCCTGAAATAGGATCAGGGAACAAAGATTTCAGAACCCAAGAACAGGACAAGGACAGAAAACAGCTAGGCCTCTCTGCAAAACCGACGATCAGCGACGCATCCACCCGCCTTCTCTTCCTCCCCGCAAGTCTAAACCACACCCCTAAAGGCACCCCAATTATACCCTAAAACCTACATGTCCGTCCCACATTAACTGAAACATTTCTTGAAACTAGACAGATGATTGGAGGGTTTGGGGGGTGGCTCTGTCACACCAGGGTGACTGCACATACAATTTAGTCATTTTATTGTTCTACAAACTTTCTCACAGTTTGGTTCTCGACTTGTTCACACGTTCTCTACACATGATACAATTTAAACATTTTAATTCATAAATTTGACATCGTCTGTGGAATCAATTTCTGGTCCCACGGTTGGTCACATCACTTGGCAGACAATCATCGCATTGGCCTTCAACCCCTTTGTCTCTTCTGCTGTGCTCAGTGCTTCTGTCTCGACTCTGACAGATCACTTTTACTCCTCGTTCACCCCTCCTCTTATTCGGACAATTAAAAAAAAAAATGGCATTTCATCCAGCATACTATAGCAAATGGAAAACAAACATTCACCAATTATATGATAATGTAGTTTTCACTGTGTACCCTCACCCTTGCACTATTCCTCATTAGTGTTACCTAGCATAAGCCCATTAAGCAAAAACAGAATTATTTATTATTTCAAAGCAAGATGCAACATGCAAACTACAAAATGCACCTGCGGCCTAGTCATGCATTATTTCTCGTTTCTATCAAAACATCATGTAAATGCGTTTTTTAGTTCTTACACATATTAATACACGTTAGTGCAATCATGCGCAAAGCTGTTTCCCTCGTGTTTATGTAAGGTGCACGTTCGTTTTCTATTACTACTTACTGTTAGTACGTATTATGGGGGTATTCATTCGAGCAGGTTTCTTCATGTGAAATCCTGCTCCATCAGTAGTGAAAGGAATATTTTGGGCACCTAAGTGATAGGAACATTTTGCTGGATATTTCTAGGTTAAGGGGACCCGTGGCTCGAAGCACTAATGGGAGCTGTATTATTTTTATCCACCCTCATGCGAGGACGAATAATCGCAGCTACAGTTGCAGTCTTAAATGCAGATTTGGCAAGTTCATTTGCCAGTAAGTTCCCTACTACGAGTGTGAGGAATTTAGGATCTGTATTCTTTAGTACCACAATCAATGCTAGTTCAGCCAGTTGTGCAGTGCAATCCCTGAGGGACTGCCTAAAAGAAATTTTAGAATGGAGTTTTCAATCCAACATGACACCGTGTACTGCGGCACATAGCGTCGAGTATTGGTGTTTAGTGCCTACAGCAGGTTAGACTGAACCATCGGTATATTTGTGTTTGTATTGATCAAGAGGCAAAATGTTACTGGCAAGGGGTATTCATGTTCATATAGGATAAATTCTTGAATTTTTAAAGTAGGGTCTAAAACAGAGTCTACGTCAGTAGTCGTTAGGGAAGTAGCCAATTGTATCCATCTAATGTAAGGCTTTTGCTTTAGGAATGCTGGCCTTTGCAATAGCCTCTAATGTTGGGACTAGAGTAACGACAATTATGCACTTTTCTTGAGCCAATGGTCTTTCCTTGATGATAGTCATCTGTACTGCAGTTAGCATTTTTCCGGGGAAGTATTTCAGCATTAGAATATGAATGTGATTTATATACAATCAGCACTGTCACCCTCATTGAATGTGACATATATGAAGCCAATGGCATCAGCAATTATACGGATGACCACATTTGTTTTGTCAATGTGTGTGCAAGTGTCTTCATGCAAGCATGTCAGTCTGTAGTGATCTAAATATTTGTGTATGTTCTGATGTCCAATGTGTACTGGAGAAATCAGGGCGAATTAAATCATAGAAAGGTTTTATGCGTTGTGCAAAATCTGGTATGTATGTTCTGCCAAAAGTGAAGAATCTTATCACTGATTGCAATTTTTTAATGGTGTTCGTGGTTGTAAAAAGCACATTTCTCTAGGAAATGTGGCGTCAGGCTCTTGCCCTCATTCGATAACTCGAATCCTAAAAATATGACATTGAGAAAAGCAATTTTTGTTTTTCTGAAATTGAATTTCTAGAGTGTTCAGCAAATTCCCATACAATGCAATATACTCTGGCTAAGTGTGTGTTTAAATCATCAACTGTTAGATATATATCATCAACATAGGACAATGCTTCTTGGTCAAGATCATGTAGGATTGACGTTACTCTGGCAGCAAACAGTCCAGGACTTTTCTTATACCTCAAAGCACAGATCGAAGGTCACAGCACAAAAGTCCAGCACCAATCGTTGCTACATATTGTTGCTTCAGTAATGCGATTATACCTCGGTGCACTAGGCCTGGGATGTGACTAACATGCATCCCATATAGGTGGTTTACAAGCCACCACACAAAATTCAACACAAATGGCCTTGCACCCGAAAGACACAAGTAAACACGGTATCAAGAATTTGCCGGGTTTTTTGATTGTTGCAGGTGTGTAGTCATTCTAGACGGGTATAAATTGACTGACATGGAGTGGCTCGGTTCTTTTCGACCTCCTTCGAACTGGACAACTGCATACACGTGGGGGAGACACGAATCCCATAAGTACTTAGATACGGGTTGCGAAATGTATTTCCAACTATTCATAGGCATTTGTGCTTAATCTTGGCGTTTCAGCATGCGCAATTAACGTACAATTGATCATAGCACATGTCACAACATTGAAATACTAAAAAGTGATTTTATCGTAACGTTTTGTGAATTAGGCAATAATACTAGAACCCCAAGCAGCACTATACTTTATCAAGCACGCAACTTCAACATTGACGGTTACTATTAGAAGTAGATAGGCACTTGTAATTGGACCATTCATTATTACTAAGGTCTCTTCTGTAAGTTACGTAGACCGGATGTATTGCAATATTTAACTATTCTAGCACGCTTTCCGTGTTCTCCTCCGAAAAGGTATTGACATTGAAAATAAGATCGAAGTCAGTCGATCTGTCATGAGCGTTAGAATGCGCTCTTCACATCCTTCCATGCGATAATAATTTGCACTGGTGTAACTGGACGGATGTCAGCACTACACCGTATTTAACATATAGTCATAACAAGGAACTGCCTATTCTGTTCGGAATGTAAACCTAAAATCTGACTCATTTTTACGCTTACAATGGCTGTTTAGGTAATGCCACTACAGAATCATTTAAGTATTATCTGAGAACCACAAGTTTGGGATTAATATATACAAATATTTCAATCCTATCAAAAAAAGATGGCGAATGTTGCTAGTAGTAAGGAAATGAGAGATCATCAGTCTAGATACTTTGACGTGATATGACTACGATAAAAAACTCTTTTTATTTTACATGTAACCTCAGTCAATATATAAACCGTAAGTTTACGATAACTTTTTCCAGATATCGTAACATCGGGGGAGCCAGGAACAATGCGTCTTGGTGATGCTTGGCTCTCTATCTGCTTCCAGATATAAGACTTTGAATAAGAGACAAATTGTAAGTTATGTCTTAAATTATGTTTCTTTCATAGGTTCGAATTCTACAAGTGATTAATGTTTAATGTTACTTTGTAAGGATATTATGAGTAGTCATATTGAAGTGATAGTACCATTTTAGGGACTCAATGATGGTTATCTATGTTAGAAATACCCTGGAGTCATATCTTGAGTGTACATATTGGAATGTTTGACATTATTTCAGAATAGATGGATATGACATGTATACCTAGTGAGTAACTATTTGCGACATCTTGGATCTTTATAAACACTTACCATGACATTTACTGATGAGAATATTGAGATGACCTTTTCTTAAACTTTTTAATTTTCGTGAAATTTAATACCTCATGATTATCACCTATGGGAAACTGTCAGCTAATTTATTTGACTTGGCTGACTTACTACGACAATAGTTTCTTAGAGACAAAATTGGCTGGACAACATAGTAATCAATGATTTCATAATTGGACACAAGATCAGTGTATAAAAAGATGTATACTTTAGATTACAACGAGGTGAATATATATATATATTTTTAACTTTGCTTATTTACAGCTCTATTCACTATTTCTTTGGTCCGAGCACTTAAACGAGAATTACAATTTACAGAAAATTACAGATTTTATAAGGTGTGGTCCAAGAATTGGACAATATAATGAGACTTTATCAGGATACCATTGTTAATGAACTTTGTTCAGAACATGTTCTCTCTTGTGCAATGTTATATGACTTTAATCGAAGCTTGGTAACTTTATACATTTTGGATGTTGGGTCTTCAAATTTAAATTTGACATCAAGCAAGAAAACCCTTTTTAAAAAAAGATATATTAAGTATTTGTGTTTGCCTTGTTTCTCCCAGTTCGAAGTGTTGTATATACCTTGTTTTGGCTGTTCAAAGGCTTGTCTTCTCATAATCATATACAATGGACATTTGAGATGATGTAATATGAATATGAAATTACTACAAAACTTTATACTAATGAATTTTCTGGTTCTTCTCTATTGACTGTTTTTAATGAAAGCAAATTGTAAATAGTCTTTTTTGTATATGTTTTTAGCCCTGAAGAAGTCCCATGAGGGACGAAACGCGTTGGCAGTTTTGTCCACTGTGCGTCTGTATTTTAAAGAAAATGTTCATGGATTAAAAGAATAAGGATATCGTCTTCTACAATAAAAAATATGACCCTTCTTTTGTCCTTTCATTTGGGAAGAAAATTATCTACAATTCAAACTGTCTCAGACTATGAACAATAACTTCTTTGATACCGTGTTTACTTGGGTCTTTCGGGTGCAAGGCCATTTGTGTTGATTTCTATTCTTATACCTCTGATGGGGTCAGCAAAAGTGACAATGAGAGTCGAGCACAGAGAATCCTATCAAATCTCTGCTTTCAGATGATATGTTTTGGCAAAAAAAAATCATTGGAAATAGCCAAGGTTGTTTTGTATTTTTTTATGGATAATGTTATTCATTAAAGCCATACTGTGTGAGTTTTGAATTGCAAATGTGCGTGTATGACTGTTTAAATGTCTGTAGTCTAAGGCTATACTGCAGGAATAATCTGCTTCAGCTACTGGAAATAAGGGATTATTCATAGGAGATACACAGGGTTCAATAATTCCCTGGTATTCATAGGAGATACACAGGGTTCAATAATTCCCTGGCACTTGAGTTGTGAGAGAATTTATCTCACAGGAGCGTTAGCTTCATGTTTAGGGGTATATCATCAAGGCGGCGCTATAAAATTATCGCCGCTTTTGCGTCCGTTTTGGCTGAAAAGCGGCGATAATTTTATCGCTTTATCAGCAAGTTCATGCTATTGAGTGATTCCTTGCCTTAGCGCCCTTTCCCTTAACGCCCAGAGATGCAAAGTGGGCGTTCCTTCCCGAAAGAAGGTGAGAAATGCCGCTAACCGACAGTTCTCCTATTATCTAGCCTCACGCTAACCTGCAGAGCAATAAGAAAAGTAGCGCTAACCGCGGTTATCGCTACTTTCCTTACGCCTGCTTTTCATCTGACTTAGCCATGATATCCAATGGAAGGTGGATATCATGGCTGAGTCTGCCCTGCCCTATCAACAAGCTATTGCCTAACGTTGTGCGATTATCACTGGATTTCTAGCGATAATCGCACATGTGGCAGTTTGCGCCTGGAATTTTATCGCTGTTGAGATAAGCGTTGCTGATAGCACGCTATCTCCGTGATAAAATTCAGCGCTAGCCGGCGATAATTATCCTCGCGCTAAGCGCGCTGAACGATAATTATCACCGACCCTTGCTGATATGCCCCTTAATTGGGTATTTTGGTCGCACTTGCGGGCAGGTCCATATTGGCATAATGTGAAAAGGTGATTCCTTATCCCAGTCTACATGGTTGCAGTATAATGCAAGGGCTTGTGCAAGAGTCCATTCTGCTTCATACACTTGTATAACCTTCAGGGACAAGCAATGAGAAAGATGGTAAAATTACCTCCTCTCCTTGTGGGTCTGTTCTTACAAACTGTGGTGACCAATCAACCTCCGGTAAGAGAAAGTCATAACTTAGTGTTACATTTTCCTAAAATATTACCCCCAATCTCTGTGTTTAGTTTATGAAGTCTGTCTGGAAGACTGATGCGCTCATCTGGGATTTCAACTTCTATGAAGTCGTCACTTGGTTTTGCACTAGAAACTCTTGAAGATTCTTACGAACTATCGTGACATCTGCTGCACTCTCTAGCAGTCACTGCCCACATTTGGTTCTCAGGGAGAGTTCTCAATATGTGTGGCATATTTAGACAAAATTCCAACAATCACCTTCTTTCTGTATTTGTGTTTTTGTTGTAGAAGTTTCTCTTCCTATTTTATGCTGACATCAGACTAGCATTGTGAGTCCTTTATCCATTTCATATACTCTTCTTGTTTGCGCTCTGATCGCCCCGTTTACTCTGATCATTTGTCAGATGAGTCCTGAAAGGAAGAAGAAAGACATGTATCAGTGCACTGATACCTATCAGGCTGTTTTAATGTATCACAGTTACGTAAATTATAACTTCTATCAGAGGTCACCGGTTGCGGAGATCTACCCCCTGATTTTGTTTCTTCATTTTTAGGTCTCGTCTAGGCAGCGCTTGCGCTGTCTCTTCGAGACATGCTGTATTCAGGATATGGACATAAAGCTCCGCCCACTCTTTGCCCATCTTTTTAATTGGCTCCTGTCCCTGTCCTTTGTAAATGGTGGCTTTTTATTGGTCAATAGGCTTAGTAGTCCATTTTTAGTTCAGCATTGTCTCTTCTTGTAACCTCCCATGAGGACACCCCCTGTCATGTGTTGTTACTCCCTAGATTTTAATTACAGCCTCAAGGCATTATTTTCTTAAAAGGCTTTATGCAGGTCACACACTTGGTCCTAAACTTGGCTGGCAGTCATTACTTCACATCAATAGAACATCTCACATTTATATGAGACCGTCTATAAATTTCCCTTCATCAGCTCCACACAGAGTACAACCTAATCCAAAATTAATGTATTCATTCTTTTGTCACATTTCAAAACTACTAATTGTATATATGGACAGAGCAATTTGAATGTACTCTTAGTACTGTCTTGCAGGCAATGCATTATGGGCAGGGTGGATTTACCATATCTTCTGCAGGTGCAGTACCATAGGTGACCAAAAGAGGTACCCTTTTGGCCACATATGGTACTGCACCCTGCAACATGGCTAGGTAAAAAACATTGCCATTTATAATGCCAATAACTCCAACTTTGTAGACATGCAATGCTGGTGCCTTGCTCACTAGAGACCTCTTAGAGCAGCTTGCGGTACTGCACAGAGACATGAAGTGCTGGTGCCTTGCTCACTACAGACCTCTAGGAGCAATTTGCGGTACTGTACCGAGACATGCAGTGCTGGTGCCTTGCTCTCGGGGACCTCTAGGAGCAGCTTGCGGTACTGCACCTAGACATACAGTGCTGGTGCCTTGCTCACTATGGACCTCTAGGAGCAGCTTGCAGTACTGCACCGAGACATGCACTGCTGGTACCTTGCTCAATAGGGACCTCTAGGAGCAACTTGTGGTACTGCACTGAAACATACAATGCTGGTTCCTGGCTCATTACGCACACATTTGCAATGCACTAGGTCTCACATTACTGAAAGTATGAGCTATTGCATTTTTATTTGTAACGCCAATACCTCAAACTATCAGTAATACAAGACCTATTGCATTGCAAATGCTGGTTTTGTTTGTCTCAGCTTTTTTTTAGAAGACTTTGGTGCTTGATTTCCAAGCAAATATGACATTTTTTGCCTTGAAATAACTCAGGTCCACCTGGGCGGTACTCGTTAATACAGTAGTGCTTAAAATGTACAGCTTTGAATAACTTGAATGAAAAAGTTGAAATTAATTATTTAAGTGTTGGTGCCCACTAGGGCAAACATATGAATGCAGAATCCAAATGGAAATTAACTAATTAAAATAGTTGAAAAAAATTAGCTGCCAAATGAACTATTCAGTAAGTGGTCAACACTATGAAACACGAATAGAATACATAGTGTACGTTAATATCTAAAGGCCACGTAGGCAGTGAGAATCAATGACTTATTGAGCGATTAATGTCTCATGTTGGCTATCTGTTTATCAATTACACTTGGATAATATCAAGAATTAATTGTTTTTGGTAGAACACGCTCTACACAGGGAGCTGAGCTAATGTGAATAAATTAAATGCCTTAAATTATGTGACACGAACATGTTCAAATATGGCGGAATAGTAATAACAATAATGAAGTTGTTGCTGTCCTTTCATTATGTTTATGTTAAACTGACAAGTGATTTATGTTGTAAATACTGCAATCATGAAAAGATATACATTGTGACCAAGGTGCGTTGCCACAGAAACACGTAGATTCTTCTCCCGAAACAATAAAGAACATTGGATCAATCAGCACTGGAGTGTCGTGGTTTCGTTAAACGTCTGAAGAAATTGTTGAATCGTATTTTAATGCAGCGCGCGGCGGAAATTGGCAATGCGAGCACTGCCGGCATTTTGGTAGCACTATGGCAGCTCGCCTAAAAGAGGATGTATACCTATACACACACAATCTACCTGTTGCTAACCCTACTCCGAGAGCATAGTTGGTGTACCCCCTGCCTGATCTCTTAGGTTTGCCTGAGACCCCATACCTAAACTATGTGGTCTGGAGTGGAATTGGCAATCCCTCTATGCGGGATTAGGATGGAAAATCTGCATTAGTAGAGTTGCATGTCGAACACAGCGTTGGTTCCAGGTCCGTCGTGGCTGGAGTGCCCCTCTGACCCGTAAAGAGACAGTGCACTGTTTATATAACACAACTACTGTGTTAGAGGTGCAGCTCTGATGCAATGATGTGTCTAGGTGTTCGAAGCTGTCTCTGAGCGGGAAATACAAACACTAAAATATATTGTTCTGTTCTTATCCTTGAACGAAATGTATGGACAGTGTAGCAGGAAACGCTGTCCAAAAACAAGAACAAAGTACAAGGGAACCCTACTCACAACGGAGCCTAAGGTGAGTTAAATTAATAAACAAGAAACAATAGCTCCTGTGACATAATACCAACTTATTTCTAGTAGACAAAAAACTGCACAATGGCAATGGCAAGGGTTATGGGTAATGTATGAGAGAGAGTACCAAGGACACAAAAGAGGTTAATCTGTATAGAGTTTTGTTTATGTAATATATCCAACAACATAAAAGTTTTCAATACAGTGTTTCACATTAGGTTGCAGTATGACACAGTTTAGTGAAAGGGTGTCCCAGTGAAATTGTAAGGAACCTATGAGCAAAGTGACATGTTTAGTGACATATATACATGGTTTCCTTATTAAACTAAACAAGCGACCATTAATGAATATAGAATTTCTAATCAGCACTTCTTTAAATAAGACAACAAGGACTCACCTCATCGAGAGTCCTTACCAGTGGGACAACCTACCAATCATCAGTGCACCATGTGAACACTGTCAGATACGCACTCCTTCCTGTAGAAAAAGGATCAGAGCTTCCGTATCTGACGTATTATGCACTGTGTGCGTCTGATGTTATGCATCTAGAAAATATGCCAAAAATGCTAAGAACACGGATGACATGCAACAATTTTTACAGGTCTGCTAGAACTCCTGGGTATGCAGGGCTCCAAAAATCTTTACATTTTTACTTATTTATTTATTTTGTATTTATAGAGTTTTATATAGTGCGAAAGTGACCCTTGGGTATCAGAGCGCTTCACAGTTACATGAGGTAGGTTTGAGATACAGCTTGTATAGCAGTGTTAACATATATATATAATATTTCTGTACATGTCTATCTTCTCTGTTTCAAATAACATTTTTGGAACTGATTAGTGTACAAGGTGTAACAGTATTCCTATACAAATAGTTCCGGTGTGTCTTTTTCCGTGATTTCTACAACAAAACGAGTCCAGAGTAGTACAGTACCGTTAAAGATTATTCTCAGCATAACTGGTGACTTTTCTTTACATACATTGTTGTTCTCTGTTGGAAACACCTATATTACAGTGCTGGTCATGAACAGTCTTGCCTACAGAAAGAACTTGCTCATTAGGAAGATCTTCGCTTCCCTTTTGAATGTTGCCGTGTTTGGAATTTTCCTAATGTTTGGTGGGAGTGAGTTCCAGATTCTGGGGGCTGCTCCGGAGAAAGCTCTGTCATAAGTTTTCTTCTTCCGAAAGATGGGTGGTTTCAGCAACAGCTCCCTGGCACTCCTGGCTGGTCTGCTTCCCCCTGATAGCTCAATTTTCTGGGGTAAGTACATTGGTGTTTTGTAGTGGAGCACTTTGTGGGTAATACATGCCAGTTTAAGTTGAATTCTGGCTTCGTATGGTAACCAGTTTAAAGCTTTCAGGTGTGGGGAGATATGGTCATATTTCCTAGATCCCGTGATGAGTCTTGTGGCCGCATTGAGACATGCTTTTAGTGGTGCTGTGGAAATGTTTGATAGACCTGCTAAAGTTGTACATCCATATTCAATCCTTGAGATAACTAAGGACTGGACTGGCAAGTTGAGGTCCACCGTAGGAATGAATGGTTTCACTTTTCTAATATAGTTCAAGTGAAATCGGGCACTTTTTGCCATTGATTTGATGTGGGCTTTCATGTCAAGGTTCTTATCCAGCGTGATTCCTAGCGATTTCGCGGAGTCAACTAGAGTAGGGGTGCATTTTAGTGCTGTGATCAGTTTGGTCCATTCCTTCACTTCTGTGGGGTTCTTTGGTGGTGAAATTAATAGGAATTCCATTTTTTGTGCATTTAGCTTCAGATGATTGCTAGTTAACCAGTGTAATGATACTTTATGCCTCATTCATTAACTTGATGTCTTCCAGTGACGCGATCTTATATAGATCTGAGTGTCGTCCCCGTACATGTGATAGGATATGTTTGCGTCTCGGAGAATTTCTGTAAGGGGTTCGACATACAGGTTGAAAAGTGATGGAGATAGTGTAGATCTTTGAGGTACTCCAATTGAATTCGGGCATGATGGGGATAGTGACTGGTTGACCAGGAATCTTTGTGTTCTATTCTGAAGGAAGGATTCAAACCATTTCAGCACATTTCCAGATAGTCCCATCCTGTCATGAAGCCTGGCTAGTCATTTTTCATGATTTACCGTGTCAAATGAAGACGACAGGTCAAGAAGGACTTGTAGACATGTTCGATTGTGATCTAAGGCCTGTAGCGCATCATCCACTATATGCAGGATCGCTGTTTCCGTACTGTGGCCTGTTCTGAATCCTGATTGGCAGTCGTCCAGCAGTTTGAAATTAGCGATGAGATGGCTCCATTGATTTTGCATACATTTCTCAATTAGTTTGGCAAGTAATGGAATATTGGTTACTGGGCGAAAGTTGTTTGGTTCTTTCGGGTCCGCTGTAGGTTTTTTGATGATGGGGAGGACTTGACCTGTTTATAGGCATTCTGGAAGGATCCCTTGAGATAGTGAGGCATTTATTATTTTTGTCCATATTGGGATGACGATATGGCTGATTCTTTTTAGGCATTTAGAGGGGAGTGGGTCATTGTAGTGGTTATTAGGTTTGATATCCGAGAGAGTTTTGGCAATGGTATATCTTGAAGGCTGTCCAATGTGCCTTGTTTTTCGCCCTATCATGATCGTTTGTCGTGGTAGCATTGTTCAGTGTGGGTGGTTGGCTGGGAAGGTTGTCGGCTGCCATCCTGAGCTGTCTTTCTAGCGTGTTGGCCTTGTCGGTGAAGAATGTTGAGAATTCTTCACAGCTCAGTTGAGTTTTAGGAGTTTCTTGGGCAGATTTGGCCAACTTATTGGATTGTTGCTTTAAGATCTCGAATAGTTTCCGTGGTCTGTTTTTGGCGTTGTCCAGTTCCGATCTAAAGAATTCCTTTTTGGAATTGAGGACCTTTTTGTTGTACTCGTTTCTGATTTTTCTGAGAGATTTCAGCTGGGGGGGATGATGGGTGCTGTCTCCATTTTCTTTCTGCAAGTCTCAGTTTCCGCCTATCTTCATTCAGTGTCCTATTAAACCATGGGTTTTTATCTTTCTCTGTGACTCTTTTCAATTTTAGTGGCATGGTGGAGTTGACTATATTCGTCACTGACATAGTGTAGTGATCCGTGAGTTCTTACACATTCCGCAAGTTGTTAGGCGGATTTAGGTTTTTCTCACATCTTGCTACTAGTAGCTCAATATTAGGGTCTTTGGTGTCCCGAGTCCACTTTCTGAGTTTGATAGGCTGAGTGGTCTTGTTCTTTTTCAAGGTGGTTATCAGGAAGGTTATGGCATGGTGATCCGACCAATCGCAAGAAACAATTGAGTGGATTGTAGTATCCTTGATTCTCAAGATTATCCAGTCTAAGGTTGCCTCTTTCGAGTGTGTTGGCTGTGTGCAGGCTTGGGTAAGTTTAGATCAGTTGAAAAGTCTTTAAGTGCGTTGACCTGTTTGTCATTATTGTCGTCCCAGTGTAAATTAAAATCGCCTAGGAATATGTTATTAGAGTGAGTGTTAGAGTTAGCCGTGATGATCTCCATTAACTGGTCTATGAAAGTAGCATTATTTCCTGGTGGGTGGTAAAGCGCATGCAGGTTGCACCTTTGATTGTCTGCAGATCTTATACTGAGACCGGGGTATTCACAGGATTCGGGTGGGTCGGATTGTATTTGGCTGACCTCTATATCCGATCGGTGAATGCAGGCTATACCGTCTCCTGTCTTTTTTAGTCTGTCTAATCTCACAATGTTATAATGAGGGGGCCCCAGTAAATCCATGAAAGGGGAAGAGGATTCTGTAAGCCATGTTTTTGTTAACGGCTAACGATGAGGGCAGCGATGTCTGAGGCATGTTTTGCTGTGGACCGACAGTTGAGCAGTAGGCATATCGGTGGTTACCCTGAGCTACTAGGGTTCAGCTCGAGAGTTGGCGGTTAGCTGGACTTGTTGTAGGTTGTTAAGGTTGGGTTTCCTCTTCATAGGCCAGGATGTTCTATTAGCATCGATCGGGACTGTTCTAATTTCCTCACCTCTGCTGCTGTCTTTAAACTCATATAACCGGAGTAAGGATAAGGTTTCATCTTCTGACAAGTATTTAAGATTTCTGTCTGGTCGATTAGGCCCATTTGTTAATGGCATAGTCGTCTCACTGCTCTTTCCTTGAGAATTATGCACTAATTTTTGGATGTGCTCGACTTTGGAGTGAGTGCTTACAGTGATTTCTAGTATTTTTTCCATAGCTTGCAGCGCACTTAGAATGTCCTGTGACAACTTGCCCACTTGTGTTTGTAGATCTTCGACTTCTCTCTGAGTCTGGGGTGACATATTATTAGGAGTGCGCATCTGCCTATTTCGGGATTTGCTGTTTGTGTCCCAGTGTTTTAGATCTGTGTTTTTTCCTGAGTTCCTTTTTTTGTCATTAGTTCGGTTGTCTGCGCCTCCTCTATGTGCGATGTGAGATGTTCTCCCTGTGTCCTGTGATCTTGATACCAAGCTCGGGGGATACGAGTTTCGTAAGGTCATAGATGCAATTTGTGCTGTTGTAGAGGGGGGGGTATGGAATGGGTGATATCCTCCATATCCTTTATTTCTGGATGGAGGTTCCCGTTGAATGGCCTACGTGTGGGAGAGGTCAAATCATGGGGGAGAGTCGTTGGTTCTTCCCTCTGTAACGGCCCCGGGGTGGTATTAGCATATTATATACATTTTTATGTTGTCTCTGTATCCTTCCCGTCCAATGTGCCTCCTGTCACGGATGTGTCTCCTGGCAGCATTGTATGTTGTGGTTCTTGAGGGTCTCTAGGTATTATGATGCCTGTGGTGGTAGTGTTGGTGGTGTATAGGGTGGCTGCTTGTGTGGTCCGTTGTTGTTGAGACCTTGACTTATCTACACACTCTTTTAAGGTTGAAAACAGGTTGTCGAACTTTTCTAATTAGTTGTTGGCTGCTTATATAAGCCCAATTCCATTCTTGTAAATAGTTATGCATAGGTCCGCTCTTAGTCTTGGTGACGGTATGATCACTAGTTTTATACCATGTGGGATATTGCTTACCGTTTTTATGTTGAGCATCTTTGTAATGACAGTGCGCCATTTAGCTGTTTTTCTGGTGAAAAATATCAGGTCATTTACAATAATGCCTTTGTCTAGATTAAAGAGTGGTCTGAGATCAGCGTGTACGGGTTTTTTCTCATTAGATTGTGTTTGAATTTTTGGGCTGCATTCTTGGATAGGTTAGTTGGGAACTTTATGACGTGAGCGTTTATGCCTGCCGATTCTAAATTGGTTTCGGACATATTTACTGAATGGTGTTAAATACTTTTCTGGGTTGTTCCTGCAGTGGTGACCTCTATTAGATGTCAATATCTGTCTCCGGCTGTTTACAGGGCTATTGACGTTCCTGTGGTGTCTCTCCTCTACTTTGTTCCCTTGTGTCCCACTTTGATGTATCCCAATGCCCCCTGGGTCTTTCTGTGGTTTCTGCTACTGCCTTTGCTCTCTTTTTGTACCTAAGGTTTGTGGTCATTTGGGAGTTCTCCTTATCTAGCATAGAATTAATTTTATTCTATACCATTTGGTTAGCGCGTATGGCCAAAGTATTATTCAATGTACTTTTCTGCAGGTCTAGTAACCTAAAAAATGTACTTGACCCAACTGAAATGCACTTGACCTCAGTTTCTGGAAGTGGAGCAAATGTGAAAGTTAACAAGATTTAAAGGTAATTATATTGCTCATTCACTTTGTGAGCAATAAAGTTGACTTTAAATCTTGCTATTTTGTCACATTTCCTCTGCTTTCAGAGACAGAGGTCTAAAGTCATTTTGTCATCAATTAGGGCAAGCTATTTTTAGGTCCAACTAGCCCTTTCTGGTGAGTAGGACCTTAAAATAGCACGTCATAATTGAATTTGGCTAGCAAATGTGAGCGGGCAAGTGGAATTTTTGAGCCCTGGTATGGTGTAGATCAAAAGGTTTGAATGTTATAATATATGCCTCAGCTAAATGCAATGCAATTTCTTTTAGATTGTAATTGTTCCATCCCTTTAGAGTATTTTTATCCCAGTTTAGCTTATGGAACACGGGTCATGTGTCTTAAATTTCTTTCAGACAGATGTCTTCAGGTACAGAGCTTTCAATGACAAAGTGTGCATGACCCACAAATATCTCACATTCTTTTTCACAACAGCTGCGGTATCCAATACTCCATTTGTAATGGAGGCTCAATCTCTGTTTCACCATGAAAATAGTATATATCTGGAGAGGTCAGATACAATTCCGAAGTAAATATAGCTTATTCACAATGCTAGAGCTTCAGTGGTGTAACAAAACTTGAGGGGCCCCCCCTGCAAAGTACATGGAGGGGGTCCCCCATTCTCCGAGTCAGTCAAAAGCTCTCAGGCCAGCGACCCGCCATACTGCAGGGGCTCACCCCAGCCATAAAAAAGGATTCTGGTTTCTCCATTGGTCACATCCGCCCTTTCATTGGGCGATTTACATATATCAGCAAATACTGCTGCTGCGCCCTCCAGCAAAGTTACATAACACTGCCTCCAGCCGACCCACCAAACACATCCTCCTACTGGATGACCCACCTTCAAGCGAAGCCCGCTCAGTTAACCACCTCCAAACACAGACTACTGCCTTCATGCCTGCTACTAATGCATCCATTAACTCTACTACCACACCTATTCTCACCCCTACGAAACCCGCAGTTATGCTTTTCCGCCCGCCTTTAAAACCACCCCTCGGATGTCACTGCAAACCCGTGACCGCCGCCCACTGCTCCCCTGTCCACCACCGACAAGAAGACTGATGGCCGGTCCCCATCTAACCACTGCCTACCAGTAAAGACAGAGCCTTTCAGCTGCTGCCCTCTCCAATGCCACTGTAGTAGTTTAAAACATGTTAAACAATCTCTTAAACTGAACACCCCAAAACAGTTCTTCCTGCTAGCCTCTACAGCATCAAAGCCGTTCCTGCTACTTTTCATCATCTGCATGATGCACACAATAATATTAAATGTACAAAGAGTCAGAATTTTTGTTTCCTCACGCCAACATTAATTTACACTATGTACCCCAATAAACCATACCTCCTGTCAAAGGCAAACCTGATCCCATGTGTGACACCAGTCAGCAAGTACCCCAAAGACAAACACCAGAGAGAATGCGCGATTCATGTAATTAAACCTATAGTGACAACGTAGCATTTCCCCACCCACTGTCAGCCCAGCGAAGTCTGCAACCGCACAGTAGCCATCAATACCGGCAACATCTAAAGTGCAATTCCACTTCCTTTCATGGGCAGCTCCTGATACATATACTTATGACTATCACAGTCCACTGCATTCTTTGTCTCCCTAAGACTAACTGAAAGCTGTCGGTGAACACTTTTCTTCCCCCTTCCTTACTAATAACTAATGGAGTATAACGAAAAAAATATTTAGTATTTTCTTATGCAAATAGCGTATCAAGCACTTGCTGCCAGCAGTCCTCACCAGATCCACACGTATCAATATTCTGCTGTCGCACCTTCCTGTCAACTCCATTATTATCTGGAGATGTTTTTTATCCCTTCTGTGAACTGGGAAAAGCAATACCTTGCACGAAAACAAGTTCCTTTAAAACCTTTGCTACTTATACAAAGTTGTTTTACTACCGGTCGTTGTTGTTGTAAAGCAAACAGGCAACTCATTCTAGGATTGGAATTACTGCTTAGAAGTGTGAAAGTTAATACTGAGATGTAGGATGATTTTTTGCATGTCTGCCAGACACTTGTTCTTCCCTGTATGTGCACACAATGCAACAATACAATTTAGCTTAACAAATTATTCAGAAATTTACCGGAAGGTAAAGAAACAGCCCATATAATTTTTACAAAGAAAAATAGACAAACGTCCACTTTATACCCCATGACATAAAAGCCTTAGCGTGCACAGCTTGTCTAAATCCACGCCACCTAATTCAGCCCTGCTAAGTACAACGCAGCTGGCATTAGACTAACGCATTTCAGTGTGGTGATCCGCATCACCGCACTGAAATGCAAAATCACGCATAACAGGCATCGCGCCTCCTCGGGTACCAGTGCTGCTAATCAGTGCTGGTGTAGTATTATTTTCATGTGGCTGCCGTCTGTTTTCTGGTGCTTCCCCTGTCTCCTAAACGCAATGCGGTAAATTTCATTATGCAGTACCGCTGCCTGTGTGGTAGTCCTGTAATGAATGTCCCTTTTCTATGCCCACAACATTTTGCCATATTTCCGTAGTATATCCATAAAGTTAGGTCTCACGAGGATTTGTTGCAGGCGCGTGCCATGCACCGCCAGCCCTACGATGTCAGCCGTTTCGTGTACGACATATGCAAGGACTGGTTCCTGATGGGAGCTAGGGGCTTGAGAAGGGCACCGGAGCTCTGGATTGGGTGATGTGACCCGGGATAACCTCCGCCCCCCTGCGGGAAGCGATGTGCAAAACGGCCGCTCTGCATGGAGGAGCCGGGATCTAAGATTCCAACACGATGACACCACGGCGCTGAGGTGCCCAATTTCATTGCTGTTTTGTTGTTGGGGGAACGGAAATGATGATGAGAAAGTATTAAAGGAATAATATGTGGGAGTCTGTTTTCAGGCTGATTCCTACTTGTTTTCTTCAAAACTTTCACATGGCGCTAATAGCTACTTTCAGCAGCAGACATACCGGAATGAAAAACAAAAACGTTAATTGCGAAGGTCCCATAACTCCTGTGATCTAGGTGTATTGGTAACTCTTACCTGTGTCACAGCATTTATTTATTGAGATGCAAGATAGATATATAGCTGCACTGATTGGGGTGTTACATTGAGTAATTGCTAAATGAGTTACAATGGTTTCCGAAAGCGTTACTGCACCCAGGTGACATTGTATTGATACCGCAAAATACACTCTCGGAGTGCATAGACATAACCTCCCCTCCCCTTACTGCCATGAAATAATGAATTGTTGCTCCTCCGAGGGTTAGCGCCTCCAGTCATTTCTCGTGGTTCCACCGGTTACTGTGGTCAGTCTCCTCGTAGACCATCCAACGCCTGTTGGCTCTCCTGTGGTCCTCAATGCTCCTCTTTTGACTAGAGTCCATCGAGAGGCATGCTCCAACAGACTACTATATTGCCTCATCCTGCCACTCAAGTTCAGGCCTCTGCCTGCTGGTCGCATGCCCGTGAGGCCCAATTTACACACACACAGAAGAGGCCTCAGGTCCTCCTCCGTCCAGCAGGTGTTGTATTAATGCACCTACAGACCTTGCTCCGCAGACGAGCTGATTGCGCTGAGGGTCTAGGTGCCTACCGTGGCGCAGGGAGCTGTGGCCTTACTCTAGTCTGGGAGCATCAGAGGCACCACTGCACATACTGCTTCAGGCTCCGATCTCCCCTCCTCACACTCCTGGCTAAATGGACAGAACACGTCAGACCAGGTCAGTCTAGACCACATAGTCCTAAAACATGTTAGATCCGAGTTGCACCTTACCTCAGACAGAAGATCACGGAGGACGCAGGCACTAGAGGGTAAGTCACTGGGTCTTACTGTGATTTTAGTATCCTAGAAACGGACTGATTACTCATAGGTGAAAGCAGCTCTTTTTGGAAGGTTTAATCTGACCACAGATTAGCTTTAAAAAAAACTTTGCAGCATTTCTACGCAGAGTAACCAGACATTATGGGAGGTTGATTGGACCTTGAATGAACTGCCACTTTTAAAGTGCTGGAGTAAGTGTAACCTGGCGCAGGCAAACCTCTGATTTTTGCAGAGAACATCCTATGTATTTATTTTGTAGAGTTACATTAACATGTAGCTGATGGAAAACTGCTTGGCGCTTGCAAGTTTGCAAAGACACCTGGTAGGCTGGTCACCATGAGGGTGCAGAGGAATACACCTCAATTAGAGCACATTTTCACACTGATTCACTCATAGATGCCAAGGTTTTAGATTTGTAAGTGTGACGTTTTCATAATTTTAACTGAAATAATGGGTGACATTAACAGTCTGATTCTGCTCAGTTTGCAGTAGCCTGCTGTTAGTTCACTTTAGTTCAGTGACTTTCTTAGAGTTTGTAGTTGCTCAAATGGGTGTAATTTCTAATATTTATATGTTTCCCTCCTCTTTATTGCTTGATTTTGCTCACAAAAAAGTGTCACTCATAGTCGTTGAAATATAACTCCTAATTACACTGAAATTATGAAAATGTCACACATCGCGATCTGAAACCTTGGCAGCTATGCTAAGTCTACCACACACAGCACATTTGAACATCTCATAATTCCATGCTACACAATTCAACTATAAATAATGTAACCCTACAACATTCCATACAACATAATTACAATCCTAAAAATTTAAAAACCCATATTTCCACTTCACTCCATACCACATAATTCCACATCACATAATACCACTCCAAACCATATAATTACACTCCACACAACACATTTCAACTACACATAATTCCACTTCAACCTATATAATTATACGTCACACAACATATTTACAATCCACTCCAAAACACATAATTACCCTCCACGAAATACAACATGCTGCATAATTCCACTCCACACAATTATACACCACGCCACATAATTCCACACATCACACATTTCCACAATTCATCCCTACACAATTCATCACAGAACATAATCAGACTCCACATAATACCACTCAGCACCACATAATTTACCTCCACATAATTATGCTCTACTCCATATTGCATAAATACACTCCTCATAAATCCAGTCTATGCCTCGTAGCAACATTCCAAAGACCTACACTTCACACCATGCCTTATAATACCACTCAACATACTTTTCACTCAACACTGCACAATTCCACGTCACACAAATTCAACTATACACTTTTCCATTCCACACCACATAATTCAACAACTAACACAATTACACAACACACCACATACATCCAATCTACACCACAAAATTCCAAATCATGCTATAATATTTAACAGCACACCACATAAGTAAACTCCACTACATAGTACTCCACAACACAAAATACCATTCCAGATAATCTCTCTCCAAGACACACAATCCAACTCCATGACACACAATCCCACTCCACATAATTCCAGTACACTCAATACCACACAATTACTATCCACATAATTCCACTGCACACCATGCCACATTATTTCACTACACAGATCCAATCCACACAATTCCACAACTAACAATTCCTATCCAAACCATATATGACTTGCATATATGCAAATGCATATATTGCAAAACCATATATTGCAAATGCTTGTTTACCTTCCAATGTGTCCCAGCAGATTCTGTTCCTGGAGTGAGCTGCAATCCTTCTCCTGTCCCAGTCAGCTCTGCGCTGCCTGCTCTCTCTGGGGCCCCTACTCCCACCCTTGTTCCGGCCGGCTCTGACTGAAGAGAAACAATGTTACTTGTTACTTTGTTTCTCTTCAGTCCTGTCAGCCAGCGTGATGAGCTCAGAGCAGGCTGCACGCTGCAGCTGCTTAAGAGCAAACCTCTAACAGCTCTCTATCAAAGAGCTGAGGGGGCCCCCTTCACCTACTGAAGACTGGGCACCCCTCCCGCACCGCAGGGGCTGCTGGTTACGCCCCTGTGCAGCTTAGTTTAGCTTATATTGCCACATAGAAACACAGTGAAGTGCAAAGCCCTGTTCAAGTTTTATTAATTAAGTCCTGTACCGAAAGATCCCAGAACGTTTCGCAGCAAAGTTCCAAGTCGAGGTTTTATGCATGTCAATGTGGCATTTGTGCAGATTCAAGGCATTTCTGTTGCCACATCAAGATTCTTGAACACCCTTTTCTATTATTTAGGCACAAAACTTACTCTTTTTAATGTGAGTCTGTTTCTATGATGCTTGGATAGGTCTCATGAGTTGTGTGGTTGTCACTGTTAATCTCTTTAGTAAAAATATACTTTAGGGACAATAAGCTTTACAAATATCTAATAACATAGGGGCAAACCCTTGAAACAGAGGCATTAGTGGCTTGAGGTCCAAAGTTTTCCACAGCGGGTTAATTTCCCCGCCCCGCGGCTGGATTCACTTCGCAACTGGTGTTCTTATCCTCAACTGTTCCCCCTGCTGTGTTTTGACTTTGATCTGACGCTGCCCTTCTTGTTCGATTTACGCTTAGATGGTGGGCGATGCTGCTCTGCTTGTCGCTCTTGTGAACCTTTCAAGTGCGGCTCACACTCTGATGGTTTCTGTCTGCGGAGCTCCCCTCAGAAGATCCAGTGTGTGGTGACTCATGCCCCCAGCTGGCAGAAAGGGCGCGGTGTCAAATGCCCTCTCAGCTGTGCAAGGAATCCAGTGTGTGGTGACTCAGACCCCTGCTGACGGAAAGGGCGTGGTGTCATATTTTATGCCTCAGACTCCCAGCTGTGTTGACGGAAGATTTCAGTCATGTGCAGTAACTAATCTCCTCAGCTGTGTGTGGAACCTGCCGCTGCGCCAGCAATTGGCCCTTTCAGTGTGTGAGACAATTTAAGCAAAGTGAAGCACCCGTCATTACAGCTCCCTAGCTGTTTTCAATATTCTCTTCCACTCCTGCCGCCTTTGTGGAAATCTTTTTCCTCTCACATGCACTTTCCATTTTTATGCCTCGAAGGTTCTCAACAGGCTGCATTTCGATTGTTCCACTAATGGTTGCCTGCCAACCTCATCCACGCTGACAGGCACAGTTTTCACAAGGTGTTCTTCATTGGTTTTGTTCTTCTTATGCCGAGTGTTTACTACCTGGATTTCCCTGCCAGTGCTCTCACCGCTGAGTGGCACAGCTCACACCTGGTTACTTACTTCTTTTACTTTCCTCAACTGCTCACCCTATTCATTTACCTCTCTGGTGACGCGCACACCATTTTGCATGTCTGAAGTTTACCAGTGACACGCTCACTTCATTCCCATATGTTACTTCGAAGGTGACACGCACACCATTCCCCTTGGGTGTCACTCCTTCCACAGTGATATGCACACTTCGTATTATTGTGCATGCCATCTCCAGAACTCACCTGGATTTCCCTGCCAGTTGCACAGCTCACACCTTGTTACCAGTTTCCTCTACTTTCTCATCTGCTCACCCCATTCATTTACCTCTCCGGTGACGCGCACACCAGTTTGCGTGTCTGAAGTTGACTGTCACTCCTTCTACAGTGATACACACACTTCATAATATTTTGTGTGTCATCTCCAGAGCATCTCCTCCATCCCCCCTACGTTCATTTGCGGTGGCAGGCACACCTCCATTGTGTTCCTATCTTATTTCTATTGCATCAAGCACCATCTCTTTCAGTGACTCTAGCAGAACACTCCTGTAATCCTCATTTGGCGAGTTATTCTTCTCCCTGGGGTTCCCTCTCAGTGTGTTGCTTCCCAACATGGCTGCCGCAAGCATGACCCAGCCCCCACCTTTTCTAAATGAATGTGGGAAACCCAACCTTCCTTGGAAAGAATGGGTTAAGATCTTCGAGTCGTACCTGATCGCCATTGGGGGGGAAAATTCAGTGCCTTAAGAAAACAACACATTCTCCTTCACAATTTGGGTACCCATGGGAGGAAAGTCTTTGATACCCTACCAGAACCAGACCTAGAAGAAGATGGAGACGCTTACGAAACATCTTTATTAAAATTGGAAAGAAATACACTTTGGAGACAAAGTCAACATTGTGCTGGAACGCCACAAGTTCTTTTGTAGGGTCCACGGAAAACATGGAAGCATTTCCAGGTACGTAGCTGTGCTGAGAGGTCTAAGGAAGCTATGCCAATTCGGAGATCTCAACGACTCCCTTATTAGGGATCAATTTGTGAGGTGCACCAATAATGGTAAAATCCAAGAAAAATTGCTGCAAAAACAACCTAATTTACAAGAAGCGATTGAGTTGGCTAAATCTATTGAACATACTGCCCTCTGCATGAAAGAGATTAGACCTAATCCTGTTCTACCGGAACACGCCCACTCAGTCCAGAGCCAGGTGTCAGAAATAGTTGAATCAGAAAGTGTTGATACTATCAATGAAAACACTATTTGCAAAATTAAAAATGCTAAAACCCCCAGCTCTTCTCGTGGCAACAACCCTAACAAACTTAAATGTTACCGTTGCGGTAGTAGCAACCACCTTGCCAACAACCCTAATTGCCAAGCCATATCAGCTATTTGCAAGAAGTGCAATAAGAAAGGCCACCTAGCTAGAGTTTGTCAAGTAAACAGAACAGTGCGGTGGTTACTCCTGACCCTAAAATTCAGCCAGTAAAGAAAATTATCTTCCAAGTCCGAGACTCCAGCACAACCAATCAAATAAACTAACCACAATGCTAAATTGGGTTGGGTGGCAAGAAAATCACATGTTTGCGGATTCTTGTTCCCCCTTCACTTTTGTGAACATTTCTGACTTTAATAACATGAACTTCTGTAAAGAAAGGGAATTAATAAAACCTGACATTTCTCCCAGCAGCTACACTAGAGAATCTATCCCTTTGAAGGGCATGGTTAAAACCCACATTTCATGCAAAGACCGTGTCACCCTTGGGAAAGTCTACATAGTTGAGGAGGGGTCCAATCTCCTCGGTTGGCAACCAAAAAGAGTTAGGCATAAAACCAGAGACTAACAACCCAGAGCAAGTTCTTACCATTGATGTATCCACCCAGGGTAAAACCTTCATCAAAGAGTTCCCTGATGTTTTCACTCCCAAACTAGGGCTCCTTAGAAATTTCCAACACAAAATAAAATTGATCCCAATGCCAAACCCATTGCACACAAAACGAGGCCCATTCCTCACCTTATGTGGGAACCCCTAAAAACTGAACTAGCCAGACAACAGTCCCTAGGTGTTATACAACCCGTGGATAGCACCGCATGGGTCGCACCTGTGGTCAACGCTAAGAAGGCTCATGGGAACGACATTAGATTGTGTATCGACCTCAGAGACCTTAATAATAACGTCATCATTGAAAGACACCCACTTCCACGCATCCACAATGTTTTAAGTACCATGGGGGAAGCCACCTGTTTTAGTGTACTAGACCTTTCTAATGCCTACCATCAAGTAGAATTACACCCAGACTCCAGAGAATTAACTGGTTTTACCACTCCACTAGGGTCATACATGTTCCTCAGGATGCCGTTTGGACTCGCTTCAGCGGCAGCGGTATTTCAAAAGATAATGCAGCACATACTTGAAGGGGTCCCCAAAACCATGTGCTTCCAAGACGATGTCTTGATCTACAGAGCTACACCGGATGAACATTACTCCTCTCTCAGGACTGTCCTCGAGAGATTCAAAGAGGCGGGTCTTACCCTTAAAGAAGAAAAATGCCAAATCGGGGTGGGAACCGTTGACTACCTTGGGCACACCATATCAAGGGACGGATTTAAACCGAAGTTAAGCCTCCTTGATGCGGTTAAAAAAGCCAATGCACCTACAACCAACCAAGAACTATTATCCTTCCTGGGTCTTGCAGAATACATGGCCAAATATGTTAAGAACTTTTCTGATATTTCCAACGATCTAAGGGAACTCATTAAAAACCATACTCCCTTCAAATGGCTAGAGGTGCACCAGGCAGCCTTTGACAACATTAAAAGAAGCATTTTAAATGCCCCTCACTAATGCAATTTTGACCCTTCCAGGAAGACAATACTAACCGACGCCAGCAACAAAGGCCTAAGCAACTCTCTCTCAAGTTATCGGTGGGAGAGAACGCATAGTTGCTTTCGCCTCCCGCACCCTTAACAACTCAGAGAGAAACTACTCTGTTGTAGAGAGGGAAGCCCTGGCCTGCTTTTGGACGATTAAACATTTCAGGTTCTACCTGTGGGGGATAAAGTTCACCGTTCGCACTGATCACAAGCCCCTCATCTACATGTTCAGTTGTAAAGGTTCAGCTAACAGTACACCCAGAGTAGCTAGATGGGTATTAGGCCTGGAAAGCTTCATTTTTAAACTTGAATATGTCACGGCGAACTCAACATCGCAGCTGACTTCCTTTCCAGGACACCATTAGACCTGGTAGAAAATTTTGAAACTCACAGGTTCAATCCTCCTCAATAAAGCAAGATGAATGGATCGAGAGCATGACCCAAGATGCCACATTTACTTGTCTTAAAGAGCATACCCTTCAAGGATGGCCAGCTTCGCGTAAAAGCATCAGCCAAGATCTAGACAAATTCTGGGAAATAAGACATGAGATCAACTTGAACAATGGTTACATATGGAGAAACAACAAAATCCTTCCTCCGGAAGGATTGAAAGACAAAATAATAGACTTGGTTCATTAGGGCCCCCTAGGGAAGAGCCTTACAAAAACTAGACTCAGAGAGCACTATTGGTTCCCCAACATGGACTCTATGGTTGAGACCAAAGTCAAAAACTGCACTTTATGCGCCAATAGTGACAAAACTAAACGCACCCAGATGGCACCTCTTTCCCCAATTTACATTCCGGACAAACCATGGAAAAACTGGTATTGGACATCATCGGCCCGATCAATAAGAGAGGTGTCACTAAAAGATTTGCATTTGTTCTGACGGATTTTCACTCACACTGGATAGTCATTAAAATGGTGCACCAAATAACCACCAAATCCTTAATCAACTTTCTGCAAGACACTTTCGTCACTGAAGGCATTTCGGCCACCCTGGTCACGGACAACGGTGTCCAATTCACCCCGTCAGCCATGTCCAACTTCCTAACCAGTCTAGCCATAACCCACTTGAAAACGACTCGATACTGTCCTCGAGCTAACGGCTTAGTCAAAAGAGTAAAGAGAACGGTAAAAGAAAACATAGAGCTAGCTTGTGTCAACCACCTACCTGTTGAACGCTCTATTCAAAATATGCTCTGGGCATATCACACCACCCCCAACCTGGTCACAGGCATATCCCACTTCTCATCACTCAGAAGTAGAAAACCCATTACTAAATTCTTCCCCAACTGGATCGGGGGAGGAGAGGTAACAGCACACTCTTATGACAATGCCAAACCCAAAATAGCTTTCCATTAAGCCAACTACAAAGACCGGTATGATCAAAAGCATGGAAAAAAAAAAACAGGAATGGTCTGTTGGAGACTGGGTAGCTGTGAAAAAACCCACACTCGAGGGGGATCACGGATCTAAGTTCTATGAACCCAGAAGAATAGTGGAGATCAAAAACACTGTGGTCCTTGAGAATGGGCAAAACTGGAGCATGGATCGGTTGGCTAAATGCCCGAACCCAGAGGACACCAGTCATGAAAACTCCCTGACATCTGGTGGCCCTGGAGACCCTGCCACTCTTCCCAGGAGCTGTATCAGAAGACCTACCGTTTCACCCAAATGGCATAAAGACTTTATTATGCAGTAGTGTTAACACTCTTACATTGCTTTATGGGGGGAAGATGTGTTATAATTCTCTGACTTTACTAGGTTTGCATTATAGTATTTCCTCACACCCCTTGTGGGCTCTCCCTCTTCCTCTCTGCCCCCCTCCCTCTTTCCACCCTTTGGAATGTTCCTACAGTTGAGCCAGAGGCTGCCTTGAAATGTTGACAAGAGCAGCCTGACTGGCAGAGTTGGTTAGTCGCTCTGCTGTGAGCACGACGTGTTAGAGTATCCTGAGTGGAGGCCGTAATAAAGAGTTACTGAAACTTCACCTACCTGTTCCAGGCATCTTTATAACAAATGTTATGGCTGATATACGCCAATTAGCTTAATCCTGTAATTACAAGTATTTCTTAGATGATATTTTAAGAGATCAGTCGGTGCAGAAAAATAGCAGAAAGAAGAACTCAAGAGAAGTTGTTAAATACTGAGGGTTTGAAATCAAGCAAAGTGATAAAAATCACAAATAGAGCAGCGAACACTGTTATGTTATTCGGTTTTATAAAGCTCACAGCTGCCCCAGCATAGGGGCGTCCCAGCGCTGACAGCAGAAAACTGCGCAGCCTCTAACAGGGAAGAGGCCTACAACGGAGGGAAGAGGTATGTTTTAATTGCCTTACGAAATGCCATATAATTCTTCAAGTCGCGGATGGGGATGGGCAGCACGTTCCAAAGTTTGGCTGCCAAAGTACGGAAGGAGCGCCTCCCCGGAGCGCCCCTGAGGGAGAAACGCCAGATTCTGTCCCATCGACGGGAAGGGGTGTATGGTTCAAGTAGGTTGGCCAGAATAGCTGGGGAAGAAGAGTTCATGATTTTGAAGGCGATACAAATGGACTTAAACTCTACACGTTCGGCCACAGGCAGCCAATGAAGCCTACGAATAGCACTAGACACAGAGCAGGTCCTAGGCAGGCCAAGAAGAGTTCTGCCCGCAGCATTCTGATCCCTTTGCAGTCTCAAGATTTCAGTCTTGTTAGACCCCAGATAGAGTTGGCATAGTCCAGTCTCGACAATATGGAAGCCTGGACAATGACCTGCCTAATGGAGGGGTCAAAAAACCCCAACAGTGTTTTGAGCCCTCGCAATATACCAAAACAGGTCCCCGCCACCTTCTTGGTTTGGGTCTGGAAGCTGAGGGTGGAGTCTACCCAGACACCCAGGTTTTTTACCACCTGTTTGGTCACAGGTACACTGAAGAAGGGTTGAAGGAAATGAAGTCCAGTAACGTAAATAAAGTGACAAATGTATCAAGGGAGAATAGTAAGGACAATATAAGGAAGCAGGATATGCAAGCAGCGAGGCCTGTAGAGGTCTTTAACAAAGATGTGACATGTTAAAAGTGCAGGCTGAAGACACATGTTGCCACCAACCTTGATTGTCCTGCAGTTGGACAGATGTGCAAGTGCAAGTCCTGAAGACATTTGCAAGCATGTGCAAGGGCAAGATCGGACGTTTTGCTCAAAAGTTGAGAAATGGGATTGCTACTGTGAGTAGCAAAGCAGAGATTGCAGTACCGCAAGAATTGCTATTGCAGGTCAGCGAAGCAGGAGAGGTGGGTCAGGTGGATGATCCTTTTTGCACAATGACTATCGACAATGCGGAAGTACAGATGGTTGATTCTGGAGCACGATATACATTGATTGGAGAGCATTACATGAGCAAGGTACTGGAGAAGATTGTAAAACCACCAGACGTCAGGCTGGTGGCGTATGGCAACAAGTCAATTGATCTGGTGGATATTTTGATGGTAGTTTGGAGTCTTAAGGTGTAACTGCGCTATCTAATAAATACATGAAAAATGTATCTGGTCTGTTAGGGAGGCCGCAACAATGAGAATTATAGAAATAAATTTGATCCCAACTATCCTGCTCAAGTGATAGGGGAGAAATCCAGCGTTAATGGTGTTTCACTAAATGTTTGGAACGAGAAGTTCCTAAGGGTTTTTAGAAACAATCTGGGTTTTTTGAAGGGTTTCATGCATAATATTATACTAAAAGACAATGCCACACCCAAAGTACACATAGCGCATCCAGTGTCATTCGTTATTAGAGAGCCTTTAAAGAATGAACTATGCAGGCTGTGTGAGAAGAACATCATTGAGGAAATAGAGATGTCGGAATGGTTAGCCCTGTCATACTAGCAAAGGCGGTGAATCGTGACCTAAGGATGTGTGGGGATCTACGTGATCTCAATGTGGCGATATGGTTGGACAGACAGCCTTTTCCCAACATAAGTGATATGTCGATGTGGGTCAAGGGAGTGACAGTATTCTCTGCTTTAGACTTATTGTCTGTATATCACCAGATTTTGTTGAATTCTGAGTCAAGACCTTTAACTTTGTTTATTACACCAGAGGGGGCATACAGATTTGTATAAATGCCTTTTGGATTGGCCTCTGAATCAACGGTTTTCCAAAGGGCAATGCATCATCTATTCCTGTGTATGACAAATGTAACCTGTTTCCAGGATGATATCTTGATATTTAGAAAAGATAAGGAAATGCATGAGAGTGTTACATGTTGTATTGCTGAGGTTACAAGAGAGTGGGTTGACAATCAAATTGGAAAAGTGTAAAAATCGAGATCAAGGGATCAGAGTATTTGGGACACTGGTTGGATTATCATGGTGTATCGCCTACAATGAAACTGGTAAAAGCCAAACAAGATGCCCCGTCCCCTGAGGACAAAGTCCAGCTGCGATCTTTCTTGTGTTTGGCCGAATACTTTGAGGTTCATACCAAACTTTGTTGATAGAATTGTGTATATGAGAAAACTTATCACAAAATTGTTTACGTTTGACTGGTGTGAGGGGTATGAGCGTGAATTTGACGACACAAAGAAGACATCGCATCTGCTCCCTCACTGAAACCATTCGACATTCACGACAAAAACACAATCTCTATGGATGCCAGCAGTGTTGGTTTGGGTGCAGTGTTATTGCAGCGTCGTGAGTGGAAAAAGGTAACAATAGCTTACGCATCAAGACCATTGAGGGAGGCGGAATTAGCATATTCCACAATTGAACAAGAAGCCCTAGAATGGTGGTGGCGAATTTGTAATTTCAAGAAATTTGTGTGGGAAAGGGAATTTGAATTGCGGACAGACCATCGCCCATTGGTGGATGTCTTCACCACAATGGGGGCAGACAAGGCATCAGCTAGGTTTGCAAGATGGATGATGAGCATCATGATACGTTGTAGAATATTTGCCAGGAAAGAAAAGCAAGCTGGCTGACTGTTTGTCAAGGTTGCCTGTTAATAGTTTGGAAGAACATGATTTGAATGAGAAGGATTGGATGGTGGCTGGTTTAAGCGTCGTGGTGGGAGGAAAAATTTCACAAGAAGACTGTGTCCAAGCTGTAAAGGACAGTAAGGTGTTACAAGAGGTGATGAAATATATGTGGAGTGGATGGCCTAAGAAAGGTGAAGGTTCTGATTAAGCCAATAATTATCATCAGGTGAATAGCTACCAGTCATTGATGATGTGTTGTGGAGAAATGAAATATTGGTGGTGCCTGAAGTATGTAAAGGACATATTTTGGATTTGGCACACGAAGGTCATGTGAGGATGAGTGCGACTAAGAAAGGATTAAGATCTGAGTACTGGTGGCCGGGCATGGATCACGATGTGGAGCGCAGGATCCATGAGTGCTTGGCATGTGCGTGAAGTGATAAGTCAAAGAGTATTGTGATATACCCGTCTGTTACCACAGATACGATTGATGCCCCGTGGAGAAAGATGGGATTGGACATTTCAGAACCTTATGGAGTTCTGGATCACTGTATGCTATTGTGGCTGTTTATTATAATTCTAGGAGGCCAGAGGTAAAATTCACCCATCAGGTAAGTTCTCATGAGGTGATTAGCTTCCTGGATAAGATTTGGAACAGAGAAGGTGTTCCGAAAGTCATAGTGATGGATAATGGAGTGCATTTTGTGACTCGTGAGATGGGATATTTTTGGGAAAAATAGAGAGTGGAGCATGTCCATTCCTCAGTTTATTATCCTCAAGGACACGGACTTGTGGAAAGGTGGAACAGAACGTTCAAGGAGGGATTATAACTACCGATTCGTCAGGGTGGCTCATGGACGGAGGTTGTGAGTAAATAACAAATAAGGGCATATCTCAAAACCCAAAACAGTGCCACTGATAAGTTACCTTTTGAGTTGATGAGGGGAAGAAAACAGAGGATGTTGTTGTCCATTAGATTGCAAAAGCATGGTGTGGACATGCGCGTTGAGGGAAAGAATGGCGAAGGCAGTGCTGGTGCAACAGGTATTGAAATTGGTGATTAGGTACGCTTGCGATGGGGTTGTAAAGGGAGAGAGGGAATGTCAAAGTTTTCAGATCCATTGCGGGTAAGAAAGTTGAATGCATACACAGTTTGCCTTGGCGATGGGAACGTGTGGGATTTGAAAAAGGTTGTCAACGTTGCAAAATGTATCAGAAATAAGCCTGCGAAACCAGAAAGAATGTCTGAGTTTGTACCTGCTCCAAGTGAATCAACTCAAGGCAGATCCCGGAAAGCACTGGAGTGGATTAAAGATTATATAAGTTATTGAAGACTAAGTAATGTATTGATGCAGGGAAAGTGCCATTTTCAGGGTAGATGTTAAGATTGATACATACTTTTGTTGAATGTTTTGTTTATTTATTACTTGCCATATAGCAATGCATAGGGTTATTTTTATCATGGGTATGTTTATGTTACTCGGGTCTGTCAATAAAGAGAAAAGAGAGGATGACTAAGAAGAAGGCAGCCCTTAAAAGGACAGTTCCCTTCACCGACCAGAGGTGGCATGCTTCATCACAGGGAATCCTCCTGGCACCATGAAACCTAGTCATTGTGCGGGCTACACCTCTCTCACTGCGAGGGAGGAGCTCAGGGATGTTTTATTTTAAGAGGGGTTCTCACTAAGACCGGATGTGAGCTGGCAGAGTGCAGTGAGGGGCGCAGTGCGAGTGAAGGTGAATTAAAACTAGCTACCACATACTTTTTTTCTGGCTGCCTTGTACTAGGGTTAAAAACAGCAAGGAGAACAAGGGATACAACAAGAACCATAAGATCAAGATCAAGGCTGAAACATTTAGATCAAAGTTGAGGACAATTGATCCAATGTTTCTTATCGTATCCCTTGTTCTTAACCCTAGCACAAGGGTGCCCTGACATAGTTGACATATGCCAGGTTTAGCTAGTTCATCACTATAATTTTTGTCTGCTTGAATGTTTCTGAAGGATGCTGACCCCATTTAGTGTTTTCCATGAGTAGGCCTTTGAACTGCTGGGTGACTAATTGTCACATTACATTGCCCTGTCCAGAAAGCTATCCACCTCTGGCACACTTTGAGGAGCTGTGGGGGTACTACTGTCTTCTTCCAAGGGATTCACCTATCACTTCCTTGGTAGAGACTATATACCTGAAGAATGTAAGTCACTACATCAGAAAATTGCTCTTTATTTTGGGAAGCATGAGGCTTTGTTCACTGAAACTCTGGAATGTTGCCTTCTGTTACTAATGACATTCATGGTGAGTATGTGTATAGATAAGGCTCTCATCACTGACTTTTAAGAACCCTACGAATCCCTGCTAGTGTCTTTCAGGTGGTGTTTTGGCACATTTGGTCATTCAAGATATTTCAAAGCTCTGAATGTATTCTGTGAGTCCCTGGTGCATCACATCTGTGCCAATGCATTATCTAGCTTTGGCTTTGTGGGGATAGCAACCGTCGATGCTTGGATTATGGTAATCTCTGAATTATCTTACTTCATTATCGGCTTGCTTTTGGAGGTAGAATGCAAACTTTTTTCAGCCTTTTCAGGTGAATTTAGATACCTTTTACAGCATTCAAACAAAAATACATTTGTAGCAGCATATCTCAGTTCTTTTACAAATATTTTCATACAGTTAATATATCTCGCTTGTTTTTCATAATTATTTCTCCCTACATTATTCACTGATTTCTCTTTTACATACTTGCTGTGTGTCGAAAAGACCCTTCAACAAAAGTAATAACTGATACATGAATTTAGCACTTTCTTTAAGTAAGTGAACTTAATTGTCCTGTATTAGCTCATTTCTTTAAATTTGGAGTTTTGCTTTTTGAAATGGATTCAATGGAATTTTGTATTTCATTTATTGATCCTTTTATTTCTTATATTAGTACAGACTGTAAATGGTTTGGGTGTAACTTGTTATAATGACCTTTATCAGTGATCAAAATAAGGCATGCTAAGAAGAAAGAAGAAATGAAGTCATCTTTTATAACAAAAATTGTGCTTTGATTTTCACTCTCTCTCTCAAATATTCCAAAGCATTGTCTTGTAGTCTTTCTACTTACTGCTAATGTGCAAAGCATCGTCTTGTAGTCTATCTACTTACTGCTAATGAGTTAAAAACCCACATGACGTACCTCTTTCAAACTGCTTGCCTATTCTGCATCCTCAACTCGGTCTGAATGTGTCTGCCATTGTTCACTGAGCGTCTCACAACTCAATGAAAACTCTCAATGACTTCTTCCTGTTCTTAAAATTAGATGCTCCAACATTTATCTCCACTTGTACTGGCCAATTGCTATCTTTATGTGTAACTGCCAATCACCTTGAGTTGCAATTAATTAAAGAAGGCAACTTAGGGCATTTTTATCATTGATTCCAATCAGTAATTTAGATTTAAATCTTTTTGGCCACCAATATTGCCTTCCCAGCACAGGTTTTTATGTTGTTTCCTCCTCTTTATTTATTTATTTTGAAGCTTGCGAGTATCAAAGCGTTCAGAGAGCAGAGACAAATCACATCAATAATTATAGTCTATCAACAATTTCACAAATTTGAAATCTTAATTTGAGACATCTGGTGATTTGTTTAAAGGAAAAATATATATATATATATTCAGTGAAAAAACCATAGGTTTCACACATGTTATAGTTAGCTGGAAATTTTACTGATAAAAAACCAATGAAATTCCCCCGTTATAGTTAGTGCAGGCAACTATAACTCACGCGACCGCAATCCTCTGCTGATGACATATGTGTCTTTATGAAAAAAAAATATTTGTAATATATGTATAGCTAAAATTTAATGGAAGAAGACATGGGCAAATAAGTGTCTAAATACAGTATTAGCATCAGCAGAAGATTGCGGTCGCGTGAGTTATAGTTGCCTGCACTAACTATAACGGGGGAATTTCATTGGTTTTTTATCAGTAAAATTTTCAGCTAACTATAACATGTGTGAAACCTATGTTTTTTTCACTGAATTTGCAAGGTTTTTTTAAATGCTAATTCCTAACTATAACGTGTGTGAAACCTATGGTTTTTTCAGTGAATTTGTACGGTTTTTTAAATGCTAAGTTACTTTACGCCATTCGTGGCGTGCGCGCCCACTTACCGCTGTTCGTTCCGTGGGCGCACCGCGCGCGCGCCCACTTTACGCACTTAGTGCCGTGCACGCACGGTGGACACGCGGTGCGCTATGCGCACCGCGTGCCCACGTTACGATAGATGGGCCATGTACGCACGATGCGCTTCGCGCACCGTGCGCACATGGAGGACATATGATGCGCTTCGTTGTGAAAGGTAATATTTTAATTTTTAATAACCGTGATATCCCATGCACAAATGGTGCCCTTCGGGCACCATTTGCACATGGGGTGGGGAGAGTATGGATATTTTTTTTTTTAATTAAATTTTACCGTAAGCGTAATCGGCGAAATTATCAAAAAAATTAAAATTCGGTTTTTGGCCTTGGGGGGTCTTTGAGGACTCCCTCAACATGGCTAGGTGCTTAGGAGCTGTCTAAACAGCCCCTTTACATGTTTTTGGCCTTTGTTTTTTAACCCCCCTCAGAGTGCGAGAGAGAAAATGGCGGCCGCCACTTCCTGGTTTCGACCGATTCGAATGTTTACTTAGATCTAACAGCCAATCAGATTCGCGCTCGCGCACGGCACCATACGCGTACGGTAAGCTTACCGTAAGCGCACCGTAAGCTGCCACAGATATATATATTGATTTAAATGCTATTTTCTCAGGAACTACTGAACAGATTTACACCAGACCTACAAAAGGCACTTCCTTGACCTGAGGACTACCTCTCTGCCAAATTTCAAGTAACTCTGTTCAGCCGTTCGGGCTGTAGCTGTGTCTAAAGGTCCTATGGAAAAATGCATGGGAAAAACGCGTTTTGGGACCCCCCTTTTTTCTCAGCCCCCGCTTGACGAATCCCCCCGAGACTTTCAGGGTAGGAGCGGAGCGGAGCGCCCCATTAGTTTTGAAAATTTCGCGAGGATTCGTCGACCGGCGCCAAAGTTATTCCAAATAGAATGTTGCGGTTTTCCTATGGAAACAGGGTCCTAACTATAACTACCTACTGGCGACCGCCAGTAGGTAATATATATATATATATATATATTCACTGAAAAAACCATAGGTTTCACACATGTTATAGTTAGCTGGACATTTTACTGATAAAAAACCAATGAAATTCCCCCGTTATAGTTACTGTAGGCAACTATAACTCACGCGACCGCAATCCTCTGCTGATGCTAATACTGTATTTAGACACTTATTTGCCCATATCTTCTTCCATTAAATTTTAGCTATACATATATTACAAATATTTTTTTTTCATAAAGACACATATGTCATCAGCAGAGGATTACGGTCGCGTGAGTTATAGTTGCCTACAGTAACTATAACGGGGGAATTTCATTGGTTTTTTATCAGTAAAATGTCCAGCTAACTATAACATGTGTGAAACCTATGGTTTTTTCAGTGAATTAGCAAGGTTTTTTAAATGCTATTTCCTAACTATAACGTGTGTGAAACCTATGGTTTTTTCAGTGAATTTGTACGGTTTTTTAAATGCTAAGTTACTTTACGCCATTTGTGGCGTGCGCGCCCACTTAACGCAGTTCGTTCCGTGCACGGTTTTTATCAACTTTAATAAGCCCTGTACATTTGGTGGCCTTCGGCCACCAAAAGCACAGGGGGTGAGGCAATGTGGATAGTGTTTTTTTTATTTCGATTTTATAATTTCATGTTGCCAAAATTACGTTTTTTTTTCTCTATTAATAAGCCCTGCACATTTGGTGGCCTGCGGCCACCAAAAGCACAAGGGGTGGGGTAAGTGTGGATAGTGTTTTTTTTTTTTTTATTTTTTTACCGTAAGCGTACGGTAAGCTTACGGTAAGCGTACGGTAAGCGTACGGTAAGCGTACCCCGCGAAATTGCCGAAAAAAAAATAAAACCGTTTTTGCTCTTGGGGGATGTTTGGGGACTCCCTCAACATGACTATGTGGGAGGGAGTTGTCAAAACAGCCCCGTAACATGTTTTTGGCCATCATGTTTGATAAACAACACTCAGTGCGAGAGACAAAATGGCGGACGCCGCTTCCTGGTTTCGGCCGATTCAAATGTTTACTAAGATCTAAGAGCCAATCAGAATCGCGCTCGCGCACGCCACCGTAAGCTTACGGTAAGCGTACGGTAAGCGTACGGTAAGCGTACCGTAAGCGGGCTCAGATATATATATTGATTTAAAGGCTATTTTCTCAGAATCTACTGAACAGATTTACACCAAACCTACAAAAGGCACTTCCTTGACCTAGGGACTACCTTTCTGCCAAATTTCTAGTAATTCTGTTCAGCCGTTCGGGCTGTAGCTCGTTCTAAAGGTCCTATGGAAAAATGCATGGGAAAAACGCGTTTTGGGACCCCCCTTTTATCTCAGCCCCCGCTTGACGAATCCCCCGAGACTTTCAGGGTAGGAGCGGAGCGTAGCGCCCCACCTATTTTGAGAAATTCGCGAGGATTCGTCGACCGGCGCCAAAGTTATTCAAAATAGAATGTTGAGGTTTTCCTATGGAAACGTGGTCCTAACTATAACTACCTACTGGCGACCGCCAGTAGGTAATATATATATATATATATATATATATATATATATATATATATATATATATATATTACCTACTGGCGGTCGCCAGTAGGTAGTTATAGTTAGGACCCTGTTTCCATAGGAAATCCGCAACATTCTATTTGGAATAACTTTGGCGCCGGTCGACGAATCCTCGCGAAATTTTCAAAATAGGTGGGGCGCTACGCTCCGCTCCTACCCTGAAAGTCTCGGGGGGATTCGTCAAGCAGGGGCCGAGAAAAAAGGGGGGTCCCAAAACGCGTTTTCCCCATGCATTTTTCCATAGGACCTTTAGACACAGCTACAGCCCGAACGGCTGAACAGAATTACTTGAAATTTGGCAGAGAGGTAGCCATAAGGTCAAGGAAGTGCCTTTTGCAGGTCTGGTGTAAATCTGTTCAGTATTTCCTGAGAAAATAGCATTTAAAAGCATATATATATGTGGGCGGAGCCTAACCACACATCTCATCCTGAGATCTGATTGGCTGTCAGCACTTCATCCAAGAAGTGTTGGCAGCCATCTTGGGACCAATATACATGATAGCACCTCATTAAAAAGCATTGCAGTTAATAGAAGGTTTTAAGACTTTAGTTACATTATAAATCATTTGTTGATGGTACCATACTCATTTTAGGAATTGTGGTATGTTCTAAGGTGATTTCACCATGTGAAAAAGCCTTCTGCTGGGATATCATGATTGAGAGAAAAATATTTTCTCATGCTTTTACCACAGAGGTTTGGAAGGTGATCTATAGGCTAAACTGAGAGCTTATTTTCTGTAAATTCACATTATCTTTCTCAGTCATGTGAGAATGAAGTCTGACATTCTCAGTAAAACATGTACATCCAACAAGGGCAGAGACTGTCAGTTGATTCCTTTGTGTTCTACTGCAGCTTCCCAGAGTGTTCCAAAGAACTACTAGAGCGCTAACAGTCCTACTTATGATAAACGTATGGCACACCTGAAGCCATCTTGCTTGGATTAAAGTGGTAACTCTTAAAACATTTAATTTAAAAAGGAACAAAATGAGGGGGTTCATTTTTCCATAAAAAGTATGATTAGTGCTGCAGAAAGAAAAATTAGGGCACATTTTGAGTGACTTCTCAAATCCTCTTCTATTTCATTAAAAAATTCTGACATGCAGACTGAAACATGCACTTTCAATACCAGCAGCAGTTTTCCCTGGTGAGCAGTAGCTTTACTACAGTGATCTAATGAGCAAAAAGAGTGCTAACATTCTGAATTTATGGCAAATGTGTGACACATCTGAATGCCTTCTTGATGGAATCAAAGTAAAAAACTGAAAGTATTTCCTACTGAGGAGACTGCAGTAAATGAGGAAATTAGGAAACTTCATAACAAATAAGTCTCCCAAGATGGCCACCAGAGACAAAAGAGCCCAAATGTAGCCCAAATATCACCCAGATGTAGCCCAAGTATAGCCCAATGACAGAATATCCCAGAATGTTCTTAAAAACAACTAGAGCGCTTACTGTCTTCATTATGACAAAAGTATGGCACACCTGAAGCCATCTTGATTGGAATAAACTGGTAACACTTAAAACATTTAATTTAAAAAGGAACACAATGAGGAGGTTCATTTTGCCATAGAAATTATGATTAATGCTGAAGAAAGAAAATGAGGGCACATTTTGAGTGACTTCTCAAATCCTCTTCTATTTCATTAAAAAATTCTGACATGCAGACTGAAACATGCACTTTTAATACCAGGAGCAGACTTCCATGGTGCAGTAGTTTTACTACAGTGATCTAATGAGCAACTAGAGTGCTAACATTCAGAATTTATGGCAAATGTGTGACATATCTGAATACCTTCATGATGGAATCAAAGTAAAAAACTGAAAGCATTTCCTACTGAGGAGACTGCAGTACATGAGGAAATTAGGAAACTTCATAACAAATAAATCTCCCAAGATGGCCACCGGAGACAAAAGAGCCCAAATGTAGCCCAAAATCACCCAGATGTAGCCCAAATATAGCCCAATGACAGAAGTGTGCAAAACACTTATTATTTTGTGTTTTTGCAGTGTTATATAGTGCAGACTTGTCAGGTATTGGAGTGCTTTACATGAGCATTGGTTACATCACACAAGAACAAATTCATTTTGGTTGTAGACATGGGGAGACTAAGTGATTTGACCAGAATCACAGAATGTCGAGCTGAAGCAGAAACTTCAACCTGGTTCCCCAGTTGCAAAGTCTGCAGTTCTGGAAGTAACACCACATCCTCTCCCCTAAGTGCAACATTTAATCAAGTGGTCAACTGGATAAAAAAACATAAAGATAACAAATAATTTAAAAGTGCTTTGTCGCTATTTGAAAACTCAGAAAATATGTCCTTATTTTAGTCTTTTAGAGCACTAACCATAATTTTGATGCCAATAAGACCCTCTCATATATGTAATTTCTAAAGGAAATGCTCTAGGTATTACAGTTTTGATTACATCAAGATGATGTCAGGCGTTCCACACTTTTGTAATAAATATAGAATGTTAGCAATCTAGTTGTTCATTAGGATACTGTTGAGAGGCAGAGGCCAGGGGCACGGACTCTGAAAATTGAAGGCAGGTAGGAGGGTGCAAAGGCAACAATTTAACCACACTGAGCAGGCAGGAAGGGCCGTGGAAGCACAACAGACTATGGAGGGCAGTGGAAAGGGGGGCAGGGGCAACAAACCAACAATACAGGACTTGCAAGAGAGGCTGTTGGAGGGAAGATCTATTACGGGTCAAGGAAGCTAGGGGCGGTCCCCAGATCCCCGGGAGCCACCACAGAACTGAGCAGGAGAGTGAGTCAGGGACAAAAGGGGCACCTTAATTTGAGCCGGGGTGCCTAGGAACGCTTGCTCCAAAAATGAAGAAAACAGACATATGAGACATGGAATTGGAGGCAGAATACAATGGCAGTTTAATGAGAAGATGCAACTTCAAAGAAACCGCAGAATAGAGACATAAAGTACAAAATACAGAATCCAGATAATCATACAGCTGTCATAATATTCTCTGTATCTCAATTAATGTACTGACAGAGAGAGAGAGAAAACACATCTATAAATGCATCATGAGAAACAAGTTACACCAAGGAAAATGTTACCTAGGAACACTCACGTTTACTCTTAGAGCAAGCATTCCTGCAATTACAATACAAAATCTTTTAAATGCAAAAGTAAAGAGAACAATGGTTAAACATAACATGACATTTCATATAGGTAAAATAGAATAAGATACTTCAAGCAAAGCAGAGCAAGACATTTTAAGCAAAGGAAGACAAGAGCTCCCAGCTCTTGGGGAAAACCTGCACTGCCTGTTAACCTACATACAGACGGCGAGGTAGTCCGTCGATATTTGTGGGTGCTCCCTTTTTATATCATTTTGTGGGCTCCTTTGCACGCTACATCTACCTACGTATGCTACCCAAAAGCTTCGTCTGCAGATTTTACCAGACATTTCGTCATTTACCCACTTAATGCCGACAATGGACTGGGTGAAAAGGTCAGTCTCTCAGGCCAATCGCTTATCGTAAGTTCCATAGAGCAAGCAGAAAATAATGGGTATTGTACGGGAATTCAATATATTCATGTATAAAATCTCCTCAGTTCTCCTAACTTGACGCTCTGCGGTTGCCACTTCCTTAAAAGCGGGAAACCTGCCCAGGAAGCAAGTACCAGTCCAGGATGCAGCCTACTGTATGTCGACAGCTTCAGGGGGATGTTGAACTTTGATACCGAGCACGGAGCACTCGGGTAGGGTGGGGGCTACTAGTTTGGATCAGAAGGCCTCGCAGACCTGCCTTCAGACTGCTATACACTAAAATTGCAGAGCTATGGTCAATTTAACAAAGAGGCCTACATATTGAACAGAAGGGCCTACACAGGGGTTTTATGCTGGCTGAGTGGTAAGGATGTCTCAGGATAATTATATAGCAACACAGGACCCGCTGGTCAATTTAATACGGCCTACAAATGCAGCTGGCAGGGCAAGGACAAGGGTCTCATACTTCAGGTGTGGACAGAACGGGTCAGGGGCCCCCTGTGATACAAAATCTACCCTCCTTCAAGGCTGTGGCAATGTAATAGACCATTGTGGGCAGAAGGAAGAGGCAATGGTAGTACAACCATACATGCCAACAGACCCGATTCAGCCAGGAAACGTCCAATGTTTTTAAGCTCAAATGGGCTTTATTTGATCTGTCTCCTGTCTACAATATCCTCTTTTTCAATGTAACTCAAAGGGGAAAATCAATACCCCAGTTTTTTTTCAAAATCTCCCTCTTACCAAGTTCAAAATGTTCGCAAGTATGGTACATTGGATCATGGAAGGAAATGGGATAGGGACATGGACTTTGATAACAGAGGACAGGAGGGACATGGAGAGGTGCACCAAACTGACCCTGCAGGGCAGGCATCAGGGTTTGCAGCAGCACAATACACCACACAGGGCATGCAGGACGGGAGTGCAGCACAACAATCCATAGAAAGCAAGAGGGAGGGGACAGGACCATGCACATGGACAACAGAGAACAGAGGGGCAAGAGGCAATGGTAGCTAGCTGACCATAATAGACAGACAGGAGAGAAAGCTGCAGCATAACAGACCATAAAGGGCAGGAGGGACGGATCAGGGGCATTACAATGGAACAGACAAGCCAGGAGGGAGGGAGTAGGGCTGGGGGCAAGGGGGCAGGGCAGGAGCAGCAAGATAGCCATGGAGGTCAGGCAGGATGGGCACTAGAAGCAAGACACACCATGAAGAGCAACAGTGAGACTGTGATGGCATACACACAGACCATGGAGGGAAGGTGGGAGGGGGTCAGGGGCAGCTAACTGACCACAGGGAAGGTGGGAGGGGCCATGGCAGCACAGAAGACCATGCATGGCAAGTGGGAGGGTTAGTGGCAGCACAATGGCTATGATGGGCAAGAAGGAGGGTGGAGGGGCATGCACAAAGGACGATGGAGGATAGAAGGGAGGGTCAGGACCTGTGCACAGACAAGAAAGTTCAGGGGAAGGGACCTCACAACAGACCACACGGGGCAGGCAGGAGGAGCAGTTGCAGCACAACAGACCAGGGAGGGCAGAAGGGTGTGGCAGTACAATGGACCATGTAGGACAGGAGGAAGAGGATAGGGGCATGGCATGTGGACAGGCAGGGTGGAGGTGGCAGGGACAGGTTACAGTCATCTGACAATGCTAGGCAGGTGGGAGGGGAGTGGCAGCTCAACAGAACACTCAGAGTAGATAGGAGTGGCAGGTCCATGGGACATGGTGGGCAAAAAGGACGGAGCAGGGGCATGCACAAAGACATCGGAGGGCAGGGGGAAGGAGAATAGGGGCAGCAAGCTAAGCACAGAGTTTAAGCAGGAGGTCAATGATGGGGCATAGAATTGGGCAATGGAGGGCAGGAGGAGTGGACTGGTACATCATACTAAATTGAGGGCAGTGGCAGCACATCAGACCATGCATGGCAGGAGGGAGGAGGCTAGTCCATGGATTCACACAACAGAGGATAGGGAGGAAGGGGATGGGGCAGCAAGCTAACTGTTCAGAGAAGGCGGGTATTAGGAACGTTATTGTTTTTAAAACATTGTGTCTGTGCGAACTACTTAAAATATGAACAAGTATGCAGCATAATCTCACTTTTATTCAGGAAGAAGAGGACGTTTGTGACTGTGACTCCGGGCTCACTTGGCAGAAACACCCCCTGACCCTCCACCCCCTATCGCAAAATGTAATGCCCGTGAAAAGGGTAGGTGAACACAGTGTTATATAGAACATAGTCCTGAGAGCACGATTGAAAATGCAAACTAGATATAGTGTATGGTATAAACTATGCACCAAAAAGTGTGATATAAGATGAACCGGGCGTGAAATATAATATGCAATACATTGTGCGCAATGACAGATTCATTGGAGAGCGCGAGATAGCACAGGCACTAGCGCGTGCTATGCGATATGCGCCTTGGAGTGTAATATGCACAGGGCAGTGTTGTGTAACCTAACTAGTCTCTAAAGTTGTAATATAAAATATGTGCTGGGGAGTGTAACGTTGCATATGCACTGTGACAAAGATATGGATCCCAGATTGTAATATGTATGGCATAGCACTGTGCGTTATAACATAGGCATCGACAAAGGCACGTTAGATGGGGCAATATAACCCGTGCGAAGACAAGTGTGGCATGACATATTCACGGGGTGGTGTTACAGTGCACATGGGCTAGAGAGTGTCATAGCATATGCACTAGCTAGTGGAATACAACACAGAGGTGTGTGGCACTCGGCAGGCAATGGTGGGTGTAACACAGCATTGGGCTCTGTCAGGAGCACGCTGTGACTCTCAAGTGATGTTCGTCCCCTTTCCAGAGAGTAAAATAAAAAGTATTACACATCCGGCAGTGGATGTGTGTTTTATTAACCGTGAGGGGGGTTTCTTGCATAGTTTTGGTCGAATTTTTGTCGAATCCCCTTGGAATGTCTTGGTGTGTATGTGTATTAAATGTGCCCGTCAATAGCTACCCATGTTTGTATAAATAAACGACAAGGGTGTCTACCAGGATTAGGCACGGTAGGGCATCAGACATGTCAGAGCTTCACTAGTGGTGTAAATACATTCCACGTGGATTCATTGCATGCATAGTCGCCTTTTAATGAATATCACGCAAATCGTCATGGTGATAGGTACGTACGGTTTGTCCAGCATGTCCTAGGTGTGTCTATAAATATATATTTTTTAAAAATAATAAAAAACAGTGGCCGGCCCTGGGGATTGGGGTCAAAAAAATATAATTAGGAGACTGGCCCTGGGGGATGGGGTCATCAGGGCCAATAAATTAGAATAAGAAGGGGAACCAAACAGCCCCCCTTCTTAAAAAACTAAAATAAATAAAAGACTGGCATCGTGCCGGAGGCCATGCCCCCTCCGTGCAGCACTCTGCAAACGCGCCCCCAACAGGCATCTCCAGTATGCGCCAGGGAGCTGCGCTGCAGCCAGGTGTTCTGAGGCCAAGCCCCTTTTTACACCTCTCTGCAACGCAGCTCTGTGGCGCTTACTGGAGGTACCTAGTGGTCTAGTTTGACCCTAGGGACCCTTAGGATTCAGGGGGACTTAATCTCTCAACTTAGAACAGCCACAGGGCGCGTTTACACAGTGGTGAAGGGAGGGGACGGGGCCTGAGGTGACGTGTGCAAACACGCACTATGGCACGTTTTAAATTGGGGATATAATTTCCCTTCAATACTGAGGGCCCCTGGGGGCTAACTAGCCCACCAAGTGCTTCCAGTAAGCGCCACTGAGCTGCATTGCAGAGAGGTGGTCCAGGCCGTGCCACTTTTTACACCTCTCTGCAACGCAGCTCTGTGGCACTTACTGGAGGTACCTAGTGGGCTAGTTGGACCCTAGGGACCCTCAGGATTCAAATGAACTTAATCTCCCAACTAAAAATGGACACAGGGCGTGTTTACACAGTGGTGAAGGGAGGGGACGGGGCCTGAGTTAACGTGTGCAAAAACGCCCTGTGGCCTGTTTTAAGAGGTAGTTTTAATCCCCATGCCCTATTATACACTAGGGGCTTACAGAGGAGGTCATGCTAATCACAGGGGGACCCCAACGCATAATGTTCCCTAGTGTATGTAGGTGTTTTCACTGTATTCTAAGTGTCTTTTAACATAGCACTGGCTCTAGGACTGGTTAGTCAGACTCAGTTACCACCAGTATCCGTCTGAAAAAGTTGAGGGTACAGGATGATTTTGCAACAAGGCTTCTTTCTGCTCTTCTTTTTGTTCTTTCTGCACGTTATCCTTCTTCCTGCACTTATCTTCGTATTTGAGGACTTCTGTTGCTTCTTTCTGCACTTCTTTTGTTTCTTTCTGTGCATTTTTTCTTCTTTCTTCACATGTCCTATCTCTGTAGGCATAGTTAGAAATTAGCATTTAAAAAACCTTTGAAATTCACAGAAAAAAACCATAGGTTTCAGGCACGTTATAGTTAGGAATTAGCATTTAAAAAACCTCAGAAATTCACTGAAAAAACCATAGGTTTCAGGGGTGTTATAGTTAGCTGGACTTTTCACTTGTACAAAACCATTGAAATTCCCCCGTTATAGTTAGTTCAGCTAACTATAACTCGCGCGCCCGCAATGCACTGCTGATGACGTCACATATTACATCACTCATGACATGGTCAGTGACATCACTCATGACATCACTGATGACATCTCAAATGATATCACTGATGACATCACTGATGACATCATCCTTGTGATAGAGTGGCAGACCTCCTCTCACCCTAATATAACCTTTGATACACACATTCAAAAATAGAGACTAAAATTTTCAAAACAATGGACATACCAATACCAGTTACAACAACCTCTTCAGTAATTCTAAGATCCACATACACATCCACTCATTCACCAACAGTCCTATACAGTCACTCATACATGTACTCACTCATCATATGTACTCATACACCTATACATCCTGTTACACAATGCCACTCATCCATAGAGTTACTCACACACATAGTCACTCATGCTAATAAAGAATCAAACATACATTTACTTGCATATACCGTTATACACACACCACCATACTTACTTCTACGGAAACTTACACATACTTAGTCTTTTAAACAATCACTTATAGAAACACATACTTATTAATACAGGAACTCTTTCAATCTCTCACTCTCACATATACTCACATATATACACCAATAGTCACATATACTAGTTTAAAACATATGTAGTTACTCATAAAGACACTATTGAGACAGTCATTCACTCACTAACACACCCATACACACACTCATCCACCCATACAGTCCTGCACACATGCTGTGTTCAACACATACAAACAGTGAGTCACTCATTCATGCACCTATGCACTACGTAATACCCCCCACCGAACCATGCAGACACTCAGACTGATACTCAAAAAACCAACTAATAACCTATATAGACACCCATGTAGCTACTCACCAACCCATGCAGCCACTTATACACAAAGTGAGAGACTGATACAGATATTTACATATTTAAACATTACTCACTAAGCCATGTATTCACTATGATACACTTAATCAGTCAGTTACACAATCAATTTTTCAAAAACAAATCATCCATTTAGACACTTATATACCCATTTATTCTTCCATCGACCTTGAGATATACATATATAAAACATATTTAATTTTCAGAAAAACACACATTCACTGGATGATGTCATCAGTGATGTCATCAGTGATGTCATTTGAGATGTCATCAGTGATGTCATGAGTGATGTCACTGACCATGTCATGAGTGATGTAATATGTGACGTCATCAGCAGTGCATTGCGGGCGCGCGAGTTATAGTTAGCTGAACTAACTATAACGGGGGAATTTCAATGGTTTTGTACAAGTGAAAAGTCCAGCTAACTATAACACCCCTGAAACCTATGGTTTTTTCAGTGAATATATATATATATATATATATATATATATATATATATATATATATATATATATATATATATATATATATATATATATATATATATATATATATATATATATATTTTTTTTAAAACCTTTATTGACAAATTCAGCATTATCAAAGTACACTTTTGCAACATATCAGAGCATCTTACACATCAGGCCATTTACGGAGTACAATAAACAGGGAAATATCAATCAAATAGAAGCATTATCCTGTACAACACGGCTATAGCACCATGAACCACACATAGCTGTAGGAGGTGGTGACAGCACTGTAGGGGAAGGAGCAAGCCCGGCCGAGGGGAAGATGGGGACAGGGAGTGATGCAATTACTGACCAGCACGGGTGGCCGCCGCGGGCAGAGTGCCGGCGGGAGAGGCAGTCTGGCTCTGTTGTGTTTGGGAATGAAGGTATGTCACTAGGGGACATGTCAGGTGGGCGAGATCTCGCAGGCATAAGGTCCTAAAATTCAGATAACAGGGTCTGGCATCTCGAAGCATCTTCAAGCCATTGAGCGAACTTAGGCGCCAGTCTGTGACCCCAACACATGGCCACCCTACGCCGCACAAGGACGAGTAGCATTGCGATCAATCAGCGAGAAGCATCCAGGCAAAACTTGACAGAGCCCAGCAGGCACAACAGTGGGTCGGGCTGAACCGGTGCGGAGGTAATCTCAGAAACGGCAGCACAGACCTCCAGACAGAAATCCGACACCCTTGGGCATAACCATGCAAGGTGAGTAAAATCCGCAGCAGGGGCAGAGCAACACATGCACCTATCGTTAGGTATGAGTCCCAATTTATGTAGCTGAACCGTGGTGCGGTATAGCCTGTGCAGATATTTAAAATGTATGAGACGAAGACGATAGTTGGGAGATTGTTTCTTCGTCTGATTGCAGCAATAGAGCCAGTCGGCTTGGGAAATGTCCACGCCAAGATCCTCACCCCACGCCGCACGTGCGTGATCAGTGGAGATAGAGGTGGTCCACAGCGTAAGGGCGTATAATTTAGTCACCAGCTTGCGGGGATTGGGGGATGTATATATGAAGTCAAGAGTGGGCATCGAAGGTGGAGGTTGGGGGAACGTTGGATGTAACTCCCTACAGATAGCCCGCAGTTGATAAAAGAGCAATGTTTCCATTGGACCAGAGGAAGCAGGAAGAGAATAAAACGGGGGTAGAGATCCACCAATGTCGTCCGCCCCAGGCGGGCTGAGTGTTTAGACATGGCAGTTGGTTGGAGAAGAGGGAAGGCAGGGTGACGTACAATCGGCATAGTATTAGCCGATAACGTCGTAACATTGGAAAAACGGCACAATCCCACCAGACCCAGCGCAACTTCTCGACCATGTCCACCTCAGCATGTGGGCGACACGCCGGGGCAAACAGGGCGGTGTTCAGTGGCCAGTGGGTTGCAAGGTCGGCTTCAACCTCAACGTGCGGCTGATAAGGGGCAGGGTGAATCCAGAAATGTAAAAAACTGGCCTGGGCGCTTAAGGCATAAAGTTTAAAATTGGGAGCACCCATACCGCCAACCGACATGGGGAGAGTAGGGATATCATGTGCGATCCTGGGCTGTTTGCCCGCCCAGACAAGAGATATGATCAGAGAGCGAATCTTACGAAAGAAATGGTTAGAGGTATGGGGATATTCAAAAAGAGGTAAAGGAATTTCGGGAGGACCACCATCTTGGCAATGGCTATGTGACCCGCCAGGGACAAAGGGAGCCGGTTCCAATGGGGTATTTTAGACTCGAGCCAGTCCACCGCGTGTCCAAAGTTGGCCCTCCAGAGGTCATCGAAGTCCCTGCTCAGCCAGATGCCTAGGTAGCGAGTGGGGCCGGAGGCCCATACAAAGGGAAAATCCTGGGTGAATGGCCTGGTGGCATCAGTAAGAGAGAACAGCACGGACTTGCTCCAGTTCACCTGTATGCCGGACAATCCACCAAACCGTATTATCTCACGCACAAGGGGGCTGAGGTTGTCTTGGGGGTGACGGACATACAATGTAATATCATCCGCATACATGGAGACCAAGAGGGTGCGGGCCGAAAAGCCGATGCCCCTCTGATTATGGTGTTGCCAAAGTCTGGCAGCGAGGGGCTCCATCGCAATGGCGAAGAGCATAGGGGAGAGCGGGCATCCCTGTACCAGGTTCAATCAGAATAGGATCTGATACCTGACCATTGATCCGAATTCGGGCGGTAGGGCGAGTGTAGAGGAGTGATATCTTACGGATGAAAATATTACTAAAGCCAAGGCGTGGTAGAAGAAAAAATAGAAAGGGCCACTCCAGTGTATCGAATGCCTTGGTGGCATCGAGTAGAGCGGCCACAGCAGGGAGGCTAGGATTGATCTGATGAAGGACCGAAAAGATGGCCCGGAGGTTATGAGACGTGGCGCGGCCAGGGATGAAGCCGGACTGATTGGGGAGGGCGATGAGGGGCATGAGGAGGAGAAGACGGGAGGCCAATAGCTTTGCAAAAATCTTATTATCGATACTAATTAGAGAGAGGGGCGATAGGAATCGCCGCAATCAGCTGGTTTGTTCGGCTTAAGTAGTAGCGTTATCATCGCCCAAGACCATTGTCAAAGGAATACATGGTGGCCAGATGTGGCACGAGAAGTGAAGCAAAGGTCTTATAGAACGAGGCGGGGAGGCTGTCTAGACCAGGGGCCTTATCACTAGGTAAACTGTTTATGGCAGTGAGTATCTCTTCCTTAGAGAAGGGCTCATCTAAGGATTTACAATGGTAGTCCACTAGCCAAACCAACGCGAGGGTATCAAAATATTGTTTGAAAGCCTCACGCGAAAGGGGGGGGGGGGCAGCAGTGTAGAGTTGCAAATAGTAGTCCATAAAACGAGCCTTAATTTCGTCGGGGAGGTGGTTCTAGTGGGGCCACCATCCCGGAGAGCCACCACATACGACACAGCATGGGGGGACAAAGGAGGTTGGCCAGGGTCTTACCAGGCCGATCGCCCTCACCGAAGCGACGAGCTCGGGCCTCTCTGCCAAGAAAGGAGAGATCCCTGTCTGCCTCCTCAGCAAATTCGGTATGCTTTTCACGCAGGCATGCGAGGGTCTCGGACCTGGGGTGGGCTGCATGATCGGCGTCTTAAGCCTTAATCTCAGATTCTAACTTGTCCAAAGTGGCACGGATGGAGCGAAGGACACCAGCTTGTTTAGAGATACACTTGCCACATATCACTGTCTTAAAACCTTCCCACAGAGCCAACATTTAAGTCAAAGTAGTTGGTAATCGCTGTTTGGATCCCGTCACAGAAGACGGAATCACGGAGGGCGTTCGGCGGAAGCCTCCAGGTGAAGGCACGCTGTGGAAAGTGAGGAAGGCGAAGACAAAGCTGGACTGACGCATGATCTGAAAAAGTGCGTGCCATATGATTAGCGGAGGTGAGCCAAGTGAGGACATCCGGGGAGGTAATCCATAGATCAATTCGGGACCAGCAGCCACGAGCACCGGTGACGCAAGTACTCTCACGGGCCTCGTGCCACATGTGATGCCAGGCATCATATAACTAGTTGTCAGTGAGTATGGACTGAAGGAGAGCAGTGGAGCGAGGGTGAGAAGAGTGGTGGCCAGAGCGGTCCAAGACAGAAGAGAGTGTAACATTAAAATCCCCCCCCCCAGAGAAGAGCCGCCAGGCCCAGGGAAGAAATGAGGTGCCATATATAAGTGAAGAGATCAGGGTCGTCCGAATTAGGGCCGTACACAGCCGCAATAGTCATGGGTTGGGACAACAGGGAGCCATGCAAAATAACATACAATCCGTCCGGGTCAGTAATCACCTGAGTAGTGTGCCAGGGAAGCCCCCTTCTTATCAAAATGGACACTCCCCTAGAAAAAAAGGAATAAAAAGAAGAGTGCGATTCACCCCAGTAGCGCGACTGAAGTCTGGTGGATTTCGCAGGAAACAGGTAAGCTTCCTGCAATAGGCAAATGTCGACCTTATGCCGGTGTGGGTGAGAGTGAATGAGCCTGGCTTTACAGTGATCATTAAGACTGGGGATATTCCAGGTCCAACAGATGGTGTCAGTCATGTTATGCTATAACAGGGTATAAATGGGACGCAGGGCAAGAGGGCCAGTCAGCATAAAAAAACAGTGTGTGCGCTGGGGCAAGCGTACCTGGAAGGGGAAGGGGCAGGGCAGTCGCATAAAGCATGCAGTGGAACTAACCGATACCTGCCAATCTGACGGCCTAACCATAGGGAGGGAGGGAAGAACAAAGGGGGGGGTAAACAGTGCCAGTCAGAAAGGAAAAGGTGCCGTGTACTAACATACTGTATTGAACAGGCCTAACGATGAAGTGATGCATACTGAGAAAAAGCGGAAGATGAGGACACTTAAGCAAAAACATCACAGTAAAATGACAGAAAAACCTGGATAACACCCCACCCCAACCCAACCCACCACAAAAAATGCAATATAGAAACCTGTTTCTGGCATAGCAATAGCAAAAAAAGTTCAGTCAATCACAATCCCCAAACACGCCCCACCCAACCACTCCACCCTTGCGTCCCAAAAATCATTTCCAAAGGACCCACCACCCCCACCCCCACTCCAACCCCCCAAACAGGCTGAGATACCACCCCTTCCCACCCCAGGAACCCGCAACTTGGAAGAGGGAAAACAAAATTAAGAAAGGGAATTATCCTGTGAGAGTATGGCAGAGCTCAGCGTACACCCCCGCAGTGAAGCAGGGTGGCCAAGCTGTAAGGACAGACAGCATTCAGATAATAGTTAGCCAATAAGTCACAGCCCATCAATCATTGTCACTGAAGTGGTCGGTTGTAGCGGTCTGAGAGCCAGATGGTCAGGAACAAAATGATTTATCGAGTTTCTTGGCGAAGGTGAGGGCGTCTCTAGGATCAAGAAATACAAGCGTTTTTGAGCCCTGTCGGACTCTCAGCTTTGCTGGGTAAGCCAATGAGTAGGTGTTTTTGGAGGATCCGCTTAGCTGGGAGGAATTCACGACGAGCAGCCTGGACCGCAAGAGTATAGTCAGGGTAAAATGAGAGCGAGTTGCCTTGATGAGTTATTTTGCCCCTGTCACGTGCTGCACGGAGAATGGCATCTCGATCTCTGAAATTTAAACTTTTTGCAATTATGGGGTGGGCAGGTAATCTGGGACCAGGGCGTGGGCCAAGAGAGCGATGAGCACGCTCAACAAGGAAGACGGAGGAGAGGATGTCACCGAAGAGTTCCCTGACGAGCTGCTCCACATAATCCTCCATGCGTGAAATATTGGTGGATTCTGGTACTCCCGTGATGCGGAGGTTGCTCCGTCGGGACCGTGCCTCCAAATCCTCATCTTTATTCCGGATGATGTCCAGTATTTTGTCCATCTGCAATAATTTCTGATGATCCTGAGTGGCAGCGTCCTCAACATCCGAGACCCTGAACTCAACGTGAAGGAGGCGAGTGTCGTGGGAATACACACGGGCCTTAACCGAGTCAAGGCGGGCAGAGAGTTGATCAAGTTGGGCCACGATTCCGGTGACCATGGTCTTAACGTCAAGCATAATCGCCTTCAGGTCATCGTCATGAGCAGGGGGTGCCTCCATGAAAGCCGTGGGATTGCCACCGTCCGATCCCGCACCGTCCTGACGAGTCGATCTGCACTGGTCAAAGGTGTTTGGGCTGATTAGGGTCAGTCCTCCCCATGGCGGCAGTCGAACTCAGACAGAAGGCACCACCAGGGAACAGGAGGGAGGAATAGCAACCAAGAGGAGCAGCGGCAAAGGGCGCAGCAGGCAAGCCACCACCATACAACAGTTACAGGCAAACTAGGAAAAATAGCAGATTCGCAAGCACTGGGGAGCAGCCGGGGTCAATCTCCACGAGTAATTGATGCAGTGAGGCGATGAAGGGATGTGGCCGATGGCGCGGGCACCAGGGTGGCAGCACAGCCGGGAGGTGCAGGAGAAGTACGGCACTTGAAGCAGAAGGCAAAGAGGATTTCAAAAGAGCCCACAGGTTCCACAATGAGGTTGGTCAATTACCCAGCGTGAGGCCAGCGCCACGTGGCCGATGGCCGCAGGGCCGGGCTGGTGGCAGAATAGAGGGTGAGCGCAGGGTACCACTCTGCGTGCCTCATTAGACCCAGGTAATGTCACAGAAGCCACCACCGTAGGGACGCATGCAGAGAGGAGAATCACCAGATGCCCACAAGGCGCCGGGACGACGTCGCAGTATATAGCTGCAAAGGCAGACTCACAATGTGCAGGACAGCCGTCCAAAGGCCATGCAGGGGCGCAATCCAGCTGGTGCAGAACAGCCCCCCAGGCCGAAGCGGGTCCGGCCTGCGGAGCGGAGCAGTTCCAAAGTAAGATGCAGCAACAACTGGGGCCCAGGGCCAGGCACGTCCAGGAGACAGGAGTAGCACCAGGCGGCAAAGACAGGGGCAATGAGGCAAAGACGTGTTGGTCTGCAGAAGAAGGCAACAGGGGTGAGTGCGGGCTCAGGGCTCCCCGCACAGCTCAGCGGCTGTAAGCAGACCACCAGGGCTAAAGCAGGGCTGGCCACAGCAGGAAACAGCAAGCCCAATGCAGGAGGCAATCACTGCTGGGGCCCAGGGCCCGGCACGTCCGGGGGAGCAGGGATGACGCCAGACACCGGGGACCAGGGGCGGCGAAGCCAAGGCGTGTTGGGCCGCAGAAGGACGCAGCAGTGGTGTGAGTTATCAGCTCAGCAGGGAGGTTGGCGGGAGCGCGTGACAGTCTGAGGCTATCGCAGCAGGGAGACGTAGGGGGTACACCGCTCCCGTCACCAGGCCCGGGCAATCACATCAATCGGAGAAGGTGCCAGACTGGGAGAAATATGGTGCCAGATTCACGAAAGGCCCGGGCCGGGCGGGACAGCTCGCGGACCCCCAGCCCCGTCGCAAATGGCCGCAGAGGCACTCACCAGACCGAAAAGTTTTGGATCTTCCAGAGTCCTCCAGGCGGTGCAGAGCCCCAGGCGACCAATAAGACAGCAGGTAGAAGAGGGCCAGGCCCTGCCGACCTCGAGGCGTAGGCCCTGCGCCACGATCGGGCAGCAGATCTCAGCTTACAGGCGACACCAGGAAGCAGGAGCGGCACTGATCGATGCCTCGGGTAACGACAAAGCAGGGAATGCTGATTGTGAGCAGTATAAGTGCTGTCATCTGCAGGATTATGACAGATGATTAGCTTGGCCGGCACAGCCCACTTAGAGTGCTGTTATGTTATGTTATTGAATTTTTATAGCGCGCACAGCTACTCCTAGGAGTGTCCCGGCGCGAGCCTGTGAGGATCCAGAAGGGGAGAGTTAAAACAAGAAAGTTTTAAGCTGCTTTTTAAACTGATTGATCTCTTTGATGGTGCGTAATGAGACAGGAAGAGAGTTCCAGGCCGTAGCCGCCCTGAGAGCAAAGGATCTGCCCCCCATTCTCTGGAGGCGAACCCGAGGAATTTTGGCAAGCAGCTGAGAAGACGATCTCAGATGCCTAGTAGGCACATAAAAGGCAAAACGTTTCCTGAGATATGGCGGACCACCAGCATATAAGGCACGATGAGCTATCACCAGAGCCTTAAACTCCACCCGCTTCCTGATCGGAATCCAGTGAAGCGCGCACAGGTGATGGGCCATACGCGACCTCGCCGGAATATTCAAAACCAACCGGGCTGCCGCATTCTGGACCACCTGCAATTTTTTAAAGATGTAATCAGGAAGGCCCAGATACAGCCCATTGGCATAGTCAACCCGGGAGAGGATCAAAGCCCGGACCACTGTTTCCTTCGCTGGTCTTGGGAGCAGTGGAAGGAACTTCTTAAGAGACTTAAGTATCCCAAAGCAGCTCCCCGTCAATCTCGTAATCTGGGTTGAGAAGGACAGCTGCTCATCGAACCGAACCCCTAGATTTTTTGCTGGAAGACCTAAGCACAGGGGTAGGGGAAAGTCAGAAGGCCAAAGTAATTCCCTAAAGCGAGGAGGAAAATTACCGTAGAGAAGGATTTCAGTCTTCTCTTCATTGCATTTTAGTTGAGCCGCCGAGAGCCATTGAAAAACGGCTGTCAGGCACTCCTGCACCTTCACGGTGGAAAAATCCGATTTACCCCAGGTAAACAAAAGCTGGGTGTCGTCGGCATATGCCACAATCTTAGCGCAACATGCCTCCGCCAAGAAGACCAAAGGGGTGACATATATATTAAATAGCAGGGGGCTCAAAGAGGACCCCTGTGGAACACCCGTGGTAACCAGCTGCGGAAGGGATGAAAACGGTGGCAACCAGACCTGTTGCGAGCGTCCCTCCAAGAAAGACTCCAGCCACTTCAAGGCTCGTCCGGTGACACCAATGTCTGCTAGTCGAGACAAGAGCAAAACATGAGGGACAGTATCGAACGCAGCCGACAGATCTAACATTATGAGGGCTGCGCTACCTCCTGAGTCTAAACACTCGCGAATAGCTTCCGAAACCTCTAGCAAAGCAGATTCGGTACTATATGCGGCTCTAAAGCCCGACTGGGCTGGATGCAAAAGACTAGAGCCCTCTACAAAGTCAGTAAGCTGTTTATTAACAGCTTTTTCACAGATTTTTGCAAGGCAGGGAAGCAGAGAGATGGGACGATAGCTCCCTGGAACTCCCGGATCCAGTGAGGCCTTTTTTAACAGTGGTAGGATTTTGGCTTCTTTAAGGGAGAGGTTAATAAGTAAATTAACCTCCTCATTCACAACATCGGCAATAGAGGCCAGTAATCTAGCTGAACATGGATCCGCCGGAGACACTGATTTCATAGATTTCAAAATTCTCAGGGTCTCCGACGGGTAGACATAGGCGAAGGCAGAAAGCGTTGGGGCAACTATAGGGGCCGCACCCAAAAACAGGTTCTGGCTGACAAATGTCCTCTGAATGGCCCGTATTTTATCAGTGAAATAATTTGAAAGCTGTTCACACCAGGCGTAAGAAGCCGGGAATTTAGACATCATAGCCTTAGGGGCCATAAAGAGAAAGAGTACCCACAGCCTGCTCAATCCAAACTGTAAAGCAGGCCACAGCCTCGCGCAAATCTGCAGGGAGAACAGTTTTTGAAATCTCATGCAGATTCTTGAAGGCAGCCGGATTAATTTTAGCAGTGGCAGGCCGTAAACAAGCCTGACGCTCCACAGTCTCAGCTCCCCGAGGCCACGTAAAGCAAGAAACAAAATGATCTGACCAGGAAACAGGAAGAAGATTCTCCATGTGGATGGGGAAGTTGGAACAAACTGGATCTAAAATATGGCCCCCGCTATGGGTTGGGTGTTTAACCCATTGAGAAAGCTGGGCCAAGTCTAGAGAATCTAGAAAGGACTGGGTATGTACCGAATCCACCTGATCTAGATGAATGTTAAGGTCACCCAGAAAAAGATATTGGGAAAAACGCAGGGCTCGAGGAATAATAACCTCCTCCAGGCCATTAAGAAAAGGACCCGCAGGGCCGGGTGGTCTGTACACCAGTGTCCCACCCAACGTAAAGTGGGCTGAAAAAACAATAGTAAAATCCAAAAATTCACCCTGCCCCAATGTAATACTAGAGCCTTGGGAGACCTCCCACACATCTCTAAACACTATGGCAACGCCACCCCCCCTACCACTAGGGCGATCTGCCCGAGAGATTCGATAACCTGCTGGAATAGCCATTTGAACAATGGGATTAGAAGAGGTATTCAGCCAGGTCTCGGTAATAAAGAGGAGATCCAGCTGATGGTCCAATATAAGATCAAAAATGTCTTGATGGTGTCTCACCAGTGACCTATTATTGATCAGGCCAGCTCTGATAGGAGGGGGCCCTGAGAATTCCTGTAAAGGGGTGGACCCGAACTCTGAACCCTTCAAACCAGCGCCTAGATGAAAATGGCATTCTGGACAAACTGAGCGCCGAACAGAGCCGACATCCCAGCTAGAAGGTACAGAACAACTAGCGGGTCTTAATGACAACAGTTCCCCCTCGAGTATACCCAATGTTGGCCACCAAGGCCACAGAACTTCGGACAGCATAACTGGCGCTTGGCGCTTTCGGGACGCTGACGGGCGCAGACAGGCTTGCTTTGTGCGCGTCCGATCGGCGCGCATTAAGTAATCCCGTGTGCCTGAGAGCTAGACCGCCAACAAGCAGGAAAATGGCAGCTCTCACAGCAACACGGAAGCGCAGGGAATGTAATAGCGTGTGTCCCCACCGAGCAGCCCCTCGTGAGTAGACAGAATCAATTATATTTCAAGTTTAAATATGCTAAAACAAAGTAATCACAATTTTAAAGTGCAAGTATGCGGCCAGTTCAATTAAAAACAAGAAAATGTGCAAAGTAGCATAAGACAGACAGCGTTTTTAAAACAGCAGAGGCGGACCGTCATAGTTTGGATCCTAGTACTATGTATGTAATTTATTATGAGGACAGCCCTTCTGGTGCCTATGTTATTGTATTCTCTGTCCTTGCAGACTCTTGTAAAGTGGCTGAGCTTGATCCTTGGAGGCCTCTTTCCATTGGCCTACCACTTGTAAAGGGATCTAGCACATCCACACTATCCAGAGCTGCACATGTTCACCTGACTGGCGGTTCTTTCCAGTGGATAGGATTATCCTGTCCAGTCAGATATTTTGTCTGTCTGGCATAGTCTCTTCTTTTCCTTCATGGACTCTGCCATGAACACAGTGTCAATTTGAGATGCACGGACCAACGAAAACTTGCCTCCTCTGTCCAACACCAGCTTAAGAGCGATCATATCAAATTATTTGGTGCACAAATAAACCTAATCTCCTAGGGTATAAAACAATCAAAGTCAGTTACAAATATATTCGTAAACCTTTTAAATTCTAAAGTCACACATCATCATTGTGATTATATGATGTTAGTTATCATACGAAATATGCACATGCAAATGCACATTAAAATCTCAATTGTATAAAAAATGTTTTTAATTCAATCCCACTAATTGTTTTAATCTACAAACATGTCAAACTATTTGGTGATCATTTAAACCTATTCTAAAATAGGGAAAGTTGAATCAAAATCAGTTACCTATATATTTGTAAAGCTGGAAACAATCCTCTCTTTTGTTATTAGTCACAACTGATATACTCAGGGACTAACTTGTTAAGTAATATCACGTCACCAGAAATATTCTCCAATCATCTATATAATTTTCCTAAATGGGGAAAAGGCAAATAGCTACAATTAAAATATCCTTATATGTATAAGGGTCTTTTTCCTCGCCTTGGTAATGGTCAATTTCTTCTTCCTGTGTCCATTAATTAATTCTGTCTTGATGGTGAGCATTTAAACAATTCCATAGCTTCAAAGGCGTTGACACTGCAACAGACTGGGTCCTTTTCTGTCACTAATGGACTAAGCTGTGACTCATTTTGAATAATTGATCCAGCTTTTGGATTTAACCATAGTTGCTTGTTTCTTTTTTTCCAAACTTCATTTATTGCATCAAGTGGTAAAAGCTTATGCAAACGTTATAACATAACAATATAACATCGGCTCCATGACAAAAACATGGTTGAAAAAACACATGGGTGATGTACATCTCTAGGAAAGTATAGGAAAATAGGGAAGGGGTTAGCTGAAGAACAGGTGAAAATAAGAGAAGAGGAGGGAAGTGCCAAGTCTGATCGCTACATGGCAACATGAGTCCATACAGCCTAACACAGGAACAGGCCCATCTCCCCCCTTAAGGCAAGGGTCGGAGAGCCAGCTCCACGAACGAGAAACTGTGGTTAGAATTTGGTTGCTCCTGAGGTTGTTTGCTCTCTAGAGCTATTCTCAGATGATCCTGACATTCTGTAAAGGCGGCTCCTCTGCACTAAATCCGGGACATGAGGGGCTATTCTTCAGCCACCGATCCTAGACTTAGTGTAAGTTTTAAATGGGCTTCAAACTTGTTTGAACCTGGGCATCTTATTGGCCAGTAAGGCTGTTAGTTTCTCCGAGCTGAAAATTTGACAAATCTTTGTCCACCACAGTCCGATCCTCGGGGGAGGGGGAAACTGTAGGGTGTTGCCACGACTGTGATAGAGTAACCCTACCAACCAGGAGAAAATGTGTAAGTAAACAACCCATGAGAGAGGATAACTGGTAAATCCTATCTGCTCCTGAGCGACTACTGGGTTGAAGAGGAGGACGACTTCTTTGATGTCTTTTATAATGTTTAACAAAGTTACCCAAACCGAATATACTAAAGGGCAGGACCACCACACATGCAGCATTGTTCCACATTGTTGACATACCCTCCAGCAAATATCCAAGGACTCAAACATGGCATGTAGCCTCACTGAAGTGAAATACCATCTGATGAGCATTCTCTTTATATTTAGTACATATGGAACTAGTGACTGTTCTACATTGTATTGCTCCCTATATCTCAGCTATGTCTATCGTGAGTTCCTCCCACAATTTATGTAGGCATGGCGAACTGGTTCTGTGTTTGGGTCTAGCAGTTGGTAGATATGAGTAATGACTTTTCTATTCAAGGGCTAATTGAGTAGGGTCTCAAGTGGAGGAAGCCCCCTACCTCCCACTGCCCGTTGATTACCTGTGCCTACCCAGTGTAGTGCTTGTAGCAGTTTAAATGTAGCCTTCCTCTGGGTAGCGAGGACAATTTCACATTCTTTTAGCATTAGTAAACTGTCATTGTTGAAAAAAATCCTTCAATCTGAGTTGGTGCACACAGTCAGAGGCCTTTGTTTTTGTAGGTGGAAAGTCAGGGTTATGAGACATCATGGCGAGGGGAGACGGATAGGTGGTAATCTTCTCCGATTGAGCTAATTGGCTCCAAATTAAAAGTAGTGTTTGAGCTGAGTAAGAGAATGTATTAGTAGGCGGTCTATGTCATGGGTGGAGCAAAAGAGGGTTTTGTAGAGGCAGGGCTCGAAAAATCTCCAACATTTTACTAGACCTTCAGGTCTAGTGACTTAAATAATCTACTCAACCTAATTATAATGCTCTTGACCCATAAACTGGTTTCAAATTATGTGATCCCGGGCAAGTATTTTAATTCACTGAGATGCCATTTTCTTCTTTATCACTTATGAGAGCACCTTCAAATATGCAAGTTCAGCACGTATGCTGTACAGAAAGCGCTTTTGTTTGATTTAATAGACTAAACATTAGCTCCATATAGAATGTAAATCTAACCACATATAAGATACACTTGACTGCAGACTTGCCTCTTAGTTCATTAAATGCATTGTCACCAGGGCTTGGCCAGGAATGTCTCTCACAACATGTTTAAAAACTATCACTTTTAATAAATACATAACTAGAGCATAAAGTAGCGGCCCACTGTTAATTGCAATCAGCAGATTTTACATTGAAATGGCCACAGAATGTGTCACTGACATGTGGTTTTAAAACTATATAGTGTACAATGTTTTGAAATAAAGGTTCTGCAAATATTTGTCATTTGCACATCAACAAGTAATATGTTATGGCTTGTTTTCCTCCAATTGAAATCTTTGTTTGCATCACACTTCTGAATTACAAAAAAAAGTTATTTCATAATTTCTCATCTACTTGTACGATTCATTTACAAGCTGTTCAAATGTTGTTTTAGAGAAAACTGCATTTGTTTCACAATTATTGTCAAATAGCTCACTTGACAAAAAGCATTAACTGTAAAAAGAGAAAGAAAAGTAAACATAATTTTCCAGGAACACAAGAGCAACAATTACTAAAAAGACAAACCGACATTTGACCTCTGTCCTTGAGTAGTTGGGAAATGTGACTTAAAGGCGTTTTAATTGCTCATTCACTTTCTGAACAAACTGAACACCTGTTTCTTCCAGCTTAAGTTTACTTGCCGCCAGGGTTGAGTAAGTACTAAAAATAGTTTGACCTGCTAAAATGTCACCCGCAATTGCGAGTGGGCGAGTGGATTTATCTAGGCCTGAGAGGGACAGGTGACAGTTCTCTTACAAGCTGGACCCAGGGGGTATGTTTTTCATGTTGCATCCACAAAATTGCTTGGCTGATCCGGGCTGCCAGAATGTAACATAGTATGTCAGGTAGTTCCTGCTCTCCCTCATTCCGGATTTTACAGAAGGGTGTTCTAGTCACCCTGTGGGATTTTGTTTCCCATGTGAAATGCAGTAGTTTAGTTTGTATCTCTTTAAAAGCTTGTTTAGGGCTAATTAGTGGAAGTGTTTGTGTGCAACATGCAGAAGGCAAGGCAGAAAGCCTATTTAAATACTATTAATCCGGGCCATCCAGGACAGCTCCAGTTTCCTCATCCATACAAGTCTTTGTTGAGTAAATCTAATAAGTGGGAAGTTGCAGTTGTACAAGGATGTACACTGCGATGGCAACCATATTCCAAGATAGTGTAATGGGCCTTTTGTGTGTTTAAAGGCCGCCGCTTGAAGAATTTGTTTCACCCCATGTGTTGGATCATCTACCCCCATCATTACCCTGCCTCAAAATCCCAGCATACAAGAAAAAAACGTGAGTGGATCATCTTTCTTTGTTCAAGTGGCTAAACTATGGAATTCATTACCCACAAACATAAAAACCACATATAACCATCTTATCTTCGAAAGATTACTCAAGAGCTAGCTCTTCCCTATATGACCACCATATTCAAAATACAAATGTACAGAAGTAGTATGCACAAGACCCATTGGTGCATATATTCGTGTTTGTAAACATGTATACTTTGATTTTATGTATGTTATCAGATATGTGCATCTCTTTGTACAAATGCACCTATTACTTATGAATAGAAAAAATATACATTCTTATATTAATGCTTAAGAAATGTATATATTACTTATGGTCAAAATATATACACCCCTTATATTTATGCTTAAAATGTATATAGGTCATTACATAAATAACATAATGATTTGAATGCATGCTTTTGGGTCTTTTATGATCACTCATATCACAACATATTATATACAGAAGGTATGTGTAAAGTATGTGTAAAGTTAACTATTCAATATACTTCTAACTTAAAAATCATTAATACATATATCAAAATAATAAAAGCAAATACTGCTAATTAATTAATGGAAAAAACCAAAACAAATATAATATGGGTCTGCTTTATATACATCTCTGCATACTTATTAGAGGAAGGAAAATAAATAAATATATTTTAAAAAACATAAATAAAAAAATATTATATACATATATGTATAACTTTATCATTATATTTATATATAAGTAGATCAATGCATCAATAACATATAAGACAATGTGTATGCTTATGGTTTATTTTAATGTAATTACACATGTCACAACCTGTAAATATGATTATAGCAATTGTATCTATAAGTGATTTACTACTGAAATATTCGGGACAATTAGACCGAGTTATTTATTCATGCATGTACATATAAGACTTTATCAGGTACAACTTTATAAATCCAGATTTTTTCATATGTGTAGCATGTTAAAATCTTTATGCATGTATACCTCTTATGTGTGATCATGTATCTACATATTTATATATTTTCCTCCTACTGCAGAGAAGAAAAAGAATCTCCCCAAATCTCATCAAATCACCACTCTATGACTCATTCTATTCATTTTCTGAAATATCCCCCATCGCTCCTCTGACTCATCTTAAGCCTCTTTTCCTACTATGAACTTATGAACTCCCAAACAAGTCTTTCCAAACCCTATAGAAACCGTATAGAAATTGATTAACTGTTGAAGCATATTTAGGGTTGTTGTTACTATTGTTCCTTCAGATAGTTTCAGCTTCTGGATAAAGTTACTGGTTTGGTGAGCCCATAGTTTATAAGCTAGGATGTAATTTGCCTTATCTCCTCATTCATAACGTTTTTGACCATTTAATAATGTTATTTTGCCGTTTTCCCCATCAAGAGTTTGCCTAGTTCCCACCTAGCCTTTGTGAGGGATCTAAAGGTGTAAGGTGAACAGTCAGCTTTATTTTGTTTAGTTGCTTGTTTCTACACTGTATGTAGCAGCTCCTTATTCTTTCTTTCTGCTCCCCATTGGGGCACATTGTATTAAATGATGTATCTTACAAGTGTAAACACTATCAACTCCATATAATTTAAAGTCAACTTAACCTACAGGAGCATTTTTGTGAGATGATTACCACTAAGCACAAGTATACCTATACTAGATGTATCAAGCTGCTCCATTCAATGGTCTCTTTTACATTTACATCAAACTTATAACACATTGCATAGCAGATTCAGTAATTTAAAAGATTTGGCAAGTGGAAAACATAACATCTCATCTCAAACGTGATTACAGCATCTGCGTGAAAAATGCTAAGGAGAACTAAGTGAAATATTCAGCATTTATTTAGCCAACATATACAACCTATTCGTGAATAGTCTGTGGGATGACATCCAACGTTTCTAAGGGGGGGGGAGATATTAATAGGACTGTCTGAGATATTTAGCAGGGGTATTTAAAGGATTGCCTAAAATCTTTAACATTTGTTTAATCAACAGAGGGCTGAATATTAATATGGTATATAACTTATTAATGACTGAGGTTTGAGTTCAGAAAAGCATCATTAATTCGACAATGGTACACAGTGGGAAGGATAGGGTACAGTCACATATTACAGATAGATTTCAGAATTTGCCTATATGTTTCCTCAAATTCATTCAACCATGTGTTCACTGAATCCAAGATATGGATCCATCTACATTCATTAAGGTTTAACAGTGAGAGTATGCTACCTCCTCTAGGATGTAGAGTAGTCTTCTCCAATACCCACTACTGTAGGTCATGGGCAGTGTGATTGTGTATGGAAAAGTGCTCGACCAAGGGGGCCCCCTGGGTCTTGCACCGGATTCTACTGCGATGTTGGAGAATCCTTGTCTTGACTTTTTGAGTGGTTTGGCCAACGTAGATTTTGTCACAGGGGCTTCGTATAGCATAGATGACGTTTTGACTGTTACAGTTGCTATGTTGCCTCAGATAGTATGTTTTTCCGTTGTGTTGAAATGATGAACCAATCATTGCAAAGTCACACGCTTTGCAGTTACAGCATTTAAAGTGACCATTCAGAGGTGGTAGATTAAGTTATTGCCTAATGTCCAATGGTTTCTCGACCAAAGATAGGAGCTAACAACATAGTCTCTGATATTTTTGGCTCTCTTAAAGGCAAAGAGCGGTTTCTCCTGAATCCCAATTTCAGTGTTCACTAAGTTCCAATATTTTGATAGTACTTTTTTGATTTCATGGCTGCGGTTATTGAATGTGGTTATACAAACCAACTTCTCAATGTCTTCCATTGAAGGTTGTATCTGAAGGAGGGTCTCTCTTGGGCGGTACCACGCCCTTTTTCTAGAGCGATTTAGAAGGCATTTTTGGATATCCACGGTCCCTCAGTTTTGTGATCAGAATATCCGTCTCCTTGTAGAAATTACTTCTCTTTGAGCAATTACGTTGCAGTCTTAAAAATTGTCCATATGGCAAATTGTCCCTGAGGCTTCTGGGATGATGTGAATCATATTTGAGGTTGGTATTGCGCTCAGTGGGTTTGGTGTAAAGTGTAGTAATGAGTCTTCCGTCTTCGTTCTGTAATGTAATATCCAAGAAGCTGATGGCTTCACTGTTGTAGGACATGGTGAATTGTATGTCTGGAGTACGTGCAATTAACCATGTTTTAAACTCAGTTAGGATATGTTCTGTGCCTGCCCACACCATCAGCACATCGTCAATGTACCGCTTCCACACTGATATGTTGTTCAAAAAGGGATTTGTGAGGTCGTATAGGTGTGTATCCTCAAAGAGATTCGCTAGGCTGGGGGCGAATCCAGACCCCATAGCCACGCCTTTGCATTGTGGTTAAAAAGTGTTTTGATAGACAAAGTAGTTCTTTTTCATGGCTATTTTTAGTAACTCAACCAGAAAATCAGTTGGTATCCATACAGGTGCGGGTCGTGTCTCCAGTGTCCCCCGTATTACATTACTGGTGTGTTCCTGGGGAATGCTCGTGTATAGAGAGGAGACGTCCAATGTAACTAGGAACTGTGTTTGTTTGTCAAAGGGTTGGTTTTCCATGAGTTGTATGGTATGTATAATGTCTCTTAGGAAGGAACGTGTCTCCACCACAAAGGGTTGTAAAAAGCTGTCCAGGAATTGATTCAGGGGCTCCAAAATTGAACCACAACCCGATACGATTGGGTGGCCGGACGGCTTTTGTAGGTCTTTGTGAATTTTTGGTAGTGTATAGATGGTGGGTATTCTTGGTTCTGTTTTGTTCAAGAAATTATACTCATGTTGTGACAGAAAACCTTCTGTCAGTCCCTGTTGTGTGAGAGATCGAATGATTGCGGCAATTTCTTCGGTAGGATTTTTTCTTATCTTTTGGTAGCTATCCGTGCAGCTCAGTTGCTTGTTGGTTTCTGTAGTGTAGTCCTGAGTATTTTGAATAACCACGGCTCCCCCTTTGTCAGCTAGCTTCACAACGATCGATGAATTCCTACTAAGCGAGTGGAGGGCCTGCTTCTCATCCTTAGTGATATTATACTTGATATATTTCCTGTTGTTAAGGAGGTCCATCACTTCTTCCATCACGATTTTTTCGTAGGCGAGGATTCTTTCACTCATTAAGTAGGTTGCGGGGAGAAAGGTTGAAGCAGGTCTGAAATCAGTGGCAGCTGAGCGTTTCCTCCACTGTTCATTTTCCTTAAATAGATATTTTAAACGTATTTTGAGAAAAAATTGTTGAAGTTCCAGTTTGATATTAAAACTGTTGGGTGGAGTCGTCGGGATGAATGATAGGCCTTTTGATAATACATCACGTTCGCTTTGTGTTAATACATAGTTAGAAATATTTATGATGGGATCTTTTGAAGTTAAGCTGATCTGAGTGTTTTGGACCACTGTAGTGCTCTGTCCATGTTCATCCATGTGGAATGCCAATTATTCTTCCAGGGGAATCCCTCTATCTATATCCAATGACGTTACCGAGTGTTCATGCATAGGGGATGAGAGCGCTTCTTCTGGGTTATCCATGTAAAGTATCAATTCTTCTACTTCTGGGATGAGGTCCGGTGGTATTGATAAATGTTCATCCAGGGGGGGGTCTTGGTTCTTCTTCTGTGACAATTTCCCCGGCTGTGTTCACTCATATTACCACTTGTAAGTCTGTATCCTTGTGTTGATCTCTCTATTGTTGTCGTTCCTCGCTCTCTCTTGGAGGCCCACCGGAATCACAATTAAGGATCCTCTCAGCACCAGGCCTTCCGCTGCGGTGCTTAGCTCTTCTAGCACTTTCCATACTTTCCCCAGGAGTTCTCTGTCCTGTCCATTCCACTTGCTGGCGTAACGCAGGAAATCCTCCCAGGAACCTTTCTGCATGGAGTTTATTACTTTGTTTAGAATGGGGCCATCTTTGGTGGCCACTTTGGTCTCTTCAATGGTGAGAGCACGGGGTTATGCCCATTTGGAAATCATATTGACATTACTTTTCTGTCGTTACGTCATGATCACCGTCTTCTTTCACCGGATTGGGTGGGTGTTGTGCGAGGAAGTCAGCAGGGTTTTTCACCCCGGGGTCGATACACGTGTTCCATCTGGTAGTGTTATAATTGAATCGCCCACCGTTTGATCCTTGGTGGGGAGTGAGGAACTGTGCCCTTGAATAAGAGGATCAGTGGCTAGTGGCCAGTCACAACGCTGAACGGGCGACCACTGATGTACAAGGGGAAATGGTTGCAGGTCCACTTAATCGGATCACTGACATAACATCGACACTCATAATATCGACCTACAAAATTATCGACACACATATATTGATAACATAATTCTCGATATTCTATACTTATTTGAAAAAATACACAAATATCGACACAAAAATATCAAACATAAACATCGATATCACTAATATCGATAAAAATAATCTCGTTATAACTAATGTCGTAAACATTAAATAAACATACAAAATGAACATATATCGATAACAAAAATATAAACCACACAATTATAGCCAAAAACAAAATAGTGCCACCTTAAAAATATTTCAAAAAACACAATACATAACAAATATATAAACAATATCACAAATACACACATTAAATAAATACAATGAGACTTAAATAAATTATAATTAAATTACTAAGTATATACTATTATACTTTTAAATAAAGTAAGAATAAAAAAAGTTTAACTAAACATTAATTAGCGTTTCCCATATAAGGACACAACTGCCAAAATAATTAAAAACATTAGAACAATCAATCAATGAAAAACACCTCCAACTTAAATAATCCAATAAGATTTAAAGAACAATCAAACAAACACTTTATAAACTTAACATTATTTATTCTACAACATCAAAACCAAGAATAAGTGGAATCTCTGCCGACTGCTTCCACAACATTGAACTTCCTCACTGAAAATTCTGATTTCAACTTCACAAAGTAAGTAAAATATCAATTATTTTTTATAACCAGTTTTATTGATTTAGTGAGAAACCAGCAAAAAATAACAATACCAGCTATTAGTACAATTATCGTTACAAGGCAAAGACGAGAGCACATTACACCCGCATACAGAAGCTGACAGACAAGGGGAAAACATCGCCGTTCCCATCCCAGTCCTCGGTTGCACAAATAAAAACTTTAGTCATCTACCACCCGACCCATTTGCCCCACATTCTATGAAACTTCTTTGGGCATCCTCTGGCCTCATACAGGGCCCGTTCTAATGCAGCGAACCAATCTACCCCCTGCACCACCGCGTCATGGTAGGAGCAGCCGAGTTCAACCAGTGGGCCGCAATGTCCCTTTTGGCAACCACAATTGCTGTGTTTAGAAAGAGTTCAGCTCTTGAACCATCCAAGCCCTCAGTAATACCCAGGAGTACATTCATTGGGTTAAGGGGAACCTCCCAGCCCAGGACCTCAGTGAGATCCCCAGTTACTGACTCCCAATAGTGCGTGATTGCGGAGCAAAGCCATACCATGTGATAAAAATCAGCTTGTGGGTGGGAGCAGTGGGGACAGGATGCATGGGGCCGGAGCCCAGTGCGGTGGAGACGCAGCGGTGTGAGATATGCAGCGTGGAGGTAGTATATTTGAACTAGGCGAAGACTCGCTGAGGCTGACTGTTTTGGGAGCCATCAACGCGTTTTTTCAATCGGCGTCCTCCAGGGACCCAAGCCAGCCCTCCCATTTGTCCCTGAGTTGAGATAATGTGTTGGGGGTGTTATTTGTAAGGAAGCGATAGATACGGGAGATCCCTCCCTTCCCCAGGTTACCGGTTATGACCTGGGCTTCAGGCGGACTGTATTCGGGCAAGGAGGTACCCTCTAAAATATGAGAGTGAAGGGCATGGCATAATTGCAGGTATCGGAAGAACTGGGAAGAGTGAAGGGAGTATTGGGTCTGCAAATCTTGAAAGGTGCGTCTGTGGGTCCCACTCCAGACATCCCCCAACAGCGAGATTCCAATGAGATCCCATGCTCTGAAACCTGAGAGGTTAACGACCTCCCGGAGCCATGCACAGCACCACAGTGGAGTGTATTGCGTCAATTTATCCGACCAGTGTGTATGACGCAGAGAGGCCTGCCAGGCCAGAAGCACCCCGCGCGTGACCTCAGGAAGAGTTTGGGAAATGTTGTTTCTGTACAGCATCCCCTGAATATTGGACAGACCCATGGTGTGTAGCTCCAGGCGATACACCGGGTCAGACCAGCCACCAATAAACCAATCGTGCAAGGTGAGGAGCTGAGTCGCTAAATAATAAAGGTATCATCGTCATCCCCAGGCCGCCATCAAAGGGAGGGATCCGGCATTGGGCGAGGGCCAATCTAGGCCTCCGACTTCCCCACAAGAACTTGGTAGCCAAGCTGTCCATCTCCCAGAACCACGACCTTAAGAAGAAGAGGTGCGTATTCTGGAGCATGTAAAGGAATCTGGGCAGAATCATCATTTTAAATACAGCTATTCTGCCCATAGGGTTCAATGGCAGCGTTTGCCATTTGAGGTGGTCAGCGCGAACCCGTTTCCGTAATGGGGTCACATTGAGTGACCAAGCAAGGTTGGGGAGGAGGGCTACCCAGATCCCCAGGTCTTTGAAGGACTGTCGCTGAAGAGGTATCACCGACTGCCAATCAAAGCACTCTCAAGAGAGATGAAGGGGGACCAGGAAGGATTTGGCCGAGTTCAGTCGAAGGCTAGAGGTTCGTTTGAAAAGACTCAAGGCCCGTAGGCATCGGACCCCGACCGAGCGGGGTCTGCTAAGAATAGCAGAACGTTGTTGGCGTAGAGGGCGATCTTATTCTCTTCCAAGCCAGGCTATCTCCATCCCGTGAGAAGCAGGTCAGATCGGCCAAGTCAAGCGAAGGGCTCCATCGCCAGCATGAAGAGGTGGGGTGAGAGGGGGCACCCTTGTCTCGTGCATCTCCTGATGGAAAGGGGCGTGACAGAGCTCCATTGACTAGGACCTGGGCCCGTGGTTTACAATATAACGTCATGACCAGGCGGCGGAAGGGGATTCCAAAACTCATTTCTGTCAACACCGCCTCCAGGTATCGCCAATCCACCGAGCCAAACGCCTTCTCAAAATCCACGAGAAGGAGAGATAAGTAGGGGTCAGCTGATGTCGATTTGCTAGAGCGAGGTGGAGACGTCTGAGGCAGTGCCTGGTTCCCCGGAAGGGCATAAAACCGCACTGGTCGGGGTGGACCAGTTTGACCAGGTACGGTCGTATGCGGTTGGCTAGGACAGAGGCGAATATTTAAAGCTCCGTATTAATGAGTGAGATGGGGCGGTAGTCAGAGCAATGCTGTGAGGGAGGCTGAGACTTAGGGATCACGATGGTGGCGCAGTCTATCGCTTCTCGATACATCACTAGGAGATGGGGAACCAGAGTATCCCGCTAGGACGCATAGAACTCCTGTGGGAGTCCATCTGGCCCGGGTGTCTTACCCGCAGCCATGCATGATATGGCGTCATTGACCTCCTCTAGGGTGACAAGAAGGTCCAGTGCCTCCGCCTCAGACACACTAAGCCGCGGAAGGGGGAACTGTTTGTGCTGGAGGAGTTCTTAGAGTGAGATACTGGGAGTCTGCGCAGAGTAGAGAGTAGCGTAATAGGTGGCAAAGCATTGGGCCACCGCCGCAGGGGCACGTTGAATCGCTCCATCTGAGTCGATCACCTCAGGGATGATACAGTTGGCCTTGGGGTAAGTGGCCAGGCAATGGAGGAGCTTCCCATTTTTATCTCTCCACCCATACACTCGTGCTACCGAGGCCCGCCACAGCAGCTTGGCAGCTTCCAGGAAGGTCTGCCTAATCTTGTCCCTCAGAAATGCCAGTCTCCTATCCTGGGCTTCGGTTCTCTCATCCGAAGGTTGAGCCTCAAGCAGGACAGCCTGGGCCTCCAGGAGCGTGATACGGGAGTATTGCGCCGCACGCTTGAGTTTGAGTTGGCCTTTGGCAAAGCCCCGAATGGTGGCCTTACCGGCCTCCCATAGGGTGCCAGATGAGGACACCGATCCCCGATTAGTGGTGAAGTAATGGCAAAGCTCGGCTCCCACGTGATCCCTGAATTCTTTGTCTTGGATGAACTAGGCGTTTACCACCAGATCAAAGGCGAAGATTCAGGAAGGTTGCCCACTTGCATCACCACTGGTGAGTGGTTTGATAGGCCCCTGGGAAGGATGGTGAATTGCTCGACAGTCCAGGGCCGGAAGGAAGACATAATCTAGTCGTGCTTGTGTGTGGTGAGAGACCGAAGTGTGGGTATAGAGTCAAGTTGTCGGGTGCCAGAGTCTCCAAGCATCCTAGAGACCCAGAGTGGCAGCCCAGGTTGACAGGAGGCCAGACTGGGCAATCCTGGAGGCGGAAGGGGACGTAGCAGTATCAAGGCCAGGGTCCATGACCGTGTTGAAATCCCCCCGAATGATGGTTATCCCCAGGGACAGGGCCGCAACCAGTGTGGCGAGTCGCTTAAGTGTAGAGGTCAGCAGGTAGGGGGGAGTAGACAGCAAGCAGGTTTAGAGGCCGGCCCGCAAGGTTCCCTTCCAGGATGATAATGCAGCCTTGAGGGTCATGAGTTGCCCTGTGCACCACAAATGGAAGGGCACGACGTACCAGGATAGCAACCCCTCTCGATCCCCGGTTAAAGCCGGCGTGCCAGACTCCGCCATAACCATATCTGGCCAGAAAAGGACAATGATTGCCTACCAAGTGGGTTTCCTGGAGCAGGAGTATGTCTATAGTGTAACGCTGGGCATATTGCCGGACTGCTGTGCTCTTGACCTTATCCAGCAGGCCGTTAACATTCCAGGAAATTATGTGTAGCGACGCCGTCCCGGTGTAGTCATCAGCCATGGGGAAAGCGGCGAGGGGCTGGACACCCGGCATGGGTGGCAAGCGCCATCGGAGTGATGCATGTGCGCAAGGAAGTGGGTGAAAGTCCATAATGTTGGGCGTTGCGCACTCGCTTTGCAGCTGGAAAAGAATGTGGGTGCAATAAACACAGAAGACAAACAAAACAAACTGGGACAACAGTCCCCCCCCAACCCAACTCCCTACCCCCTCCCTATACTTCAGGAACGGAAGCATCTGTCGCCCTAACAATGGAGAATTAAGAGAGACCAAACTAGAACGCTTGGGAATGGGGAATCATGGAGGACCCCTCCTCATAGTAGGATGTGCGTGACTGTGTCCATCGGAATATAGAGTCAGTAGTTAGTCAAAGTGCAGCATCCGGGTACGGAGCTGCAACCATCTCCACACCCGGAAGATAAAGGTGGACTTAAGCGGGACCTGTAAGAAGTGTCGGGCTGCAGGAAGGGTCTGTGTCCGGCACGTCCAACAGAGATGGGCGAGGTGAGGCGCTCCCAGGGTCTGAGTGGCCCGAAGAACCAGACCGCCGAACAACCAGGGGAGCTCCGGGGAGCGCCCGGGCGCCGGCTGATGCAAGTGGCCCAATGGTGAGTCTGAGCGGGTGTGCCTCTGGCCCAGCCGCCTACGGGAGCAGTTGCGCTGTGGTCGAGGAGCGGGAATGTCTCGGCGGGCACCCCAGCACTGTGTGCGGGTGACGGATTCGGGGCGTTGAGCCTTTAAAATATCAATTTAAGGCCACAACTGTATACAATATTCGTAAAAGCACTTTTTGCAATAATTAAATAATTAATGTATTTTTTATAAATTATATCTCCTCTACAGAAACTCCAAAAGACACTCAACTAACTACAAAAATCATCAAAAAACCACTTTGCTAAAAAAGTAAGGTGTCAATTAGGATGGCGGGTGGAAAATCATTCCAACCGCATGGTAGCTGAAGTTAACTGTCCGCAGGTACTGCAGGAAAACCGGCGGTCAGTACACGATGAACTGCTAGAAAAATTCGACCGCGACAGATGGATTCCACGAAAGACCGCTGGGAGTGTGCGGAGCAGGTGAAAATCTGTCCGCGGCGGTTAGATTTGCTGCAGAAAGACCAAAACCACCACATGGCCAGCGGATTGACTGCGCGTTTATTAGGATACCATTGCGGTGAAGCGGAATGATCAGCTGTTTCCGACTGCTGTGATCGCAACTATAGATCAATGGGAGAGCCGGCAGAAGGGCTGTTGTATTCCGACTGCCGCGGTCGCTCCGGGAGAGTAATGGTGGTCGACAAAAAAAAAACACAAGGCTACCAAGTGTGGCCATTAATCTGGCTCAGTCTCAAAAAACACCTAACACACCCCAATGGCACATCCCCATGGCAACTAAAAAATACAAATCCCAGGCCAACCCACACAACACACCTGACAGGAATACACCATTGTGATACACCCACATAGCTGAGTATAAAACCAGCCACTTCCCTGACCAGAATCCTTTGCACCAATCCACTACTGAAGGAACCAACCCCACAGCACAAAGGAGAGGCAAATCTACACACATCACACCATCTCAACAACACACACACATATCACACACATCACCACCACCACCTTCACACCTGCCCCTTTAACCCATTTGTACATCACACACCATGTCACAGAAGAAAATGCCCAAATTCACTGACAATGAGTTGTCAGTGATGGTAGATGAAGTAATCAGAGTAGAACCACATTTGTTTGGAAGCCTGGTCCAACAGACACCACAAGCCACTAAAAATCAAATGTGGGCAAGGATAGTCAACAAGGTCAATTCAGTAGGGACCATCCCGTGCTCCCAGAAGGAGATCAGGAAGCGGTGGAATGACCTCAAGAGCAAGGTGAAAGAGAGGAACAACAAGAACCTTAAGCTGGCTCAGATGACTGGCCGTGGCCCTCCCATTCCACTACATTCACCAAATGGGAGGAGAAGATGCTTGCCACACTGCATCCAGAGAGTCTCACAGGAATAGCCGGGGGAGTGGAGGCTGGTAAGTACCAACAAATGTCCCCCATTACACTGCTATGTACTGTATTCCACAACTACAAAGCAACACCTCCTAGGCCCAAATGCATTCATGTGCACCACACTCTCCCCAACACATCTCACAGATCCAACATTTACTCCCTCTGATTCATCCTAAAGGTAGCTAGCAATATTTCCATGGGGGCATGTGTACAGGCAGCCAGCACTACAATTCACACCAGGCACCCCAGTCCCAAAGCTGAGCAGGATGTAACACTCCACCCCACACCCACAACCACGTGTCAGCCATTGCATTGCCCCATCAAACTAACTGGTAGGTAGCCATCTTAACAGGGAGGGGGGTTTGTGGGTGGGAATACTGCACTGCAACTCCCACCAGGCCCCCTTGTCTCAAAGCTCAGCAGGATAGAGCACTCCCCCACCCACAACCATGTGGTAGCCATTGCATTGCCCTCATCAAACTAATAGGTAGGTAGCCATCTTAACAGGGAGGGGTGTTTGTGGGTGGGAAGACTGCACTAAAACTCCCACCAGGCCCCCTTGTCCCAAAGCTCAGCAGGATGGAACACCCCCCCCCAGCCAGAAGCATGAGGCAGCCATTGCATTGCCCTCATCAAAATAACAGATAGGTAGCCACCTTAACAGGGAGGGGTATTTGTGGGTGGGAAGACTGCACTACAACTCCCACCAGGCCCCCTTGTCATAAAGCTCAGCAAGATGGAGTACCCCCCCAGCCAGGAGCATTTGCCAGCTATTGCATTGCTAACCTACACCTAACATGTAGGTAGCCCTCTTAACAGGGAGGGGGGTTTGTGGGTGGAAAGACTGCACTACAACTCCCACCAGGCCCCCTTGTCACAAAGCTCATCAGGATGGAGCACTCCCCCAGCCAGAAGCATGTGGCAGCCATTGCATTGCCCTAATAAAACTAACAGGTAGGTAGCTATCTTAACAGGGAGGGGGGTTTGTGGATGGGAAGACTGCACTACAACTCCCACCAGGCACCCTTGTCCCAAAGCTCAGCAGGATGGAACACCCCCACACCCAGAACCATGTGGCAGCCATTGCATTTCCCTCATCAAACTAACAGTTATGTAGCCATCTTAAAAGGGAGGGGGGTTTGTGGGTGGGAAGCCTGCACTACAACTCCCACCAGGCCCCCCTGTCCCAAAGCTCAACAGGATGGTACATCCCCCACACCCACAACCATGTGGCAGCAATTCCCTTCAGCTGTGCCACAGAACAGGTAGGTAGACAGTGCATGTAATGTGCCATTCCTCTCAAAAAGCATGGAGCCATATGACCACACCAGCCCTCACATGTCATCCAACTTTGCATAGATCCAATAGCCACTTCCAGTGTGCAGACAGAAAAGCATAAGTAACTGTCACAGAAACTTAAGTTTGACTCACCAAATCACATGTTGAAGAAATTCAGGACACAATCTTGCACATCACTGAATGTTATGTGTAAGTGCCATGGGGGCAGAGCATCAAGGCCCATATGAACACAAAACATGCATGGTCAGTTGTAAAAAGAAAGTAAAGTACATGATATGACAAAGGTATGCATAAGATTGCTCAGATGTAACGTCTTCCATGCAGAGTAATCAAAAAAGACGCTTCACATAAAGTTGTTGTGCTGCCAGTCGTTAGATGAAGACATGTCCTTGTACTCACACAATCTGTACATGGAACATGGTATCTATTGACAGATCACACCATGGACAAGTAATGTATGTACCTCCACCGTGCAGCCATACAAAGTGATATCAATGTAAACTGTGTGGTGTATAACATGTAACATCCAAACATCTAACACCAAGCTTGTGGGGTGCACTTCAATGACCATTTCACCCCTGTCCAACAGGAGATCAACAACTGACTGCTGCAGATGACAACACCGACCTGCAGAGCCAGTCTCCCTCCCAACATCGCCAGAGTCCTTGGGGCATACGAACAAACCCAGGGACACACGGGCCAAGTTCTGGAAGAAGTGCGTGAGCTCTGCCTGCTGCTGAGGTCCATGGACACGCGTATGGGCCAACTCGTGGACCTCATGGGCCAGCTTGTGGGTGTTCTGAGGGACAGTCATGTGGCCCAAAGGACAGCTCAACCTCCTTCCAGTGGCCCGCAGGATGATACTCCCACCACCTCAGCTGCAGCCACAGAGAGGGGTGAGCTGGAACAGGATGACTCCTTAGACACCGCTGAGCCCGCAGCAGAGGCCCCCCCTGGAAAACGCAAAAGGGGCCATCCGAGAAACACCACGGGAGGATCACGTGGCAAAGCACCAGCCAAACGCAAGTCAAAGAGCCAGCCATGACGGCACCTCTCTTCACTTTGACATTGACTTTGTTGACTATCCTTAGCCACACTGCCATGGTGATGGCAGGTATCTGTTGCACTGTGTCACCACATTAATGTGGTGACTACTCTATTGTCTTGTCTACCATCACTGACAACTCATTGATTCACTTTGCACCATTTTCTTAAACATCACTTGTCTATCACAAACACTCTTTGTAAATAAACATTCTTTACACACCTCTGTTTTTCTGTCAGCTCCATGTTTATCACAGGATATCCAATGTTGACTCCGATTCCAATGTACCAGAAGCTCTGATTGTTTCGAGGCATTGAGAGGCTGAAAGGACCTAGAAAGACACTAGAGAACGACATTTACTTGTCAGTGATGGCATCACAGCCAGTACACAACACTAGTCATCAAGGTACACAAACCAGCGCATATTACAATGAGAAACAATATCAACATTGACATCATGTGGCTGGTCATGACTACACTGTCAAAAAACTGTACGAAATCTTGGGGTCTGTGTACAAAACGTTAAAAAGGTGTGACAGAGCACTACTAAGGCTTGGTAAGCCTAACAACACCAAAACAATGGCTATACCTCACAGCAAAAAAACGTGGGCATATCCCTTTTAAGGACGAAATCCCTCACTCACCAGAGGTGACATGCTTCATCATTTGGGATTCTCCTCCCAAAGGAAACGCCTAGTTCCTTTGGGGGCTACAACCCCCTCTCTACGAGGGAGGAACTCAGGGATGTTTTCAAATGTAGGTGGAGTTTACTAAATCCACAAGTGATGAGTAACGATAATGTGAGTGAGGGCGCAGCGCAAAGAATAAACAAATGTGAAGAAAGTGCAAGTAAAACTGGCTAGGGAGCGTAAAGAATGTATTTTATTGTAATACACTCACTGCCAGAGTTAAAAAACAGTGCACCAGCGGTATAGATTTAAACCGCTTGGGTAGAATGAAAAGTAATGGTCAACATGTTTCAGCCTGGAGCCCAATCGTGGGCGTGGCTTTCGTCAGGACCTCTAATGGTGCTGCTGCGTGAATATGTGAGTGATGTAAACACAAAAAGGATACATGAACAGGAACTTAAATCAGTCCATCTGTTCTTCTAGGAAACATGACCTAAGGAAAAAATAAACAAAACACAGAATAGTGTATAATTCAGCTGTAATTCCATTATGTGATGCCAGAGGTAAAGTGCTGTGGATTTAAACCAAAGTACAAGGCTTACCCACAGGCTGCTGGGTAAGCAACCCACCTCAACCTGGCGACAGCTCAGGAGGGGGGCACCGCTCTAGGAAGAAACTATGTACAAACCATTAGTTGGCCATCCTATGCATAGGTCCCATTGAAAACATTGATCAAGTTCTAGACCTAATATAGGGATTCAGTCATGAGCAAATAGTGTGAAAAAAGGGGAGCCGCAGTGTGAGAGTAAAACAAAGAGAATTAATGACTAATCACTACCAGTAAGAAAAAAGTAACTCAGTGTGGCTAACAGTCTAGAGTCCAAACAACAGAGACAATAAAATCAAATAGGGAACACTAATAGTATTTGGCATGCACCTGAAAAAGATGTACTTACTGTCAAAAAGTACATCATAACCATGACGCCCAATCTATTTATCCCTTCGTATTGGATTACAATGACCCACAAAGAAGGCATTCTCTTTGCTGTAGATTTCATTAACCAGGAATATTAAATAACATGCCAGGTTGTAAGAAAATCAGCGTGCTACCAACGCGAATAGCCATTGGCAAAAAGCCCACGGGTACAACCAAACACACTTCATGTTACCCCCACTAAAATCTACACCCAGAACAGATAGTTATTATCAACCAGCAATGCAAGCTCCAAAGGTAGGATCACTCAACTATCCATCAGTACTCCAGGCTTAAAATGAGCTTGTGACCGGAGGTGAGGACCCTGCATGGGTTTGCAATTTTGTACTTGAAATATTTGCTGCCAAGTAGAAACTACTACACTGTGCCACAAACATCAGCCATCAGCACAGAGCCAACAACAGGCAGCAGTCAAAAGCTCCCCTAGGCCTTTTCATTACCATCAAAGACAGCAGACAATGGCACTGTTGTACAATGTCACTCACACTCAAGGGAAGTAGCGGTTGATGAGCTGCTGACGCAGGTTGACACCTTCCTCCTCTCCACTATCCTCGTCACTGGACATGTGTGGGTTTTGAGGCGGGGTCATCTGCTGCTCATCATCGTCCAGGAGCAGGGGGATCTCTTTGCCCAAGGCCAGGTTGTGGAGCATGCAGCATGCAACTACGATCTGACACACCTTTTTGGGAGAGTAGAGTAGTGCACATCCGCTCTTGTCCAGACACCGGAATCTAGACTTCAGAAGACCAAAGTACGCTCCACCACACGACGTGGGCCTCATTGTAGCGGACTTCACTCGGGGTCCTGGGATTCCTCAGTGGGCTCAGCAACCAAGGCCAGTTGGGATATGCAGAGCCACCTAGGTGTGAGATACACAGAGCAATTTTGTAATATAACTGTGGCTGAGGACAGCATGTCACACATACAGTATGCTACTTGACTCTGCGTACTCACCCACAATCCACGTACGCTCCGGATGCAGATTTGACATCAGCTGTGGCACGATCCTGTTACGCAGTATGTAGGAGTCATGTGCTGATCCTGGAAATTTGGCAGACATGAGAGATTATCATATCTGCTTGGCATACCACTTGCACATTAATGGAATGGAAATGCTTCCTGTTCCTGTATATGTGCTCACGTGCCTGTGGTGGAACCAGGGCAACATGTGTGCAGTCAATGGCACCAACAACATTAGAGATGTGGGCAAGGTCAGTTAAATCACTCTCCGCAGCTGCCAATTCATGTCTCCTGGGAAAACGGATGTAGCTGTCCTTGTAGGTCATCATCGTGGACAGGACATCATGTAGCACCATGCTGAATATTGGTTGAGACATCCCACCTGCGCTGGACACCGTGTACTGGAACGAACCAGATGCAAAAAAATGCCGCTATCACCTTACATGTTGGTGTCAAAGCAGTTGGATAGGTTCTGCGAGGCCTCAGATGGAGCTCCAAATGACCACTTAGGTCTTGAAGGGTAGGTCGATCCAGACGGAATTTACGTATGATGTACTCATCCTCCATGTCCGCAAGCAATGTGAATGGACGATGCACACTTGGTTGCCTCCTACGTAAGATCAAAGGGGACACATGTCAATTCAATTCCCCTATGAGATGTGTCCAACATCTTACGTTTTGACTGACACAGCGCCAACAATGACCGGCCTGAAACTACAACTTACAGCACAAGTCACATGCAGAGACACCTTGATCTAAAGTAGTTGTATATGTGTCAAGTATGTACACAGTGCGTACCCACAAAACAGATTATGACTATGTGAATGCCAAATGGTACATTTCAATATCTTGTGTCACCAGCCCTGAGAGTAGTTGACACAGCACATGTCTGAAACACTGCTGGCTTTTACGTAGCTGCTGCACCTGCCACACCTTCTTGCGTGATTCAGACAGGGCACACATTCCCAACACAATGAGAACAGTGTGTTCAAAAAGATCAAGCATAAATATGAGTTCAGCAATCTACACAGTGAAATAGGCACATTATGTCGTCAGTCCATCATTACTGTGGGTTGCTTAGCCATCTCACACATTGACATGTTTACATATTTGAGAGTCCATCACACAACTGATCTGTGTACATGCACAACAACATCATAAGTCACATGTGAGGGAGTACATGCCAATGCATGTAATCCTGTGCACTGACATGGCATGTGTAGTCATCAGTGAGTTAAATATCACACTAGCATTGAATTTCACTATCTGGTGGCATGATTCATAGTGTCTACTGTTCAATGCTGAGAACCAGCCATTGCCATTGCTACAGCATGATGTGTCCATAGGTGCCCTCAGCGTGCACAGCCACCGCAATCAGGGTCATTGGCACCAATTTAAAGATCAAAAACGAGTTTTGGGTCGTGCACAAACCGCAGGTTGAAAAAGTTAAATATGTTGTCGGGTGCCACAGAGGTATCACTCTCATAACCCAAGGAGCGTGTATAATCTGAAAACTCCCATGCGTTGGCTGACAACAGACAACGTCCCTCTGGGCGCGCCGTGGAAGCTTCGCTGAAAGCGAATGAAACGTTTGTGATAAAACGTTGAAACAAAACTGAGATTGATGCTTAATTCCAAAATTTATTCACAAAACTCAAAGGTTGATTCCATGTAGTCATATACTGGAGACTATTCCATTAAATAACATCGTTGTGTTGAGCCTCATCCCCAATGTTAAACTTGATCCCAATGCATTTCGGGCCCCTCTGGCCCTTCGTCAGGGGAATCTACATAACAAAGAAATATGTACATATAACCAAATGATACAATGAGGGGTTTGCCATCTAACAAAAGACAATAGGACACTGCCTGAAAAATGAGATTACGCTAAAGAAACCACAGTGTGACGGTGCTTTAGAAAGATAATCACCAAGACCTGGTTCGTGTGTAAATGTTATGAGTTCATCGTGTTGGACGGCATGAAACACAGTAAAAAAAAATGTGAAAAAGTGCTAACAGTCCATTAAGAAGAATGAGCAAACATTGACGAAGCGGAAGAGAAAAGTTCACCCTTGAACGTGCTCCGTAACTTGTTTGGTGAAAAAGAACGAAGGAAGAAGGAAAAGTTCCTACGGTGCCAAACACTATAAAACACACCCGTGTGACGTATAAAACGTGACTGTACTCAATCATTCCCGGGGAGTCGGTGCGAGTTTGAAAAACCATGTTGTGAAAAGACAAACAAAAGTGCTCCGATTCAAAAGAACCGCATAGGTGAAAGAAACGCTTGTTTAAAACTCGCTGGTGAAGCGGAGCTCCATACCTGTTGTATGCAACGGCGTCAAACAATCCTGTATCGGGTTTGTTGGTGCTCCAAGGGGCGTGCTCTTAAAGAGGATATCCCCAAGGACCGGAAGTGAAACAAAGGGATGTTAAACCGCAAGTGTGCATTGTCGTGATAGCTGAAAGTGGGCGCCATCTTACAAGTAGTGAAAAAAGTATGAAAAGGGAAGAGTAAAGAGTGCCCAGGTTAATAAGAACCAATAAAAAGAGGAAAGCAAACATGGGTGAAAACCGAGAAAAACTGTGTTGTAATCATACGTAGATGATGAAAACTTTTAACAACTGTGCGTTGTTTGATGATATCATAAATCAAAGATAACAAGCAAATTCCAAGCGGTCATTGAGACCCTTTGGTTTCAAAGATTCCAATTTGTAAATCCAATGATTTTCACATTTCAACAAGAAAGAGTTATTGTCTCTGCCTTCCCTTTTCACCACAGTCTCAAGTATCATGAATTTCAGTTGTGCAATGTTATGCTGATTGTCAAGAAAGTGCATTGCTATGGTCGATTTTGAATTGCTGGTGCGTATGTTGCTCTTGTGTTCGTGTATGCGTGTCTTGATCTTTCTTTCGGTTTTGCCCACATATACGAGGCCACATGGGCATTTCAGTAAATAGATTACATTGGTGGTGTCACAGGTGGCATTTACTCTTAATTTGATCGGGGTGCCCCTCATGGGGTGTGCTATTATGCTGCCCTTAATGATGTTATTGCAGTTGCTGCAGTTTAAACGGGGGATTGTCCCCCGAAATTTCATGATAGGTGTTCCAATGTTGGGTCGAATCAATTCTTGTATGTTTTTGCTCATGGTGTGTGCGAACATTGGTGGGTCGCTGAAGATGCCATTGAAATCTGTTTCAAGGGCCAGGACTGGCCAGTGCCTTTTAATGGTTTGTTTGAATCTGTGGCTCATGGTGGAGAAACGGGAGACCACCACCATGCGATTTTGTACTTTTCGTATAGTTGGTTGTAGTAGAGTCTCACGTGATGTACTGGCCACTTTGGTGATAGCATTCTGTAAAATCACTTGAGGATAGCCACGGGTGGTGAACCGTTGCACCATTGCCTGTGTTTCTACTTGTAACTCAGAATGATCTGACACTATTCTTTTCACCCTGAGCAGTTGCGAGAATGGTAAGTGGTTTTTCAGTGATGGTTGGTGAAAACTTGTGTAATGTAGAAGATTATTGCGATCGGTTGGTTTCCTGAACATGGATGTAATGAGTTGTTTTTCACATATTTTCAGCAGGACATCCAAATATGTGATGGATGTATCATGAAAGTTGAAAGTGAACTGAATGCGATCGTTGATCAAGTTCAAATCATCCAAAGCTGACTGAAGGGAATTCAATGTGCCAAACCATAATACAAAAATGTCATCAATGTAACGCAAAAAAAGTTGTGCGTGTTTTTGCCAAGTGTCCAGACTTAAAATGAATTTGCTTTCAAATGCGTGCATAAAGAGATTTGCGTAGGTCGGTGCGGCACAATTGCCCATCGATGTGCCAGTTAGCTGTAAATAATAATTGTCATTCCATCTGAAGTAACTCTGATACAGTGTGAAAGTAAGAAGCTCCATCAAAAAAATTTGACGCACGACTTTTTTTGCGTTACATTGATGACATTTTTGTATTATGGTTTGGCACATTGAATTCCCTTCAGTCAGCTTTGGATGATTTGAACTTGATCAACGATCGCATTCAGTTCACTTTCAACTTTCATGATACATCCATCACATATTTGGATGTCCTGCTGAAAATATGTGAAAAACAACTCATTACATCCATGTTCAGGAAACCAACCGATCGCAATAATCTTCTACATTACACAAGTTTTCACCAACCATCACTGAAAAACCACTTACCATTCTCGCAACTGCTCAGGGTGAAAAGAATAGTGTCAGATCATTCTGAGTTACAAGTAGAAACACAGGCAATGGTGCAACGGTTCACCACCCGTGGCTATCCTCAAGTGATTTTACAGAATGCTATCACCAAAGTGGCCAGTACATCACGTGAGACTTCAGCGACCCACCAATGTTCGCACACACCAGGAGCAAAAACATACAAGAATTGATTCGACCCAACATTGGAACACCCATCATGAAATTTCGGGGGACAATCCCCTGTTTAAACTGCAGCAACTGCAATAACATCATTAAGGGCAACATAATAGCACACCCCATGCGGGGCACCCCGATCAAATTAAGAGTAAATGCCACCTGTGACACCACCAATGTAATCTATTTACTGAAATGCCCATGTGGCCTCGTATATGTGGGCAAAACCGAAAGGAAGATCAAGACACGCATACACGAACACAAGAGCAACATACGCACCAGCAATTCAAAATCGACCATAGCAATGCACTTTCTTGACAATCAGCATAACATCGCACAACTGAAATTCATGATTCTTGAGACTGTGGTGAAAAGGGAAGGCAGAGACAATAACTCTTTCTTGTTGAAACATGAAAATCATTGGATTTACAAATTGGAATCTTTGAAACCAAAGGGTCTCAATGACCGCTTGGAATTTGCTTGTTATCTTTGATTTATGATATCATCAAACAACGCACAGTTGTTAAAAGTTTTCATCATCTACGTATGATTACAACACAGTTTTTCTCGGTTTTCACCCATGTTTGCTTTCCTCTTTTTATTGGTTCTTATTAACCTGGGCACTCTTTACTCTTCCCTTTTCATACTTTTTTCACTACTTGTAAGATGGCGCCCACTTTCAGCTATCACGACAATGCACACTTGCGGTTTAACATCCCTTTGTTTCACTTCCGGTCCTTGCGGATATCCTCTTTAAGAGTACGCCCCTTGGAGCACCAACAAACCCGATACAGGATTGTTTGACGCCGTTGCATACAACAGGTATGGAGCTCCGCTTCACCAGCGAGTTTTAAACAAGCGTTTCTTTCACCTATGCGGTTCTTTTGAATCGGAGCACTTTTGTTTGTCTTTTCACAACATGGTTTTTCAAACTCGCACCGACTCCCCGGGAATGATTGAGCACAGTCACGTTTTATACATCACACAGGTGTTTTTTATAGTGTTTGGCACCGTAGGAACTTTTCCTTCTTCCTTCGTTCTTTTTCACCAAACAAGTTACGGAGCACGTTCAAGGGTGAACTTTTCTCTTCCGCTTCGTCAATGTTTGCTCATTCTTCTTAATGGACTGTTAGCACTTTTTCAAAAAAAAATTTGACTGTGTTTCATGCCGTCCAACACGATGGACTCATAACATTTACACACGAACCAGGTCTTGGTGATTATCTTTCTAAAGCACCGTCACACTGTGGTTTCTTTAGCGTAATCTGAAAACTCCCATGCGTTGGCTGACAACAGACAACGTCCCTCATGGCGCGCCGTGGAAGCTTCGCTGAAAGCGAATGAAACGTTTGTGATAAAACGTTGAAACAAAACTGAGATTGATGCTTAATTCCAAAATTTATTCACAAAACTCAAAGGTTGATTCCATGTAGTCATATACTGGAGACTATTCCATGAAATAACATTGTTGTGTTGAGCCTCATCCCCAATGTTAAACTTGATCCCAATGCATTGCGGGCCCCTCTGGCCCTTCGTCAGGGGAATCTACATAACAAAGAAATATGTACATATAACTAAATGATACAATGAGGGGTTTGCCATCTAACAAAAGACAATAGGACACTGCCTGAAAAATGAGATTATACACACTCCTTGGGTTATGAGAGTGATACCTCTGTGGCACCCGACAACATATTTAACCTTTTCAACCTGCGGTTTGTGCACGACCCAAAACTCATTTTTGGACATTAATTCTCTTCTAACCCACTGGTTCGTAGCACAACCTTTTTCAACTTGAACAATATGGCTTACGACAACATTGCACGTTTAACAGATCTACGGGCCGACACATTTGCATTTGCAGATGACGACGCCTCTAAGATTTACGCACTCATCAATGAGGAGAGTACGCCATTGATTAACAAAATAAACAAAGAAAACAGTCTACGCCAACTCCTATATCTTAGCAAACGTGAGATCAACCAACGACTCCACGCCAGCACCTTGATTAGATATCACCGAGCCCAGCGGATTCCAAGAGGCCTCCGAGTACCATTGAAACCCCTTCTATGCAGAAATAGCCCGAAATTCGTGGAACGCTGGTATGCCATAGTGAACAAATGCTCTTTAGACCTCATCTTACTAATCATTGAGGAATTGTCCAGAGTCCTGGAAGAGCTCAATAAGGAAATCGCACAGACTAGAACAGAACTTCAGGATCTGATTGCATCAGATGACTGGGGAAAATTTTTGGAGGATCTTAACATACAACTCAACAGATACACAGAAGAAATCAGTGAAAGAAAAATCCACAAATACAAACGAGACACTATGGATTACAAGATGGGGGAGGTATACTCCTGGGCTGAGGTTTACGCAAGACGACGTCAAAACAGACCTTTTAACCCTAACACTGAGACAGACACCTCATCCTCAGAAGGTGAAAGGCGCCCGACTACTCAACCCACAACAACCACGGATCTCTGACATATTATCGACAGACACATTATCGAACTACACAAATATCGCATCAAATATATCGACATCAAAAATATCGACATTGTATACTTATTTAAAAAACGACACTAATATCGACACTACAATATCGTAATACAATTATATCGATCACACAAAAATCGCACACATAAATATCGCAATACTAAATATCGACATGAGTAAATAAATATGACACATGTCACAAATATCGATAACCAAAATATAGACATCAAGAATATCGTTTTTTTAAAATATATCGACAATTCTAACACTAATAAAAACAATATTTTAAACAACATAAAGACCATATTTTCCCAAAACATACATTTTTCAAATGAGATTCTACTTAAACATAAACATAACATTTATAGCTATCTCAATATTTAACAACATAATATAAAAACACTGAAATAATTATCACATTGGCATTTCGAACACATTTAAAAAACATTCACTACACATTATAAACAATCTTTTTATATATAATGATTTAAAACTCTCCTCCTTTAAAACTAAATATACTCTTACTTAGCATTTTCCATAAAAGGAAACCAATTAACTAAAAAAAAATCAAACCATCCAATAGAAAGGCCACATACAGAAAACAACCAATAAAATGGACATTACAAACGTTAAAGGCAGGGAAGGTCCCCTGGGACTATTTTAATACAACATCTTTATTTCTTCCCTTTAACCTTACTGAAAAACAGCAGTTAATGTCCATGAAAGATGCTACATATTCATTGTTACATATTGAAAAATTAGAACCTTTAGCTTTCTCTGTAGCGGAATTGGATACAGGCGTGTGGTTATTACATGGGTTGATCACTCTCCCGTTCGCGCTTTTCAAGTTTACGTCCTGTATGAAACACTATGCTCTGGGTAGATATGAACAGCTGGGCACCGCTTTCATACATGAGGTTTGGTCCCTCCCTTTTATGTATAGATGTACAAGGGACGGTACTGAGGTTTATCTGACAGGTGAGGAATGTACAACGACACCTGATCATTCTGTAGTATGTAGACACATTCAATTAGACGGTGCATGCAATGTACAAGCTCCAAATTTGGCCTGCGTCCTGAAAGGTATCCCAGTGCCAGTGATTACGCCATCTTTCACGCTGCTTGCAAACGGTAGTTATTTAATTTTGAACAATGAAGCTTGCTGCGGGATGTTAGTGGGAATCCCTTACATAGTGACTGTATAGCAGAGAGTTGTCTGCTGCAATAATGTTCTATTTCCACCCCCGCATGGGCGGCTGGATGTTTCCATCTGGCCTTCGATTCCGACCTTGAAGGCAGAGTTCAACAAGATGAGCAGAATAAGGGCGCTATTGTCCCAAAAGGAGGTGCCATTGACTTCCTCCGGTGAAACATTTGTCCTTCACGTTGCAAATACGCGTACTGAGGTACAGGCGCTTTTGAATACTGACCTCCCCCTACATTTTGGTGCTTTGATCCAAACAATTTTCAATGCCTCGTCCACGACGGGCCTGGCTCATTTTTTTAAGCTTGTGGGCTCGGGCCTCGTGACCTCTTTCCAAACTATTTTTGGTGTGATTCCGGCATTTTTTCATTCTATTTTCTCGAGCATCTTTGGAGGTGTCCCGCTGATTCTGGCGCTTGTGGCAGGAGTGCTGCTTTTACTTTTCATACTGCGAAATGGCTGCTCTTTCTGTGCCACACGACAACCTGTCCCGTCTGCATCTTCTCCGTGACAGGATGCTTGAATATTATGGTACGCTGCCATTGGCGACTTTGAGCCTGGCGTATGGATTATCCTTCCGGTATTCCTACTTCACCTGCGTACAGCCAGTCTTTCACTGCCTAGATTGTCCCTTTGAATGGCCTTTGGATTTGTGCTTAACCAACACGGTGTCTCCGGTGCCGGATTATGATCGACTGATGAGGCCCTTAGTGTCTCACGAGTTTGCCTGTTCTGGTGTTCGGATTATGGCCTGTGGTGCGGCGCATGGTATCCTGGGTAATTGGGACATCGCAAGAGCAGCCTATGATTTCTTGAATATGAGCTATCTGGAGGAACAATTGGGTTGCCCTCTGATTGTGCTAGAGGCTCCGCTCATTGAAGAACATGTATGTTCCTTTTCTTTGATTAATTGGATGGCTAAAACTTTTCGTGGCTCTGCAAACGATTTCTTGTTGGAAGCAGTGGCCACGTATGCTGCATATACGTTCATGGATTGAGTAAACTGTGGTCCTCTATGTTTTTTCTCCCGTGCCTTTGGACTGCTGTCCACAGCAACATTTTTTAATTTTTCCCATCACACGTTTGTGGTTTTTTTCTCCCCTTTTCGGTTTTCATGTTTTTGGCTTTTGCCTGAACTATAAATTGTTTATTAATTGAATACGCCTTGTTCTGCTCTGTCGAGACTGAACTTTGCATTCTCTTTTTTCTTGCCTACTGTATAGTGCTTAGATCAAGGGGGCATGTAGTGAGGACTCCCTTAATACGTACATACATTGTTAAGTTAGCATAACCGCGTTAGATGTTAGAAAGCCATCTTGCCGCTTTTGCGCACGACACTGCGTTTACATGTTATTGCTTAAACAAACTGCTGACTCGAGCTTTGCCTCACACGGAAGCAATCTGTTGTTACCATCCCGAGCTCTGCGCAGCGACCTTGGTCTGTACATGGCGTGACAAAACAGTCTGGTTTGTTAGACAATGCATGTTTTCTACTCTAGATTGATCGACCCACTATTTAGACATAACACACAGGCAGCTGTAAATACCTGAAAGTTGGTGCTTTTAATAACACAGACATCATGATTATTATTCAGACCGAAGACGAGCCTTCCTGCGAGAAGACTCCTGATGCTCCTGTGATGTGATTTCACTAAGCTGATCTTTGAGGTATGGGGTCCCCTATTGAAGCCTAAGAGACCTTCTATTAGCATAATAATAATATTAGCTTCTTAGTAAAGGGAAGGTGGTATTATCCACTGACATTATAATATGATCACCCCTTTTATATTCTATGGTATTGTAACGATGCTGATGGTTTTGATTTTAATCATTTGTCTGCTTGTATTAGCCAAACTACTGCATCTTAGGACACGTGGTCTATAAAAATAAACTCTTTTTATTTTCACCGTGTCTCTGTTGATTCTTGTTGTGGACTGATGTGAGAATAATATACGAACAGGTATTTCCGATTCCCACCATTCCTGAGAGTATACTGAGTCGCTTGTTCTGGGTTGTCTTTTCATTGGGATCTCTGAGCCTAATCTCGGATAACGAATGGGACACTAATACTAGCCGGAGACTGGGTTCTGGGTTCTGAGGTGAGTTTCTGGTACACCACAATTCACTGAGTTGGCAGTATGTGCTGGACACAGAACTTAATTATTTACTATTCCCACTCCAATCTATATTTAATTAAGATAAGTGCTGGACACTGAACTTAATTAATTTACTATTCTCACTCCAATCTATATTTAATTAGAATAGATGCTGGACACTGAACTTAATTAATTTACTATTCCCACTCTAGTCTATATTTAATTAAGATAAATGCTGGACACTGAACATAATGAATTTACTATTCTCACTCCAACATATATTAAATTAGAGTAGGTGCTGGACACTGAACTTAAATAATTTACTATTCCCACTCCGACCTATATTAAATTAGGGTAGGTGCTGGACACTGAACTAACATAATTTACTATTCCCACTCCAGTCTATATTAAATTAAGATAAGTGCTGGACACTGAAGTAAAATAATTAACTATTCCCACTCCAGTCTATATTAAATGAAGATAAGTGCTGGACACTGAACTTAATAAATTTACTATTCTCACTCCAACCTATATTTAATTAGAGTATGTGCTGGACACTGAACTGAATTAATTTACTATTCCCACTCCAGTCTATATTTAATTAAGATAAGTGCTGGACACTGAACTTAATTAATTTACTATTCTCACTCCAACCTATATTACATTAGAGTAGGTGCTGGACACTGAACTTAATTAATTAACTATTCCCACTCCAGTCTATATTACATTAGAGTAGGTGCTGGACACTGAACTTAATTAATTAACTATTCCCACTCCAGTCTATATTTAATTAAGATAAGTGCTGGACACTGAACTTAATTAATTTACTATTCTCACTCCAACCCATATTTTCTTAGAGTATGTGCTGGACACAGAACTTAATTAATTTGCTATTCCCACTCCAATCTATATTTAATTAAAATAAGTGCTGGACACTGAACTTAATTAATTTACTATTCTCACTCCAACCTATATTAAATTAGAGTAGGTGCTGGACACTGAACTTAATTAATTTACTATTCCCACTCCAGTCTATATTACATTAGAGTAGGTGCTGGACACTGAACTTAATTAATTAACTATTCCCACTCCAGTCTATATTTAATTAAGATAAGTGCTGGACACTGAACATAATTAATTTACTATGCTCACTCCAACCTATATTAAATTAGAGTAGGTGCTGGACACTGAACTTAATTAATTTACTATTCCCACTCCAGTCTATATTTAATTAAGATAACTGCTGGACACTGAACTTAATTAATTTACTATTCTCACTCCAACCTATATTAAATTAGCGTAGGTGCTGGACACTGAACTAAAATAATTTACTATTCCCACTCCAGTCTATATTAAATTAAGATAAGTGCTGGACACTGAACTAAAATAATTTACTATTCCCACTCCAGTCTATATTAAATGAAGATAAGTGCTGGACACTGAACTTAATAAATTTACTATTCTCACTCCAACCTATATTTAATTACAGTATGTGCTGGACACTGAACTGAATTAATTTACTATTCCCACTCCAGTCTATATTTAATTAAGATAAGTGCTGGACACTGAACTTAATTAATTTACTATTCTGACTGAAATCTATATTTAATTATGGGATTAGTAAAATTCTAAATTATATTTACATTTTCTAAATAATTATTTTTTCAAATTTAAAAATATATAAACATTTTAAATTAACTTCCCAACCTTATCCCCTATAACCCAACATTCCACTCCTAAAATTATTTGTAAAATTCTAAATTTAATTTACAATTTCAAAATAATTTTTATTAAAAATTAACAAATATATAAACATTTTTAAAACACTTCCCACCCTTATCCCCTATCAACCAACATCCAGCTCCTAAAATTATTTGTAAATTTAGAAATTTAATTTACAATTTCTAAATAATTTTTTTTTAAATTAAACATAATATACAAATTTGTAAAACACTTCCCACCCTTATCCCCTATAAACCTATAAAATTACTAATAATATTTGTAAAATTCGAAATTTAATTTACAATTTCTAAATAAATTTTTAAAAAAATTAAACAATATATAAACATTTTTAAAACACTTCCCACCCTTATCCCCTATGAACCAACATCCCGCTCCTAAAAATTTTTTTACAATTATAAATTTAATTTACAATTTCTAAATTTTTTTTTTTATATTAACAAATATATAAAGATTTGTAAAACACTTCCCACCCTTATCCCCTATAAACCAACATCCCGCTCCTAAAATTATTTTTAAAATTCTAAATTTAATTTACAATTTCTAATTTTTTTTTTTTTAAATTAAACAATATATAAAATTCTTTAAAACACTTCCCACCCTTATCCCCTATAAACCAACATCCCGCTCCTAAAATTAAATATACATTTCACATTTTAAAAAAAAATTTCGAATTAAATTTTACAATATATTAAAAAAATTAATTAACTTTTTTAAAACACTCCCCACCCTTATCCCCTATAACCCAACATCCCGCCCCTAAAACAATATAAATATTTCTCATATTATATACATTTTAACTATTTATACAAACAACTTCAAAATATTTACTAAACATACAATGACGATATTTTCACATGTCGATATTATTACTAACGATATTACTTACATCGACATATAAGTAAAAAAAAAAAACGATATTTTTCACATCGATATTATCTATTTCGATATTTTGTACATTCAATATTTTTGACTCGATATTTCTGTCCCTTGATGTTAAAAAGTCGATATATAGACTGCTCACCAACAACCACACAACCAGAGAGCTCCATTCCGATCCAATCCGACACCAACGTACCTTTTTTAGAGGTAGGCCACAAAGACCAACAAGACCCAGGAGGGGCAAAAGACGTTCCACCAACCATACCCAGCCCGAAGGCTCAACCGTCGATGGGTCAACGGAACAAAGGGAAGAGACCTTAAATTCTGAGCAGCTGGTTATTAACATTTCCAAACATCAAATGACAGAGATGGAGGTTCGAACATTACAAAAGGGAACCTCGTTTGTACCCACCTTTCACACGAACAAATTGGAATTGGACATCAGTCTATTTAAACTTATGCGCAACCTTCGATTAAGAATTTTTTTTGAGAATGTGGTTCAATCTCCCAACAAAAACGAAACCCATCTGTTAAAACACCTTCGCACCAGGAGCACCTATCAGGCACCCATCTCTCATAAAACACTAGACTCCTTCGAGAATCTAGTGAAGAAGGACATACAATCTTTCAACTTCAAGAAACGATCCAAACTCCAGAACTTAACCAACAAGGAGCGAGCAATATTGGACAAACTGGCTGACAATCGCGACATCACTTGTCAAAAAGCTGACAAGGGCGGCGCCCTAGTAGTAATGGACACGGCTTTTTACCAGGCTCAAGTCAACCAACATGTGAACTACAGAGACACATATATGATTTTGCCACAGGATCCCACTGTTGCATTTCAAAATCTGTTACAAGGGATAGTAAACAAGGCTGTGGATAATGGTACCATTGATGAGAAGACAAAAAAGTTTTTGATTTCTTTGCACCCTAGAACGCCCACCCTACACATGTTACCCAAGATCCACAAGGATCTGAAGAATCCGCCCATGCGCCCAATAGTTTCTACAAAGGGCAGCATACATGAAACCATCGGCAAATTCTTAGACATTCATCTTCAGGCATTTGTTTTACAAATTAACACATATGTTAAGGATACCACCGACTTTTTGATCAAAATCAATCAGATCACACTACCCAAGGATGAAGAAGTTTGGCTATGCACGATTGACGTTAAGTCACTTTACACCTCGATTCCCCACAATCTGGGGATTGAAGCTATTGAAGAAACACTACTTAATTCTGAATTGGACCATGATTTTCAAATTTTTTTGATGGAGCTTCTTACTTTCACACTGTATCAGAGTTACTTCAGATGGAATGACAATTATTATTGACAGCTAACTGGCACATCGATGGGCAATTGTGCTGCACCGACCTACGCAAATCTCTTTATGCACGCATTTGAAAGCAAATTCATTTTAAGTCTGGACACTTGGCAAAAACACGCACAACTTTTTTTGCGTTACATTGATGACATTTTTGTATTATGGTTTGGCACATTGAATTCCCTTCAGTCAGCGTTGGATGATTTGAACTTGATCAACGATCGCATTCAGTTTACTTTCAACTTTCATGATACATCCATCACATATTTGGATGTCCTGCTGAAAATATGTGACAAACAACTCATTACATCCATGTTCAGAAAACCAACCGATCGCAATAATCTTCTACATTACACAAGTTTTCACCAACCATCACTGAAAAACCACTTACCATTCTCGCAACTGCTCAGGGTGAAAAGAATAGTGTCAGATAATTCTGAGTTACAAGTACAAACACAGGCAATGGTACAACGGTTCACCACCCGTGGCTATCCTGAAGTGATTTTACAGAATGCTATCACCAAAGTGGCCAGTACATCACGTGAGACTCTACTACAACCAACTATACGAAAAGTACAAAATCGCATGGTGGTGGTCTCCCGTTTCTCCACCATGAGCCACAGATTCAAACAAACCATTAAAAGGCACTGGCCAGTCCTGGCCCTTGAAACAGATTTCAATGGCATCTTCAGCGACCCACCAATGTTCGCACACACCAGGAGCAAAAACATACAAGAATTGATTCGACCCAACATTGGAACACCTATCACGGAATTTCGGGGGACAATCCCCTGTTTAAACTGCAGCAACTGCAATAACATCATTAAGGGCAACATAATAGCACACCCCATGAAGGGCTCCCCGATCAAATTAAGAGTAAATGCCACCTGTGACACCGCCAATGTAATCTATTTACTGAAATGCCCATGTGGCCTCGTATATGTGGGCAAAACCGAAAGGAAGATCAAGACACGCATACACGAACACAAGAGCAACATACACACCAGCAATTCAAAATCGACCATAGCAATGCACTTTCTTGACAATCAGCATAACATTGCACAACTGAAATTCATGATACTTGAGACTGTGGTGAAAAGGGAAGGCAGAGACAATAACTCTTTCTTGTTGAAACGTGAAAATCATTGGATTTACAAATTGGAATCTTTGAAACCAAAGGGTCTCAATGACCGCTTGGAATTTGCTTGTTATCTTTGATTTATGATATCATCAAAAAACGCACAGTTGTTAAAAGTTTTCATCATCTACGTATGATTACAACACAGTTTTTCTCGGTTTTCACCCATGTTTGCTTTCCTCTTTTTATTGATTCTTATTAACCTGGGCACTCTTTACTCTTCCCTTTTCATACTTTTTTCACTACTTGTAAGATGGCGCCCACTTTCAGCTATCACGACAATGCACACTTGCGGTTTAACATCCCTTTGTTTCACTTCCGGTCCTTGCGGATATCCTCTTTAAGAGCACGCCCCTTGGAGCACCAACACACCCGATACAGGATTGTTTGACGCCGTTGCATACAACAGGTATGGAGCTCCGCTTCACCAGCGAGTTTTAAACAAGCGTTTCTTTCACCTATGCGGTTCTTTTGAATCGGAGCACTTTTGTTTGTCTTTTCACAACATGGTTTTTCAAACTCGCACCGACTCCCCGGGAATGATTGAGCACAGTCACGTTTTATACGTCACACGGGTGTTTTTTATAGTGTTTGGCACCGTAGGAACTTTTCTTTCTTCCTTCGTTCTTTTTCACCAAACAAGTTACGGAGCACGTTCAAGGGTGAACTTTTATTTTCCGCTTCGTCAATGTTTGCTCATTCTTCTTAATGGACTGTTAGCACTTTTTCAAATTTTTTTTTTGACTGTGTTTCATACCGTCCAACACGATGAACTCATAACATTTACACACGAACCAGGTCTTGGTGATTATCTTTCTAAAGCACCGTCACACTGTGGTTTCTTTAGCGTAATCTCATTTTTCAGGCAGTGTCCTATTGTCTTTTGTTAGATGGCAAACCCCTCATTGTATCATTTAGTTATATGTACATATTTCTTTGTTATGTAGATTCCCCTGACGAAGGGCCAGAGGGGCCCGAAATGCATTGGGATCAAGTTTAACATTGGGGATGAGGCTCAACACAACGATGTTATTTCATGGAATAGTCTCCAGTATATGACTACATGGAATCAACCTTTGAGTTTTGTGAATAAATTTTGGAATTAAGCATCAATCTCAGTTTTGTTTCAACGTTTTATCACAAACGTTTCATTCGCTTTCAGCGAAGCTTCCACGGCGCGCCCAGAGGGACGTTGTCTGTTGTCAGCCAACGCATGGGACTTTACCAAATTAAAGATGGCAATTGGCGGTAGCAATCGCCTGGGCCCCGCGGTGTGACACCGCCAATGCCCATGCCCCTTCAGCCAATGGGAACTGCAATCGTGGTAGTGAAATACACTTTTCAAAATCGCAGTAGGCGTGCACCGCCACCGCAATCACGGCCATTGTCACCAATTTAAAGATGCCAATACCTGGTAGAGACACCTGGCCCCTGCGGTGTGACACCGCCAATGTCCATGCCCCTTCAGCCAATGGGAACCGCAATCGCGGTAGTGAAATACACTATTAAAAATCGCGGTAGGCGTGCTCCGCTACCGTGGGGCCAGTCACTGGATACAATTGAAAGATGCACGATTGCGGTAGGGACCGCCTGGGCCCTGCGGTGTGACACCGTCAATGCCCATGCCCTTTCAGCCAATGCGAACCGCAATCGCGGTAGTGAAATACACTTTTGAAAATCGCGGTAGGCATGCACCGCCACTGCGGGGCCGGTCATTGGTCACATTTGAAAAAAGCTGACCTGGAACACCAATTGCAGCAGCTGAGTACCACTGAAACTACCCCATGGGGCTATATGTGTCTGGGAGAGAGCCACACATTTCCAATGCATCCAGACACTGCTGCCTGACATTCTTCAACACCAACTGCTGCTGTTTCTGTCTCCTGGACCCAGTGATGGCAAGAACTGAGAACATCAGGGCCCGTTCCTTCACCACAGAGAAGCTGGAGGTCCTGGTGGATGAGGTGCTTTGACAGTATGGGAGGCTATATGGTGCTCCTGATGTAATGGTAAGTGTTTCAGAGTGAAAATTGGAGAGTGCAAAGAGTGCACACATGAAGTTGATCTGCTGCAGTATGTGCCTGTGAGTGCAAGTTTGTGTGATACACTGCCTAGCATGCTGACATCATGTCAATGGGGTTTGTAGCCTAATTTCCACAGATCCATGGCTGCATTTCAGGACGGGAGGGACATGCCATGTTTTTGCAGCCATACAGTAACACTGCTCGTTTGGAAAGTGGAAGTCAGAACAAACATTGCCTGTACTAATGGATGTCGAGGTTTTCACATGCTCATTTGTGACATTACAAATGTGTTTCGTTCAGAGAGTACTGATGGACGTGTGTACAATTTTCATATTGCCACCATGGATATGTAAGCATTATGCACAAGACTGAAATGCCTGAGGGTGGCACTCTTGTTGGAAATTCACCTATGACACATCAGATTGATGTACTTCTGAAACATCCTCCTTCCATTGTTTTCATTATGTGTACTGACTCGCATGTGTAGGCACTGTTTGCCCTCTCATATTGTACATGCATGTGAATGTTCCGATGGCCCACGTTTAACCTCAGTGTGAGTCCCCTGGCCTGCACAGATACTGCCCAATTTGACAGGGATCCATCAGTAAATGTACAGAGTGAGACATATGTGTTGTCTGCCACCCTATTTCTCAATGACCTATCTTAGGCCTGAGGATTGCACAAGACAGACCTTGAGAGAAGGGTGTGAGAATGTAAGATCATGTCCCTAAATGTGACCTCTGAGACACAGTGAGCCATTCACAGGCCAAGGACATTGAGGAGTGTGTAGTGTTGGACACAGTGAGTCTGCCCCGACACATCATTTACAATGTAATGTATGTCCTGCTCCCTCACATACTGCATCACAGATGAGGGCCTTCTTCACATTGCTTTCTGTGCTGGCATTCTGCATGTGTATGAGATGGCCATGTACTGTGTCCATCCTCATACCTGCATGCATTTCTATGCGATTATCTGATGCAAATGTACTACGTGTCATGCTGTATGGCCTCTGATCAACATTTCTGTATAGCTGTGCTAAGTTTGTGCATGCTCCTGTACATAACACAATGTCACTGAAACTTCCTCTTCTTCTCTCCCATGCCTGCAGCTTAAAGTCCACCAGCATAAGGCCTTATGGAGGGCCATTGCACGCAAGGTACGGGCTCTGGGTGTCTCCAACCGACGGCACACACACTGTAACATGAGGTGGGAGGACATCTGCCGGCTGAGCAAAAACGTGGCAGAGATGACGCTGGGGCTGCTCCATCGGACTGGAAGGTTGGCGCGCAGGAGCATGATACCACTAATGGCCTGTATCTTGGCAGTGACACAGCCAGAGCTGATGGACGTTTGAGGATCCATCAGCAGCAAGTTGGAGGTGAGTATTATGCGAAGGGTGACTTTGGGTGCGAGTGACTGCATGTTACCCAACCGTGAGCCAGTGCGGAACTCTGTGATGTTTCTAGTGTGATGCAATGGCTTGTAAGTGGCCTCTGTGTTGAGTGCAGCTGTCATGCATTTTCGCTACATGTACCTTCTCAAGTGTTTAATATAACAGCCCTTAAAATTGCAAGATGAGATGTGGCCTTATGACATCTGCTGCATTATGGGTGTCATAGACATAACCGGGCAGTGAACAGCAGTGTGCATCATCTTAGTGTGCTTTCGTCGATGTAGTGCCTGACTTGGAAATTGTGAGAACTACACATCTGACACCAATGTGCAACGGTTGTTGTGCTTCAAAGCACAACATGGTGGACATCAGTAGCTCATGGCCATTGTAAAAGGAAATTTTGGAGTCAGTATCTGTGTTGTCCCCTTAAAGTGACTCCATATGTGACATGTTGAGATGTTTATCTATCTCACCTACAGGCACGTAGGTATGCTTACAGAGATCAGTATGTCAGGTTACAAGGAGGCACAGGCCAGCTATTTGGCTGTGTGAACGTCACATGGGTTCCATGCATCTTCTGAGTTTTGCATTGAGGTAGCACATGCAGACTGCACAGGGTGGTGTCCAACATGGGGTACCATATTCTAGTTTTGTACTTTGCTTGCATATGATGTTTGTGAGTATGGCACTATACTGAACCTACGTCTCTGTCTATTGCAGCATCTACCGAGGGCACGGAAGGACAGGGGACGGACACCAGTGGTGAAGCTTCTGGCACGACTGCTGCACATGTGCTCCCTGACACTGATGTGACCAGGGCCTGGGAGGGGCACAGGAATGGACTGGTATGAATCACGCCCTGAAACACCAACCTCAGCATCATCTGATTCTCGTGGTGACTCCTCGATGTTGGCAGGCACAGAGAGTGGGAAATCTGCCTCTTCTTCCACCACACATCGTCCAGTGCCCACCCTCCCAGCTACTACCACTAAAGCTGTCCGTGCCCGCAGCACTAAGAAGGGTAGCGTGTCCTTCCCCCTAGACACCGCTGCCCTTGCCCCTGTCTCCCCTGCTGCCCTCAGTGTGGAGGCAGTGGACCTTTTGCACCAGCTGTGTATGGGTCAGACTACTCTCCTGAATGCCTTTCAGGATCATGACAAGAATGTGGCACAGGTAGTTGCCTTCATGGAGGGCATTCATTCTGACGTGGGTGGGCTACACAGAACTGTCCAGTCTTTGTCCTCCACAGTGATGGCAGCCATTCATCTGTCATAGGCTCAGAGTCCAGCTCCAGTCCCTTCAGCAACCATCCTGCCAGTGGCAACATCTGACGAGAGTGACCACACACCACAGCCCTAAGGCTCCAAGTACTCCACACGCAGCACACAACAGCAGCACTCTAAGCAGCCCAGAGCACAGACACCATCCCCAAAACAAAAAACAGGCACACAGGAGCGCAAAGGCAAAAGCCCTTCAGGTGACACTCAGGGGAATCAGGCCAAGAAGCAGGCCTCAAGCTCACATTCATCCAAATCACCCCCATCCAAGGATACTCCCATCCCACACCTGCTCCCAAGGACAAACAAACAGTTGCTCTGCCTGCTGTGAAGCTGGTGCCTGCAAAGAGTCAGCACAAACAGCTCTCTAAGGCAGATTCACCCACAACCTCAACTCCCACCCACACCCCTGTGAAGCTGGGACAGGAGAGCAATGTGGAGAGTTCACCTGGTCAACAGGGGATGGAGGGAAAAAGGCAAAGCCAGCCCAAGCGTACCACCAGATCTAGCAAATCCCCACAGGGAGAGCCAGCTGCACCTGATACACCTTTGGTGGTGAGTGGGGCAGTTGAGCCCACCCCACTTCCCACTCCTACCAAGACAATTCTTGCCTATCGAATCCCCAAAAGTGTAGACTCAGCCTTCCACATTCACCCTCACACACTGCGTCTCACGGCAGCATGTCTCCGCCTCCCCGTGCCACCATGCCACCCGGTCCAAGCAGCCCTCCGGCTCCAACAGCCACTGATGCCTCCACCTCAGCTGGTCCTCTCTCTCCCAGGTCCAGTACTCCAACTGGCCCGGCAATCAGCCACCTGCCCATTCCCTGTGCAGTTTCTCATGCACACATGTACATACTTTGAACTATGGACTGGCCAATGGCCTTGCTGTTTCTACCTGGGTAATATGTAATAAAGACAGTTACTCCAGTTGTCTGCTTTGTCTATGTCCTTGCTAAATAAAAGGTTTTATGTATGGGTATGGTTTCCTATGACACATGCTTTGTATGCCACTGTAACATTGCCCATTGCTTGTTTTATTTTTTCAGAGTTTGCCAGAGGTGACAGGCACTTTAGTTCTTGTTGACTCTGAGGCTTGAGGGTGCAATGATGGTTGTTTGTGATGATCTCCTGTGATGATCTCCTCTTATTCTAATCATTCTATGGTCAGGTTTGCTAAATTGTACACATCATGTTAGGATGCAATACCACAACAGAGGTGACTTCTATCCACAGGGTTACTTGCGGGCTGGCTAGGGTCCATCATATCTGTGTGATCTTTCTTGATGTGTGAACAGTAGTGTTGGTGTGTGGTCATCTTGTGTAGGCCTGTCTTCCTAGTTACATGGTTACATTTGAATATGTGAACTTGAGAGGTCATACAATGTGAATGGGCTGTCATTGACAGTAATGTTGATGTGTGTGTTCCCCTGCAATGCCAACTGCACACATATATGATCCAGGTAATGAGTGCCTGTTTGTTTCAATTGTCTGCCATGTGCTTCAGATTGTTGGCACATGTAGGAGTTGTAGGTTGGGCACTGTGCAGTGTGTTGGTGTGTCCTTGCACTCCTGAGGGACACCTACTTATTGTTGCTGTCAGTTGTGAGTATGCAGAGTGTGTGACTGGCAAGTCTGTGTTGTGTTTTGTTGATCAGCCATGTGTCTTGTTACTGTTTGTGCTCACTGTGCAGACCTGCTCAGCCACACTAACATTATTTGTGAGTTTTCTCATGTATTGCTGTCACTTGACCCATTTTTGGCTCCAGTATGGTATGTGGAGTCATGCCATCCCCTATATGCGCTTCTGATGCCTACACATTGTGAGTAACTCCTCTATGTGTTTGTGTACTGTACACTCCTCACCTGTCCACTACTGAAGTACACACCACTTCAATCTCATGTCTTCCACCCCATGGCTTGCCAGTGTGTGAGCATCCCCACCACTTCATAGTGTGACACTATGCTGTGTGAGGCTGATCTATGTACAGGACCAATGTGCCACTAAGGACAGTTTCCCAATTAGTTATGTGTTATTTTCTTCTACTGGTTTGCTGTCATGGTTGCTCATGTGCAGTGCATATGTTTGAGCAGCACAGTCCTCTAGTCATGTGTTTTGCACCTGGGTTTCCCTGAGTTGTGCATCTGTGGGTGAGGGGTGAGCTGTATGTGTGTTTGCTGAGGTACTGCTACCCTTCCTGAGTGTGATGTTCTCTGTGTGCTGTGAATTTTTGTGTTGTGGGAGTTCATGGTGTGGCACTCAGATATGTGTGCTACTGGTTTGGTTGGTGTGCACACACTGCTTGGTGTGCATGCAGTGCTGTCAGTGTATGTTGCCTTGTACTTGCCTGGTGTGCATCTCCCTGATGTCCAGCTGAGTTTGCAATGTGATGGATTGGTATGTGCATCTGTTGTGTTTTTGTTGTGGATGTATGCAGTGTTTGGCCTGTTTTGGCTCTTTCTACTGACAGATGCTATGTGTGTGTGGTGTTCTATTGGCATGACATTGAGTGTGAGTAGTTGTTGCTGTGTGATACATTCAGATGTGTGTTGCAATTTTAGTGTGCATTACTTGTATGTCTGTCACATGCAGCAAAGTGCATTCTTGTTCCTGAGCTTGTTTTGAGTGTACATTGGTTGTTTGTCCTCCTATTTTGGGCCTGTCACTTGTCAGGATTGTGCATGTGCATCCTTGTGGTACACTATGACACCATGTTCACTTGATAAGTGGTGTGGTGTATGTGTCTGTGTTAGCTGATTGTACATTGATCCCAGTTAGTGTTCATGATTGTTTTTTGATGATGCAATTCTTGTTTGTGTTGGGGTATGGTGTCTGTGCATTGGCACTGAGTGACAATGTTGTGTACTCCTGTTCTGTCTAGGGTCACATTGCCTTTCCACTGTTTGGCTGCACATGTCTGGGCTTGTTGGACTTCTGTGGATGTTGTTTGTGAGCTTTGTGTTTGGCTATTTTTTTTGTTGCAGCATTGGTTCTGGCAGAGTGTGAGTGTGATGTTTGTGGATGCACCACAAGGAGTGTGAATGGTTGTCATTGAACTCACAGGACATCATTTACACCATTATGTGTGTTTCTCACAGGTGTTGGGTGTTACAGGTATGAGGTGGGTAGAGGAGGGGTGTGTGTGAAGGTCCTACTTGTGTTTGACAGTCAGGGAGTGTGACAATGAGCCATGTGTGTTGTGCTGATGACATGCACATGTCAAGTAAGTTGACACCGATGTGTGGCTGGTCACTGTATGACTTCAGACACTTCGTATCATTCCTGTGCCTATGCATGGCATGCCTTGATGTCACCCAGAGTTGTTACACAGAGGTTACTTTGGTTTAATTTCACTCAGTGTGCCACCCATGTCTGATTTGATGGCCTGAGCGTGCTGTGATATGTTCCTTCTCTTGCATGTGATATACAGATGCTATGTGGCTTGCTCCATGGTTTTCCAGCACTGTCCACTTCACTTTTGGCGGGCCCATTTATTGTCCTCCATTGCTGCTGACCTATGGTATGAGTATGTGGCTGGTTGTCAGTGTTGGGTATTTGTGAGTGACTTGACAGGCAGTGTGAACAGTTCAGTGGATGTTCATATGCAGTGTGAGTCTTCATTTTGTAATCATAGGTTGGTGTGAGGAGGAGGGTTGTCCAGCCCCTGAGCTCCTGTGCAGGGTGTTCCTCTTCACTCCCACCTTCCCAGTCAATCTCCCTTTTCCTTTGATGTGTGAGGTGCAAGGTCAAGCTACACCTAGTGGATTAATTGTGCAGGGGGGGCACAGGAGGAGCACAAAGCATGTTCCCAAATGGGTGTGGGAAGCGTAGTGTGGGAAGGGTGAAGGTGGAGCCGTGAGAATCTTGGCAGACTGCCCATGCCTGGCGCAGGCCCTGCCTACTACATTGTGCGCAGGTTTTCCCACGTCTTCACCTCTGTGGTGAAGTGACCGGGGCATTGCAGTGATTTTGCGGTTGATGGGTGACCTGGATGCGGAGGGGTGAGTTTCTGACAGATAGGACATGTGTGGGTACACTGGGGGATATGTTCCTGTCCCCACCAGAGTGTCTGATGTGGACAGCACAGGAGTTGTGTGTTGTGGTTGTGTGCAGAGTTGTGTATTTGCGTACTGCAGCGTTGTCCGTGGCGATGTATTATTTGCTGGTAGTGAATAAGGTACAGCAGCGGAAAGGCTTAAAGACCTGGATCCATAGCGGTCAGGACAGGGAGTCTGGTTTCACTCTCTGCAGTAGTGCTTCCGCTGTCTCCGGGTGGGTGAATTCTCCGCTGTGGTGTGACGGGCTGTTTGCAGCATTGTGATTTGTACAGTGGACGGGACAACATTCCGCACAGCGGTGGGTCTCTATTGGCTCCCTCCGCCGTGGTGGCGGGCGCAGATTTCTGGCGGTTCACGTAACTCCACAGCGGACGGAAAATGGGCTATGTTTGCCCATTGTAATATGGCGGACGCGAGGACCACTGCTGGAGTGCGGAAAAGGACATTTTCCGCCACAGCCAGCACTGCGGATGTGCCTCTGCCCACCATCCTAATGAGCTCCTAAGTGTAAATTACAATTAAATTAATATAGCAACAAAAAATCCCAACCCAAAGTGCCCACTAATCACACAAACCCCAAAATACAGAAAATGTTGTTAAACAAATGTATTAAAATTAATATTTTTTTTCTGCAGAAAATAAAAAGAGCCCTCACTTACCACCCCTCTCTGCTGCCGGGTGACACCGGGGTACTCCAGCCCCCAGCAATCAACGTGCCAGAAAGCGCCTATGTGCATACTTTGCGCCCAGAGGCGTATTTAGCAGCATGGGGATCCTGCAGCGCAGAAGCCCTCACTTACCACCACTCTCTGCTGCCGAGTGATACGAGGGGACTCCAGCCCCCAGCAATCAACACGCCAGGAGGCGCCTACGTGCATACTTCATGCCCGGAACCGTGTCTGCGCCCATCAGAGCCCGGGGAAGGCTGTCCTGGGCCACCCCTCGAAGGCTAGTTTTGCAGATCTTTGGACTTCAAGCTTTAATTTAAAACAGGAGTTAAAACAGGAGCTAAGGTCAGTGAATTTACACTCTGTTGTGCCCTATTGATGTCAAAGTATTCATAGGCTGCTCACGTTTTTTCGGGGTCACCCACAACCTTGCTCACTCCTGACTTTTCTCCCTCTCTAAATCCCCTCTTGTTTTGGGTAGTCACTTAAAGCAGGGTCAAGAGAGTGAGCTGATCGTGGCCAAAAGCTCTCAGGGAGACCTGGTTTGTTCCAACGTACCACTTGCAAATATGGAAAAGCGTACCTGCATGGGGGAAAAACAAATACAAACCCCAAAAACTGCAACGCCCTTCCAGCAAACTTCAATTGACAGAATGCTCCAGAGGGCATTAGGAGCAGTGGCCATGGAAATTGAGCTGACTGAAAGGCGCTTATCGCTGACCCCGGATCTAGCCTTACCCCTTATTAACCAGGATGCCCCAAGCTCACCATCAACTTTGGTTCCAGATTCTCCTACACCCCACCCAAGGACACATGCAATGGATCGTGAGCCACCCAGTGCCGAGCAGAACACGGAAGGGTCTAACCCTGGTCTTGCTAGAAAAGGAAAACTTAAACCAGCTGCAAACACGGGGTCCAAACGCAAGAAGCGTCCTGTAGAACATTTGGCGATTGCTGACTCTGGGGTGGTTGGGACAGGGGCCTCATCGCAAGTAGGCATGGAGCAGCCAGCTTGGGTGCATAATCTGGTGGTGGACATATAGGCCCAAGTTAGGTTCATTGTAAAGGACGAACTTAACAATTTGCTGGAGCGGGTAGACAAGCTTGCATCCTTAGTTGAGGCTTGGGTTGGTAAAACAGAGGCAATCTTAAGGGGGAGTGAGTCTGAAAACTATCCGAAACAATAGGCAGCCCCTTCCATTACCAGGTTGGAATCCATAATGACAATCAACACAACCCCTAACTCGATACAAAACCATACTAACTAGGAGGGTACAAGCAAAGGTTTGAGTGGCCCAGCTAGGTTAAGAATTGAAGATAGTAATCACTGCCAGGGGAAAACAACTCAAGGGGTAGAGGCAGGGAGCAAGTTTGGGCCCCATCTAGCAAGGTCACCAGCAAACTTTCCCTGACAGGGGATTAGTCACAGGGGTGGTGCGAAGTCTGCCCACGGGAAGATAGCAATGAAGTAAGGTCAGTCTTGCAATCCATCAATCTCCCCACGGCCTCAACACCCTACGTAATAATTCTAACAGGTATTCCAGAGCTAAATGAGGGTTTTAGGGAATCTCATTCTGCATCAAAAAACAAATGCATATTCTGGCTGGCTAAGCATCAGCAATTTTCTTGCAAGGACGCAGATGAAATTCTCATGACGCGCAGGGTGGTGGGATGGGTGGGCTGGAGGCTGCTTTGTAATTAATTTTAGGACCCCAATGGTTGTAAGAAGCTCTCCTAGATTGGAACCATCGAAAGGAGGATGGGGCCACAGGGTCATTCCCACTGGGTCTTCTTATCCCCCAGAGCTCAATCCACTTAATAGAAGGCGAGATGGCTATGAGAGGGGGGCGTGGAACCAGACTAAGCATTATACTACTCAGGGACAGGGCCAACCCAGTTCATTACTCTATAACCTACCACTTTCTAATAGATTCGATCCTTTAGAATCTGTGAATTAACTTGCACATACGGGGCACCCATATGGGAGATCTGATTCTCAATTGGAGTCCTTGGGGGGCTCAATTCAACAGGGGGAGTTCATACAGTGGTGTAGGATCTCAAAGCAGAAAGGGAAAGAGGTCACGGTGCAGGTGGGTGGAGAGAAAGGAGTTGAAAGTGGAGGACAGAAGAGGGCCCTTACCATCCAACTTATGCGTGAACTACCCTTAGAGAGCACACAGGCACCTAAACATCAACCGTGGGCGACTGCAAATTCCCCAGCCAACACAGCTGGCCACCTTGATGTTAGCAACGGCCCACGGACGGTGGAGTTGGAGGTGATCAACCCACTCCCCCAAGCACACACAGCGAATTATGGTGCTCAGTCCCTTAATCCAGAAATTTGCACAACCCCTCCCAGGTTGCAGCTCCTCTCCTGGAACATAGCAGGACTCACCTCCAAATTGGATAACCCAGAGTGGGGGTCATTTATAGAGCAATACGAGATCTGCATGTTCCAGGAAACCTAGGTTAGGGTGGACATATACAGATTGGGCTACGCATCATTTAGCATAACACATACTAGTGTGTGTAGGGGAAGGCCATCTGGGGGCCTGTGTACATGGGTTGGTGTGCATGTGGGTTGTGCTGTGAAGCAGATAGAGACATCATCACGTGACATCCTTTGTATTTTTCTGACCTTCTCTACGAAGGTCAGAATTGCTCTGATAAATGTTTACTCACGCCTGGTCTGCTATGGCCAAGAATCACCGACTCTTGACCAACTGACTGCCCTTCCACTAACAATCACTGACAACATTTGGGTAATCACAGGCGGGGATTTCAACTGCCAGTTAGAACCATTGAAAGGCCTGGGTACAGGTAATCCATTCCAGAGCCCAATATTATGCCAACAAGGGCATGGACCCCAATGGTGTTACAGATGAACACCCTCACACTGAACCTCTCATTAAGAGCATGTAACGGTCGCACAAAATCCGATACACCGGGGAACAACACCTTTAACAAATTAGGACAAGCCTCTAATATAGATTACATTATGGTAGATACAAAATCTTGGCACAGGGTATTAGACTTTAAAATCATGCCCTGTTATGATAGTGACCACAACACACTTATCATAGAGGTAATTTCACCCTGTGTTAAGAATGTATCTGAAGCACTAACATCACCTGACCACAGGTAAAAAATTGACCAATGGTAGGAGGAAAGTTCGCTGGGGTGACTTTTGCCAATCTCAAGAAAAGTTGGCTTCCTTATACCAAACAATCATTCCATTTCTTTTGGCCGTGAAACAATTCACCTTGAACGACGGTATCCCTAACTCCCTTTCCAAAATCTTTAATAATCATCAAGATCTATTATCCACTATGGCTAACATCTTTAGCCCTAATAAAAGATCAAGGGGGACTAGAAGACCTCGTCACCCATGGTACAATAATAGTTGTAGTGTGGCTAAGGTAGACCTTATCGCTGCAATTAAAAATAGACACAAGGTGTTAATCAGAGAGAAAAGGGCAGCCCACAAAAATGTCATTATGGAAGCAAAAAGAAGTTGGGAGTGCCAAAAATGGGATACCCTGAGAAGTGCCCTAAATTATCATGACATGAGGTCGTTCTGGAATGTGGTTAATATGGGAACCCAAGAAGGCAAATTGGCCATAGAACCCAATATTGGGGAGAATGTATGGAAGGCACATATCGAATCCTTATACCTAAGGGTGGAGGATGAGGATGGGCTTGTGGGCAACACACACACGCCCCCCAAAAAAACCTCTCCAGCCGCCCCCCCCCCGATCTCCCTCAAAGAGATTGCTGACACAGTGAGCAGGATTAAACCATCCAAGGCTCCAGGGCTTGACAAGATCCCTGGAGACCTCTTTCGCTCTGAACCTGCTATCTGGGCCCCCTATCTGTGGTCTTTGTTCAATGCCATCCTGCAGGGGTATGGCGATTCCTATCACCTTGGCGGGGGCGGAATTATACCAATTTTTAAAAAGGGCTCTCCGTTCCTCCCTGCAAATTATCGCCCTATCAGTCTCACTGATGTAAGCCAAAAAATATTCGGCCGTGTACTCCTGGGACGACTCCAGAGTTGGATGGATGAGCACAAAGTCCTTAGCCCCCCCCAAGCCAGGTTCAGAGCAAAGATCTCTACAATCAATCTCATTTTTAGGCTACAATTATTATATTGGAAATCTGTTTGTATAGAGGGTGGCAGCCTCTACCTAATTTTTGTGGACCTAAAATCTGCATTTGATCTGGTCCCGAGGGGAAAACTATGGGCACGCCTACTGGCTATGAGTGTACCACCATATCTCTGCCATAAGATGAAACGTTTACATGAAGCTAACTTTGCCCAAATTAGGTATGGTAAAAATGGCAAACTTACAGCTCCCCAGCCTGTAGAAAGAGGTGTACGTCACGGCTGTGTACTGGCCCGACCCTTTTTTGCCTTTTTATCAACTGCTTAGTTGAGTCGCTGATAGCAGGGAAGGACATTAATGACCCCAAGCTAGCGAATCTCAAAATTCCTGCGATGATGTTTACGGACGACACCCTCCTCCTTTCTAAATCACCCATGGGAATCCAGAGGGCCCTTAACATCTTTAGTGTTTTTTGTAGGAACTGGGGTCTGGAGATCAACTTGCAGACAACTAAGTCCATGGTATTTAACGCAAGCAAAAGTACCCGGACAAATCCCTGTCTAGATGGGAGTACCTTAGAGAGGGTGTCCATTTTTTAGTACCTTGGGATCACGCTCACCGAAAAATTGGTCTGGGGTGCCCAAATTCAGAAAGCTAGTCTAAAGTTGGCACAGACAACGGGGGATTGAGTAAGGGTCTAACCCCTGCTCTCCACTCACACCTCTCAGAATGGACCTGGGGATTAGACCAATCGCAGTTGAAGTCACTCTGTGGAGCACCCCAGAATTGGCCACATACAGGGACGAGCTGAGTGAAGTTCTGAGTCTACAAGGCTCGGGCAAATTACCATGGTTGGCACACATTAGGAATACCTGTGTTGCCATGGGTTGGGGCAACTTGTGGACTAATGCAGATGGAACCTGCCCCGTAACTTCTAGGAAGGGCCTGATGGAGATTTATGTGGAGCACAAACGAGCACAGATACAGGGGAGCCCCTCAGCTGGCTGACTTACCCTAGAGTTTCTAGAAATAAAAGATCAATATAGACTAGAACCAGTCCGGGATGACATTCAGCCGTTCCTGGCTAAGAAGTTATATCTGCAGTTCAGATATGGGGTGCGTCCGTTGCGTGCTTTCTCCAGTAAGTTGGTGGACTCACCTTCTTTGGGTGGCCCAGCCTGTAATAATTCTGAGGAGACAGCCTATCATGTAATATTCTTCTGCCAAGGATACAAGAGGGCGAGGATCCAATGGCTTCTTCAGCTATGTAGAAACTTGGGATCCAGACACTGTAGTGAGGTTTTTAGGTTATTGAAATATGACACCCACATACCCATTATGTACTCCGTATCACGTTCTTTATTATCTATGTGGTGCACACGCAGGGCCATTTTAAAGACAGATTCCTAACTCTGGCCAATTCATCGTTTTAGATTTCTCAAACTGGGTCCTGATTATTGTTTCCCTTTTGCCACTTTTAAATCTGAATGAAATTATTTTATGACCTTTTAACGATTCTTCTTAACGATAATGTGATGTATAAATTGTTTTTATAGTCTTCTTTATAGCCAGTGTCAAATGTTGCTAGGTGAGGGCCACCTTGATTGCAATAGAAACGCTGGTATGAGACTATTGCAAAGGCCTTTATGTTGTTTAGCTAGTTCATATGCATTTTATAGAGCACGGTTTAAGATTAATGCAAAAATCTCCAAGCTGCTGATGTTTTGCACATGCACTTTATTGAAACCAAAACCTTCAGGTTTATCTCAGGTCCTCAGAGCAAGGCTCTGGGGAAGATTGAGTATTACATGTTTAGTTTAATGGTCTCTTCTTTGCCCAGGCATAGTTTAAGTACTCAACTCTCCTTGATTTCTGTAACAATGTAACTGAGATTAAGCTGCCTAAGTATTGCACATTGATTTTATCGAATTCTTTTTCAGAGTCGAGTGTTGCAGGTCCTCTGCAATGGTCACGTTGTTGATCGCGCACACGCACTTTATTAAACCCAATTGTTTGAACAATGCAAAAGCTATCATGCTGCATATATATTGCACTTCCACTTTACGACTCGCACATTCTTAGGTTAGCTTCGGGTATCTGGAGGTTGGTCAGTGGGATACATGACTAGGTTATGTAACATGATTGTAAGTCTATGCCAACAATGTGCTATTTGGTGCCTCACGCAGAGCAATGGTTATTGTTATTATGTTTGTAATGCATTGTATTTTTATCCGTGCTTTTATGGCCTTACAGGCCAAAATAACTTTTGTTTGATGATGATGAAAAAGAAACACTGAAGCCAAGCACCAACAGAAACATCTCATCGTCAAAAAAAGTTCAACATATTCAAGCATGTAAGTATAATTTTGTATAGTAATCTGTATTACAATAAACACAATTACAATACATTTAATATTGTTTCTATACATTTCACCTAGCATTTCAAACATCAGAATGACTGAAGGTGCAAAATTCATTACTTCCCAGAAAGGAAAACTTGTATTATGCTATATGGGATATGTCTACACCCAAGAAAAACAGACAGGTGACAAAATTAATTGGAAATGCAGCAAATATTACACCATGAACGTGATAAATAAGTGAACAGCATTCCAATGTAGTGAGTAACATAAGGTACAATTGAAGTTGAGACCAATAAGAAAATAGACCCACATTGCTGAAAAAAAGTGTGTATACAATTCGGAGATCAATGTCAAATTCAAAATAAGACTAATAAAGTTGTGAAACCAATCCCTACATGCACCACAATAAGTGATGGTAATGAGAAATATAAGAGTCTGGATAAACAACGTGACACGTATCAATCGAAGAAATAGAATAAGGACAAAATCTAAGATAGTAAGGAAATAATGGATCAGTATGTGGCCACACAACCAGTCCCGATTACCACATTGAACCAAAGTGAGAATAAGCTACCTTGGGACCAGTAGAAAATCCGTCCTGGCCACTAGTTCAGGAATTATGGTGAATACATTTCAAAACGTATGTAATGAATCTGAAAAAAAAGTATATTATAAGAACAGTTTCCAACCAAAATGAAAAAAAAGCAACCAAAATCACATTGATACAAAATCATTAGTCCTTACTATGCATCACAAGGCTAGAACCACAATGTCCTAACCTGTCCTCCTTCACAGAGTGATGAGGAATCTAAGTGTACACAAATCGAGTAGCGTACCCATATGAAATCTGTCATGGATGTATTCACATCCTCTGCTAGGGGATAACATCTACCTATAATTGTATGCCCGCATGGAAAGGACCAACCGCTCCATAATTCACATAAAAATAGCATGTGATAACCAAATACAATTACAATCATGTCTGAAGAAAACTTACATGCTGTCGATATCGCGACTTCCGTATCCAATACCTAAAATCTAATGTGAATATAACATTACTTTAGTATGTATACACTGACGACCTAAAAATATCAATGTATACCACATGAAGTCTGTGACCGAAAGCCGTCTACCTGGATGACGGTGACGTGAGTTGACGTCTGACTCGCGGTCCTAGTAACGACACGGAGTAACCTAACCCGGAAATGCGAACCAATAAATCCGGTTCACAACCAGAAGATATGCAACGCTAACCCTCAGTTCGAGTACTAATGTGAAGCTAACATGGCGGCCATATTGGACGGACTATCGTCCATAAGCATAGAAGCATGTCTTTAAAAATACCTAATGTCCATGATGGCTCTGAGTAAAAAGCCGAAGTAGCATTTACGCAATCTAAAGAATATATAACTATATTAATACAAAGTATATATCACTTAATATGTCACAATGGATTAGAATTGATCCAGCGGCCAAAAGGGTAAATGATATCAAAGCAAAACTAAATAAATCATTAGAGTAAATGCGCATCACTCAATAAAGAATACGAAGTCGTGTGACACATCCCTCTGTTGGAGACTGATCATCTATGTGGCATAAAGTGCTGAGTATGAGAATGAAGAATAATGGCATAAAGAACGCTCTGTTTCAGCAACGTGATCTATTATAAACTGAAATCATCCGTGATTAGCACATGTAAATCAACTATGCATTATTCATATCACAATCTGATATAGGATGTAGTTGGTATACACAGAAAACGGTAACAATCAGTCGGGCATATAATAATAACTCAAAGTAATAATGCTGTCAGAATAAGAGGATTACGTACATCATAGTCTGAATATGTGTGACATATGATTATATAAACAGATAGCACAGGAAATACATCATGCCAGGTCATATGTTGTCTGGTGGATAAAAATCAAGTGAAATATCAATACAGATCAATACCGGTCAATAATCTGAGAATACCACTTTATAAACGACCAGCTAATGTCTAGTATATAATGCACATTGTCTCAGGTCACCTCAAACCCCCAGAAAATAATGTAGCTCATGATCTAAATTAAGACCATGCTCAACCGCTCTCATTTTCATGATCCAGATTGCCTCTCTACGTCTTAATTGTAGTTCTCTATTCCCACCCCTGGGGTCAATCTCGACCTTTTCGATACCACAAAAGGTAAATGTTTTGTATGTGCCCTGTGAATTACATTCATTAATGTGCACTGCAGTGGGATATCTCATGTCCTTATATCTGATAGCTCGACCATGTTCACTGATTCGTTCTTTCAAAGGTCGAATAGTGCTACCTATATAGAATTTGTTGCATTTACATTTCAGCATATACACAACAAATTTGCTATTGCAGTTGATCATTTGTCTAATCGTGAAACTTGTGCCTGTAGGGTTGGTGAATTCTTTCTTCTTATCCATGGCCTTATCACAAACCCTACAGCTACCACACTTAAAAAAAAACCATGCAACTTCGGGATAACCAGTTGTTCAAGGGTTTACGTCTCAGATAACTGGGACTTAGTAGTGATCTGATAGTATGGCCTCTCCTATAAGGGATCAATGGAACATCTGCTATTTGTTCCTCTAGATGTTTGTCCGTTCTTAATATGTGCCAGTGACGTTTTATACTATTCCTAAGTTCCCCAGAAATCTCATTGTAATCTGTCACCATTCAAACTACTTGGGATCATTTGGTTCTGACTGGAGTATCTTTAAGTGTTTCTGCTCTGTTAGTTTTTTAAATCCTGGTTTCAGCTTTATTGATAGTACGTGTATCATATCCTCTAGCAATAAAGTGTTTTTTCATGTCACCCACACAGGTTTTAAAATTAGCATCATCACTGCAGTTTCTTCTGGCTCTTACTAATTCCCCATACGGAATAGATTCTTTTTGGTGTTTAGGATGTGCACTATCCGCATGTAGTAGTGCATTACACGAGGTGGGCTTGCGATGTAGTCTACTATGAATACGATTATTTTCTATGAATAGGACTACATCCAAGAACTCTATTTCTTTGTCACTGTAATTGAATGTGAATCGTATTCCCATGTCATTAGAATTCAAAAAGTCACAAAACAGCTTGAGATTATCCATTGTACCTGCCCAAATCAAGATGCAATCATCAATATATCTTCCCCAATAAATAATGGAGTTACACCATGTTGTCCCTTTTGGGCCCCAGATCCACTCCTCCTCAAACCAACCCATAAAAAGATTGGCATACGAAGGAGAGAACCTGGAGCCCATCGCAACTCCTTGAGTCTGTCTGTACCATTGTTGTACGAATACAAAAACATTGTTGTTAAGAATAAGCGAAATCATGGTCAGTAACATTTCAACATGCTCCCATTGTTTAGCTGGTCTAGTGTTTAGAAATTTCTCTGTAGCTTTAAGTCCAAGATCTTGTCTGATACATGTGAACAGAGATGTCACATCTAATGTTGCCAGGATCATGCCCTCTTCCCAAACCACATCTGTCAAAATACCTAAGATGTGCTTGGTGTCTCGTATAAAGGAAGGAAGATTTTTCACTAAAGGTTGTAGAAATAAATCCACATAATGTGATAGATTCTCAGTCGGACCACCTATGCTCGAAATAATGGGTCTACCTGGTGGAAATTTTTGATTCTTATGTACTTTTGGTAAAGTGTAAATGCAAGGGAACCTGGGTCTGTCAACTTTCAGATATAAATAGTCATCTTGATCAATAAGTCCCTTGTTGCGCCATTCAATTAGAAGAGTATTAATTCTAATCGTAAGTGATTGAATAGGGTTCTCCTTAAGTTTAGTATAGAAGATGGGGTCATCTAATTGAGATTGGATCTCCTGATTGTAATCCCTGGTGTTCATGATCACAATATTGCCCCCCTTATCTGCTTCCCTGATGGTAATATTTGTCATTTGTGAAAGTTCCTGTAAAGCCTGTCGTTCATTTATTGTAAGATTATCCCTATATTGATGCTTCCAGTTCTTTTTGGGTTCCAACAGTTTGTTAAGATCTGTGGTTACTAGTTTATAAAAGACATCTATGTTGTTATCACTAGCTAGTGTCGGTGTCCATCCAGATTTGCGTTTAAGTCCACTGAATAGATAAAAATCTGTTACAATATCATGATCCATAAGCAGTTCCTCAATACACATGTGATCACGATCATCATCAGTCAATGATAAAAGTAATTCCGCATCCCTGATATCCTGTATAGTAGTTAACTCAGGAAAGACATCATTAGGGGCAATATTGTGATCGTGAACACCAGAGATTACACTCAGGAGATCTAATCTCAATTAGATGACCCCATCTGCTATACTAAACTTAAGGAGAACCCTATTCAATCACTTACGATTAGAATTAATACTCTTCTAATTGAATGGCGCAACAAGGGACTTATTGATCAAGATGAATATTTATATCTGAAAGTTGACAGACCCAGGTTCCCTTGCATTTACACTTTACCAAAAGTACATAAGAATCAAAAATATCCACCAGGTAGACCCATCATTTCGAGCATAGGTGGTCCGACTGAGAATCCATCACATTATGTGGATTTATTTCTACAACCTTTAGTGAAAAATCTTCCTTCCTTTATACGAGACACCAAGCACATCTTAGGTATTTTGACAGATGTGGTTTGGGAAGAGGGCATGATCCTGGCAACATTAGATGTGACATCTCTGTACACATTTATCAGACAAGATCTTGGACTTAAAGCTACAGAGAAATTTCTAAACACTAGACCAGCTAAACAATGGGAACATGTTGAAATGTTACTGACCATGATTTCGCTTATTCTTAACAACAATGTTTTTGTATTCGAACAACAATGGTACAGACAGACTCAAGGAGTTGCGATGGGCTCCAGGTTCTCTCCTTCGTATGCCAATCTTTTTATGGGTTGGTTTGAGGAGGAGTGGATCTGGGGCCCAAAAGGGACAACATGGTGTAACTCCATCATTTATTGGGGAAGATATATTGATGATTGCATCTTGATTTGGGCAGGTACAATGGATAATCTCAAGCTGTTTTGTGACTTTTTGAATTCTAATGACATGGGAATACGATTCACATTCAATTACAGTGACAAAGAAATAGAGTTCTTGGATGTAGTCCTATTCATTGAAAATAATCGTATTCATAGTAGACTACATCGCAAGCCCACCTTGTGTAATGCACTACTACATGCGGATAGTGCACATCCTAAACACCAAAAAGAATCTATTCCGTATGGGGAATTAGTAAGAGCCAGAAGAAACTGCAGTGATGATGCTAATTTTAAAACCTGTGTGGGTGACATGAAAAAACGCTTTATTGCTAGAGGATATGATACACGTACTATCAATAAAGCTGAAACCAGGATTTCAAAAACTAACAGAGCAGAAACACTTAAAGATACTCCAGTCAGAACCAAACGATCCCAAGTAGTTAGAATGGTGACAGATTACAATGAGATTTCTGGGGAATTTAGGAATAGTATGAAAAGTCACTGGCACATATTAAGAGCGGACAAACATCTAGAGGAACAAATAGCAGTTGTTCCATTGATCTCTTATAGGAGAGGCCATACTATCAGATCACTGCTAAGTCCCAGTTATCCGAGACGTAAACTCTTGAACAACTGGTTATCCCGAAGTTGCATGGGTTTTTTTAAGTGTGGTAGCTGTAGGGTTTGTGATAAGGCCATGGATAAGAAGAAAGAATTCACCAACCCTACAGGCACAAGTTTCACGATTAGACAAATGATCAACTGCAATAGGAAATTTGTTGTGTATATGCTCAAATGTAAATTCAACAAATTCTATATAGGTAGCACTATTCGACCTTTGAAAGAACGAATCAGTGAACATGGTCGAGCTATCAGATATAAGGACACGAGATATCCCACTGCAGTGCACATTAATGAATGTAATTCACAGGGCACATACAAAACATTTACCCTTTGTGGTATCGAAAAGGTCGAGATTGACCCCAGGGGTGGGAATAGAGAACTACAATTAAGACGTAGAGAGGCAATCCGGATCATGAAAATGAGAGCGGTTGAGTATGGTCTTAATTTAGATCATGAGCTACATTATTTTCTGGGGGTGTGAGGTGACCTGAGACAATGTGCATTATATACTAGACATTAGCTGGTCGTTTATAAAGTGGTATTCTCAGATTATTGACCGGTATTGATCTGTATTGATATTTCACTTGATTTTTATCCACCAGACAACATATGACCTGGCATGATGTATTTCCTGTGCTATCTGTTTATATAATCATATGTCACACATATTCAGACTACGATGTACGTAATCCTCTTATTCTGACAGCATTATTACTTTGAGTTATTATTATATGCCCGACTGATTGTTACCGTTTTCTGTGTATACCAACTACATCCTATATCGGATTGTGATATGAATAATGCATAGTTGATTTACATGTGCTAATCACGGCTGATTTCAGTTTATAATAGATCACGTTGCTGAAACAGAGCGTTCTTTATGCCATTATTTTTCATTCTCATACTCAGCACTTTATGCCACATAGATGATCAGTCTCCAACAGAGGGATTTGTCACACGACTTCGTATTCTTTATTGAGTGATACGCATTTACTCTAATGATTTATTTAGTTTCGCTTTGATATCATTTACCCTTTTGGCCGCCGCTGGATCAATTCTCATCCATTGTGACACATTAAGTGATATATACTTTGTATTAATATAGTTAAATATTCTTTAGATTGCGTAAATGCTACTTCGGCTTTTTACTCAGAGCCATTATGAACATTAGGTTTTTTTAAAGACATGCTTCTATGCTTATGGACGATAGTCCGTCCAATATGGCCGCCATGTTAGCTTCACATTAGTACTCGAACTGAGGGTTAGAGTTGCATACCTTCTGGTTTTGAACAGGATTTATTGGTTTGCATTTCCGGGTTAGGTTACTCCGTGTCGTTACTGGGACCGCGAGTCAGACCTCAACTCACGTCACCGTCATCCAGCTAGGCGGCTTTCCCTCATGGACTTCATGTGGGATAAATTGATATTTTTAGGTCGTCAGTGTATACATACTAAAGTAATGTTATATTCACATTAGATTTTAGGTATTGGATACGGAAGTCGTGATATCGACAGCATGTAAGTTTTCTTCAGACATGATTGTAACTGTATTTGGTTATCACATGCTATTTATATGTGAATTATGGAGCGGTTGGTCCTTTCCATGCGGGCATACAATTATAGGTAGATGTTATCCCCTAGCAGAGGATGTGAATACATCCATGACAGATTTCATATGGGTACGCTATTCGATTTGTATACACTTAGATTCCTGATCACTCTGTGAAGGAGGACAGGTTACGACATTGTGATTCTAGCCTTGTGATGCATAGTAATGACTAATGATTTTGTATCAATGTGATTTTGGTTGCTTTTATTTCATTTTGGTTGGAAACTGTTCTTATAATATACTTTTTTTTCAGATTCATTACATAAGTTTTGAAATTTATTCACCATAATTCCTGAACTAGTGGCCAGGACGGATTTTCTACTGGTCCCAAGGTAGCTTATTCTCACTTTGGTTCAATGTGGTAATCGGGACTGGTTGTGTGGCCACATACTGATCCATTATTTCCTTACTATCTTAGATTTTGTCCTGATTCTATTTCTTCGATTGGTACGTGTCATGTTGTTTATCCAGACAATTATATTTCTTATCACCATCACTTATTGTGGTGCATGTATTGATTGGTTTCACAACTTTATTAGTCTTATTTTGAATTTGACATGGATCTCCGAATTATATACACACTTTTGTTCAGCAACGTGGGTCTATTTTCTCATTGATCTCAACCTTATGTTACTCACTACATTGGAATGCTGTTCACTTATTTATCACGTTCATGGTGTAATCTTTATTGGCTCCACTTGTATCACATAGTATCAGCTACTGTTTAGAGCTGTATATGTTACAAGGAAATTTTGTATTTATTTTCCAGCCCTGAGGAAGTCGCGGGCACTCCCGGGCGACGAAACACGTGTTGGCTGGACCAACGAAAGAGAAAATAAAGAGAAAAGACAATCTAATGCCCAATAATGTGATATTGTACTGGTTTTGCTGATAACAGAGTAGTGTGTGATATAACTAGGTGTGCTCGGGCTTCGATTTAGTATTGAGTGTGATCTGTATGAATCACGAATTGGGAAGGGTGGATGACCCTTCTTCCCTTGAGCACCTATAAGATACTTTAGTCCTAGTAAAGTACTAATAAGGGTGAGCGCCATCATCCACCAGGGACTTTCATCCGTTTCGTGGTATACTACCTAACTACCTTCGCCCTACTCCTAAATTAAGCCTAAAAGCAATTAAATTAAACTTACCTTAACCGATGCGACGCAGCTTCCAACTGCGAACTTCTCCTCTCAGAAATGATAGCCTACAAAAAAGAACTAAGTTTAAAAAATGGCTGTTAATTGAAATAATAAAAATACTTTTCTACATTAAACTCAATGTACATTAGAAATGTAATACAAAAAAAGTTTAAAAAATACTAATTTTACTAATGTGCAAAATGTTTTTTCTATGTTGTTTAAAATTGTTAAATTATAATAGTAAATATTAGAACACAAAGAATATTTATTATTACACATTAAAACAAATTATGTTAACTTACCAATGTATGAAAATAAATTGTATTGCTGTATGAAGGTTAAAAAATATTTTTCTTTTACAAAACACTTTTTTAACTTTATAATAATATTTATAGATACAATTTAAATAATATTATACAAAATATATAATTATTTATTAGGAATTATGCAAATATTACAAAAAACATATACAATGATTTTTTTTAACAAAATGTATGTTTTTAAAAATGTACACTATGGGGTTGATTCCGATCCCGCTTGGTATGCCCCCAAAGAGCCGCTCGTAGGCTTACCTTCCGAATGACACGTTCCGGCAGCCAGACCATCCGGGCGAGGAAGTACGATGCGCAAATGTGTACAAAACACAAACAAGCCGTACGCTCCCATTCCAGCCACAGTTCCCATACGAGCCGGATCCGTAAAAGCTGAAACAAGTCTCACGGAGTCAAAACAACAGTAGTTTCCGGGATGGCAAGTATGATGCGTACTTCCTACGCGCCAAACGCGTCCCCACCTCCAGCATGTCTCGGCATCTGGAAGAACAGTATTTCAGGGCCGATTCCCACTACAACACGATCTACGGCTACGAGACGGACCAACTCTCAAGAGCCGACAAAACGACCCAACGAACCACGCCTACGAGATGCACCAACCATGAATCCGATCGTGCAGGTCATCCCTGTACTGTACAATTATGACCGGATCAACCACAGGAACAGACGCGTACATCGCAGAAGGTAAGACAGACACCCACCACACAAACAAACGTCACGAACCAGCAAAATGCAACACAAACATAGGGGGTGGATATCCCTCTCCACCAGCATTGCCCAAGCCATAGGGCTGGATGTCTATCTACACCAGCAGTCCCTACTCATAGGGGGTGGATACCTACCACTACCAGCAGTCCCCACTCATAGGGGGTGGATACCTACCACTACCAGAAGTCCCTACCCATAGGGGGTAGATATCTACAACTACCAGTAGCCCCACCCATAGGGGATGGATACCTACCACTACCAGCAGTCCCTACCCATAGGGGGTGGATACCTACCATTACCAGCAGTCACACCCATAGGGGTGGATATCTACAACTACCAGCAATCCCTACCCATACAGAGTGGATACCTACCACTACCAGCAGTCCCAACCATAGGGGTGGATATCTACAACTACCATCAGTCCCTACTCATAGGGGGTGGATATCCATAACTACCAGCAGTCCCTACTCATAGGGGTGGATACCTACCACTACTAGCAGGCCCACCCATAGGGGGTGGATATCTACAACTACCAGCAGTCCCTAATCATAGGGGGTGGATACCTACCACTATCAGCAGTCCCTAATCATAGGGGTGGATACTATAGTGTAGTCCTAATAGTACCCTGTGATGCAGGACCTATGCTGTTTATGGATAACATATACCGTGGGTCTGGTGGCTGTCTGACTCCGTGCATCCTCGCCGCATATGTTAGCCTATGGTTTGCATTAGCTAGCTCGCAGTGCCACTAGAATCTCCTGTTAGCAGAGAGATTAGTTATTGTCAACCTCAGAACACAATAACCTCAGACTCGTGGAAACAATATACTACTTTTAACCCAGTCACTCGTGCATGCTTGGTTTGCTCTCCGAGAGATACAGAGAAGAAACAGTCAAGCGATTTTACAATAAGAATTTATTGTACCGTAGTTCTTCTCATGTAGAATAAGTGCGCTGTTACAACTGTAACACAGTGGCAGAGATATAGAACCAGCACTACAGTGAATAAAAAGGAAGAGTATTGTTCTACCATTTTGCAATAGTCAAGAACATATATATTAATATGAAATGCATTTATAAAAATAAATTGCGTACTCCTAAGATGCCTGACTAGATGTACCTCAGTGTACCTAGCATGTAAGTAGGTGTGAAAGAGCTACTGAGCCTAAAAACCTAATAGTCTAGAATCTAATAGCCAAGAATCCCTCTAGGATTGAGTCGATCCCCCATACATGGATAGTGAGCATGTGGGACTTTGTCCCGGACTTGAGCTGGACACCCCGCAAGGGATAGTTAGACCACTGTCAGCTGGAGCGATGTCATGCCGGAGCTGCAGCGGCTCTGGTCAGTGTGTCGGCCTTGAAGTCTCGGGTCCCTCCTGCCTTCTGATAGCAAGAGGTGCTGTATTTATACAGTCTATGTACGTGTGTTACCCAAAGTTCAGCATGAGGATGACGTTGGGGATTAAATCTTGTGCGTCCATGAAAGAGGTGAAGTATACCTCCCGGAGAGTGTACTCATCAATTATTCATATGTGCTAAGGATGGCGTCTTAGCAATATCGATTGGGAAAAACCCACCCTTGGCATGGAACTAGGTGAAAGGTTTAGTCGATAAAAGGCTACAGTCCTTAAAAGGCGTGATGTCCCTATAAGGCATTCTGTCCTTATTTGGAGTTATGTCCTTATAAGGCTCGTTCATATGAAATAACGGGAGCTGATGTAGGGAAAGTGTACAATGTTCCCTGGACCTATATTAGGGCACTGATATGAAATATAACACCCACTGCACCTTATACTTGACAATAATAATACACATTCTGAGATGCACATTTTTCTTAACAGTGTCAGTGTTTAAAATTATTAAGCAGTCATTTAAAATGTTTCTAAAACATTTTTTAAAAACTCAACAAAAATGTTCTTTGGCAAGAATTGACTTTGTCGTAAAGTTCCGCAAATCACAGTTCTAACCGAGTTCGATCACAAAAGTTGAATTACTGCAAGTGTACTTAGAAGGCCATGCTTTGCGATAGAAAGTGTCAATTTTGAAAAAGTTATTGTAGAAATATAAAGGGAAAGAAAAAGTCCCATATTCATTCCCAGCACATGGTGAGCCAGATTCAGATTAAATGTCCTGGCTAGGAGACATAATATTATTGTTGTCTGTTACAGCAGGGGACAAACATTGCAATACCTCGCATAGCACGTCAAGTGTGCATAGATGTAATTCCTCATTGCCAACAGCTGGTGTCTAGGCTTCCGGTGCTGAATTCGATACCTCGGTGTCAATGCTGGAGCTGAAATGTAATTCAGTCGTGAAAGGCACCTGCGGTTCCTCAAGGAAAGCATGCGTCAAGATGGGAATACGCTGGGGACAGAGTCCTGCATGGGACCACAAGGGTTCCAGCCTGGAGTCTAAGTCCGCTGGCGGCTGCGTCAGAGATGTCAGACAGTTGTGCAACTCGCATTCGCCTCCGCAGAACAGGCATCGGAAGACAGGTACGATGCAGTCCTCAAAGACTGGTCCGAAGGATAAGAACCAAGAAGCACTTAGTTCTGGTAGACGAGGTGCACCGAGATGCTGTACCATGCGCTCACGGTAATGTCTTTCCAGGAGATCCTTCACAATCTCGCTGGCGGATGGTCCGTCCATTGCGCAGCAGGTAGACGATAATCAGGATTCCAGCTACAGCGAGCAGTATCAGAGGTAGACCCCCGAAAATACTTTCAAACACTAAGGTGCCGATCACGATCCGGCAAAAACCGGGTACGAACCGTCGGACGGAGCATATTCTCCGTCCGACGCGTACCCGGTCGTCAAAATATACAAACATGGAATTACGATTCGCACGGGTACACCATTACCGTACGAATCGTAAAAAAGACCGACCGAACAAAAAACACCTACCAATGCGATCCGGGAAAGCGCCGACCTGACGTCGGGACGCACGCAGCCAGCCATTCACGACCCAGGAATCACGATTCGCACCGACGTCACCCCGCACGGTGAATATTTTGCGGCAGCCAAAAACTGCCGGGAAATCAGGACGACGCGAACAAGGACCACCAGTACGCGACGGACAGACGGCGACGCGAACAAGGAGGACCAGTACGTGACGGACACACAGGACGACGCCACCAAGGAGGACCCGTACGCGACAGGACGACGCGATCAAGGAGGACCCGTACGCGACAGGACGACGCGAGCAAGGAGTACCAGTACGCGACGGACAGACATGGACCCGAACCTACGAGTCATCCCTGCCCTCATAGCAGTACACCTCCTCTACAGGTTACGACGCAGACGCCGCAGAAGGTCAGAATAACTAAGGGAGGGGGGAAAGTGGGGTGGGGTGGGGGTGGCACGACCAGGGCAGGCCACAAAACAACCACATGAGTGACACACTACACATGGCCTGGACATACCTGACTCCCATGCCCTGGTCACCACGAGGGGGTGGGGGCGTGTCCTGATAAGCCAGCGACCGCCACAACGGAAGTCCGTCACCACGCGAACCGGCAACACAACCAGACAGGTACGTCCCGTACCCACGCCTGAAGAGCGTGGGTACGAGTCGGACCACGCCCACACACGTCACCCCAACAATGGCGGGACGGATCGCACCCACGTGGCAAAGGCCTGGGTACGGGCCGCACAAACATCACATAGCATGGGGACGGATATGTACGGACCCTACCCCCACCCCGTATGCAAGGAGCGTACCCCCCAGCCCAACAGTGCAAGTACGACCCGTACCCCCACCCGCGGACGTACGGAGCGTACCCCCAGCCCAACAGTGTAAGTACGACCCGTACCCCCACCCGCGGACGCACGGAGCGTACCCCCAGCCCAACAGTGTAAGTACGACCCGTACCCCCACCCGCGGACGTACGGAGCGTACCCCCAGCCCAACAGTGTAAGTACGACCCGTACCCCCACCCGCGGACGCACGGAGCGTACCCCCAGCCCAACAGTGTAAGTACGACCCGTACCCCCACCCGCGGACGTACGGAGCGTACCCACAGCACAAAAGTGTAAATACGACCCGTACCCCCACCCGCGGACGCACGGAGCGTACCCCCAGCCCAACAGTGTAAGTACGACCCGTACCCCCACCCGCGGACGCACGGAGCGTACCCCCAGCCCAACAGTGTAAGTACGACCCGTACCCCCACCCGCGGACGTACGGAGCGTACCCCCAGCCCAACAGTGTAAGTACGACCCGTACCCCCACCCGCGGACGTACGGAGCGTACCCCCAGCCCAACAGTGTAAGTACGACCCGTACCCCCACCCGCGGACGTACGGAGCGTACCCCCAGCCCAACAGTGTAAGTACGACCCGTACCCCCACCCGCGGACGTACGGAGCGTACCCCCAGCCCAACAGTGTAAGTACGACCCGTACCCCCACCCGCGGACGCACGGAGCGTACCCCCAGCCCAACAGTGTAAGTACGACCCGTACCCCCACCCGCGGACGCACGGAGCGTACCCCCAGCCCAACAGTGTAAGTACGACCCGTACCCCCACCCGCGGACGCACGGAGCGTACCCCCAGCCCAACAGTGTAAGTACGACCCGTACCCCCACCCGCGGACGTACGGAGCGTACCCCCAGCCCAACAGTGTAAGTACGACCCGTACCCCCACCCGCGGACGCACGGAGCGTACCCCCAGCCCAACAGTGTAAGTACGACCCGTACCCCCACCCGCGGACGCACGGAGCGTACCCCCAGCCCAACAGTGTAAGTACGACCCGTACCCCCACCCGCGGACGCACGGAGCGTACCCCCAGCCCAACAGTGTAAGTACGACCCGTACCCCCACCCGCGGACGTACGGAGCGTACCCCCACCACACCAGTGTCAGTAGACTCGTACCCTCACCTCTAATGCAGTGTGCGTAACCCCACCGTGTATGTGCCAAGCGCACATATCCAGAAATCGGAGGTGTGTGTGCAGACTCCACCCAGCAGTGCCCTGAGACAGGAGGGGTGGGTGCCCATCACTCCCAGCAGTGCCCAGAGACAGGAGGGGTGGGTGCCCATCACTCCCAGCAGTGCCCAGAGACAGGAGGGGTGTGTGCAGAGTCCTCCCAGCAGTGCCCTGAGACAGGAGGGGTGGGTGTGGAGTCCTCCCAGCAGTGCCCTGAGACAGGAGGGGTGGGTGCAGAGTCCTCCCAGCAGTGCCCTGACACAGGAGGGGTGGGTGCAGAGACCTCCCAGCAGTGCCCTGAGACAGGAGGGGTGGGTGGTGAGTCCTCCCAGCAGTGCCCAGAGACAGGAGGGGTGGGTGCAGAGTCCTCCCAGCAGTGCCCTGACACAGGAGGGGTGGGTGCCTAACACTCCCAGCAGTGCCCTGAGACAGGAGGGGTGTGTGCCTAACACTCCCAGCAGTGCCCTGAGACAGGAGGGGTGGGTGCAGAGTCCTCCCAGCAGTGCCCTGAGACAGGAGGGGTGTGTGCAGAGTCCTCCCAGCAGTGCCCTGAGACAGGAGGGGTGTGTGCAGAGTCCTCCCAGCAGTGGCCAGACACAGGAGGGGTGTGTGCAGAGTCCTCCCAGCAGTGTCCACACCCAGGAGGGGTGTAACACATGTGTGTGATGCCACAATTACCCACATCCATACTGCCTACAAGGGAACATGTCCCCATGAACTCATGTCAACTGACTCCACACACAAGTACAGTGATCACCAAGGATGCCACGATTGTTGCAGGTGGAGACATGGCCATGCATGCATGGCCAAAGTAGAAGGGCTCCGTCACACACACAGCTCATGTAGACACAGCTCTGCGCTAAACATTGGGAACACCCTGCAGGGAAGAAACTGGGTACACAGAGGAAGGAATACACCCTGGGACAATTGAACCATGCAGTAACTGCTGACATGACCTAAGGAAGTTAGCCAACACCTTGTGATGGCACACAGATCCTAGGGTGGCCCCAAAGAGCAGAACACTACTACAAATCCCACACACCCAAAGCCTTAAACACCACCCAAAACAATGTAGCAGCCCCACCAACACCAATACCACCATAGCAGGAGTGTGATAATGAAAAAAAAAATAAAGCTTTAATCAGCATGAGCACAATGTCCGTGGATCAACGGCAGTTCAAAGTCAACAAAGGCCATAGGGCAGTCAATTATTCCCAGCTGCATGGGGGACACAGTGGGATGTGTGTCCCCTACCTTGCCTGCACAGTCAAATGCCATCGTCTTCCATACTGGTGAGGGCATCAGGGGGGGGGGAAGCAACAGGCACCGCAGGGACATCAGGGCAAAGGGGCGGCGTTGTGGGTGCAGGGATGGAGGACTCAACCACAGGGGGTGTGTCATGGCCAAAGGCGGAGGCCAGGATGGCACTACACACCTTAGCAAGGTCCTCCAGGGAGTCCCCTGCACCCGAAGTGACCTCAGGCCCCAAGGAGGGGGGGGGTTCAGAGGGATGGGTTGCAGCGCCACCGGGGGAGGGTGGAGACAGGGGGGGAGACTCAACCACCCTGACCGAGGACTTCCTTGACCGCTTGCGTGGTGGCGTAACTGTGGGGCTCAGGGACAGAGCGGCCATGAAGGAGTCCTTGGGGGAGATGTGGCCAGGAGAGCTGAGGGGAGGGGATTTGGAGGGAGTGGATTGTGTGGAATGCGGACTCCCACTCTGGCTGCGTGTCACACGTTTGCCCCCCGACCCAGTGGGTGTGCCTATCTCACCCTGTGTGTGCGTGTCAGGAGGAGTGCGGTGGACCTTCCCTGCTGGTGTGGTGCCTGTGTCTGTTGTGGTGGGTGCATGCCGACGTCTGGGTGTACGTGGGACAGGCATGGAAGTGGGAAGTGTGGATGGGGCAGGGGTAGGTGGGGGGAGGTCGCGCTGCAGGAGACCCACTGCTGCAGTCAGTGTGGAGTCTAGGGACCTCAGCAAGTTGCGTTGGTCAGCCTGCAAAGAATGAATGCCCTCCAAGAATGCCTCGATGTTGCTGAGGGTTTTCCCGTGGGAATGGAGGACATTCAGGATCGCAGCCTGACCAACCTGCATTTGCCGCTGGATGTCCATAGACTCAGCATTGGCGGCAGCAGTGGAGACAGGGGCAGGGGGTGCGGTGCCTGGCAGGAAGGAGACATGCGGTGACCGGGCACGCTGGGAAGGGACACGAGCAAGTGGGAGGCGGTTGGTGGGAACTGAGGGGGCGGTGGCAGGTGTTGTTCCACTGTCAGCTGCTGGTGCAGCCTCCGCCAACCCTGAGACATCCTCCTCGGACCTGTCAGCTTCGTAGTCTGATGTGCCAGTCGACAGGTCCTCGGCCACACTATCCTCCGCCTCTGTCCCACTCGATGTGCCAGCCCCGATGTCACGGCTGCCACTGGTGCTCGGTCCCTCCGCCTGGTCCGTGTCCATGTCTCCCTCTGTGTCCCCCGACGATGCTGTGGGCAGGGTGGAGAGACAGAAATTAATCAGACACCTGTACACATCTGTCACATGAGTCCAATCTACATAGTCAACATTGCATAGCCTGAAGAGGCAGATCCCTAACATCTGCAAAACAAGGTACCGATGTAGGGCATGATACACACTTGTTTGAGCCACCATGCCACTGAAATACCATGGAGAGCATGAGACAATAGCTGATGACAGGAAACGGAGTCTGACATAGCACCCAGGCCCTGGGGACAATCCTGCACTGCCTCTGCACCACACAGCGTTTGTGAAAATACCTATGACCAGGGACAATATCCATGAACTTGAGACACATGCTGCATAGGTAATGCTGCTAACATGCCCAACATAACTCGGTCACTGCACCTTGCGTGTGTGTCCAGTAACATCACACACTGTCCAGACCCAGCAATTAGGAATCAGGATTTGACACATAGGCATTGCCCGCCCCAAGTAACCCCCACACGATGCTAATTGCTGAGACACAGGTGGCACCAACATCTCATAGTCTGGGTGATAAACACAGTGGCAGGCAAAAGGCAAGATTGGACGCAAATTAGCAAAGGTGCGCCTGTACAAATAATGAGGTACCAGTGCCCATCCTCAGATGAGTATAACAAGACACACAGGCACTGGCAACTGTGAGTATGAAGAGGGACAATCAGGTCAGGCTGCACAGTGGACACCTGTACATAATAGCACGTCTATATACATGGTGACAGGGGACAATGGCACAGAGCACAACCTACGCTGTAGACAGTGAGAGTGTCCACGTTGATGATGACACAAACAACACTGAGGATAAGGTGCCCCAGGGGACAGTATTGGGCACGCAACTACATGCTACTGAATGGCTGAATGGGAATGACTGCTACACACGTCACCATCCCTGCACTATGCGTAGCGCACACTCATGCACATCATGTCACAGGCCACTACATAGGACATGCGCGCTGTAAGGCATGACACATGAGAGACCAACTCCCATGTCTGGAGCCAGCATCAGTGCCAACTGACATGGAACCCACATGCAGTGAACTTGACAGTTCACAGGCAAGGTCCCACAACCTGTTACCCACCACTACCACCCATGATGCTACAGTCATTGTTCTCGTGGACAAAGCGCCAGCCTACATTACCTTGTGAAGGAGTGACTACACACAGACCAGGGAACACATTGCAAGGAGGGGAAGGGTGGCAGGGGCGCAGCGCCACACTTGGGCAAACTGGATGGGCACAGCACCTTTAAACCCTGCCAGTGAATTAATGCCACTGTGCCCTTACAAATGCCGGTGACACACAACAAACGCACATGTACCTACCCCCTTCCGCCTGCTGCATCGCCTGTAAGCGCCTCTCCAGGTCTGGAAAGACCACCGGCAGCACACGCCTGTGGAGGTGGGTCAGACGGCGGCGGCCGCGGTTCTTGTGGCTCTCAGGTGAGTCCCCCAGCAGGAGCCGTGCAATCCTCCGCGTCCAGCACCGGATATCCTGCCAGCGTTTCCTCACCTGGGACAGGCTCCGCCTCCGACCATCCACACGCCTCACGGCACTGACGGCGGTCAGCCAGATCTGCTCCTTGGCAGAGGCGCCTACCTGTGAGGAAGTACAAGTGACACCACATCAATACACCAGCCACATGTCACAGAGAGACATATGTGAACATAATAGCTGGTTACTACATGGCATGTAATGCAGCCAACGCATTGCACCTCTGTCATAGGGACATCATCCTCTGGTGAGGGAAAAGGCAGTACGTGCCATAGTGGGTACTCAGGTGGAATGATGGCAATGTCACAATCAATGATCAAGGCTCACACTGTGCATCACACCCACCCCTCCTGTCTCAGGGCACTGCTGGGAGGACTCCACACCCACCCCTCCTGTCTCAGGGCACTGCTGTTAGTGATAGGTCCCCACCCCTCCTGTCTCAGGGCACTGCTGGGAGGACTCCACACCCACCCCTCCTGTCTCAGGGCACTGCTGTTAGTGATAGGTCCCCACCCCTCCTGTCTCAGGGCACTGCTGGGAGGACTCCACAGCCACCCCTCCTGTCTCAGGGCACTGCTGTTAGTGATAGGTCCCCACCCCTCCTGTCTCAGGGCACTGCTGGGTGGACTCTGCACACACACCTCCTGTCTCAGGGCACTGCTGGGAGGACTCTGCACACACCCCTCCTGTCTCAGGGCACTGCTGGGAGACATCAGGCACCCCCCCCCTGGTACCCCCCCGACAGTACATGGCATGTGTGTCACACCGGGTCACAATGCCTGAAGACACAGTCACAACATAGGGACAGTCTGTGGCAGTGGCCTATGCACTCACCTGATACCCTGGTCGCCCATACAGCATGGGGTACTGTGGGAGGATCACATCCAGCAGAGCCATGTTCTCCTCCAGGGTGAATGGCTGTGTCCTCTCCACAGCCCTTGACATGTTTCCAGGGAATCAGTAGCAGCAGCTTGGTCGACAAATGCAAAGATGTGCAGGCAAGTAATCCCTCATGGGACCTGGCTGCCTTATATGTGGCCTTCTGCCCAGTCTCATGCACAGGAGTACAGAGTGATTGGTCACTCACATTTGCATCCTATGTTTCCACCAATCCCTTCAAACCTAGCAGTCTGTGGGTTCTCTATCGGTTTCATTCTCCTGCATGATGTCAGCCCCACAAACACATTGCAACAAAGTAGAAGAATTCCAACTGACTTCTGCTGTGCACCTTCCAGAACAAAATCGAAATTTGAACCTGGTCGCCATGACAACCAGCATGCATGTAGGCCTTAATACTTGTCCCCTATGTAATTAGGAGAATCACACACAGGTACGGTGCGTTTCCGGGCCCTAGGGCACCCCAAAAGCATGGCAACGGCCCGTACATGCATGCCTACGTTCAAAATCACTATGGGTCTGCACGCGTATGCGTACACGTAGTGGTACGGACCGTACACACGCATGTACGCTCACTATCACTATGGGTCTGCACGCGTATGCGTACACGTAGTGGTACGGACCGTACACACGCATGTACGCTCACTATCACTATGGGTCTGCACGCGTATGCGTACACGTAGTGGTACGGACCGTACAAATGCCTGTACGCTCACTATCACTATGGGTCTGTGTACCCGTAGTGATAGTGAGCGTACATGCGAGTGTACGGTCCGTACCACTACGTGTACGCATACGCGTGCAGACCCATAGTGATAGTGAGCGTACATGCGTGTGTACGGTCCGTACCACTACGTGTACGCATACGCGTGCAGAACCATAGTGATAGTGAGCGTACAGGCATTTGTACGGTCCGTACCACAACGAGTACGCATACGCGTGCAGAACCATAGTGATAGTGAGCGTACAGGCATTTGTACGGTCCGTACCACAACGAGTACGCATACGCGTGCAGAACCATAGTGATAGTGAGCGTACAGGCATTTGTACGGTCCGTACCACAACGAGTACGCATACGCGTGCAGAACCATAGTGATAGTGAGCGTACAGGCATTTGTACGGTCCGTACCACAACGAGTACGCATACGCGTGCAGACCCATAGTGAGAGGGCCGTACACTCGCATGTACGCTCACTATCACTATGGGTCTGCACGCGTATGCGTACTCGTTGTGGTACGGACCGTACAAATGCCTGTACACTCGCCATCACGATGGGTACACATACGGCAGCACTCCCACAGTGATTGGGGAACATACACAGGCCCTCTTAGCAGCAGTACGCCGGTTTGTACACATCACTGTGGTGATAGTCGACACACAGGTAGGAATAGGGCGGACATACTTGTCCATGGATGGACATACTTGTCCAGGAATGGACATCTAGGCATCGTCTGTGCATTACTACATGTGTGGGGCACAGGTGTGACAGGCTGTGATGTGGAACATGCCTCCTGAGTGGAGAAGGCACCAGATGTATGATGAGATGTGTACAGGTGTACTGTGTGAGGGTGCAATGTGTGCCAGGCATGCCCTTGACTCCTTTGACATGTGTGCATGTCGTACTGCGCACTTGGGGTGAGCGTCACTGGCATGGCACGGACACCAACACACGGAAGTGTCCCATGATGGCCGGTACAGGGGTCATGAAACCTGACTTGTCACTACCCACAGTGCACAATGTGACTATGTCATTTATGTGTCCGGGATTTACATCAGGTTGATGTTGTAGCACCCTCAAAAGCTGCAGCCGTTGCAGCAACCAACATGTGTCTGTGTGTAGATTATCATTGCACACTGTTCCGCACACCATGCCACATGTGGTATCTGATGTGAGGTGCACATGTATGCATGGGACACGGAGTAGCGTGACAAGGCCATGTCAGCAAACTCACAAGGAATGTGTGGTGAGTCATGACATGTGCACCTTCATGGCAAGGTGTGTGGGCTGGACTAGTGTAATGTCATGTGACCTGTGGCTCCAGTGTTCCGCTACCAGTCTCTGCAATCGGCATCCTACTTCTGCTGATGTGTGGGTGTATGTCACTTCTGTCTTGCGTCGGGCTGTTCACTTGCACTGGGACACAGCTATTCCCATGGCGTGGCATGGGGAGGTTCTCAATCACCGTGTGTGGCTGGGTCTTGGAAGGAGTGTCACCTTGCATCCATACGTGTCCTGGGCATGTAGCACATGCCTGACTCCCTATGTGGCATGTGTGTATTGGCAGATTTACATGTGCTCAGTAGACATGAGTTGTTCTCGTAGTGCACTCACTCTTCCTTGTCACTTCCAAATTACTGCAGAGCGCCTCCTGTTGCCCGAAGAATTCCAGACTTGGCCACCATGCAGGAGAATGACAGCATCCGGCTCTACCGCTTCACCCAACCGTTGATTCTGGAGCTGACGGCGAGACTGGCACCACACCTGCAACCGCAGCACAGGTATCCTACGGCACTGACACCCCAGCTGAAGGTAATGGCTGCCCTACATTTCCTTGCCACGGGTACCTTCCAATATACCATAGCTCATGTTGGTGGCATGTCCCAGAGCATGTTCAGCGGTGTGCTGCATGATTTCTTGGAGGCCATGTTGATTCACCTGGATGACTTCATCAAGTTCCCAACCCCTGAACAGATGACTGAGGTCAAGCGTGGATTCTATGCCCTGGGAGGGATGCCCCATGTCATTGGGTCCATAGATGGGACACATGTAGGTTTGGTACCACCACACGCACGGGAGGTGGCGTACCGCAATCGGAAGCACTACCACTCCATCAATGCCCTTGTGGTGTGTCTGTCCAACATGGTGATTTCACATGTCTGTGCTCGTTTTCCAGGATCAGCACACGATGCCTACATCATGAGGCGTAGCGGGATGCCTGATATGATGATGCAGCTGCGCAACGAACGTGCATGTGTTGTTGGTGGGTACAGTCTGTCTGTCCTGTATTCTGTTTGGCCGAGCAGCACTACCGCTTCGCCTGTTCTAACGATATCCATGTGCTTTCCATTTAGGGGACGCTGGCTATCCCAACATGCCTTGGCTGCTGACACCTCTCCGCAACCCCATCACGCCGGCCCAGCTCCGCTACAACACCGCCCATGGCCGGACAAGGCGAGTGATAGAGAGGACGTTTGGCATGCTGAAGAGCCGATTCCGGTGCCTCCACAAGACCGGCGGCGCACTCCCATATGCCCCGGCGAAGGTCTGCAAGATCTTCATGGTCTGCTGCATGCTGCACAACATGGCAGTTGAAAGAGCTGTGCCCCTCATCCTGGATCAAGATGACGAGGACCATCCACCCGTGGAGGACGAAGGGCTTGGCAATGGGGCTAGTGATGTGGAGGATGTGGAGCCGCAAGAGGACATCCGGACTCGGCTCATACGCGACTTCTTTGCTTAGTGGTGAGTACCAGGGTCTGAGTGTGCACGCATTGGTCCCCGTGTGGCATGCGTTGTGATGTGTGTCTCCACCTGCATGTATGGCACGTGGGTCAGAGGTGTGTGTGGGTGTGTCACTGGAGTGATGGTGGCAGTGATGGTAGTATTTCCCCAGACATAATTGTGACATAGCATGTTGTCATACATACATGTGTCGAGTACATGCACATGCAAGTGGCTGTGCTTCTTGTGGCTGACTTCTTGTGTGTCTCTCTTCCCCAGGTACCTGCGCATGCCGTTTGCTGGTTGCATTGTTGTGGCACTGCTATTCCTCATGGACATGGCATCGTGGGCTGACTCAGCGTTACAGGCACGGACACGTTTGGAAGTCTCCATGGGGTAAGGGATGCATCTGGGGTGTATTGGGTGTGGCAGTTGTTCACGATGTGTGCACACTGCCCCGGTCGGGGTTTGGGTCCTCTGCAGACATGTGGCATCCCCATGGGACACGACATGCAGCTGGGTACACCTGAATAGATGGGCTGCCTGGTTGTCAGTCATCAGTGATGGGATGGTGGATTGTGATGAAGGCATCAATGTGTGTGACACTGCCCTCGGACACATCCGGTTAACATTGTCTTGACATGGCGTGGGACTTCCACATCAGCGGATGTATGGTGTATGGCAGGCTCTCCGTGAGCAGCTGTGGGTATTTAGCTATTATCCGACACTTGTGTGCCAGTTCCATGGCTATCACGCATTTGTGCTGCAGAAGGGGGGTGCCAGTGTTGGAGCCACATGGTACTCCACATGATGTGTTCATGTGTACTTCAAGTTGCCTCTGCAATCCCAAACACATGACTATTAAAGGTGTCCCTATGCCTCCAAGGTGCCTCTTCTCAGTCAATGCTGGTGTGTTGGCACGGTGCATCCTGCATGTCTGGCATGGTATTCCCTGATTGTGGCTATGTGTCAATGTGTCGAGTGGCAAGATGCAAGCTGTGTGTGTGTGCTGAGACTGTGTAATGGGCATGATGTCCATGACTGTGTGGGTATTGTGACATGTGCCATCCCCATGCATCCAACGTTATCCATGACCCCATTCTCTGCATCCACCGGACTGAAGCTTGCAGGACATGGTTCTGCCACCTGTCTACACGTACCTGGGTGCCCCCCAGGACACGGGCCAGGATCCCTGACCTCTGCGCATGACTGTTGCTGTACTCAATGTGTCTGTCAGCACGGTTGTTCGGCCACCCCCTCAGCTGGTTCTGACCATCACGGGTGTGTATGGTGCTCCATGTCTGTCTTGCCTAGAAAACTGTGACCCATGTGTCCTGTGCCAGACTCAGGCCCCAGGGTGTGGATGGTTGAAGTGAACAGATGACTCAGGCATGTTTAGACTGTACAAGACACATGTTAGGTAATAATGCTACCAGCAGGCATCTACTCTTAATAGTGTGATTTATTATTGGGGGGGGGGGGCCAAGTGAGGGCCTTTCCGGGATTAGGGAATCCAAAGTTCAGTAGGGGAGTTGGTGTCCTTGCCATTGGAAATCCTCAGAGTCCATGCCACAGTCTTTGTCAACATTGGTCAGCCAGTGACCAGCAGGGCCATGTGGCAGAGAATGTCTCTTGATGCTGTGATGCTGTTGCTCCAGTGGGCCAGGTGCCAGGCCAGGTGTCCTGGGAGATGGTGATGTAGCAGCCACCCTCACGGTCCTTTCCGTGGACGACCCGGCTTCCTGCGGGGAACCTCAGCAGCAGGCCGTGACGACGTCTGGGATGCTCCGTCGGATGTTTCCTCCTCCTCCTCATGATCCCTCCCTGTGGGTGGTGATGTTCTCCGCCTTCTGGCACAGGGAGGGTCGGCCATGGTGTCGGCCATCCGACGGAGTTCAGCGTGAATCCCCTGGGACGCCGTCACTTGCTCAGCCTGTCTGTCCTCCATCCTCCGTTGGTGTAGCTGTAGACAGGCTATTAGCTCCGCATGTTGCTGGGCCTGCTGGACCTTGATCCCCTCGAGGACGGACACAACCTGGGCCATGCCCGTGGTGTCCTGCCGGTATGAGTCCAGGATGTTACGGACATGGGAAAATACCGGATCCCCAGCCAACTGGTCAGGCTCGCGCCTCCACCGCTCTCCACTCCCACCACCCCTGCCCACTTGCGTCTGGCCTGCACTTGTGGGCACATGGGGTCTCCGGGACCCCTGAGGGGTGGCATTGGCGTTGTCGCCTGCCTCCTCCTGGGTGCCCGGGACACCGTGTCCCTCCTGGCGAGCCTGGCTGCATTGTGGTGTTGGGGCAGGGATCCTGGGTGTCTCCTGGGATGTGGCAGGAGTGGGGGTGGTGGTTGGCACGGTTGTACCTGACGCAGGTGCTGCAGGTGGTTGGACACCAGAGGGGCCAGGTCGGTCGGGGTCGTCCGCAGAGTGGTGAGAGTGGTCGCTGCCGGTGGGATCGGTCTCCTGCAGATCCGGGTCCTGTGAGTGTTCCCCCCCAGTGTTGGGGGGTGCAGCACGACGTTGACCTGTGTGTGAGAGAGACAATGTTACTTTTGATCCATGCAACATCCATGTTGCATCCGTTACAAAGTTGGCACATTTCCTCTTGGAATTAGGATCTGTCTTGCATTCCACTCACAGTGCACTTGTGCATGTGTGTGTCCCTTGGGCACCAATTTGGCCCCTTTAACTATGTGTGGCACAGTCTTACTTGCTGCGTCAAGTGTGACTGCAGTCAGCAGTGGAGTGTGCATGTGTGCCGAGCTATGCGTTTGCGCCTTCCTTGTAGCACTGTACATGTGCACATGGAGTGGATCCACACACTCATATGATGCAGGTGGCTGTCCTTGTGCTCGTGTACAGGTTGTAACATGGCCCTGCGTTTTGCCATGATGAAGAGGGGGGGTTCTGGCACTGGGCACCCTTGTCTACATGCACGCAGTCCACCTGCTGACGAGCAGACATTCCCACACACCAAAGGACTGATTTGCTCTCCCTGTGTCTCCCTCCTTCTCTGTCCCCCTCTCCCTCCCTCTCTGTCCCCCTCTCCCTCCCTCTGTGTCCCCCTCTCCCTCCCTCTGTGTCCCCCTCTCCCTCCCTCTGTGTCCCCCTCTCCCTCCCTCTGTGTGTCAGCCTCCTCCCTCTGTCCATCTTCCTGTGTCTCCCTCCCTCTCAGTCCCCCTCTCCCTCCCTCTGTGTCCCCCTCTCCCTCCCTCCGTGTGTCACCCTCTGTCACCTTGGCCCAGCTTCCTGGGCACACACTGTTAGCAGATCTTTGAGTGGCCCTTGGCCTGTTGATGTGAGTTTGTTTCTGATCTCCAGGCACCCATTTTGTCTGCTGTGTGTCTGTGCGCTGCTGCTGTGGTGGTGTGTGCTGCCACTCTTTCACACTGTTGGCTGTTCATTAGCTGCTGGCATGTGCAAAACAGTGCCTTCACCCCCATGTGTTGATGCAAGGCATCCGCCATTTGCTGGCAAGTCATTCCTGTGTTGGGACACAGTGTTTGTCTGGCTGTGACCTAGGCCATATGGGCAGAGGGCATTGTTGTCTGCTTTGGAGTCGCACTATGTGATTCTTGGTGCCCACACTCCCGCCATCCGGGTTACCGTGTCATGTGTTGTTGTCTTCTGTGGCCTGTGACTTGACATTGTCCAGCTGGGTGCATGGGGCATGGTGGCAGCAGTGGCATGTGCCTGCTCATGGAGTGTGGTTGAGTAATGCGATGGCTTGTGGTGGTTGCGTGCCTGTTAGTAATTTTGTTTGTGGTTGCAGTTCCCCCCATGTGAGGTGCGTTGTTTGTGTACTCACCCGGGTCTCGGAGTCCTTCTACTCCTTCAACTGCCTCCACCGGCAGTATGGCCATCACCCTCTCCTCCCAGGGATGGTACTGTACGGGTCTGCGGGAGGGCCCTCCTCCGGTGGCGTTGGCCTGGTCGTGTTCCTCCTGTCTCTTGGCTCTGACCCTCCTCCGCAGATCGTACCACCTGTTCTGGCAATCCTGCTTGGTCCTCCTGGTGTCCGCAACAGCATTCACAGCATCGACGATGGTCTGCCACATGGCTGTTTTGGCTGCCTGGCTGGTGCTTCTGACCAATGTTCCAAAGATCTGTGGCTCGACTCTGAGGATTTGATCAACAAGGACCTCCAACTCTCGGTGACTGAACTTTGGATTCTTGGTAGTGGGCATGGTGAGGGGTGTGGGTGGGGATGGTGTGGGTGTGGGGGTGTGTGGATGTTGGGGGGGGGTGTGGATGGTTGTGTGTGTGTGTGAATGTGATGAGAGGGTGTTTGTGAGGGTGGTCGTGTGAAGGTGTGCAAGTGTAAGATGTGGTGTCGCTTGTAGTCTGGTTCTGTGGTGTCTGGCAGCAGTGGGTCTGTTGCAAAGGCTCATGGTTTGTGTGTGTGGGCCCTTTTTATTGGTCCATGGGTGGGTGTGGCAGTGTTTGAATTTTGGGTGGGTGTGTTATAAGGAGTGGTGGTGTATTGGGCCTCTGTTTGTTTTTGACAGTTGCAGGTCAGTGATTGTGTTATTTTAGTGGTTGTTGGCCATGTTTAGTGGCTGTGTGCCTTTCGAATGGTGTATTGTTGAGTTTTTTTGTTTTGTCCTTGTTGTGTACGTGCGTTTTGAGCGTGTGTACGGTGTGTACATGGGCCATTTGGTTGTACGATTTGGTCCTTGTGTGTGGCTTTGCACGACTCGTACATGCGGTTGTGATGTTGGGGCATGGGGTGCGCTCCGTACTTAGGAGGTTGTGTTGGGGGTGCGCCAGGAACGTACTGGGGTGGGGGTACGACTGGAACGTACTGGGGTGTACATGGACGGTGGTACGACACGTACAGGGGTGGGGGGGTGTACATTGACGGTGGTACGACACGTACTGGGGTGGGGGTACGACTGGAACGTACTGGGGTGTACATGGACGGTGGTACGACACGTACAGGGGTGGGGGGGTGTACATTGACGGTGGTACGACACGTACTGGGGTGGGGGTACGACTGGAACGTACTGGGGTGTACATGGACGGTGGTACGACACGTACAGGGGTGGGGGGGTGTACATTGACGGTGGTACGACACGTACTGGGGTGGGGGTAGGACTGGAACGTACTGGGGTGTACATGGACGGTGGTACGACACGTACAGGGGTGGGGGGGTGTACATTGACGGTGGTACGACACGTACTGGGGTGGGGGTACGACTGGAACGTACTGGGGTGTACATGGACGGTGGTACGACACGTACAGGGGTGGGGGGGTGTACATTGACGGTGGTACGACACGTACAGGGGTGGGGGGGTTTACATTGACGGTGGTACGACACGTACAGGGGTGGGGGGGTGTACATTGACGGTGGTACGACACGTACAGGGGTGGGGGGGTGTACATTGACGGTGGTACGACACGTACTGGGGTGGGGGGGTGTACATTGACGGTGGTACGACACGTACTGGGGTGGGGGTACGACTGGAACGTACTGGGGTGTACATGGACGGTGGTACGACACGTACAGGGGTGGGGGGGTGTACATTGACGGTGATACGACACGTACAGGGGTGGGGGGGTGTACATAGACGGTGGTACGACACGTACAGGGGTGGGGGGGTGTACATTGACGGTGGTACGACACGTACAGGGGTGGGGGGGTGTACATTGACGGTGGTACGACACGTACTGGGGTGGGGGTACGACTGGAACGTACTGGGGTGTAGGTAGACGGGGCTGTGACACGTACTGGGGTGGGGGTGTGGCTCGAACGTACTGGGGTGTAGGTACACGGGGGGTACGACACGTACTGGGGTGGGGGTGCAACTGGAACGTACTGGGGTGTACATAGACGGTGGTACGACACGTACAGGGGTGGGGGGGTTTACATTGACGGTGGTACGACACGTACTGGGGTGGGGGGGTGTACATTGACGGTGGTACGACACGTACTGGGGTGGGGGGGTGTACATTGACGGTGGTACGACACGTACTGGGGTGGGGGTACGACTGGAACGTACTGGGGTGTACATGGACGGTGGTACGACACGTACAGGGGTGGGGGGGTGTACATTGACGGTGATACGACACGTACAGGGGTGGGGGGGTGTACATAGACGGTGGTACGACACGTACAGGGGTGGGGGGGTGTACATTGACGGTGGTACGACACGTACAGGGGTGGGGGGGTGTACATTGACGGTGGTACGACACGTACTGGGGTGGGGGTACGACTGGAACGTACTGGGGTGTAGGTAGACGGGGCTGTGACACGTACTGGGGTGGGGGTGTGGCTCGAACGTACTGGGGTGTAGGTACACGGGGGGTACGACACGTACTGGGGTGGGGGTGCAACTGGAACGTACTGGGGTGTACATAGACGGTGGTACGACACGTACAGGGGTGGGGGGGTTTACATTGACGGTTGTACGACACGTACTGGGGTGGGGGTACGACTGGAACGTACTGGGGTGTACATGGACGGTGGTACGACACGTACAGGGGTGGGGGGGTGTACATTGACGGTGGTACGACACGTACAGGGGTGGGGGGGTTTACATTGACGGTGGTACGACACGTACAGGGGTGGGGGGGTGTACATTGACGGTGGTACGACACGTACAGGGGTGGGGGGGTGTACATTGACGGTGGTACGACACGTACTGGGGTGGGGGGGTGTACATTGACGGTGGTACGACACGTACTGGGGTGGGGGTACGACTGGAACGTACTGGGGTGTACATGGACGGTGGTACGACACGTACAGGGGTGGGGGGGTGTACATTGACGGTGATACGACACGTACAGGGGTGGGGGGGTGTACATAGACGGTGGTACGACACGTACAGGGGTGGGGGGGTGTACATTGACGGTGGTACGACACGTACAGGGGTGGGGGGGTGTACATTGACGGTGGTACGACACGTACTGGGGTGGGGGTACGACTGGAACGTACTGGGGTGTAGGTAGACGGGGCTGTGACACGTACTGGGGTGGGGGTGTGGCTCGAACGTACTGGGGTGTAGGTACACGGGGGGTACGACACGTACTGGGGTGGGGGTGCAACTGGAACGTACTGGGGTGTACATAGACGGTGGTACGACACGTACAGGGGTGGGGGGGTTTACATTGACGGTGGTACGACACGTACTGGGGTGGGGGTACGACTGGAACATACTGGGGTGTACATAGACGGGTGGGGGTATACATATACGGGGGGTACGTGTCGGACGTACGGGGGCTGGGGGGAGTGTTGGGCGCGTATGCGGGCACATGTCTCCATGGTTGCTATTGGTGTTCGGTGCGGACAGTGTTTTTTCCATACGGTTGTAGGCTCGGACGCACGGGATGGATCGTGATTCCTCGGTCGGACTTGGATTTTTACGTTTGTAAGGTAAATCGTCCGAGGACGTGTCGGACACGTTTTCCGACCCGAGGACGTGTGGGGAATGATTCCCGGTGCGGGTCGTATGGACTTTTTACCATGCGAATCGTGATTGCCAGTTCGTACGGCATTTGTACGATTCGTACGGTAAAAAGACCCGATACGAGTCGCACGGGGGAATTTTTTGCCGGATCGTGATCGGCACCTGAGTGTATGAAGTTAGGAAAGTAACTCGAACACTGGCGATATTTCAGCAGCTGGTGTTCCTTTCATGTGGCAAGACAGATTTGAAACTGAACCATTACAGGCTCCGTGCAAAATTATATCTTGGCATATGAGAGAACCACTAAAAGCGTTCTTGCAGTTAGTACCACTAAGAAACACTTCTCGATTCCCATTCTGGCATCAAAATCTATATGGTAAATCCCAGGATTTCGTAATGTATTCTTTACCCAATTTTTCATATCTGCCTGCCTGCCTTTGCTCAAGGCAATAGTGAAACTGAAATGTAGGGACCGGGAGAGTGATTTGGCCATGGATTAGCCACTCAGTTGATGGTAATTCAGCTACTGTAAATGGTAGTCTGTCCAGTTTCTCAATTTGCAGCATTGTATATTTAGCTCCCCTTTGTGCCATTTCAATCTGTGTATGAGTTAGATTGTATTCTGAAAACAGAGACGTACTGTTTATAAAACGCCAAGGCACAAGGCCTGCACACAAATATTGCAGCGTCCAGCTTAATAACATAATAGAACGTAACTGTGATTGGCCGTGTTGTAATATGGCTAAATCCTGTTCCAATATCAGAAGATACAATGTTGCCCAATGAATATACTCTGGAGGTCAAAGTTGTTAACCCATTATCCACCACAGCAAAAGCTTTTTCTAAGTTTATACGGTCTATTTCCCGTATTCTCCCTGTGGCTTCTTGTTGGGAAATCTTCCAGATTTCATTATAGGCAGCATAAATGCCTGCATATATGAAACGTTTTTGATGTTGTTTCCTAGTTCCTAGTAAAAAGTCCCTAAGATCCATTTCTCGTGAGAGTAAAGATAAGTGTTGTTTCACTTCTGCAAGTGTTGAGGTTTCTAGCCATTGTAGGCACAACTTCCCAAAACTATAGGATGTCACTACCTCTGGATGTTCTCTCTGTACATAACGTGGGTCTGGCCTATGCATGCTGAGTCCCTCGGTGATATGCAGGAACCGTTCATGACATGTGTTTGTGTCTAAGGGCCAAACCACCCACTCCGTCCAATTTGGGTCTGATCTATTGTACTTTAGTATGTCATCAACTGGTGCCCCTTCCTTTATAGAAGAATTCTGCCACCCATGTGTTGGTGTAGGTAACCTTGGAGCGTTCAGGTCCTTTATCTTGGCTATTCATTTAAAAGATCATCTGCTGGGGAATGAGGCATGCTCTAAATAGTGCCCAGTACCCTGGACTTGCCAGTTCCTTGAACCCTAAATCGATTTTGTGTCAATTTCGTCTTGCCATAGGTCGAAACCCTGTTCAGACAATTGGGCCAAAAAGGAAGCAGAGTAAATCTGTTTAGTGTTTGACAACATAATTTTCAGTGCTGATGTTGGTACAACCTTATAATAAAATTAGGCTGGATAACTTGTATTAAATCCTGAAAAGTATGCAAATTTCCGTGCAAACGCCTGTGAACTACTTTTTGGTGGATTTGGGAAATGTTCCCACTGATTGTATTCAAATACATTCCTAGGTCAAATTGCAGGAAATGATGACCAAAATGTTGATAACAAACAATTTGTCATAATCTGATGCACATTCTAACATTTCATTATTAGAAAATGCAGCAGTTTTCTCTAAATCAGATAAAATCTTATTAACTGTTTCAGTGTCCCAATCATCAGAAAACATACTCGAGGTAATAATATCACTCAAAGATATTTTAAATACATGATTCATTTTTAAAAGTTCGGTCGGGCCGAAGATGTTGAAATCAACCTTGTCCCATACTATACCATCCGGTATAGGAACAGCTGTGATGTTCACTGATGACAAGTCTCTTCGTTCACAATGTGACGATGTGTGTGGCTTCAGGAGGATGTTGACCTTTCTGGATTAGGAATCTTGTTGAAGATAATGTCCATTAATAAGCATACTTAGTCAATACTAAACCTAGCCATAAAAGAAAAAACATTATCCCAGAAATTACCCAGAGTTTAATCCAAGGTGATACCAGGTATGTCTATTGAAGAAAGAGAAGAAAGTTCTTTAATTCTTGCTTGAATGGTGTTTTGGCTGTTGTCGTTTCTGGCTCACTTGGATCCAGTGAAAACATATCAAAGTTAATGAAATAGCCAGAAGCAGTTCGATCAGTTGTTGGAATTGCATCGGGATTAGTTGAAATGTTATTTTTCTCTCGACGAGGCATGTTGATGAGGACTTCTGTATTAGGTCTAATTGCAACTTGTGAATTATTCATATTTTCTTTTTGATTGTGAATGTTTGGTTCAAGTAGCATTGTTGCTTAGTCCTTCATTCCTTACAGATGGTTCTTCAAACGTAATGAGTCTTTCTGTTTGAACTTCTTGGATTGTAGCTAGAGGAGGACGTCTGCTACATCGGAGCCCACTAGACCTACTGTTTAGTATCGGCCACATAGTGTGGTTTGTGAGTCACTTGAGACAAATCTTTTCTCATTTTTTCTGGCAAGAGGCGGGAGCAGCACAGTTCTTGTTCTGTGTTCCAAATCCCTTTTTGTCCGCAATTTTCTCTCTGACCAGATTCCTGACTTTTGAGATCCAGATAGGTCTTGCCGTGACTACCTTGACTTCTTTAGTGGCGGTCTGCTTTAGATGGACATTGCTTTGTTTTGTCCTGGATTCTTTTAGATCCTGTAAAACAGCCAAACAATCATGGATGTCAAATGGTTTTTCATCCGCCACTGCATCTTCACAATCAAGATCAGGTACCCACATTTGTGTCCCAAAGAGGACTTCCTATGGAGTGACACCCCCTAGAGAGCTTCTTGGCTGGTTATTTAGTGCCTGCTGTACCCCATACAGGTGTGTGACCCAACTACCGCCCTTGCCTAATACCCTAGCTGTTAAAGATTGCTTTAAGTCTCGTTTTTTTCACTCCACAACAGAATTTCCCTCTGGATGATACGGAGATGAGAACTGCAATACTGCGCCAATTCCTTCCATGGCCTCTTTGTAAGCCTGTGAGCTAAACGCAGGGCCGCGGTCAGAGTGTTAACTGCGTATGTACCGATAAAGACTCGCAAGTCTTTTATAACAGTTCAAGTGTCAGCAGAATGCTGAGGCCAAACCCATAGGAATCTCGTGCATGAATCCACTGCAACCATGATATACCTGTAAGCCCCGTCCGTTTGTAAGGGGCCGTAGTGGTCCAAGTACACACATGCAAGAGGTTTGTCTGACTTTAGTTTGTGCTGGGCGTGCAACGGTGAAGCCTTCCATCTGCTGGCAGATGTCACATTTCAAGACATAGTCTTTAGTTTGCTTAGTTAACCCTGGCCACCAATAGCGCTGTTTCAGTAAAGAAATAGTCGCCGTAACGCCTGTGTGCGCAGAGCCCAAACCCTCGTGTGCAGCTAGTATTAACCCTTGCATACGATCCATATTTGGCATTACTCTATCCCCCACTCCAGGAATCTGAGCATATGGAATGTTTTGTGCATCTAATTTATAGGAGTATTTGAGTGGAAATTTTTTAGGTACTGCTGTGCTGCCTTTGCGTGATGCGATGACAGCAACCATTATATCTCCGTCTATTCTTGTTTTCTAACGAGCAGCGTAGATACGGAAGCTGTGCGCACTGCTCCCTTTGCGGCTTCATCAGCTTCATCAGCCAAGGAATTCCCTTCAACGTGAACGCCATCATGTTGATGACTCAGTGTATGGATCACGTGAGTCCTCGGTAGCTCGGATTTCAATTCCGCTACCCGTTCCCATAGCATTTTATGCTTAATTGTGCTACCCTTTGCATCCTTAAACCCATTTTGTTCCCAATGCTGTAAGTACTCATTGTACAACTGTACACAGTAAAAAGAATCACACACGATTACTGTGGGGAATTCGTGATCTGTATTTACAAGTGCCAGTATCAGTGCTTTTAATTCTGTCAACTGCGCCGTGCTGTCTCCTAGAGATTGCGTCTTTGTGCAGCTAGGATGGAACTTGCCATCACGCATGCAACCTTTAACGATAGCACACACCGAAAAATATTGCTGCTTACTTCCTATCGCCGGTTGAGCAGATCTGTCAGTGTAAATAATATATTCATACTGGTCAAAAGGCAAGATTTCATTTGGTAGAGGATATTCTTATTCATATTGCAGGAATGCTTGAGTTTTTAAACTTGGATCAAATCTGTATTTAACATCTGTTGCAGTAAGAGAATTAGCCCATTGTATCCATCTTGGATGTAACGCTTTCGCATTTGGGATGCTGGTTTTTGTAACAGCTTCTAAAGCTGGTACTGGAGTCACGACAATGATGCATTTTCCCTGAGCCAGTGCTCTTTCTTTTGCTACAGCTGAGCTGCTGTCAGGAGTTTTTCTGTTGAAGTGAAACGCATTTCTGCATTTGTGTACAGGTGTGATTTGTATGCAATTGGTACAGTTTCCCCTTCATTAAAGGTCAGATAAGTGTACCCGCTTTTACCCGCAATTATTCGGATCACCAAGTGGCGTACGTTTACACGTGATTGTAAGTGTTTGGAAGCAATCATCTCTTCCTGGAGTAAACAAAGAATATTAGTATGTTTTTCGGTCCAATCTTTGGCTGAAAAGTCAGGTTTGATTAACTCATAGAAAGGTCATACCCTTTGTGAGTAATCTAAAATGTATGTTCTGCCGAAGTTTAGGAATCCTAGTACTGATTGTACATTTTTCAATGATTTTGGAGGCTGGAGCAGCGCACACTTTTCTAAAAAGTTAGCTGCCAGACTTTTGCCTTCACATGCCAGCTCATATCCCAAAAATAGGACATTGAGGTGGGCTATTTTTGACCTTTTAAATTTGTAGCCTGCTGCGGCAAATCCCATAATAATGGTGCTTACCCTGGTCAAGTGCCTCTCCAAGTTGTCATCAGTCAGATAAATATCATCCACATAGGACAGCGCTTCTTCATCAAAATTTTGAAGTAACTCTGTTACTCTTCTAATACATCTATTCATACTTTCAACTAACCCATTTGCCTGAGGGGCATAAAGGGCAGTTCTGTGATGTGTGATTGAAAGATCTTTCAAGAAATCTATCATTTCTTGAGAGGTAAATTGCACCCCATTATCCGAAACAAGAACATCGGGTATACCTTCACATGTAAAGGCATCTCTCAGAAATTCAATAATGTTCTTAGTTACCACTGAACCCATACAAGAAGCAGATACCCACTTGGTTGTGTAATCAACTAGTACAACAACAAACCTTTCCGAGGGAGACAAAGTGTCAAAAGGACCCACAATATCAACAGCAAGCTTTGACCAAGGACGTTCAGGTATCGCAACAGGAGAAAGAGGAGCAGTCCTAACTTTCCTCGACTTGTCATTTCCTGCACACATAACACAATCCTTGACTACTTCTTCCACTTGACGATCTACTTCAGGCCACCAATAAGACTCTCTAACTCTTGCATTAGTCAAACTGCGCCCAAGATGGCCCTCATGGGCAAGATTGACAATTTTCTCTCTCATGTCAACAGGAGGTATAAGTCTATCCCCCCGCAAAAGTTCTCCTTGAAGAATATTCAATTCTTCACGCACATTCCAAAAACCTCTTACACAACTCGGAATTAAATTCAAGGAAGGCCAAACATTAACAATGAAATTCATGATGATACTTCTAGCCTCATCACCCTGACAACCAGCTTTCCATTCTTCCTTATCAATAGCTGACTCTTTCACCCAACAAACATTGCTGTCAAGGCTATTAATTGAACTCTTCTCCAAAGGCATTCTAGATAGGAAATCTGCTGGAACATTCTTTAGACCAGGTAAATACTCCACCGTAAAATTGTACACCCATAGTCACTCAACCCACCTTTTAATTCTTGGAGTAGTGCTTTCAACATTCCTACACGAAAACATATGTACAAGAGGTTTGTGATCTGTTCTCACAAGAAAAGGTATACCCCACAAGTAAAATCTGAAATGATTTATAGCCCAGTAACAAGCTAAAGCTTCACGCTCTATCACCGAATAGCGCTCTTCCGCACCCTTCAATGAGCGAGAAGCAAAACCAATCACCTTCTCACTACCATCCACCACCTGTGATAACACCGCACCCAAACCTCATACACTAGCATCAGTGGTCAATATGGTCTTTCTTTGAACATCAAAATGACCCAGGGTTGGCATACCTGCAATTTCTCTTTTTACTTTTTTAAAAGCATCTTCACACTCATCAGACCAATTAAATTCCTCTCCTTTTTTAAGAAGAATTCTTAAAGGTTGCATAACACTCACAAAATTATACACAAATTTTGAATAATACTCAGATAATCCTAAAAAGGATTTTACTTGATCTTTGTTTAAAGGAGATGGTGCCTGCAATATTGCCTCTGCTAGATCAACTTTAGGGCTGATACCCTCCCCAGAAATTGAATGACCCAGATAGGAAACAGAGGTAACCCTAAATTTACATTTCTCACTTTTCAACGTGAGTCCCCGTTCCTTCAACCTGGACAGTATGCGGAACAAAACTTCATCATGTTTATCCCTATCTTTACCATGGACAAGAATATCGTCCTGAAAAAATAAAACAGAATCAATGCCATTCAAAACATTCTTCATCACTCTTTGGAAGCAAGCTGCAGCACTTGCTAACCCAAAAGGCTTACGAATAAATCTATATGCACCTAAAGGGGTTACAAAAGATGTAAGATGTCTGGATTCTTCATTTAACATAATCTGATGGTATGCCGCAGATAGATCCATTACACTAAATAAACTGGAACCTCCCAATTTTGATAAAGCCTCATTGATATTAGGTAAGGGTTGTCTGTCTACCCAGATGCAGTTGTTTAAACTTCTCAAGTCCACACACATCCTGATCTTTTTTCCATTATCCTTCGGGACCAAAACTATGGGAGCCAACCATTCAGACGACTCTATCTCCTCAATTACTTGCAGACCTAATAGTCTATCAATTTCTTCCTGTAAGGGTTCCAACATAAGGTTGGGAACCTTCCTTACTTTGTGTACAATTGGTGTGGCATTTTTAAAAAAAAATATTTTATGGTTAAAACCATTGAGACACCCAAGCTTTTCACTAAAAACTTCAGGAAACTTTCCCAAAATATCTTGAACATCACTCTGTTGTGAAACTAGCATAACTTGGTTTGGTGCATTTGGGTTCAGAATGATGCCAAGATCCTTTTGATGACGCCATCCCAGCAGGTTATCTCCTCGTTTAGCAACATAAATCTTCCCTACTGTTTCTCTACCCTGAAACACAATAGGATGAATTGAATAACCAATTAAATCAATTTTCTGCCCACCGTAACCCACCGGATTGATATCAGGTGACAAAAGTTTTGTATCACAAGAGCCAAAGGTGGAATACCAGAACTTATCGCTCAGGAGAGTATAAGGTGAGCCAGAATCTGCTAGCACAGGAACACATTTATCACCAATGTACACATCACATAAAGGCATGTTAACATCCCCTATGTCAACTGTTTTCTCATTATTCACTGATTCAACCTTACTATCCGTGATACAATGTATAGCTAATTGAGCGAATTCATCGGCATCATTTAACATATTCCCTTTGGTGTTCCTACACATGCGAGCATAGTGACCTTTTTTCCCACAGCTTCTGCACATGGTACTCCTAGCAAAACAATTTGGATAATTCTGTCCATGGTTCTGACTGCCACATCTAGGACATTTAAACTTATTCTCCTTATTAAAACTAAAATTAGACTTTTGTTTGTCCAATTTAATGGCAGGCTTGTCCTGATTGATGTTTGCTTTTCCAACCAGTGCAACAGGTGTTTTGCATGACGCGCCTTCTTGGTCCACTTTATTGACATTGGACATGGGAACAGAGGAAGATGCGCCACTTCGCATCTCTTTGACCCAAAAAGAAGTGTGTTCAATACTTTCCACAATCGTAATGGCTTCTTTAAGATTGGGGGTTTTTTATAGTAATTTTTCCTGGACTTTTGGATCATTGGTGCATCGTACCAGTTGATCACGGATGAGGGAGTCAGATAATTGTTCAAACTCGCAAGTCTGTGCCAACGACTTTAATGCTGCCACATAGTTCCCAACTCTCTCTCCTTTAGCCTGTACACGGATAAAAAATGTGTGTCTCTCCATAACCACATTTATGCGAGGTCCAAAATGACCCTGCAGTTGCAAAAGAGTCATTTCATATACATCATTGGGTTCACCTGCACCTCTTCCTATAGGTATAGGATCCAAGCTGTCATAAATGTTTCTTCCTTCTGTACCCAGGTTGTGCAGTAGTATGGCTTGTTTCCTAATTGCAGAAAACTTTTCACCCCCAATCGCCAACAAATATGAGTCAAAAAGTGGTTTCCATTTCTTCCAGGGAAGTACAGGTTCCCCTCGTTCGCTTAAAAACTGTGGTGGTTGACTCATGCCGCTTGCTGACGCCATGTCTAGATGTTATGTCACTGATGTTCTCTGTTCCTAAATCTATACAATTTCAATTGGGAGTGATAACTCGACTAATAGTTCATATGTAGAGTTTCTATGGTACAACTAAATTGCTGCCATTTTCCTCCTCAAAAGTCTGAATTTCCTCAGCTGGTACTCTTTACACATTAGATGATGAAATTGTGAAATAAATGTAATTAATTTTACTTGCACTCTCCAAAACACATCCTCAAAAAAATAAAATTATATTGAGAGAACAAAAATAAAAACAAAAAAAACGATGTCAATGTCAAACCTTCCTGAATTCTTTTCAATTTTCAAAGAGAATGCCACATCAAAAAAAAATATCCTCTCCACGTTTGAGAAAATGTTTTTTAAGCATCAAGCCAGCATGTAATCCTTTTGTGAATATGTGCTTCACACACTATTTTTCCATTGCTGTTCCTTTTGCCATCAAGCACCGAAAGATTCAGACCACTGTATGAGTCATCTGCATGCTTTATGCAGCTGCTCATTTAAATAATGGCCTCACGCTCTGACTGCCTCACGCGCTGACTTCAATTGCACAGCTGATACTTCCAGTCATTTCATGACTCATAAGCCTCACGCGCTGACATTCTTCGCTTTTGTTTGTTCTTTCAGGAGCAAGCTGCTGTCATCACGCGCTGAGCCAAAGCATCCGTGTTTCAGTTCGCGCTTCAGTTTAAACAATGCGCGTTTACTTTACTGAGGCTAATTTCCTCCCAAATACATAAATCTTGCCTGTCCAGATATACATTCACCGATCTTCGCTCTCCTCGGAAGAGTCACGCTGGCAGTCAAGCATTTAAAAACAGACCTTTGACTTAGTCAGCTCGCGCTTCAGTTCAAACAATGCGCGTTACTTTAAACTGAGGCTATTTTCCTCAAAATACATAAATCTTGCCTGTTCAAATGTACTTTTATGCCGATCTTCGCTCTCCTCTCAGAGTCACGCAGGCAGCCTTCCAATTCAGCCAAGTATTTAGAAACAGACCTTTATCTTTGTTTCTTCACTTGCTCTTCAGTGGCACGCTGGGTTTCCTTGGTGGGTGTTCCTTTTAAATCGTCGCCAGTATTATAATGATGATGTACACATAGTCTCTTTAATGTGTTTTATTCTTAACACCCACTAAATACACAGCGATGACAGCAGGCTATGGCTCCAACTGTCCCTTCAGTCCCTTGTACACTCTCAACCCATGTCATCACATTCCGAGACAGAACTATCCCTTAAAGGAGAAGCTACAACAAATATCATCCACATAGGACAGCGCTTCTTCATCAAAATTTTGAAGTAACTCTGTTACTCTTGCAGAAATATCCCGGGGCTAGTTTGTACCCTTGGGCGAGTCGACAAAATTGTCGTTGAGACCCTAACGCACTGAAGGCTGTTAGATACCTGATTTCAGGCGCTATATTTTGGCAGAAAAATCCATTTGAGATATCAAGTGTGGTTTTGTATTTTTTGCGCACAATGTTATTCATTAAAGCGGCACTATGTGCATTTTGGACAGCAAATGTCTTTGTGCATGAGTTTAAATGTCTGTAATCTAATACTAGATGATATGTATTGTCTGGTTTAGAAACTGGAAACAAAGGATTGTTCATTGGAGAGGTACATTTTTCAATGACCCCTTGGTATTCAAGTTGATCTAAGATCTCCTTGACCTGTTTTTTAGCTTCTTGATTTATTGGGTATTGCCTCTGAGCAATAGGTGAAATTTTTAACGGAATCACGTGGTAGTTTGAGTTCTCATCCCACCCTGCGTGATTTTTATACAATGCAGGGGCTTGGGCTACTGCCCACTCCTGTGCATATGTATGTTTAAGGTGAACGGGAACGTGGTTGGAAAATGCAGGAAAAATTATACTTTCTCCCCTAGGGCACTCTATTATGAATGCAGGCGGCCAATCTTGTTCTGCTAACAGGATGTCATAACCAGATGATAAGTTCTTCCAAAAAAGACCTTTTACATTCCTGGGCTTGTCCCCCTCCATCCAGAGTGTTATTTCAAATAACTTATGTGGGACGCTCACCCTGGTGTCTGGTGTTTCCACTGTGATGTAATCATTCAACTCCGCTGTCACCAGAAATTCCTTCAGGTTCAGGCAAGCTATAGTTACTTCTGCCTCACTGTCTAGCATCGTCAGAGCCCATTCCCCGTTCAGAAGTTGTGTCCTCAGAATTCTGGGCATGTCTGATTTTCAGACCAGCAACTTTCTTTTTCTTAAATTGAGGTTTTGGATTTTGCCTATCTTCTTTTTTAGAAGTAAAGTCTTGAGCACGCTGCTTGTCTCTGGACTGTGTGCGCTCCTCTCTGTGTTCTGACTGTCCTTCTCTTTCGGAGCCTTTCTTCGAGCCCTGAAAGGAATGAGATGAACGTGTTTCTGTACCCTGATACCTGTCAGGTTTCCTAATGTTATCCTTATTCCTAAGGTTGTATCTCTTTTCAGAGTGCTCCTGCTGAGGAGACCTACCTCGGGACTAAGATCTCTTGTCTTTAGAGTTTTCTTTTTTATTATCCCACTTCTTCTTAGAAGAAGTAGGTGTCTGTTTAAAAGTGTCCTTCTCAGGACTGCCCTGTAGTTGAGGTTTTAAAGCTTTTCCCCCCAATCTATCCCTGCCTAATTCTGCATACGCAGTGTCAATTATTTTGGTCATTCTCCTGTTCTAATGGAGAGAACTCCCTTAGGCGTTGGCGGATTGCCACTGATGCTGCTTCCCCTTTAATGTTAGCTAGTATTATGGCTGATACCTGGTCATAGTTGTTTAACAACTTCATCCCTAAGTTCAGGGCAGGTTCTGCTCCGTAGTCGTTTTGTATTTGTCTTAATACATCTGGTACTACTGCTGATGAAAGAATACCATGAGTTCTGGTATATATGGCAACAAAGACTGTACCCCAAGAGGTGCAATCCTCTAACTGTGATGTAATCCCCATGGGCAAACAGATTGTTAACATTCTGTGTTTTTCAAATGGTGTGGTATTTGGGAATACTGCTTCTAACTGGGTTATTTTCTGAGCTACCCAGAAAGGAATTTGTTCACGTTTTGTGGGCACTTTGCCCATTATCGCGTGCAATATTTGTGGAGTAATTTTAGTACCTGAGCTCTGTGTAGGAGCTGCAGTAGGTGTAATTACTGTAGGTTGGACCGCTAGTGTCCTCAAGACGAAGTGTGTCATGTTTCGGTAGAGTTTTATCACACTTTGTGTTGAACAAGTAGTTCATCCTGTGACATTGTGTCAATGTCTGGATGTGGTGCATAGGTCGCTAATATCGGTCATGTTGCTCCTGGAATCCCTGAAGGACCAAGCCTTGCTCTTCTTTTTATGTGGGGTAGGGCGCCATTAAAGCTGAAAATATGTTCCTGGAAAGTAAGCGGAATCTCAGTCTCCTCAAAAGAAGTGTAGACCGCTGGAATGTCATCATGTATGTAATAATGAAAAGTTTTTGTTACAGCATCGGCTGCTGGGAATATAACTCATGAGTAGAACACCTCTGTTTTGAAATCTTCGTGCGCCTCTATCACGAATATTACTACACCTCCTCTGGGTTGTAACCCATGTTTGAGTAGTTTTACTGTTAAAGTTTGTCTTACTTTGGGTGCAATTTGTATTGCATCTGCATCGACCTCACCAGACTGATTCAGTCCCTGGTTTAAAACTCTTTCCTCGTCCGCCATTGTGTTTAAGACACGGAATTATTGTCCAAGGAAAGGATAAAAAGGTTGTATGCAAAGGTTTTATGCACAATTTTGGGAATATTGTCCCTTCAAGCTTGATTAACCAACAGCCAATAGATAAGATATCTCTCCTACCTAGCTGTGGCAGAGTTTTTTTGCCCACTTACTCCAGACGTCTCTGGGTTTTGTAACTAGGGTCTCTGAGAATAATCACGACTGGGCTACTCAGATTCTATTGTTGAGTAAGTGTGCCATCAATACACCACATTGGGTGCCATGTAGTGTAGTCCCTAATAGTACCCTGTCATGCAGGACCTACGCTGTTTACGGATAACACATACTGTGGGTCTGGTGGCAGACTGACTCCGTGCACCCCCGCTGCATATGTTAGCCTATGGTTTGCATTAGCTAGCTCGCAGTGCCACTAGAATCTCCTGTTAGCAGAGAGATTAGTTATTGGCAACCTCAGAACACAATAACCTCAGACTCGTGGAAACAATATACTACTTTACACCCAGTCATTCGTGCATGCTTGTTTTGCTCTCAGAGAGATACAGAGAAGAAACGTTGAGCGTTTTTACAATAAGAATTTATTGTACCGTAGTTTTTCTCATGTAGAATAAGTGCGCTGTTACAACTGTAACACAGTAGCAGAGATATAGAACCAGCAGTACAGTGAATAAAAAGGAATAGTATTGTTCTACCATTTTGCAATAGTCAAGAACATATACATTAATATGAAATGCATTTATAAAAATAAAGTGAGTACTCCTAAGATGCCTGACTAGATGTACCTGAGTGTAACTAGCATGTAAGTAGGTGTGAAAGAGCTACTGAGCCTAAAAGCCTAATAGTCTAGAATCTAATAGCCAAGAATGACGATTCTCCAATTATCATACAGAGAATCTTTATTTCATTAAAGAGAACGGAGGCTAACATTATGCAATATACTTTTATTGCTGCCCCAACTGCAGCCCTTTAAAGAACACATAACCTCATGAATACATTACATCATGAATAACAAAGTTCCAAACAATAGTATATAGCGCCATAGCAACAAGTCAACATCCTCTTAGAGCTGCGACGGACAATATTCAATGTATCGATGAGGAGACGTATTTCACAGAGATGAAGGATCTGAAAGAAAAGAAAAATCAAATTGGTAGTTCCGTTTCAAACAGATTAAAAGCCTGTAAACAAGGAAGGAAAAAGTAAGTATTTAAAATTGAATATAAGATACATAAAATATCTTAATCTGAAACCTGTAAAGCATGTTAGAACACAAGAACAAATGCAAATTTAATAAAATGCTTAAAAACCAAATAGTTAGACTTCCACCAGGGTGTGGTGGGTGGGATAATGTTAGCCTCCGTTGTCTTTAATGAAATCAAGATTCTCTCTGTATGATAATTGGAGAATCGTCATTTCATTACAAGACCGGCGGCTACCATTATGCATGTTTAAAGCTTTTTAAAACTGAATTGCTCAACAGGTCTAAGGTAAAATTGGGAAAAAGTAGAAACACTTGACCAATCAGCAGTTTTTAAGATATCAGTAAGTGAACCTCCAGCCCAGAACACTTTACTGGCCATAGCTCCACAAGAAGAGTGAGACCCACACTTAGATAAATATATTCCTGCTTGTGACATTATAAACTTAACCCATCTAGCAATGGTAGCTGTGGAAACTGCTTTGACAGCTTTTACAAAAGAAATTAAAAGTTGTTTTTCATCAATAGGTCTAAGGGTTTGCATTAAAGTATCATAAGATTTCATGCAGTCAACTACACATAATTTCCTACAATCTGGGAAACCGGGATAAAAGATGTTTTCCGTCATAGTTTTAGTTCTTTTTCAAATTTCAAAATGTACTCCGTTTTAGGAATAAAATCTACTAGATATATCTGAAGCCTTTACGTCTGAAACCCTTTTATATGAGATTAAAAAGAGTAAGGTTTCTAGTTCAGTCGTTAGTTGTTTTCTTGAAAGGGAATGATTATCTGGCCACGAAGAAAAAAGTTAAAAAACGAGGTTAACATTCCATAAGGAATCATACCTTGTCTTAGGAGGACGTTTGAGTCTAATTCCTTTCGTTACTCTATGGATCAAAGGGTCTGAACCAATTGAACAGTGTTAGAACTGGGATCACCAATTCCGACACGGTAGCTTGGCACGAGGCAGGAAGGCACCCGAAGGCAATGTGTAAAGCAGTGGTGCAACACACACTCACACTGACTCAAGAATGCACCCGCAATAACTTGACACCACCCAGGTTGCAGTGTAATTCAAGACTCTTTATCCAATCTTTTTAGTTCAGGTACTTAATATTGCGCATGTAGCAGGCAAATGGGGTTAGCATCTCTCCGACATTAATTCAATGGAAATAACACTCTGTTCAGGGGCAGTCTAGGCAACAACATTTCCTGTGAACATAGACATCAAAAGGGATTTATCATGACAAGTGAAACACTTCTACTATTCAGGGGTATGGCATCAGCAACATTAACATTCCCTAGGCAGGGGCACTCTAGAAAGAGCAGTCCCCTGGCAAGGATTAATTCAAGCACAGTACATCACTCCCCGGGGCAGCCTTATGCCCAGTTCAGCAGGCCTCCAAGCAGTTCCACTCTTGCTTTAGGCCCCCAGGACCAACAGGGCCATTGAAGGGTTAAATAGGGCCTTACGGGCCCAGTTGCAGTCTCCTCAGGGGAGGGGCGGTCACGGGGCTGCCACTCCGATGTTGCGAGGCTCCTTGGCAGCCCCGCTATCCCCTGATACCTTCGCCCTCCCCCGGGGGGGTGATACCTTTCTTTTTGCCTCAGCGAGGCCCTCACTGCTCGGTCCTGGTCTGGGGCAGGTCGGGGGCTCTCGCTCTCCTGGGAGCCCCCTTGCCGGTGTTCAGAGTTGGTCCTGGGCCTCCCAATGCTTTCTCCGGCCCGGGGACCAATGAGGATGCGGCTTGAGGGGGCACGGCGCCAAGAGCCAATGAGGGCGCGTCTGGCAGGGGGCGCGGCCGGTGACGTGGCCGGCGCCCTAGCAACATGATGGCGCCCTCTCTACCCTCACAGGCCTAGCGTGGCCTTTTGCAATGTTCGGCGGCCCTCCCCAGGCTTCAGGGGCCGCAGCGGTGGTTCTTGGGCCCAAGGCGCACTCTACAGCAGCACCCAACCAAGGCACACACAAGCTGGAGACGCAGGCAGCGCCTCGGACCTCACAGCGCCCGGTCCGCAGCGGTGATCCTCAGCAGATGAGCGCTCTAAGGACACAGCGCTAGGACACAGGTACCGGGCTGCGGCGGTTATAGGCAGATAGCGCGCTTCCTGGCACAGCGCTAGAGAGCAGATACTGGGGCCAGTAACAACACGCTACCCCAGCGCTTAGCAAATCACAGCAGGCAGGGGCCCAGCAGCAGTGCAACCAAGTCCTGGGCTGTGGCGGTGATCTAGGCTATATAGCGCTTGAATAACACAGCGCTTAATTAGCACAGCGCTGGGGGCACAGTTCTTGCAGCAGTTTAGTTAGCACAGGAGCCAGTCTCTACAATAAAGCGCTTGGCAGGAGAGCAGCAGGTTCTTGCAGTCTAGCGCTAAAGGGGCACAGTTCTATCAGTAGCGCTTTTTACCTCCTGATCCCCATCAGCAGTGCTCACAGCAGGCAGTCCTCTTCTTCAGTACAGCGCTTATCTCGGGGGGGTCTTAGTTGCAGGTTTTTGAGGGGAAGAAGGGGGTTGAGTTGGCAGGCATCAGAGGCAGGATGGTTACCTGGAGCACACTGGAGTTGGTCCCCTGGTTTCCCCCTCACTGGGCAAGATCAGCAGGCTGGCAGAGTCCCTCATCTAACTTGGGTACAGCAGGGCCTAAGCTCAGTCAGTCCCAGTAGTGTAGGTTCCTCCCCTAGGCCCAACCGCCTATACTCCAGCAGAGGTTCCCCCAGGTCCAGTGGTGCCCCAACTGACTAGTTCAGTTTCCCTCCTTTCCTCTTATCCCCATAGGTCAGGTGACCCTCCTGTAAAGGCGGCAAAGCATAACTCCTCCCAGGGCTGGAAGGTTCCAGGAGCTTCCACATGTTGGTCTATGGGACAAAAAGGCGGGACGACAGAGATACAGTATGAGGATGTCCCATCCTGCTCCTAACTTCTAGTGCATGTATTCAATGGCCACTCCGCAGTAGCAGGGGCCTGTGGCAGCCATGTTATTGGGAGAAAGCACCTGCACCTCAGCACTGTTTGGCAGTGGTAAGGCACCCAGAGACCTATGTCCAACAAAAGACGGTGGCAAAAATAAGGCGAAAAGGACAAAAAAATAACGGGGTAAGACCACCCTAGGGTTGACAGGTCTAACATGCATCCCCCCCAGCCGAAAGTGGGGAGAGCTACCCAACCTCTAGGGAGTTCTCATCACTAAGGCAGAAAAACTGGGAGAGACGGTCAGCGTTGGCGTGGTCTACTCCGGGCCGATGATCCACCCGAAATCCATCCCCTGGAGGGAAATGGACCACCTCAATAATTTGGGGTTTTCGCCTCTCATTTGCATGAGCCAGCGTAGGGGTCGGTGGTCAGTCTGAATGAGGAAGTGAGAGCCAAAAAGATATGGCCTCAGCTTCTTCAGGGCCCAAACCACGGCGAAGGCTTCGCGTTCTATCGTACTCCACCGCTGTTCCCTGGGGAGTAGCCTTCGGGAGATAAAGGCCACTGGCTGGTCTTGGCCTTCCTCGTTCAGTTGAGAGAGCACAGCTCCAATGCCATGCTCAGAGGCGTCTGTCTGCACGATGAATTCCTTGTTGAAATCTTGAGTTTTAAGCACTGGAGCGGTGCACATCAAGTGCTTAAGGGTGTCAAATGCTTCTTGACAGGCAGCCGTCCAGATGACCTTGCGTGGTTGCTTCTTGGAGGTCAATTCAGTCAGGGAGGCCACAATGGTTTCATACCCCTTGCCAAACCGGCGGTAGTAACCCATGAGGCCGAGGAAAGCCTGGACCTCCGTTTGGGGTTCAGGGGGCTCCCAGGCCAAGATGGTCTCGATTTTGGCCTGGCGGGGATGCACCTTACCCCCGCCCACCTGGTGTCCCAGGTAGATGACAGATCCCTGTCCAATCTGGCACTTGCTAGCCTTGATGGTTAGGCCAGCCCGCTATAGAGCCTGTAGCACCTCCTGGAGATGCTCCAGATGGTCCTCCCAGCTGCTGCTGAAGACAGCTATACCGTCCAGGTAGGTAGCTGAGAAGGCCTCTAAGTCAGAAAGCACCTGGTTGACCAACCGCTGGAAAGTGTCCGGAGCATTCTTTAGCCCGAAGGGCATCACACGGAATTGAAAGTGGCCCTCGGGGGTGGAGAACGCAGTCTTCTCCTTGGCTCCGTCCGCCATAGCAATCTGCCAATATCCTGACGTCAGGTCGATGGTACTCAAATACCGAGCTGCTCCCAGTCGGTCAATCAGCTCATCCGCCTTAGGGATCGGGTGAGCATCCGTCTTGGTCACGGAGCTCAAGCCACGGTAATCCACACAGAACCGAAGTTCCAGCATCAACACCACCGGACTAGCCCATGGGCTGCTGGAAGGCTCAATCACCCCCAGCTCCAACATCTTGGCCACCTCACTCTGGATGCTGGTCTTGATCTTGTCGGACAGCCGGTAAGACTTGGTTTTCACGGGGGGGCTGCCCCCTGTGTCCACGTCATGGGTACACAGATGCGTGATCCCAGGAGTGAGGGAGAACAACGAGGCGTACTGCTCCAATACCTGGCGGCAGTCCCTCTGTTGCTCAGGGGTCAAGGATTTATTTATTTATTTATTTTAGCGATTTCTAAAGCGCCTGGTGACCCATGGGCATCCCCGCGCTATAAAACTTGAATTCCTATTGAGAGGGGAGGTGGCAGAAGGGTGTTATTTGGGAAACAGATGGGTCTTAAGATTTTTGCGGAAAGCAAGGTAGTTGGATTCCAGTCTGAGGGCGCGAGGCAGTGCATTCCAGCCCTTAGCTGCCTGAACGGAGAATTGTCGACCTCCTGTGCGGGCTTTTTTGAATCTGGGGATGCAGACTAGATTCTCCTTTTGAGATCGTAGTGATCTGGTTGCTGTATAAGGTGTGATCATTTTACTTAGGATCGCTGGACCAGATCCGTTGTAAAGCTTGTGTGTTGTACACATTGCCTTAAAGTGCACCCTTTGGCGCACAGGGAGCCAATGCAGGGTTTTGAGGGCTGGCTTGGCGGATATTCTGGAGGGGGTGTTGGTAATCAGGCGTGCTGCCGCGTTCTGAGTCCGCTGGAGTTTCGTGATGGTCGCCTCGGGGGCTCCCAGATAGACCAGATTGCTGTAGTCCAAACGGGACAACACTAAGCCTTGGATAAGGAGCTTTCTGGACATAGGTGGGAGTAATGGCAGGATTTTACGGGTCGTGCGCATGAGTCCAAAACATGTGCCTGAGGTCTTGGTTGCCTGGGTTTTCATCGTAAGCTGTGGCTCAAGCCACACCCCGAGTGTCTTGATTTCAGATTTAGGGGGGGGAATTTCTCCGAACACATCGGGCCATATTGTCGGCGGGATAGTTGTCCATTGCTTGCCGAGTAGCATTACCTCTGTCTTAGTCCCATTCAATTTCAGTGATGAGGCAGTCATCCAGCTGTGAATGTCTATGAGGCAGTTAGTTAGATTTTCAGGGTGGTCAATCAGCTGGGACAAGGAGACGACTAGTTGGGTGTCGTCAGCGTAGCTCACCATTTTGATGTTGAATGGTGTTACCACATCCTCTAGGGGGGCCATATAGACATTAAAAAGCGTCGGGCTTAGGGAGGAGCCCTGGGGGACGCCGCTAGTGAGTGGGAGGATGGATGAATGATGGCTGTTGTCCCACACTTGAAAGGTGCGTCCTGTGAGAAAGGATTCGATCCATTTGATGGCTGTCCCGGTAAGTCCTGCATTTGTCAGTCTATGCAGAAGGACACGGTGGTTAACCGTGTCAAAGGCTGCACTTAGATCCAGGAGGATCACTGCCACTGATCCTCCTGAATCTAGTAAGCTCCTTGCCTCTTCAATAACTGCGAGGAGTGCGGTGTCTGTTCCATGGCCTGGGCGAAATCCCGTTTGGGATTGTCGAAGCAGTTTATTTGTTTCAAGGAACTGGGACAGTTGGATGTTTACCAGTTTCTCGGTGACTTTGCTAATGCCCGGGAGTAGGGATATTGGCCTATAATTGGACAGGTCTGATGGATCTAGCTGGGGTTTTTTTAAGAGTGCTTTGACCACAGCACTCTTCCAACTGTCGGGAACGATTCCGTGGGTGAGTGAGCAGTTGATAAGGTCCGTAATGGTGGGCACAATTACTGATGCTACGGTCTTGAGGAACCTTATAGGGGCTGGGTCCAGAGGGGATCCACTTTTCATTTTTACTAAGGTTCGCTCAACCTCTACGGGGGTGACAGGTCGAAAGGTCTGAAGCGATGGACGACAGATGCTTTCAGTCTGCTCGATGGAGGTGCTACTTTCCGTGGGGCTGAGGGAGATGGGGGGTGGGAGGGAGGCCAGGATGCGGGTGATTTTCTCGTTGAAGAAGTTGGCTAGCTCGTTACTTCTATCAACTTTGGGGGTGTTGGAGGGGGAGGTGGTGGGGACCTTGGTCAGCTCTTTGACGATTAAAAAGGATTCTCGGGCTGAATTGGATGCTTCTTGTATTCGTGTGTTATAGTAAGAAGCTTTGGCTGACTTAATGGCCTCTTTGTAAAGTTTGACCGTGGCTTGGTAGGCTTCTTTGCTGGCAGATTGCCAGGTCTTTCTCCAGAGTCGTTCGGCCTTTTTGCAGTTTTTGCGAAGTGTCCTTAGTTCTGCGGAGTACCATGGTGCTGAGCCAGGTTTGCCGTTTTTATTTTCCCTATTTCTGAGAGGGAGTACTAGGTCTAGGGAAACGGTGATCCATTCCCTGAATCTTCTGTCTGCCGTATTTGGATCTTCAGCGTGAGCAGGGATGTTTTTTTCAAGGGTCTGAGCCCAATCGTCTATGGAGAGTTTGGGCCAGGTCCTATCCTTACTAAAGGTAGGGGGTGTACGGTTTTTCGTGAAGGTTCCAGGTAATTGGAAAGGGACCAAGAAGTGGTCTGTCCAAGGGAGGGGGAGAGCCTCCTTTGCTAGCATTGAGAGCGAGCTGGTAAATACGGGGTCTAATAAGTGGCCCTTGATATGGGTGGCTCCGGAGTTTAATAGACGGATATCGAAGGCCGCTAGATCTTGAATCAGGTCATTGGCTATCGAGTCGGCCGGGTCTTCTAGGTGAATGTTCAGATCCCCAACTATCAAATAGTTCGATAAGGAGTGGGCCTGAGTTGTGACTAGGTCCAAAAGAGAGCAGGTGAAGGGGCCTGGGATGCCGGGGGGGCGGTAAATGAGGAGTCCTGTTAGAGAAGTAGTTGGGTTGAGCGTGATGGTAAAATGCAGACTTTCAGCGTCGGTAATCTGTGCGTCGTGGGTTTTGCAGTGCAGGTGTTCTCGATGGATGATAGCTACACCGCCTCCTCTACCTAGAGGACGGGGTAGGGATTGAATACAATAGCCCTGTGGTGTTGCTAGTGCCATGTCTGCTTGTGAGTGGGGACCGAGCCATGTCTCCGTGAGGAAGAATATATCGATTCCATGATCTTCTATGATGTCGGCAATCTGAGTCGCATGTTTTGGGAGTGAACGACAATTTAGAGAGGCAAGGTTAAGGGTGGCGGATTTGCTGGGTTTAGTAGGTAGGGTGAGCTGGACTGGTTTGCATAGGGAGCAGCGAGTGAAGGGTCCCTTGAGATTATGGATGTAATCACAGGAGGGTAGGGGGGGTCTGAGGCTCAATAGATCTCTACGGGAGTACCTTATGGTTGGGTGAGGAGAATCGGGCAGGGGTTCTGGCCCTGGGCCCGGTCGTGCGCGGACGGGCGCAGACGGGCTTGCCTTAGGCGCGCCTTCGGCGCGCAAACGGCGCTCCCGCTGCGCTCGTCCGCTGCGCTGGTGGGGGCGGCACATTTGTCGTAAGTGGTAGAGGGCGTGGCCTCGCAGGGGGCGTGGCTACACCTTTGCCGCGCTGGCGGTGAGGGCGTTGCTCGTGTCTGAGGGTCTGGCTGGCGCTAGGAGTCCGCGCTATAGCACAGGTGAGCCTGGATGATTTTTGTGAGGTTAAAATCAACTAAGTGATAATAGATTTTAAAAGCAGTGCGTAGTAGTTACAAAAAACCTCCGGCTTTCCGCCTCAGAGGGAGTTCAGGTCAATGAGGATTCGTTGCGCTATCAAGCGTTTTTGTACTCGTTCTAATAGGTGGGCGTGGCCTCGCAGGGGGCGTGGCTACACCTTTGCCGCGCTGGCGGTGAGGGCGTTGCTCGTGTCTGAGGGTCTGGCTGGCGCTAGGAGTCCGCGCTATAGCACAGGTGAGCCTGGATGATTTTTGTGAGGTTAAAATCAACTAAGTGATAATAGATTTTAAAAGCAGTGCGTAGTAGTTACAAAAAACCTCCGGCTTTCCGCCTCAGAGGGAGTTCAGGTCAATGAGGATTCGTTGCGCTATCAAGCGTTTTTGTACTCGTTCTAATAGGTGGGCGTGGCCTCGCAGGGGGCGTGGCTACACCTTTGCCGCGCTGGCGGTGAGGGCGTTGCTCGTGTCTGAGGGTCTGGCTGGCGCTAGGAGTCCGCGCTATAGCACAGGTGAGCCTGGATGATTTTTGTGAGGTTAAAATCAACTAAGTGATAATAGATTTTGAAAGCAGTGCGTAGTAGTTACAAAAAACCTCCGGCTTTCCGCCTCAGAGGGAGTTCAGGTCAATGAGGATTCGTTGCGCTATCAAGCGTTTTTGTACTCGTTCTAATAGGTGGGCGTGGCCTCGCAGGGGGCGTGGCTACACCTTTGCCGCGCTGGCGGTGAGGGCGTTGCTCGTGTCTGAGGGTCTGGCTGGCGCTAGGAGTCCGCGCTATAGCACAGGTGAGCCTGGATGATTTTTGTGAGGTTAAAATCAACTAAGTGATAATAGATTTTAAAAGCAGTGCGTAGTAGTTACAAAAAACCTCCGGCTTTCCGCCTCAGAGGGAGTTCAGGTCAATGAGGATTCGTTGCGCTATCAAGCGTTTTTGTACTCGTTCTAATAGGTGGGCGTGGCCTCGCAGGGGGCGTGGCTACACCTTTGCCGCGCTGGCGGTGAGGGCGTTGCTCGTGTCTGAGGGTCTGGCTGGCGCTAGGAGTCCGCGCTATAGCACAGGTGAGCCTGGATGATTTTTGTGAGGTTAAAATCAACTAAGTGATAATAGATTTTAAAAGCAGTGCGTAGTAGTTACAAAAAACCTCCGGCTTTCCGCCTCAGAGGGAGTTCAGGTCAATGAGGATTCGTTGCGCTATCAAGCGTTTTTGTACTCGTTCTAATAGGTGGGCGTGGCCTCGCAGGGGGCGTGGCTACACCTTTGCCGCGCTGGCGGTGAGGGCGTTGCTCGTGTCTGAGGGTCTGGCTGGCGCTAGGAGTCCGCGCTATAGCACAGGTGAGCCTGGATGATTTTTGTGAGGTTAAAATCAACTAAGTGATAATAGATTTTAAAAGCAGTGCGTAGTAGTTACAAAAAACCTCCGGCTTTCCGCCTCAGAGGGAGTTCAGGTCAATGAGGATTCGTTGCGCTATCAAGCGTTTTTGTACTCGTTCTAATAGGTGGGCGTGGCCTCGCAGGGGGCGTGGCTACACCTTTGCCGCGCTGGCGGTGAGGGCGTTGCTCGTGTCTGAGGGTCTGGCTGGCGCTAGGAGTCCGCGCTATAGCACAGGTGAGCCTGGATGATTTTTGTGAGGTTAAAATCAACTAAGTGATAATAGATTTTAAAAGCAGTGCGTAGTAGTTACAAAAAACCTCCGGCTTTCCGCCTCAGAGGGAGTTCAGGTCAAGGCAGGCAGGATGAGGCGAGGACCACTCCCTCCACCGATCCATCCTTCTCTTGGGCTGCCTGAAGGTCCGGAAGAGGCTCGCTCTCTTCCTCTTCGCTCCCATCCGTCACCATAAGGAGAGCAAGCTCTGATCGCTTATGGTGCGGCTTCAGGCGGTTGATGTGGAACACCCTATGGGGTTGTCGGGGGGGGTCTTAAGGTCTACAACGTATGTGGTCTGGCCTCTTTTCTCCAAGATCTCATATGGTCCAGTCCACCGGTCCTGGAGGGCGCTAAGCTCTCCGGGCTCCATGACCCACACCTTCTGTCCAGCGTCCAACTCCACCGTCCGAGCGTTCCGGTCGTACCACTCCTTAAGGACGGCTTGACTAGCCTCCAGGTTGTCTGAGGCTTCCTTCCACAGCTTGGCCATCTGGCTGCGGAATGCCAGCATGTAGCTAACCACGTCACGGGGAAGGCTCGTAGAAGTCTTCTCCCACCACTCCTTCACAAGGCTGAGGGGCCCCCTAACAGCAGCTCAAAGGGATGAACCTGACTCCCTTCTGCGGCACCTCACGGTAGGAAAATAGCAGACAGGGTAAGAGGACGTCCCACTTCCGTCTCAAGTCCTCTGGCAGGCTCCGGATCATCCCCTTCAGGGACTTATTGAAGCGCTCTACGAGCCCGGTAGTCTGGGGGTGGTAAGGAGTGGAGAACCGGTAGGTCACTCCGCACTCCTTCCACATGGCCTGCATGTAGGCCGACATGAAATTCGTGCCCCTATCTGACACCACGACCTTGGGGAATCCCACACGGGTAAATATCCCCATCAAGGCCCGCGCCACCGCAGGTGCAGTGATGGTCCTCAGAGGGATTGCCTCCGGGTACCGGGTGGCGTGGTCCACCAACACCAAGATGAACCGGTGTCCTGAAGAAGTCGGCGGGTCCATTGGCCCGACAATATCAATGCCTACCCGCTCAAAAGGGGTACCGACAACCGGGAGCAGTTCCAGAGGGACCTTCAACTTAGTCCCTGTCTTGCCACTCGCTTGACAAGTGTTAAAGGTCTTGCAAAAGGTGTTAGAGGCAACTCGCATTCTGGGCCAGTAAAAATGTGGGACCAACCGAGGAAAGGTTTTGTCCTGGCCCAGGTGTCCTGCTAGTGGTATCTCATGTGCCAATTCCAGCAGGAAGGCTCGGTGTTGATCGTCGGAGCAAGATGGCGGTCGAGTAGACCGTTGCAGAGAGCTGTGGCAATATGAGTCTGGCTTCTTTCTCTCAGCGCAACAGTCTGTTTTTTCTTTGGAGAGTGGGATGAAGAATCGGTAATACTGAGTGGAGAGGCTGGCTCCCTTTTGTGGACCCCCCCTCACTAAGTAGGCACCCGAGCAGCAGGATAACTGCCCGACTACCCAGACGGCACGGTTGGCTCGCTAGCTTGGCTAGTTGAAGTTAGCTGGGACCCCGGGGGCACAAAACAAAGGATCTCCAGTAAGGAATGACCGGAGCCCCCCTCCCCTCCCCTGCAACAAGGACAGCACGAAAATTACCTGGCAGGCTCAACTGAGGGTGGACTGACACCAGGCTGGTGCCGGATTCATGGTCTACTTGGCGGTGCCGTACGGGAGTGGAAGCTTGTTTTTCCCAGAGGCGGCTGCCGGCAGGTACGAGGGATCTGTTGTGAACAGGGGAGGTGGCGCGTACCAAAGCAGGAACGTTACTAGCAATATTAAAGGCATAGAAGCATAGAGGCTTCTGGTGATATAATGTAAGAGTGGCACTGAATGTCGGAAATATGATAGACACGATTACAGTAATTCCGGCTGAAAATTCCGTCCATCCGCGCCCAAAACCTGCGGATTTAACCCGGCTCTATTGGCAGCTAGTTCAGGCTTCAGTGTACCTGGTCGTGCGCGGTCGCTTCCTGCTGCTGGCAGCGTGTGGATTCCCTCAGGATCAAAGGAGGGGTCATATCGGCGCCAGTGATAGCAAGTGCCCAAGAGCTCCATTTGGCATGGCGCCTAAGCTGAACGCTGCGGCAGCGACAGCTAAGACGACGAGAGAGAGGGTAGCTCGGGGGTTACAGGCTGGGGAGACGCTAGAAAATTCCCATTTAGCGGGAACACCGAGACGAGGTCGCCAAGTGCCACAGCTGTGCGATCCAGCGGAGAAAAGAGCAGCAGCAGCAGCGGCAGGGGCTGTAGGATGATCATCAATATACGGACCCGGTTAGTATTATGGAGGAATTTCAGAAGTATTACCAAAAACTCTATAAGGGTCCAGTTCCTGGGGAGAATATACTTGATTTGGAGTACCTTCTGACCAAAATATCTAAAGAACATTTTGGGGAACCTCTGTGCACTAAGGTAAGAGCCGAGTTAGAAACAGAAATCACGCGGGGGAGATTGACCTAGCATTAAAAGAACTTGCCGTAGGGAAAGCCCCGGGGCCAGATAGGATAACAATGGAGATTTATAAATTATTGGATAAAATCACCACACCAATGATGCTTGACCTGTTTAGGGGAATACAGCATAGTGGAATTCCTCCAGCTACATGGCAGGATACTGACATGATAGTTTTTGCTAAGAAAGGGAAGCCTGTGGACACCCTGTCTTCATATCGCCCTATATCATTAATAAATTCGGGTAACAAGATCTATTCTAAAATTATAGCTAATAGGCTCAGGAGGGTTGTAGCTTCATTGGTCTCCCCGGGGCAGCATGGTTTTATTCCAGGGCGTGATACTACGGATCATATCCGTAGGGCAATAGGCCTATTTGACATCATGGCTGTCACGGGGGGTCCGATGGCTATGATCCTTCTGGATGCCGAGAAGGCATTTGACAGGGTGTCTTGGGCTTTCCTATGGGGTGTTCTTCAGCTCAAGGGATTTGGCCCAAATATAATTAGGACAGTCAGAGCCATGTATTTTAAACCAAAGGCTCGGATTCAAACGATGGGGTTGGAGTCCGGGATCATATCTATCTCTAGGGGAACTAGGCAGGGGTGTCCCTTTTCCCCTATACTTTTTGCCCTTTATATAGACCCCCTGCCGTCTCTGATTATGGGGAGTGATAAAATCATCCCAGTTAGGACTAATAGCTTTGAGACCAAAGTTCTCGCATACGCGGACGATGTAGCTGTAATTGCAACAAATCCGGCAGAAGCAATTAAGGAGGTGGAGCGTATTGCTGAGGACTATGGGCTCTTATCAGGCTACTCACTAAATAAGGGGAAGACAGTAGTGGTCTGTTCGGAAAGAACTGTCTGTACTGATCCCAGGCGAGTTGATTCGGCAGTGTATCTGGGGGTAAGAATTGCCTCGGATATCGGTATCATCAATAAATTAAACTATAATCCTTTATTCGAATCAATAACAGGAGATCTGCGTCGAGTCAATAAGCTTCATCTTACGGTTATAGGGCGGAGTAATTACTTGAAGATGAATGTACTGCCTAAATTGCTATATCTGTTTAGGTCCATTCCATTGGCAATGGGGGAAGTAGCCCTAAAACGAGTGGAGTCTATTTTTTCAGGATTTATTTGGCAATTTGGGAAAGTCAGGCGGTCATTGAAATTATTGTCACTCCCTCTAGATAGAGGCGGGCTTTTAGCCCCAAACATTAGGCTAAAAGCCTAATGTTTGGGGCTACAGCAGATGCTACAGCAGATGATCCCGCTGTTTGTACCATCTAGGCCTGGAGATTTAGAAGAGAGGATTCCATCTTGTTATGAATTGATCCTGGGCAATGAGGCACTTGGACTTTGCCTTCGGCAAACTGAGAGGGGATATTATAATAAGGTGCGGGTTAAAACTATACAAGGAGTAGGGAAGGTGTGGAGGTATGTTATCAAACTGATGGCGATCGCCATTATTTCAGCATTAACACTTGATAGAGCCAGAGGAAGATGGGAGCAATGGGGAATAAGAATGCTCGGGGATATTGGCAATGAGGAGGGGGCTCTATCGTTTAGTGAATTACTTGCAGTCTACGGTATGCCAGGTGCGGACTATATGAAATATCTCCAGATTAAGAGTTATATAGTAGGCATATGGCCTAGGTTTAATTGGAGTAAGATCCCCATGCTGGAGGTTATGGGTAGGGTTTCAACTAGAATAAGAGGGCCTTATACGCTTTTACTGGAGAAAATTTCTGATGATCTGGAAAAGGTAGAGGCGTCGTGGGCGTGCAAACTTGTGGATCCGGAAGTGGATGTGTGTATGAGCCTTTCAATGCTCGATCAGGTTATTATAAGTACCAATTTGAAAGCCCACTCATACAAAACCCTATTCAGCTTGTATCATACACCATCTAAATTATATGGGTGGGGGATGCGGGTGGATGATCGATGTCCGAGGTGTGGGGAAGGGCAGGCTGATATGAAACACATGTTTCACGACTGTGACAAGCTTGAATTGTTGAGAAAAGATATTTTTAGGTTTTATCAACAACTATTTGGCACCTGTATAGATTTTACCCCAACGGTTTTTATTTTGGGTTATGACTGTACTTTGGGTTTGAGCAACAAACAGGCTTATTGTGTTTTTATTGGCATGGCGGTATATAGGATCCTGTTAGCCTCATGTTGGAAGGATCTGGAATCCCCAACATTTCAGCTGTGGCTGGCAAGATTGCTTGGTATTTATAATCAGGAAAAGGCTTTGTATGCCTGCAGGGGAGTAAGATGTAAAAAGAGAGGGAGGCAAATATGGTGGTATGTTGCAGAGTGGTATGAGGATAAAATTGGAGCAGGATGAAGCCACATGTATATGGGATAATGGGTATTTCATTATTATATTTTGGAGAAAACGGATACGTGTATACGGAAGCTGTATTTGTTTGGCAACTTTAATGTTGGATTTGCGTATTATTTATCTCTCTGTGGTTTTCAATGGTGCACTGTAAAACTTTTTGGATGTGCTTAATAAATAAAAAGATTTTTAAAAAGGAAGGCTCGGTAGCATTGGGGGACCACTAAGGCCCTTGATGACCCATGCACCGGAGCCTTAGGCTCACTGTAGAGGAGGCCATCCTCCCAGTAGGTGTGGTAATTGCCGGTCTCTTGGTTAGTCGCCTGGGCTTCGGCCTGCCACCACATGCCTTCAAGCGTGGGACACTCTCTCTGCGCCCAACAGAATTCCTCCCGGGTAGGCCCTCCTTCCACCTGCCACTCTGCAGGGGTCGGCAAGTACCCCACGGGAACAACATCCACCTCCGCAGACTCCGGGGTCACCTCCGCGGGCTCCCCATCCATCTCGCGGGGTGTGTCCTCCACAACGTCCTCTTGTCCAGCATTGGGCTGGGCCATTGTTCCTGGCTCCAACCCGGGTTGAGTTCCTTGCCGGGCAGCCATGGACCTCGTGACCACGCAAGTCCACCCTGGAAACCCCAGCATTTCTGTGTGGGCTTGGAACTCCACCTCCTTCCAGGCGGTATACTCCAGATCGTTTCCGAACAGACACTCCACTGGCAAGGCAGGGCTTACGGAGACTCTCAACTGGCCCGAGACCCCTCCCCACTCAAAGAGAACCTGAGCCACAGGGTAGTGACCCACATTGCCGTCAGACAACACAGCCGGGTGTAGTATGTCAGGGATCACTTGCTCCGGGGACACCAGCTGTCTCAGTACCATCATCATGCTGGCACCCATGTCCCTCAGAGCCTCCACCTCCTGCCCGTTAACCCGTACGCTCTGCCGGTACTTGGCAGTGTTCGAGGGTAACTGCGTCACTGGGACCATCTCTCTATCCCCCAGTGAAACCAGGGTCAAGCCTGTCTACTCACCCCCCCTCATCTAGGGACAACTCCTCCCCCAGTGCTACACTAGCCACCCCGGGGCTCTTACCTCCTGTGGGGGCTGGGGTCCTTTTGCGACACTGGGGATCCCCCTTGTAGTGTCCAATCTCCCCACACTCGTAGCACCGGACATTTCTGGGCTGCTGACTCTTGTCATGGTAAGTGGGTTTCTGGAATCTAGATTGGGGTGGGGAACCTACCCCTTTCCCAGGCGGTCTATTTTGTGGGCCTTTAAAGAACTCCTTCCTTTTATCTTCCCCCTCTCTCTTCTGGGGAAAACCCTGTCCACCTTTCGGGGTGTCTCCTCCGGGTCCCTTGTGGGACACCCGAGTGCTAACCCAGGTATCGGCCTCCTCTGCAAGCTCCCGAGGGTCGGTCAGCTTGCGGTCCACCAGGTTTTGGCGCAGCTCTGGAAAACATTTATCGAGATGGTGCTCCCTTAAAAAGAAATTGTACAGTCCTTCATAGTCGCTCACTTCGCTGCCATGCACCCAACCCTCTAAGGCCTTACGTGCATAATCAAAAAAATCCACCCAGTTCTGTGTGGGAAGCTTATGGCTGTTGCGGAACCTCTGGCGATACTTCTCTGGAGTGAGGCCAAACTTTCTAAGTAGCGCCTCCTTCATGACAGGGTAATTTGTTCGATCTTCTTTTTCTAAAGTCAAGAGGGTGTCCCTTACCACCGGAGGTATGTACCGATACAGGCCACCCCCCCAGTAACTCTTGGGCACCCCATGGGCTACCAAGGACACCTCATACACCGCCTACCACTTATCAATGTCATCCCCTACACTAAAACTGGCCACCACCTCCTTAGGTAGGTAAAACTTAGGCTCTCAGGGAGCCTCAGCGGGTACGCTGCCACCATTCCTGTTGCCTTGCGCCCCTATTTGCAAAGCTCGTAACTCCAATTCCTTTAGACTAAGCTCATGCTCAAGCTTCTTCTCTTCCATGGCTAGCCTCTTTTCTTCTCTCTCCTTCTCCATTTTAGCATGCTCTAATCTCAATTGCCTCTACTCCCTCCTGTCCTCGTACTCTTCCGGCGATGCACTCCTCCCTGACACAGTACTGCCTGCCCTGGAACGTCTCCCTGGCAACACATTATCACTAATGTGCAGTAGGTCTAATTCTCCTGGAGCGGCCGGCTCCCCCTGTTCCTCATCCACTCTCCCTCCCGGGTGGGCCAATACCCATGCCCTCAAGGCTTTCTGAAGCTCCTCTCTCTTGGCGCCTCGCTTGACGGACACCCCCATCCCCTGACAGAACTCCCTCAGGTGCGCCACCGTATACATTTCTAGGTTGGCTAGCTCAAACTCCATCCTGACAGGTGGGGCCCCAGACAACTTAAGGAAAGAACACTAGAACGTAGGCAACAGGTTTGACACAGGAGCCTGTACAATCAATCAGGCAGTGAAGGGCGAATTGTTAGGCTTGCGCTACCATAGGTGTCCTGTTGCGGCACACACTGAATCACTGGAGGGTGCTGCACAACCACAAGTCCTTATCCCACCGCTGAACACCAATGTTAGAACTGGGGTCACCAATTCCGACACAGTAGCTTGGCACGAGGCAGGAAGTCATCCGAAGGCAATGTGTAAAGCAGTGGTGCAGCACACACTCACACTGACTCAAGAATGCACCTGCAATAACTTGACACCACACCAGGTTGCAGTGTAATTTAAGACTCTTTATCTAATCTTTTTAGTTCAGGCACTTAACATTGCGCATATAGCAGGCAAATGGGGTTAGCATCTCTCCGACATTAATTCAATGGAAATAACACCTGTTCAGGGGCAGTCTAGGCAACAACATTTCCTGTGAACATAGACATCAAAAGGGATTTATCATGACAAATGCAACACTTCTACTATTCATGGGTATGGCATCAGCAACATTAACATTCCCTAGGCAGGAGCACTCTAGAAAGAACAGTCCCCCGGCAAGGGTTAATTCAAGCACAGTACATCACTCCCCGGGGCAGCCTTATGCCCAGTTCAGCAGGCCTCCAAGCAGTTCCACTCTTGCTTTAGGCCCCCAGGGCCAACAGGGCCATTGAAGGGTTAAATAGGGCCTTTAGGGCCCAGTTGCAGTCTCCAGAGGGGAGGGGCGGTCACGGGGCTGCCACTTCGATGTTGCGAGACTCGTCGGCAGCCCCGCTATCCCCTGATACCTTCACCCTCCCCCGGAGGGGGTGTTACCTTTGTTTTTGGCCTCGGTGAGGTCCTCACTGCTCGGTCCTGGTCTGGGGCAGGTTGGGGGCTCTCGCTCTCCTGGGAGCCCCCTTGCCAGTGTTCAGAGTCGGTCCCGGGCCTCCCGATGCTTTCTTCGGCCCGGGGAACAATGAGGACGCGGCTTGAGGGGGCGCGGCGCCAAGAGCCAATGAGGGCGCGTCTGGCAGGGGGCGAGGCCGATGACGTGGCCGGCGCCCTAGCCACGTGATGAAGCCCTCTCTGCCCTCACAGGCCTAGCGCGGCCATTTGCAATACCGCGGCAGCCCTCCCCAGGTTTCGGGGGCTGCAGCGGTGAACTCGGGCGGCAGGTGGTTTCATGTCAGCAGGCGCCAGGGCCGCGGCGGGGATTCTCGGGCCCAAGGCGCACTCTACAGCAGCGCCCAACCAAGGCACATACAAGCTGGAGACGCAGGTAGCGCCTCGGCTCTCACAGTGCCCGGCCGCAGCGGTGATCCTCAGCAGATGAGCGCTTTAAGGACACAGCACTAGGATACAGGTACCGGGCTGCAGCGGTGATTGGCAGATAGTGCGCTTCCTGGCACAGCGCTAGAGAGCAGATACTGGGGCCAGTAACAACGCGCTACCCCAGCGCTTAGCGAATCACAGCAGGCAGGGGCCCAGCAGCAGTGCAACCATGTCCTGGGCTGCGGCGGTGATCTAGGCGATATAGCGCTTGAATAACTCAGCGCTTAATTAGCACAGAACTGGGGGCACAGTTCTTGCAGCAGTTCAGTTAGCACAGGAGCCAGTCTCTACAATAAAGCGCTTGGCAGGAGAGCAGCAGGTTGTTGCAGTCTAGCGCTAAAGGGGCACAGTTCTATCAGTAGCGCTTTTTACCTCCTGATCCCCATCAGCAGTGCTCGCAGCAGGCAGTCCACTTCTTCAGTACAGCGCTTATCTCGGGGGGTGGATGGCAGGTCTTAGTTGCAGGTTTTTGAGGGGAAGAAGGGGGTTGAGTTGGGAGGCAGGATGGTTCCCTGCAGCACACTGGAGTTGGTCCCCTGGGTTCCCCCTCACTGGGCAAGATCAGCAGGCGGGCAGAGTCCCTCATCTAACTTGGGTACAGCAGGGCCTAAGCTCAGTCAATCCCAGTAGTGTAGGTTTCTCCCCTAGGCCCAACCGCCTATACTCCGGCAGAGGTTTCCCCAGGTCCAGTGGTGCCCCAACTGACTAGTTCAGTTTCCCTCCTTTCCTCTTATACCCATAGGTCAGGTGACCCTCCTGTAAAGGCGGCAAAGCATAACTCCTCCCAGGGCTGGAAGGTTCCAGGAGCTTCCACATGTTGGTCTATGGGACGGCGGAGATACAGTATCAGGATGTCCCAGCCTGCTCCTAACTACTAGTGCGTGTATTCAATGGCCACTCCGTTATTGGGAGAAAGCACCAGCACCTCAGCACTGTTTGGTAGTGGTAAGGCACCCAGAGACCTAGGTCCAACAAAAGATGGTGGCAAAAATAAGGCGAAAAGGACAAAAAAAAAACGGGGTAAGACCACCCTAGGACTGACAGGTCTAACAAACAGTCATTAATTAAGGAGTGTCCTGCAGATATGCCCGATCTATAACAATTGATTGTTCTATACCATAGACCTGAATTAAATAAACCAGCAAGGAAGTTTGCCAAATCCACTATAGGAGCTTCCACAGGATCCAGATCCCGTTCCAGGCACCAACTACACCATTTTTTCCAAACTCCGATGTATCTTCTTCTTGTGCCTGGTGCCCATGGCTCATCCAGAAGGTCTTTAGCCTCGCCTGAAAGGCCTGAGTATCTTTTGGATCTCCTGAAATCTTCCAGGCAAGAAGGTTCATGTTGCCTTCTAGGAGAAGAGGATGTTCTTCTCCGTCTTGTCCCTGAAGAAGACCGCTGTTCCCGGGGATAAAACATGGAACATCCATTTCTAGTTCCGTCGCTCCCGGGAACCAAACTTGTGTATTCCAAAAGGGAGTAATTAGGACTATCGTGCACTGTTCTGTTCTGACTTTCAGGAGAACTCTCTGAATTAGGGCAAAGGGGGGAAAGGCATAACAATTCAGATTGTTCCAAGATTGGGCTAGGGCATCCACTGCTTGTGCGTTGGGATCTGATCTCCAACTGTAATAAGTTTCGATCTGTAAGGTAAGTCTGCTGGCAAAATGGTCTACCTGAAAAGGACCACACAGGTTCTGGATCTTTCTGAAGACAAATGGATTCAGTTTCCAATCGCTTGAGTCTTTCAGGAACCTTGAGTTCCAGTCGGCTCTTGTATTCTGATGACCAGGGATAAAATCTGCTTTTAAAATAATTATTTGGTTCCAACAGAAGTACCAAATCCTTTTGGCTAGATCCGCAAGGATCTTTGATCTTGCACCCCCCAAGCGGTTGATATAAGAAACTGCTGTGAAATTGTCTAATTTGATCATAACAACACTGTTCCTCAGGGTGGTTTTGAAACTCATAAGAGCGTTTAGACAAGTTAACATCTCCAAACAGTTTATGTGGAGAGAGAGTTCTTCTCGGGACCATTTCCCACCTGTGTATAACAAACCCATGCTGGTACCCCATCCTAGATTGCTCGCGTCTGATTCCACCGTGTGCTCGGGGGTGTTCCCAAATATTGCCTTCCCATTCCAGCTGTCTAGGTTGTTCCACCACCAAAGAAGATCTTCCCGAGCATCCTTCGAAAGAGGGAGCTTATCTGAATACCATAGCCCCTTCCTTAACCCTAAGGATTTCAGTCTTTGTAGGGTTCTGTAATGTAATGGGCCTGGTGAAACTGCTTGAATAGAAGAGGATAGGAGCCCAACTACTCTGGCTAAGTTGCGTAAGCTGACTATCTTCTTGGACATCACGTAAGAAACCTCTTTCTTTATCTTGGAGAGTTTCTTGGAAGGGAGTTGTAATTGGCTTGTAGTTGTAGCTACCTAGAAACCCAAGAATTCTAAATTCTAAAGATTTTTCTAAACTGATGATGAAGTCCAAACTCTCCAAGAGATCTACTGTCCATTTCATGTGTTTCAGTAAATCTTCCTGGTTTTGCGACATCAAGAGGATTTCGTCTAGATAGATAATTAGACGGACACCCTTTCTTCTTAAGGCTGCGACTTCTGGTCTTAACATCTTGGTGAAACACCAAGGTGCTGAGAAGAGTCCGAAAGGAAGGCTTATGAATAGGTACTTATATTTTTCCAGGAGAATCGTAGAAACCTCTGAGAGTCTTTGTGCATTGGAATTGTGAAATAGGCGTCCTTTAAGTCCAGTTTCACAAGCCAGTACATCTCTTGAAGGATGTCTCTTAGGAGGCGAATACCCTCCATTTTGAAATGTCTGTAAACCAGAAAAGAATGCAGGTCTTTTAAGTTTATACCAGGTCGCCAACCCTTGTCTTTCTTTTAGAAAATCTTGCTCATGAAACCCTGTTTTGAGTCTGACACCCTGCAGATAGCATTCTTTAACAACATCTGACTCACTTCCGTATCTACTAGGGTGGATTATTCCTGATCCAAAATTAACTCTCTGGGATGGCTTGACTGGAAGGGGGTTGAAATAAAATCTATTTTGAACCCTTTTACGGTTTCTAGTACCCAAGGATCATTCGTTGTTGCAAACCAATAGTGATAAAAAAGTCGGAGTCTTCCCCAACCTTTATATGGGAAAAGACAGGAGGATTTTGAGATCTTACCTTGTTCTCCAAAGCTTTGAGATCGGTTTCTGCCGCCACCACGGGTACGGGTGTTTCTGCCTCTTTGTGGAAAGAAGGAGGGATTATGACCTCTGAAGGGTCTTCCATATCCACGTTGGTTTTGGTAATATGGGGACCTGCATTGCCCCCGGCTGGCAGCCAGTCCCCTCCTGCCAGCCCGTTCTAAAACTCTATTGCCTCTGAACATCCTTCTCATATTGAATTGTGCCCTACTAAAGGCCAATAAGGTGGCAACATATTTCCCTAGGAGTTTAACAACATTTTCGCCAAAATCTAAAGGGTCACCTTGGACTTCTTTAGATGCGAGGTCCCCCAACTTGGGGTTGATTCTCATAAGAATTGCTCTTCTACTTTCTGAAGTTAGGCCTGCGTTAGCATTACCAAGTAAGCATAGTGTGCGTTGGCTCCAACCCCTTGAAAGATCTACATCTACTTGGGCGTCATTTAGGGATGCTTCTTCTGCCAAATCCAATATTTTGGCTAAAGGACCAAGAATGTCGAGTACCTTATCTTGGCACTGTTTGAGACAATGTTCGAGACCTTTTCTAGGGTCTTGGCCTGCTTTGAAGAGAAAGGTTAGGAGCTCAGGATACAGATTAAAGGTTAAGGCACATTTATTTTCTAGTAAAGGTCTAGGGCATTCAGCCCTCATAAGGTTTCTGGTTTCACTTTCAAGGGGTTTACGGATCGAGAATTTGATGAAATTGGATACGTGGTCCATTGGCCACCACTCAGATCCCCTTGGGTGAGTAATAAGAGTTGAGTTAAACATCTCTACGCTTGAGGGGTCTTTCATTGTATTGCTCTTAGACGATTTGACTAAATCCTCACCAAGGAGGTCAATGTCTAAGGTCTCAAGAGGGTTAAAAATGTATTTGTCTTCGTCCCTGTCAAAACTAGTAGTAGAGGGGAAATCAAAGTTATCAGTATGCAGACTGAGGTCATTTGTGCCAGAATGGTCACTATGTCTTCTTGTGTCGCGAGGGACACCTCTACTTGTTGCGCCAATAAGGCTGCTCTTTCTGGTTGTGTCGCTTTGGGCACCTGGTCTGAGAGTAAATCGATCTTTTGTAGCGCTTAGGCTACCTTGTGGTAGAATATGGTCTTTTGTAACGCTTAGGCTACCTAGTGAAAAGGCTTGGTCCTTTGTAGCTCATAGGCTACCATGGGTTTCCATATGTTTAGTTTTTTTAGAAGCCTTGCCTCCCTTTTTGGGTGAGGGTTCGCATTCTTCAGAGAGGATCACTGGGTCCTCTTCAGTCACAAAATCCCTTTTTCTTTTATTCATAATGGAGTCAACGGCCTCTTTTAGGGAGGTTTTAAGGTGATTTTCTAAGTAAATCATTAGGCTGGACTCATTGTGGGAAGCATTATCATCTTCCTCATGAGATCCTGATCCATTCTCCATTTTTTCCTCTCTCTTTTTTTTTTTTATGGGTAAAAAGTGATATGTCTATAATAAAGCGGAGACAAAGGAGCTCTTACCTCTTTCCTCCGTGTGATTTTGGGACCATTAGAAACTCGCGCTATGTGTTGCTATGGTAACACACAGCGCGAGTCAGTTCTGGACTCAAACGCCCTCGTCATCGTTATGATTTAATGGTCCCTTTCCGTCTTGTTTTGACGGGAAATTGATGGTAAAACTAGTTGGGCGGGGTGACGTTGTAACGTGTACTCCGCCAACCCGTCATTTTCGTAAGGGTCCGGGTCTCTACTTGCGCCGTATGCCCCCTGAGAATGTTTGCAGGACCGGGGAGAGTAGGGTGAAAGGACCGCTCTCCGGTCTCTACTTCCGCCGCATGCCCCTGAGAATGCTCGCGGGGCAGGGGAGAGTCGGGTGAAATGACCGCTCTCCCGACAGCGGGAGGCCCCGGGAAGGACACGGCAGTGTTAGAATCCAAGGCGGCCCGGCTCAGCGCGGGGAAGGGCGTGCGAGCAGCGCAAAGATAAACGGTCATATTAAGACCATTTCATTAGTTCTCTTACTTGTTTAAATATGAATATAAAGTGAAAAGGAGAGAGGGGAGAGGGTAGCCCAATCATAAATTGGAAGGGAAGATCTTACGCGGAAACTTACCTGAAAAGTGCTAATAATAATAACCACAAGCGAAAAACGAGCATATAAAAGGTTGTAAGTAGTTAAGAATAGTAAGGTTACTTACTTATAAGCAATCTAAATGAAAATATAATAGTTAGGAGTCTCAAAAAGGCTCATGAAATGTTATTAAGTAGGAGAGTAAGAGAAGTATACTTAACTGTTCAGGAGCAGCGAATAAAAGAGGATGTTGACTTGTTGCTATGGCGCTATATACTATTGTTTGAAACTTTGTTATTCATGATGTAATTCATTCATGATGTAATGTGTTCTTTAGAGGGCTGCAGTTGGGGCAGCAATAAAAGTATATTGCATAATGGTAGCCTCCGGTCTTGTAATGAAATCCCACTAGGATTGAGTCAAACCCCCATAACTGGATAGTGAGAATGTGGGACTTCGTCCTGGACTTGAGGAGGACACCCCACAAGGGATAGTTAGACCACTGTCAGCTGGAGCTATGTCATGGCGGAGCTGCAGCGTCTCTGGTCAGTGTATCAGCCTTGAAGTCTTTGGTCCCTCCTGCCTTCTGATAGCAAGAGGTGCTGTATTTATACAGTCTATGTACGTGTGTTACCCATTGTTCAGTATGAGGATGACGTTGGGGATTAAACCTTGTGCGTCGATGGGAGAGGTGAAGTATACCTCCTGGAGAGTGTACTCATCAATTACTCATATGTGCTAAGGATGACGTCTTAGCAATATCGATTGGGAAAAACCCACCCTCGACATGGAACTAGGAGAAAGGTTTAGTTCATAAAAGGCTACATACAGTCCTTATAAGGCATGATGTCCCTATAAGGCATTCTGTCCTTATTTGGAGTTATTTCCTTGTAAGGCTCGTTCATATGAAATAACGGGAGCTGATGTAGGAAAAGTGTACAATGTTCCCTGGACCTATATTAGGGCACCGATATGAAATATAACAATACCTACTACTACCAGCAGTCCCACCCATAGGGGGTGGATATCTACAACTACCAGCAGTCCCTACCCATAGGGGGTGGATATCTACAACTACCAGCAGTCCCTAATCATAGGGGGTGGATACCTCAAACTACCAGCAGTCCCACCCATAGGGGGTGGATACCTACCACTACCAGCAGTCCCTACCCATAGGGGGTGGATATCTACAACTACCAGCAGTCCCTACCCATAGGGGGTAGATATCCACAACTACCAGCAGTCCCTACTCATAGGGGGTGGATACCTACCACTACCAACAGTCCACCCACAGGGGGTGGATATCTACAACTACCAGCAGTCCCTACCCATAGGGGGTGGATATCTACAACTAACAGCAGTCTCTACTCATAGGGAGTGGATACCTACCACTACCAGCAGTCCCACCCAAAGGGGGTGGATATCTACAACTACCAGCAGTCCCTAATCATAGGGGGTGGATACCTACCAATACCAGCAGTCCCTAATCATAGGGGGTGGATACCTACCACTACCAGCAGTCCCACCCATAGGGGGTGGATATCTACAACTACCAGCAGTCCCTACCCATAGGGGGTGGATATCTACAACTACAGTCCCTAATCATAGGGGGTGGATACCTAAAACTACCAGCAGTCCCACACATAGGGGGTGGATACCTACCACTACCAGCAGTCCCACCCACAGGGGGTGGATATCTACAACTATCAGCAGTCCCTAATCATAGGGGGTGAATACCAACAACTACCAGCAGTCCCCACTCATAGGGGGTGGATACCTACCACTACCAGCAGTCCCTACCCATAGGGGGTGGATATCTACAACTACCAAAAGTCCCTACTCATAGGGGGGATGCCCATCACTACCGGCACTCCTCACTCATAGGCATTGCAGGACAAACACACCACCCCTACCATCATGTCTAGATTATATATTGTGTGTCAACTGCCTGCAACTGTGACACTGAAAGGGAACACATAATGTCCTCCCATCACCGTTGTGACCAAAAGGTGAAAGTGAGGGTAAAACACATAGTTTTACCGTAACAGTGTTGTAATGGGGTTGAAACCCCCCATCACTACAGTGATCAAAATGTGAATCTGGGGTTCAAAAATCAAGCATATCAGGAACACATCAGTAATGTTGTCTAAACCACCACTCACCACAGTGCACAAAAGGTGAGTATGGTGTTCAAAATTCAAGCATATCAGGAACATTGCGGCAATGGGGTCCAACCACCCCCTCACTACAGTGACCAAAAGGTGAATATGGTGTTGTTAGAAAGTGGTTCTGTATATACTGTTCCTTAATAGGTACAGGGTGTACAGAGTCCACAGTCCCCCAGCGTTTGACAGAGGTTAAAGTTGGATATAACCTTACTCTCTAAAGTGGTAGCTTGGTCGAGCAGTAAGGCAGTATCAGAGGACAGTGTAAAGCATTTGTTGTAGACACTCAGTAAGCAAATGGTCTCACACACTCAAAAACTGAACTCTAGGCCAATGGTTTATATATAAAAAATATATGCTTGTTTTATTTTACAAACAACACTTGGATTTAAAATATACTTTCTCAGCAGGAGATGTTTCATATAAATACTTTTGCAATATGCAATAGACTTTTGTAAACAGTTACAAGTGGTTGCAGTAGGCAACTCTATTTTTAAACACAACAATACATTGAGCTCAATGGTAAATTCAAGTTATTTGCAACAGACTACTTTTTAGATTACTTTTGGAATTCCAGGACTGGATCCTAGATTCAGTCCTGGGTCAGTTCTCAGAATCAAGTGATGAAAGTCGACTTAATTACTGTAATGATTTTTAAACAATATTTAGCTATTTTAAAAGTTGACACTTAGAAAATATTTCAGAGAAAACAGTCAATGATTCCCTATGGAAGAAAATTCAGGTTACAGGTACAGTATGTTCTTGTTACTTTTGTAATCCAGTACTGGGTGCCTAGACTCAGTACTGGGACCTTTATCCAAAACAGGTAAGTAATTACGTTTTCAGATATTATTAGATTTTTGAAGAATATTTAAAGATTGCAGAAATCGACACTTAGAAGAAATTTCACAGAAAAACAGTCAATGGTTTCCTATGGAAGAAAATTGAGTTAAGGGTAAGGACAGTTGTAAGTATGCTGGTGCAGAGTGTGCTGGGTTCGCGGTTCCGGGCTGCTGCCAGGGATTAGAGATAGGTTTTGAGTAGAGCCTCTACTCATGGGAGTCCCAGGGGCTTAGAGCCAAAAGGTAGCCAGGTCCTCCGGGGTTTGGTGAGATTGCTGGCCACAAGAGATGCCGGGCTGGAGCAGGAGCAGGTTCGAGGGTCGACAGGCCGGTAGGGCTGGGGCCAAAGCAGTTGGTGTCTTCCTCTTTTCAGCAGCTGCAGGGTAGGTCTTCTTTCTTCTTGCTCTTCGTAGTTTTGAATCTGGAATCTGGGGAAGGAAGGTTCAGGGTGCCCCTAAATACTAGATTTAGGGGCGTTACAGGTAGGCGAAGGGCAGGGACCAATGGGTCCCTGTCCTGGGGTGGGTACACCCCCTATCCTGCCTCTCTCCTGTGGGAGGGGGGCAGTAGCCTAGTCCTGATAGGGAAGGGCTCCCCATCTTCAAGATGGCGAGAGCCCGGAGATGTGATTCACCTCGCCACCCCCACCTGAGGGGTGGGGTTGGCAGGCTGGCACATCCCCTGTCCTTATTTGGGGTTTCCGACCAAAGCTTCCCGCCAGAGTGGGGGGTTGCAGGGGCCTGGGGAAGCTCACAGAGGCGGCATGCCTTTGAAGCTTCCCCCTGCCCATCCCGGGGGAGGAGATTTAGCACCTCGCCCAGGATGTGCATTGTTGCAGGCCCAGGAGAGATGGGGCTCTCCTACCCAGGGGTCCAGCAACATGTCTGCTGGGTGGCAGCCTAGGCAGCCTCAGAGCAGACGTGGATTGTAGGTTAGCTTTAAGGGGGCACCTCTAAGATGCCATCTGGGGTGCTGGGTACATTAAATCCCACACTGGCATCAGTGTGGGTTTAATGTGCTGAGAAGTTTGATACCAAACTTCTCAGTCTTTAGTGTTGCCATTATGGTGCTGTGGAGCTCGTGTTTGATGAGCTCTCAGCACCATGTACTCTTAAATGGCAGCACTGCACTTACAGTGCTCAGGAATGGACCTGGGCACTGTAGGGGCACAGGGCTCCTGCTCCTGTGCCCACACCATTGGCATAAGGCACCCAGCTAGAGGGGTGACTGATGTATGCCATGGCAGTGTTTTGGGTGATGGGCATGGCACACAGGGATGTGTGCCATGTCGACTTTTTTTTTGTCTTGCACCCAAACACTCAGCCTGCAAAGGCAGTGTGTGTGTGTAAGGGTACAGGGCCTCTAAGGTTGGCACAAGGAGTGCTGCAGCTCTTAGAGGCCTTCCTTGGTCACAAGGCCCTGGGTACCTAGGGTACCATTTACCAGGGGCTGACATGTGGCCAGGGTTTTGCCAATTTGGGTTTGGTTTGTTTTAAGGAAGGAACATAGGCCCTGGGCACCTGATTAGCAGAAGTCCAGGGCACACTCAGTCAAAGTACATTCAGCAATTCAGCAAAAAGTGGGGGCATACCATGCAAGAAAGATGGCACTTTCTCATACAAAACGAAAGGGGATGAGACTAACCTTGTCCTATGGAGTCTTCATCGTCTAAGTGGAAGAACCTGGAAAGTCCATCTGCATTGGCATGGGCAGTCCCTGGTCTGTGTTCCACTTCAAAGTCCATTCCCTGTAAGGAGATGGACCACCTTAGTAGTTTTGGATTTTCCACTTTCATCTGCATTAGCCATCTGAGAGGTCTGTGGTCAGTTTGAACCAGGAAGTGAGTACCAAACAGGTATGGCCTCAACTTCTTCAGGGACCAAACCACAGCAAAGGCCTCCCTCTCAATGGCACTCCAACGCTGCTCTCTGGGGAGTAGCCTCCTGCTTATAAAAGCAACAGGTTGGTCTTGGCCTTCATCATTGGTCTGGGATAGGACTGCTCCTATCCCTAGCTCAGAGGCATCAGTCTGCACTATGAACTGCTTGGCATAATCTGGAGCTTTTAGAATTGGTGCTGAGCACATTGCTTCTTTTAGGGTGTCAAAAGCCTTTTGGCAACTAACTGTCCGGTTCACCTTCTTGGGCATTTTCTTGGAGGTGAGTTCTGTGAGGGGGGTCACAATGGACCCATACCCCTTCACAAACCTCCTGTAGTACCCAGTCAAGCCAAGGAATGCCCTGACTTGGGTCTGGGTTGTTGGAGCTATCCAGTCCATGATGGCCTGGATCTTGGGTTGTAAGGGCTGTACCTGGCCTCCACCTACAAGGTGTTCCAAGTACACCACAGTGTCCTGCCCTATCTAGCATTTGGATGCCTTGATAGTGAGACCTGCATTGTGCAGAGCCTCTAAAACTTTTCCAAGGTGGATCAGGTGATCCTGCCAGGTGGAGCTAAAGACAGCAATATCATCAAGATAAGCTGCACTAAAGGACTCCAGCCCAGCCAGGACATGGTTCACCAGCCTCTGGAAAGTGGCAGGGGCATTCTTTAACCCAAAGGGCATCACAGTAAACTGGTCATGCCCATCAGGGGTGGAGAATGCTGTCTTTTCTTTTGCTCCTGGGGCCATGCCAATCTGCCAGTACCCTGCAGTCAAGTCAAAGGTACTGAGGAATTGGGCAGCCCCTAATTTATCTATCAGCTCATCTGCTCTTGGGATAGGGTGAGCATCTGTCTTAGTGACAGAGTTGAGCCCTCTATAGTCCACACAGAACCTCATCTCTCTCTTTTCACCTTGTTGATGAGGTTTGGGGACTAGAACCACAGGGCTGGCCCAGGGGCTCTCAGAGGGTTCAATGACCCCTAACTCCAGCATCTTGCTGACCTCAGCTTTGATGCTCTCCTTGACTTGGTCTGACTGTCGATAGATTTTGTTTTTGACAGGTGCACTGTCACCAGTGTCCACATCATGGGTACACCAGTTTGTCAGACCAGGGGTCAGGGAAAAGAGGCTAGCATACTGCTGCAAGACTTGCTTGCAGTCAGTTTGCTGTTGGGCAGAGAGGGTGTCTGAGAAGATCACACCATCTACGGATCCATCTTTTGGGCTGTAGGAGAGGAGGTCAGGGAGAGGTTCACTTTCTGCTTCCTGCTCCTCATCAGTCACCATCAGCATGGTGATGTCAGCCCTGTCATTGTAGAGCTTGAGGCGGTTCACATGGATGACCCTCTTGGGTGTCCTGCTAGTGCCCAGGTCAACTAGATAGGTGACCTCACTCTTTCTTTCTAGGCTAGGGTAAGGGCCACTCCATTTATCTTGGAGAGCCCTTGGTGCCACTGGCTCCAAAACCCACACCTGTTGCCCAGGTTGAAATTCAACCAGTGCAGCTTTTTGGTCATACCAGTGCTTCTGGAGCTCCTGGCTGGCCTCAAGGTTCTTGGATGCTTTTTCCATGTACTCAGCCATTCTGGACCTTAGGCCAAGCACATAGTCCACTATGTCTTGTTTGGGCTCTTGAAGAGACCTCTCTCAGCCCTCTTTTACAAGACAAAGTGGTCCCCTTACAGGATGACCAAACAGAAGTTCAATGGGGGAGAAACCTACTCCCTTCTGTGGTACTTCTCTGTAAGCGAAAAGCAGGCATGGTAACTGGACATCCCATCTCCTTTTGAGTTTTTCAGGGAGCCCCATGATCATACCTTTCAATGTCTTGTTGAACCTCTCAACAAGGCCATTGGTTTGTGGGTGGTAGGGGGTAGTAAACTTATACTGCACCCCACACTCCTTCCACATGTGTGTTAGGTAAGCACACATGAAGTTGGAACCTCTGTCTGAAACCACCTCCTTAGGAAAACCCACCCTGGTGAAGACACCCAGGAGGGCCTTGGCTACTGCAGGAGCTGTAGTAGTCCTAAGTGGAATTGCTTCAGGGTACCTAGTGGCATGATCCACTACCACTAGAATAAATGTGTTCCCTGAGGCTGTGGGAGGTTCAAGTGGACCCACAATGTCCACTCCTACCCTTTCAAAGGGGACCCCCACCACTGGTAGTGGGATGAGGGGGGCCTTTGGGTGGCCACCTGTCTTGCCACTGGCTTGACAGGTAACACAGGAGCTGACAAACGCCTTCACCTTTTGGTGCATCTGGGGCCAGTAAAAGTGACTCACTAGCCTTTCCCAAGTTTTGGATTGCCCCAGATGTCCAGCTAGGGGGATGTCATGAGCCAAAGTTAGGAGGAACTCCCTGTACCTCTGTGGCACTACCACCCTCCTGGTGGCTCCAGGAGTGGGGTTTCTTGCCTCAGCATACAATAATCCCTCTTCCCAATAAGCTCTGTGAGTACCACTGACATCTCCCCTTGCTTCTGAAACAGCTTGCTGCCTCAGGCTTTCAAGAGTGGGGCAGTCTCGCTGACCCTGGCACAGCTCTTCCCTAGAGGGTCCCCATGGGCCCAAGAGTTCAACCTGGTAAGGGTCAAGCTCCATGGACTCAGTTCCCTCAGGGGTATCCAAATCCTCTCCCTGGGGAGAGGGGTCCTGAATGTTTTGCTGTGTAGAAGCTGGTTCCCCAGTCTTCTTTCCTTTTCTCTTGGTTGGCTGGGCCATTATTTCAGGCTCCAGACCTACTTTTTCACCCTCCCTCTTGCTCTGTACTCTGGTTTGCACACACACCAATTCAGGGATGCCCAGCATGGCTGCATGGGCCTTTAGCTCAACCTCAGCCCAGGCTGAGGTCTCCAGATCATTTCCAAGCAGACAGGCAGCTGGCAACTTTGAAGAGACCACTACCTGTTTCGGGCCAGTAACCCCCCCCCCCAGCCTAATGTTACCATGGCCATGGGATGACTAGTGGTGACACTGTCAGCGTTGGTGACTGGGTAAGACTTCCCAATCAAGTATTGCTCAGGGGCAACCAGTGTGTCTTTCACCACAGTGACACTGGCACCTGTATCCCTCAGAGCTTCTACCCTAGTTCCTTTCACCCAGGGGTACTGAAAGTATTTCCTTAAGTTGGGGGGCCACACAGCTACAGTGGCAAACTCCACTTCTCCCAAGGAGACTAGACTTGCTTCAGTGTTTTCCCAGATTTGCTCAGGGTAAACCTCTGATCCCATTTGTATGCTTGCTGCCCCAGGAGTAGCTGTACTGGGTGCCTTAGGGGCTTTGTTTTGGGGGCAAGCTACAGTTAGGTGTCCTGACTTCTTACAGTTATTACACCAGGCCTTTAAGGGATCAAAGTTCTTCCCCCTATATGGTTGGGGCACATAGGGAGTAGTTTGGGTCCCACCTGAACAGGTTTTTGGGGCCCTTTGGAAGACTCAGACTTTTTATCTTGGGGATTCTCACCACCTTTCCCCTGGGGAGGTTTTGGGACCACTTTCTTTTGGTCACCCCCAGTGGCTGTCTTGGTCACCCTAGTCTTGACCCAGTGGTCTGCCTTCTTTCCCAATTCTTGGGGAGAAATGCTGATGCAACTTTTCATTTGTGCAGTTGCTCAATATATGTTCCTTCATGAATAAATTATACAATCCAGTAAAATCCTGCACACCATGTCCAGCTAACCAACCATCCAGTGTCTTCACTGAGAAGTCTACAAAATCAATCCAGGACTGGGTCTGGGTTTTGTGAGCCCCCCTGAATCTAATTCTATACTCCTCAGTGGTGAATCCAAATCCCTCAATCAGAGCTTTCTTCATGAGGTCATAGGATCCTGCTTCTGGCCCAGAAAGGGTCAGAGGCCTGTCTCTGCAGTTACCAGAGAACAGTTCCCATAGGAGTGCCCCCCAGAGAGGTTTCCTTACTTTTCTGATATCACAAGCCCTCTCAAAGGCTGTGAACCATTTGGTGATATCATCACCTTCCTCAAATTTAGGGACAATCCCTTTGGGGATTTTAAGGTCAGAAGTTTCCTCCCTATCCTTATTTTTGTTATTGCTGCCACCATTGATGGGTGCTAAACCCATCTCTCTCCTTTCTTTTTCTAGAGCCAGGAGCCTGGACTCTAGCTCTAGTCTTTTGGCCAGCCTCGCAAGGCTGTCCTCTTCACTGGTGGGTCCCCCAGTGTTCTCTCTGGTACCAGAGCCACCTGTGTAGTCTCTAGGTGCCCAGATGCTAATCCTTGGATTGGAGGGTATGGGTGCCCTCTCCTCCCTAGGGAATAGCATGGGGGGGGTTATTGTCAACCTCCTCTGCTTCCCTTTCCTCATCTGACTGGCCATCACCATGTTCAGATGGGTGGTCCTTAGCATACTCAGCCAAGAGCTCCTGGAGCCCTAGTTTGGTTGGATGCAGGCCCATTGGTACATTTTTAAGTTTGCATAAGGACCTCAATTCCTTGAAAAACAAGTGTAAGTAAGGTGTGAGGTCGAGCTCCTCCACCAGGTCCATGTTATTATTGTCACTAACAACTGGGTTTGTTTGAGACATTCTAACCTGACAGTTATAACCCTCTACCCTGACTATAGTGACTTTTATTTTTCTAAAATTCTAATGGGACTTAAGCAAGGCCCTAGCAAGACTTTTAGTAATTTTGGAAAAGACCAATCAGAATTCTAAAGGTAATTTTTAAGAGTTCTGTCGTGTGATCAGATGGTAACCAAGTAATCCAACAAATGCAAGTTTGTATCCAACCGCTGATCCACCAATGTGAGAAAGTGGCTCTGTATATACTGTTCCTTGATAGGTACAGGGTGTACAGAGTCCACAGTCCCCCAGGGTTTGACAGTGGTTAAAGTTAGATATAACCTTACTCTCTAAAGTGGTAGCTTGGTCGAGCAGTAAGGCAGTATCAGAGGACAGTGTAAAGCATTTGTTGTACACACTCAGTCAGCAAATGGTCTCACACACTCAATAACTGAACTCTAGGCCAATGGTTTATATATAAAAAATATATGCTTGTTTTATTTTAGAACCAACACTTGGATTTAAAATATACTTTCTCAGCAGGAGATGTTTCATATACATTTTTAAACATAACAATACATTGAGCTCAATGGTAAATTCAAGTTATTTGCAACAGATTACTTTTTAGATTACTTTTGGAATTCCAGAACTGGATCCTAGATTCAGTCCTGGGTCAGTTCTCAGAATCAAGTGATAAAAGTCGACTTAATTACTGTAATGATTTTTAAACAATATTTAGCTATTTTAAAAGTTGACACTGAAAATATTTCAGAGAAAACAGTCAATGATTCCCTGTGGAAGAAAATTCAGGTTACAGGTACAGTATGTCCTCGTTACTTTTGTAATCCAGTACTGGGTGCCTAGACTCAGTACTGGGACCTTTATCCAAAACAGGTAAGTAATTAAGTTTTCAGATATTATACGATTTTTGAAGAATATTTAAAGATCGACACTTAGAAGAAATTTCACAGAAAAACAGTCAATGGTTTCCTATGGAAGAAAATTGAGTTAAGGGTAAGGACAGTTGTAAGTATTTTTCAGAGTCCGTGCTGGGCACCAAGATCCAGCACTGGGAGCTCACCTAAGAGCAGGTGAGTAATTTCGTTTTCGTCACTCGGCTGATTTTTGGTGAATATTTTAAGATTTGAAAAGTCCACACTTAAAAGAAATTTCAGGAAAAAGCCAGTCAATGTTACCCTATGAGGAAAATAGAGTTTGCGGACTCAAACTTTTTATCTTGGGGATTCTCACCACCTTTCCCCTGGGGAGGTTTTGGGACCACTTTCTTTTGGTCACCCCCAGTGGCTGTCTTGGTCACCCTAGTCTTCACCCAGTGGTCTGCCTTCTTTCCCAATTCTTGGGAAAAATTAGACTTAGTCTACCAAATGCTGATGCAACTTTTCATTTGTGCAGTTTCTCAATATGTGTTCCTTCATGAATAAATTATACAATCCAGTAAAATCCTGCACACCATGTCCAGCTAACCAACCATCCAGTGTCTTCACTGAGAAGTCTACAAAATCAATCCAGGACTGGGTCTGGGTTTTGTGAGCCCCCCTGAATCTAATTCTATACTCCTCAGTGGTGAATCCAAATCCCTCAATCAGAGCTTTCTTCATGAGGTCATAGGATCCTGCTTCTGGCCCAGAAAGGGTCAGAAGCCTGTCTCTGCAGTCACCAGAGAACAGTTGCCATAGGAGTGCCCCCCAGAGAGGTTTCCTTACTTTTCTGATATCACAAGCCCTCTCAAAGGCTGTGAACCATTTGGTGATATCATCACCTTCCTCAAATTTAGGGACAATCCCTTTGGGGATTTTAAGGTCAGAAGTTTCCTCCCTATCCTTATTTTTATTATTGCTGCCAGCATTGATGGGTGCTAAACCCATCTCTCTCCTTTCTTTTTCTAGAGCCAGGAGCCTGGACTCTAGCTCTAGTCTTGTTGCCAGCCTCACAAGGCTGTCCTCTTCACTGGTGGGTCCCCCAGTGTTCTCTCTGGTACCAGAGCCACCTGTGTAGTCTCTAGGTGCCCAGATGCTAATCCTTGGATTGGAGGGTATGGGTGCCCTCTCCTCCCTAGGGAATAGCATGGGGGGGGGGGTTATTGTCAACCTCCTCTGCTTCCCTTTCCTCATCTGACTGGCCATCACCATGTTCAGATGGGTGGTCCTTAACATACTCAGCCAAGAGCTCCTGGAGCCCTAGTTTGGTTGGATGCAGGCCCATTGGTAAATTTTTAAGTTTGCATAAGGACCTCAATTCCTTGAAAGACAAGTGTAAGTAAGGTGTGAGGTCGAGCTCCTCCACCAGGTCCATGTTATTATTGTCACTAACAGCTGGGTTTGTTTGAGACATTCTAACCTGACAGTTCTAACCCTCTACCCTGACTATAGTGACTTTTATTTTTCTGAAATTCTAATGGGACTTAAGCAAGGCCCTAGCAAGACTTTTAGTAATTTTGGAAAAGACCAATCAGAATTCTAAAGGCAATTTTTAAGAGTTCTGTCGTGTGATCAGATGGTAACCAAGTAGTCCAACAAATGCAAGTTTGTATCCCACCGCTGATCCACCAATGTGAGAAAGTGGCTCTGTATATACTGTTCCTTAATAGGTACAGGGTGTACAGAGTCCACAGTCCCCCAGGGTTTGACAGAGGTTAAAGTTAGATATAACCTTACTCTCTAAAGTGGTAGCTTGGTCGAGCAGTAAGGCAGTATCAGAGGACAGTGTAAAGCATTTGTTGTACACACTCAGTCAGCAAATGGTCTCACACACTCAATAACTGAACTCTAGGCCAATGGTTTATATATAAAAAATATATGCTTGTTTTATTTTAGAACCAACACTTGAATTTAAAATATACTTTCTCAGCAGGAGATGTTTCATATAAATTTTTTTTTTTTTATAAACTTCTTTTTATTGTGTTTTGCGGCATAAAGAACAATATCAGGAATAATATACAGCAGTGCAGTGAACAAGGCATCAGTATCTGCAATCAGGAAAGCATCAACAGGCAAGTGCAAAAACCCTCCCGCCCCCTCCCATCCCCCGTCCCCCCCCCCTGTGCACCCACCCTTCAAAACAGGCCCCCCAACCATTTCCCCCATATCTTGCGAAAAATTTTTTGGGCAGCCCCGTGCAGCGTATAGCGACCGCTCCTGAGCCGCACACCAATCCACCCCTCTACTCCAGGTAGCCACTCTGGGCGGGTCTGGCTGTGACCACACTGCCGCTATGTCTCTCTTAGCCACCATAAGGGCAGTGGTGAGGAAGTACTTCTCATTACGGGACCCGTCCATCCCGTCCATGATGCCCAGCAGGGCCATTCTAGGCTCGTGGGGGACCTCCCAACCCAGGACCTCCGCTAGATCGGCCTCGATCGCTGCCCAGTAGTCCCCCAGACGAGGGCAAGACCATACCATGTGGAAAAAATCTGCCGGAACCTCCCCACAGCGAGTGCAAGAGGCGTCCGCGCGGAGGCCCGCACGATACAGGCGGTCCGGGGTCAAATAGGCAGTGTGGAGGTAATAAAGTTGGATAAGCCGCAGCCTAGCGGAGGTGGTAAGCGATCGAGGGCCCATAAGGGCGTCCCTCCAGTCCGCCTCATCCAGGGGTCCCACCCAAGCCTCCCATCGCTGCTTTAGCCCGCTCCAATCCACCGGTGTATTGTTAATTAGGGATTTATAAATGCGGGATATGCCCCCCCTCCCAAGATACCCCAACATCACCTGGGCCTCAGGCGGACTATGGGAAGGCAGTCTGGAATCTAGAGGGACGTGAGCCCGAACCGCGTGGCGCAATTGAAGGTAGCGGTAGAATTGAGAAGGCTGCAGCGAGAAGCGGGTCCGAAGCTCCTGGAAGGAACACATGCGGCTTCCACGCCATATATCGCCCAGACAGGAGATACCGAGAAGATCCCACTGCCGAAAGCCCGTTAGTCCCACCACCTCCCGCAGCCACGTCCCGTGCCAAAGCGGAGTGAGTTGCGTGGACGTCCCCGACCATCTGGTGTGTCGCAAGGCCGCGCGCCACGCGAGAAAGGGAGCCCGCACGACGCCGGGGAGCGACAGGGGGATCGTTGTGCCATAGAGCATGTTTTGGATGGAGGAGAACCCGAGGCAGTTCACCTCAAGTCGATAAGCCGGGTCGCCCCAGCCCCCTGAGAACCAATCGTGGACCACCAGTAGTTGGGTGGCCAGATAGTAGAGGTAGAGGTTGGTCATGCTTAGGCCGCCGTCGTAGGAGGGGACCCTGCAGCGGTCCAAGGCCAGCCGAGGTCGACCACCGCCCCAAAGGAATTTGGTCACCATCTTATCCAGGTCCCGGAACCACGGGCGCGGAAAGGGGCATGGAGTGTTCTGCAGCATGTAAAGAAACTTGGGGAGGATCATCATCTTATATAAGGCGACTCTCCCTAGCGGATTCAAAGGGAGGGCCTGCCACCGGAGCATATCTGATCTGGCTTTGTTTACTACTGGAGCCACATTGAGTGCCCAGCAGAGTTCCGGGAGGAGGGTGACCCAGATCCCCAGGTACTTAAAGGAGAGTCTCCGGAGGGGAATATCTGATTGCCAGTCGAAACATTCCCGCGACGGGTGTAGCGGGACTAGAACAGATTTTTTGGGGTTCAGATGGAGACCCGACACCTGGCCAAACCGATGGAGGATCCGGCGGACCCGGGGCCCCGAGGTCGCTGGGTCGGAAAGATAGAGGAGGACATCATCCGCGTATAGGGCAATCTTATCGGGGGCCACAGCTGGCCATTCCCATCCGCGAAGAACGGGATCCGCGCGAATCAGCATTGCCAGGGGTTCCATGGCCAACGCAAAAAGGAGGGGCGAGAGCGGACAACCCTGGCGCGTCCCCCGACCTATGGGAAACGGGCGAGAGAGAGCCCCGTTGACCAACACCCGGGCCCGCGGGTGCGCGTACAGGACCGCTACCATGGCACGGAACCGGGGGCCGAAACCCATGCGTTCCAGGACGTCGGCCAAGTACGCCCATCCCACGGAGTCGAAGGCCTTTTCAAAGTCAACCAGGAGGAGGGCCAGATAGGGAGAAAGGCGGCCGCGGTGCGCCATCGCAAGATGCAGGCGCCGCAGGCAGTGTCTGGTCCCCCGCTCCGGCATAAAGCCGCATTGATCCGGGTGGACCAAGGAGGCAAGCGACGGGCGCAACCGCTGTGCCAGGACCGTAGCATAGATTTTGAGTTCGGTGTTGATAAGGGATATCGGCCGATAGTCGGAGCAGGACCGCGAGGGAGGCTGAGTCTTGGGGAGGGCAACTATGGTTGCCGTGTCCGTCTCGGGCCGGAACAAGCCCGTTTCCACCACGGCTGCAAAAAGGTCCCGAAGCCTCGGGGCCAGCATCTCACGATAGTGAGCGTAGTACTCCTGGGGGAACCCGTCGGGTCCCGGGGTCTTCCCAGGTGCCAAGCGGCCAATGGCCTCCTCGATCTCCTGCAGCTCGATCGGCGAATCAAGGGTCTCGGAAACCTCGGGCTGCAACCGCGTAAGTGTCACCGCGGTCGTCCCCAGCAATTCCTCAAGGGAGAGCGTGGACGGCCTGTGGCGGTATAGCTGGGAGTAATAGTCAGCGAACGCCTGGGCTATCGCCACCGAGGCTGTGTGAGTACCACCCGCTGGGTCCGCGATGGCCGGAATGATCCGTCCCGCCCGGGGATAGGTCGCCAGCCGGTGGAGAAGAGTGCCGTTTTTGTCTCCCCACCCGTAGACCCGGGCCACCGAGGAGCGCCATAGAATCTTCGCCGCCTCCAGGGAATGGAGGCGAATCTCTTCCCGCAGGAAGGCCAATCGACGAGATCGGGCGGCATCGTCCAACTCCCCCAGACCGCGCTCCAATTCCACGGCTTGGGCTTCGCATTCCGCGAGCTTCTGGGATTGGGCCCGCCGTTGGCGCTGCAGATGCCCCTTAGCGGCGCCCCGGACAGTCGCCTTGCCGGCCTCCCACAAGACGGCAGGGGAGGTGACAGAGCCCTCGTTATGGGAGTAGTAGGCGGCGATTTCGCCCCCGACCGCCTTCCGGAAAGCCTTGTCGTGGAGGAACCAGGCGTTCAGACGCCACATCGGACGGGCAGAGAGGGGTGGGGGACCAAGAGCGAGGAGCACAGGCGAGTGGTCCGAAAGGCCCCTCAGAAGAATGCGTACATCTCGCACCCCCGCGCAGTCGGTGGATGGTACGAAGATGAGGTCGATCCGGGCATGGGAGTGATGGGCCGCCGATGTGTGGGTGTATTGGCGTGCCTGTGGGTGCCAGATCCGCCAGACATCGCAGAGGCCCTGCGATTCAGCCCAGGATGAGAGCTGTTTTGCGCGGGCGACGCGGGACAGGGAGACCGGGCCCGTCGAGTCCAGGGGAGGCGAGTAGACGGCGTTGAAATCTCCGCCGAGAATGAGGGAGCCCGCCGGAAGTGTCGGGAGGAGACCCGCCGCGTGGGAGAGGGCCGACTGCAAGAGGGATGGCGCCGCATAAAGGGACATCAGGGTAAGGGGTCACCCCTCCAGATTGCCAGAAACCACCACTACCATACCTTGGGGGTCCAAATGCACCCGGGACAGGACAAAGGGGAAGGACTTGCGGAGCAAAATGGCCACCCCTCGGGATCCCCATGCAAAACCGGAATGCCATACCCTGTCATAACCGTAGCGGCCAAGGAAGGGGCAGTTGTTACCCAACAGGTGAGTCTCCTGGAGGAGGAGTACATCGATCTCAGCGCGTTGCGCGTATTTGAGGACCGCCATACGTTTAAAACGGTCCAGAAGACCATTGACGTTCCAGGATAGTATGCGCATGGCGGCCCTAGGGACAGGCGGGTCAGCCATGGTCTAGGACAGGAGAGGGGGCCAGTAGGGGCGCGGCTGAGCAGGCCCCCAGAGAGGAAGGACAACGGGACATCGGGCAGGAGAGCAAGCCAAACAGCACATGATGCCTTAGTACAACAATTAAGAGGGAGTCATCCCCCACCAACAAAGTCTTCCCAACGGGGAAGAAACAACCCCAAACCAACCCCAAACCCCCCCCCCCACCCTACACTTCGAAAACGGAAGCATCTGTCGCCCGAACCAAATGGAAGAACCACCAAGCTAAAACGCTCGGGCTTGAGCGCTAGTGGACCCCTGATACCGATAAATTCAAACCTGAGTTACCTGCCCTGGCCAAGAGCAACACTGATAACGGAGCATCCCATCCCCGTCCAGGCATCCCCAGCCCCCCCTCCCCCAAAGGAAGCAAAGAGAGTCAAATGTTGGGGCTGCGAGAGAGGTCCGAAGAGTCCACCAAATCGACCGGCCGAGTTGCAGGGCCCGTGGGCCGGGGCGGCACGGTCCGCCCTCCATCTGCCCCGGGACTGGCGTGTGCGGCCGAGGAGGCAGAGGAGGCTCTCGACCCTCGGCGTGACCTTCTCCCAGAGCGCGCGGTGATCACCTCCTCCGCTGTGCGCTCCCGGGGTAACGTGCGGTGCCGCCGACGGGTCTTCGATGTCCGGGGCCTTCCTCATCCCCCCCGCATACCCATAGGCGAGCCGCGTCCAGAGCACTGCAGGGGGTGCTCCTCCGTCAACCAGGCCCAGGCCGCCCGCGGGGTATCGAAGAACAAAGTCTTGTGCTGGAAGACGACCCGGAGGCGGGCCGGGAACTGGAGCTGATACTGGAGTCCCAGAGAGCGCATCTTTTGTTTCACTTCCGTGTAGGAGCGGCGTTGCTCCTGGACTTCGCGGGTGTAGTCCGGAAATATCATGATTTTGTGGTTCTGGTAATGGAGGGCGCCCTGGCAGCGGGCCTCGCGGAGGAGGGCGTCCCGGTCGCGGAAGTTCAAAAGTTTGAGGATGAACGGCCGGGGAGGCGCACCTGGGGGCCTGGGGGCCAGGGAGCGGTGGGCTCTCTCCACCACGAACGAGGGAGATAGGCTGTCCGCCGGCATCCAGGACCGGAACCATCGCTCCATGAAGTCGTCCGCTCGGCCCGATTCAACTCCCTCCGGAAATCCCACTAAGCGCAGGTTGTTGCGCCGGGCGCGATTTTCTGCATCCTCGACCCGGCGGTGTAGTTCCTTAGAGTGGGTGATCAACTCTCGAACCTGGTCCTGTAGGTGGCGGATGTCGTCCTCGGCGGTGGAGATCCGGGATTCGGCCTCGGAAATGCGGGCGGTGGCATTCCGCAGATCCTGTCGGAGAAGAGCAACGTCCACTTTGACCTCTCCCACCATGCCCTCGAGGGAGGCGCGGGAGGAGTTGATGGCCTGCAGGATGGCAGCAAGGTCCGTGGCAGGGGCCGGGGCCGGCGCGGCCGTGGAGCCGGGCCCCTTGTCGGTAGTCGTAAATTTGTCCATCCTGGTTTGGGTGGCCCCGGACGCTGGCTTGTTGGCTTTGTCTTTGCCCATATCTGTGGCGGCCGTCCGTGAATCAGGGCAACGAGCGAACGTCACACCCGCAGAGCGTCAGGGGGTGCTCGAGCGGACAGGAGCCCAGCACGGGGGCGGCGGGGGGAACCCGCGGCCGGACAGGGCCCGACACGGCCAGCCCCAGCGGTCAGCCTCCGGCGGGGTCCCCAGCGGGGCAACGAGTCCGATCCCTCGCCTCAGTCGTGGCCGCGAGCCTCTCTCAGCGAAGCAAGGTCCAGCAGCGCAGCCCACAGTCCCCGGGTGGCGGGTCGTTCCTCAAGGGCACCGCCGCCGGGAATCGCCAGGGCCAGCCCTCCGGGGCATAGCCCACCTCTCCAGGGGGGACACCTCGCCCGAGCGGTCCCTCCGCTGCCCCCAGGGGGGGGGCACGGTGTCGCCTGTCGACTTGCTGGATCCGGGGCCCCAAACGACGATGAGGGGGGGGAGGAGGGGGGGGAAACAGCAGCGACACCCCCCGACCGCCGATGTGCGGCCCGAAGCAGTGAGGACCCCTCCACCCCCGGGACCGGAGGCCAGTCTCTGAGCCGCGGGGCCGGGGCAGCGCCGCAGCCAGGAGGAGAGGTTGTAGAGAGGGAGTGGGGGGAGCGGGGGTACGGGTCTCCCCGGCCGCCGACGCACGGCCCGATGGGGGGGTCTCTCCCCTCCGCCCCCGACCCCCGCAGCCGCCCCGGTGAAGCGATCCTCCGCCGCCGCACTCACCGCCTATTCCTGCTCTCAGGCTCCGCTCGGGGGGGTCCCAGCACAGCATGCCAGGGGGCCTCGGGCTGCAGCTGCGAGGCAGGACAGCACCCAGCCGGTGCACCAGCTCGCCGCCGCAGGCCTCGGGACACCAGGGCAGGTCCAGCAGCGTTGGTGGGGGAGAGTGGGGGGAGACCGGGCCCCGGCCGTCGACACCCGGCCCGAAGGGGAGGGCCCCCACCACCTCCAGCCCCACAGCAGCTCAGGTCATCCCACCAGGGAGTGCCCCACTCACCGCCCGGCCTTCCGTCCGGCACCACAGCCCGGAATGGGCCCCACAGCACCTCGCCGCCAGCCACAGGATCCCAGGTCGGGGCCCCACCGAGGGGGGGGCCGCCACTGCCGCAGCGACGATCTCACCGGGCCTCCAGGATTCCCAGGCCCAGCACCCTCGGGGGCGCCGCGTTCTAGAGTAGCTGCGCGCCCGCACCCAGCGTCAGGGATCAAAGCCGCCTCCCGCCGGGCGCCGATAACAGGCAGCAATCACAGCTCCGGGGGGGCGGTCGCGCCCCAAACTCGCACCAGGAACAGCCAGGCAGGCCCGGGCCCCAAAACTGATGAAATCAGCCGGCCAGGGCAGGATCAGGCGAGGAAGAAAGGATCGGCGGGGTCTTACAGCCGGAGCCTCACGGCAGAGCAGCCATGCCGGTCAGGCGCCACCTCTCATATAAATTTTTAAACACAACAATACATTGAGCTCAATGGTAAATTCAAGTTATTTGCAACAGATTACTTTTTAGATTACTTTTGGAATTCCAGAACTGGATGCTAGATTCAGTCCTGGGTCAGTTCTCAGAATCAAGTGATGAAAGTCGACTTAATTACTGTAATGATTTTTAAACAATATTTAGCTATTTCAGAGAAAACAGTTAATGATTCCCTATGGAAGAAAATTCAGGTTACAGGTACAGTATGTTCTCGTTACTTTTGTAATCCAGTACTGGGTGCCTAGACTCAGTACTGGGACCTTTATCCAAAACAGGTAAGTAATTACGTTTTCAGATATTATACGATTTTTGAAGAATATTTAAAGATTGCAGAAATCGACACTTAGAAGAAATTTCACAGAAAAACAGTCAATGGTTTCCTATGGAAGAAAATTGAGTTAAGGGTAAGGATAGTTGTAAGTATCTTTCAGAGTCAGTGCTGGGATCCAAGATCCAGCACTGGGAGCTCACCTAAGAGCAGGTGAGTAATTTCGTTTTCGTCACTCGGCTGATTTTTGGTGAAAATTTTAAGATTTGAAAAGTCCATACTTAGAAGAAATTTCAGGAAAAAGCCAGTCAATGTTACCCTATGAGGAAAATAGAGTTTCCGGTTTAAGGGTAAGTACTCGACTGGCAGAGTTGAGGTTCTGGGCATAGACTCAGGCATCCCCCAGGGTCAGGTAGGTACAGTTAGTTCACCCTCAGCGGCTCTAGGGCGGCCGGGTGCAGAGAGAGTTAGGCCCAATGTTATCCTATGAGGGATAGGGGGGCCTTGGTTGGTGGCTGCTGACTGGCAAGCCACGCGGCTGTGGGAGCTGGGCTCCTGGTCACTTACTCAGGGCAAGTGGGGAAGTAGGTAGGTGTAGAGTTTTCACTGCCAGGGCCACTCGGGCGGCTGGGTGCAGAGTGCTTTTGAGCCTTCGGACGCTCAATTGATTTCAATGGGAAATCTCCGGTTTAGAAAAAGACTGCAAGCTCGGGGACGAGGACTCTTCAGGTGCCACCACCACTTTGAGAGGGAAGTTGGGTAGTTGGAGGATAGGTAGGTACCCCGGGATTGGGCACAGGGGGGCGTGGGGCACCGCGTGCAGGGGTGCCTTTTGGTGTCGGGAAATCTTACCCTCTGTTGATCGCGGTTGGGGGGGCACCTGGTTCTGAGGCTGCAGGCTTCTTCAGGAGTGTCGAGGGAGATCCTTGGGTGCCTGACTCGGGGTCACAGTCGCCGTGGGGTCGTCCTCAGGGTCTTTGTTCACTCCGGCACTGGCTAGGCTTAGCTGGTGCAGAGTGTGCTGGGTTCGCGGTTCCGGGCTGCTGCCAGGGATTAGAGATAGGTTTTGAGTAGAGCCTCTACTCATGGGAGTCCCAGGGGCTTAGAGCCAAAAGGTAGCCAGGTCCTCCGGGGTTTGGTGAGGTTGCTGGCCACAAGAGATGCCGGACTGGAGCAGGAGCAGGTTCGAGGGTCGACAGGCCGGAAGGGCTGGGGCCAAAGCAGTTGGTGTCTTCCTCTTTTCAGCAGCTGCAGGGCAGGTCTTCTTTCTTCTTGCTCTTCGTAGTGTTGAATCTGGAATCTGGGGAAGGAAGGTTCAGGGTGCCCCTAAATACTAGATTTAGAGGCGTTACAGGTAGGTGAAGGGCAGGGACCAATGGGTCCCTGTCCTGGGGTGGGTACACCCCCTATCCTGCCTCTCTCCTGTGGGAGGGGGGCAGTAGCCTAGTCCTGATAGGGTAGGGCTCCCCATCTTCAAGATGGTGAGAGCCCGGAGATGTGCTTCACCTCGCCTCCCCCACCTGAGGGGTGGGGTTGGCAGGCTGGCACATCCCCTGTCCTTATTTGGGGTTTCCGGCCAAAGCTTCCCGCCAGAGTGGGGGGTTGCAGGGGCCTGGGGAAGCTCACAGAGGCGGCATGCCTTTGAAGCTTCCCCCTGCCCATCCTGGGGGAGGAGATTTAGCACCTCGCCCAGGATGTGCATTGTTGCAGGCCCAGGAGAGCAGGGGCTCTCCTACCCAGGGGTCCAGCAACATGTCTGCTGGGTGGCAGCCTAGGCAGCCTCAGAGCAGACGTGGATTGTAGGTTAGGTTTAAGGGGGCACCTCTAGAATGCCCTCTGGGGTGCTGGGTACATTAAATCCCACACTGGCATCAGTGTGGGTTTAATGTGCTGAGAAGTTTGATACCAAACTTCTCAGTCTTTAGTGTTGCCATTATGGTGCTGTGGAGCTCGTGTTTGACGAGCTCTCAGCACCATGTACTCTTAAATGGCAGCACTGCACTTACAGTGCTCAGGAATGGACCTGGGCACTGTAGGGGCACAGGGCTCCTGCTCCTGTGCCCACACCATTGGCATAAGGCACCCAGCTAGAGGGGTGACTGATGTATGCCATGGCAGTGTAGGTGATGGGCATGGCACACAGGGATGTGTGCCATGTCGACTTTGTTTTTGTCTTGCACCCAAACACTCAGCCTGCAAAGGCAGTGTGTGTGTGTAAGGGTACAGGGCCTCTAAGGGTGGCACAAGGAGTGCTGCAGCTCTTAGAGGCCTTCCTTGGTCACAAGGCCCTGGGTACCTAGGGTACCATTTACCAGGGGCTGACATGTGGCCAGGGTTTTGCCAATTTGGGTTTGGTTTGTTTTAGGGAAGGAACATAGGCCCTGGGCACCTGATTGGCAGGAGTCCAGGGCACACTCACTCAAAGTACATTCAGCAATTCAGCAAAAAGTGGGGGCATACCATGCAAGAAAGATGGCACTTTCTCACAGGTGTTCAATAATCAAGCACATCATGAACATTATGGTAATGGGGTCCAAACACACCATCACTACAGTGTCCAAAAGGTGAGTGCGGTCACAAATTCTGCTGCCACTTCAATACACCAGGTATCATACCTGGCCCGTACACAACAAGCAATGTAGTGGCAAAGTAGTGGTTGTGTGCCAAACACACATTGATCTGTTGACGGAAACATTGTTGTATCTCACAAATATACACTCAGCTATGTGAAAACAACCATTGCTGACAATACTCCTGTGGGCAATCAGACTATGTAAGAAGTGAGCATCAGAATGCATACACATATATCTGCAGGGACAGACACACAAACTAAGGTATCCTGTGGAGACTGTAGATGTGAGTTGACACAGTCACATACCATGGCACCAATGGGACATACCAACCATGGTGAATGTGCTGACTGATGATGTAGGAGACAGGGATAGCAGTGGAGAAGCTCAAAACAAGATCCAGACTATGACACACAAAAGCCATACCAATGCATTGATGCAGATGCACAAACACAAACAGGCCGACTCACACTGCATCTCAAACAAAACATGTATGTGTGTGTGTCAGTGTACCCATGCTGGTATGCAACACATGATGGTGTGCTGCGCTCAAATTACACCTATGTGTACACAGTGCCATACAAAAGTCTATCATGAATTGGCTACCCCTCTGTGGGCAGGAAGGCATCGTTAGATGAGTGGGATCACAACAGACTCATGTGACACAAGCTGGGTGGAACAGCAACCAACACAGCAAGAGACAGACCCAATCCATCTGTAGCCTCAAGGACCCTACATTGAGGTGACAGTAGCCTGCATGACAACCCCTCTGTGAATACAAATTGGGATGTTGCCCCTACTGTGGACCCCAGTCACCTGTGCACACCGGGTCATGTGTCTTGACACACCAACTACATTCACACTTACACAAACACAAATCACTGGCCATGGCCTGTAATCCAAGGGCAAAATGTAGGTAGGGGCAAAGCCATGCCACAACTGACATAAGGATACTCCCAACACCACACACCGTGAACGGCACTAATGTGCATCTGCAAATCCCACATGGACTGGGCACATTGGACATGCACCTTGACAATATATGGGGTGGTAGGGGGATCCAAAGTGCACCAACTAGTCACACATGGCCAATTAAAAACTCTCGTGAATGTCTGCCACACCGCACAGTCTGCGGTACATGTGCCTGACGTGAGCCAACAATTACAGCACACTGAAAGCTCAGGTCACATCAGACTGTGTACAGGAGTGTATTTAAGTCATCTGCATAGACTCAATTAACATGTATGGCAAGTTGCACTGATGCCACAGATGACTTCATCACCATTACTGCTAAAACCTGCATGTCCGGTGTAGAAGTGCCCACTGTTCTAAGAAATGACTTTGTGCACAAGTGTAAGCACAACATAAGTGCAACAGTGCAAACCACAGATGTGACACAGAAAAGGAATTGTGAGCCTCCCTGTGCCCAATTGTATGGATCATTACACGCTCTAATTGCAGCAAAGGATGACAAGGATACATACTGTAATAGGACTCAGATACCAGGGACCACATGGAGTCCATCACATTTGAAAACCAATCAATAGCAACATCACAAGTATTACAACTGCAACTCAGGACACACATTAACAACATCATGTACATCATATGCAAAAAAACATTCCAAAAAGAATTAGCTTTATTCGGCTCAACATGAGTGATGTGGTGAAAACAAGGAGAACATAAAGGCACATGGCCAGTCCATTAATTTTGTCCATTAAGTGTGCAACAGATATGAGAGACCCACATTGCTTGCCTGCAGTGATACAGCCAGGGGATATCTCCCCTTGGAGTGGCATACATAGGGTCAGGCCAGGCACCGCAGGGACCGGATCAGGGGATAGCAGAATGGGGCAGGTGAGGGGTGGTGGGTGCAGGAGTGTCAGTGGCAACTGACGTGGAGGTGTCTGACACAGTGGGCACTGTCACCACAGCAGTGCCCAAGTCACACGGGGTGGAGTGGGTCTCCACTGCAGTGTCAATGTCAAACATAGTGTCTTGGGGCAAAGGTGAAGTGGGCAGGACAGATGGGGGGACACGGACTCCACAGCAGTAGCAAGAACAGGCTGAGGGTGTGAAGTGCATGTGGTGGGGGGCAGGGCATAACCATTTTGGGCATAGTGTATCTGTGTGTGGGGGAACAGGGGGCAGGGTGTGGAGGGGAAACTGTAGGAGTGGTGGGCTTGAGGCTGGAAGATGGAGACTGTGTGGTGGTGGTATGTGAATGGGGAGGGGTCTTGCTCCTTCTGTTCCTGGGGGATTTGCGGATGGGGGCCTCAGTGTCCGTGCACCTGGGGGAGTGTGTTGGTGTGGCAGGGGAACTCCCCACTGTGCGCGGTGAACGCCTCTTCCCCTTGAGAGTGGGATCAGATGGAGTGCTGGGGAAGAGGCCAAGGTCTCAGAGGAAGACTTGCTGGGAAGTGGGTGTTGCAGGTGGTGCAAGGGAAGGGGTTTTGGAGGGAGAGGTATCTGAGGACTGCGGAGTGGTTGTGGATGCTTTTCTGTGTGTCTGTGCCCTATCCCCTGTGTGTGCTGTCAGTCCCCAGAGTGTGTGTGCTAGCGCGTCTAGACTTTGTCTTGCGTTGCTGTGTGCTGCTTGGGTCTGATGATGTGCTTGCCTGTGCCTGTGTGAGTGTGCCTAGAGTAGGTAGGGTAGTGGGCATTGTGGATGGGGCTGAGGTGGGAGGGTTGAGGGACTGTTGGAGGAGGTACACTGCTGCCGTCAGCAAGGAGCACATACACTGATTGGTCCGCTGTTGGGCAGACATGCTTGCTGAGATGCCCTCCAAGAAGGACACCAATTGTGTCAACAGACCGGTGTGAGCATGGAGGACACTCAGCATCGATGTCTGCCCTACATGGATCTGCTTCAGCAGGTCCACAGACTCCACACTCGGGGCAGCAGGGGAGATGGGGGCAGGGGGTGTGGTGCCTGGACTGAAGGAGACATGCTACCTAACACGGGAGCCTCCACGGACTTCAGGGATGGGAGCAGGTGGGAGGGTGGAGATGGTGGTGGTGGCAGGGACAGACGTGCTAGCTGTTTTTTTGGGTCTGCTGACACCCGCCTCCACAAGGGAGTCATCACTGGAACTGGATGCGTCCTCAGCTGAGGTGGTTGTAGCTGAGTGTTCCTCAGTGTGGCTCCTCTCACCCTCCGTGCCACTGGGTCCCTCCAGCTCCTCCGCAGAAGACACAGTCTGGCTCTGCCGCGCCTCTTGGGCCGTGGAGCTGTCTCCTCCTGTGGTATTCAATGCTGCTGCAAACAATGAAGAAAAACAGATTCACATTCGTCACCTGTATTGAGCTGAAACATGACTGTAATTGCAGCACATCACAGAGCAGGTCCTGGCATCATCTGATAAGCATAACAAAATGACTGACACATATGTGAAGCAGCCACTTGTCCTCCTGCCAGTCAACCATGCCCCAAGTTACCATTCTGGGGATGGACACATCCATCTGGTGCATGTATGATGTCACCAAGTATATGGGCAAACATGCCCCACAAAGGGCCAGGTGTCAGAGCTGCAAGGTTTTTGAGTGTATTGTGTCACTATGCACATATCACATCTCTCTCCAGTGACTCTGTTCATGTGTCCGGAAATGGCCTGGCCAAAGTCACTGTTAACATTATGGGTATGATTCCATTCCCAGACACCATGATGGCCTCATGTCATGATAGTCAATGCTACAACGGAGTCCATGCAGGACAACTGACAATACTGCAGTATCCTGATTTGCATGTGGCACACCATGCCACAGGCCTGTCTGGCCAATGAGTCTGTACTGTCTCCTGTCATCGGAGCAGTGCATACAGAAACCAACTGTGTGCAGTGTGTCACACCAATGCATTAGCGGGCAATGTAAACTCTGTAGTTATCAAGTACACATGTACCGCCCCTGCTACCCACATCTCCAAGAATCAGATGATCACACGGTATACAAATTGGACATTTGAGTTTGTGCTAACACAAATCAGCAAATATGGACACATCACAGTCTGTCGGGAAGAAAGTGTAGCAGCTTTAATTTTCAATCCACCATTAGGCACACACAAGTAATTACACACCTATGTTTTCCCCCATGCGCTGATACAACAGCCACATATCAGAAGGCAAGCCGTCAAGAACATTGTAACACTCCTGAAGTAAAAGAAGCTATGCCAGTCCACAATGACACAGATGCAGACACACCATTGCACATGTCAGAATGCTGACAATGATAGCCAGGATTGGAAGGTCCGAGTGTCTCATCTGTGCGGAGTTGGCATACCTATCCTGGTCCATGTGCAACAGGTGATGACCAGAAACAGTAGGCAGGTGGCTATGCATGTGTCACAACCATGACATTCATCCACCAGAGACACCTCCATTGATATCACATGATGCATGTGTGTCTGCTAAATACCTCCGACACTTATGGTGCCCCAGATCAGCAATTACAACACCTTTGTATTGCACACACAGAGTTCATGTCAGACATCTGTCTATGTGCAGACACATGTCAAGCAATTGCCACACTCATGAGGCACAGTAAGAGGCACCTATAGCAGATGCCAGCACAAACATTATCCTTGGACAACAGCAAGCACACACAGCACTAGTGACACTACTCAGAGGCCAAAATGCCCACACCTGGTTAGCAGATGAGAATGTGGATTCACCAAATGTGTCCACATTAGTGTTGTCTCAGACACACAAACTGTGGGAGTGTCAGGGGGCTGAGGGAGTGCAAATAGCATGTTAGCCATACTTTACCAAAGAGGATTAGACTTACCGTCTCCTTGCTGCTGTCTGGCCTTCAGCTGCACATCCAGTTCAGGGAAGACCACTGTCAAAATCCTCAGCATGTGGGGGGTCAGTGTTCGTCCTCCTCCCCGTCGGCGTGGAGGCGACAGCTTCAGCTGGACCCTTGCGATCCTCCTGGTCCAGCCACGGAGGTCCTGCCATCTCTTCTGACAGTTGTGGGTGCGGCGCTTGTAGACCCCCACTGATCGAACTGCCCGTACGATGGACTTCCAGATTTCCTGTTTGTGATGGGCATTAACCTGTAAGGGTGACAATGTAAGACACCATTACTACACATCCAACATGTTTGTACATCACACATTTGACCATACATGTTTTCATCACAAGGGAATATGATGTATAAAGGTAGAACAACTATGGTCATGGACATTTGTCCTGTGTGCAAGCCTGCATCAACAAACTGAACACTGAGCATGAACAGTCAGACAAGAAATGAAATATACACATTGACATAACTACACCTGCACAGTAATTGTATCCACAAAGTTTGAGAGTTACAACTACTCAGTGAGCATGCTTGGCATTGCTGAATACAATGCTAGTGGTGCTAGTCATACTCCATGCACAATTAGGCAGACAGTGGACTGCGCACTCACCTGCTCCCCTGGTTTCCCATACAGCTTGGTGTACTGTAGAAGTAGGCTGTCCAGCACGGCTTTGTTCTCCTCCTCACTGAAGGCAGGGGCTCTCTCCACAGTACGTGCCATTCTTTGAGCCAGAGGATGCAGAGACAGCAGCAGTGTTAGCAGAGATGTAATGATGTAGCAGTTGGTGCAGGCAAGTGAAGTCTCTGGGGAAAAGACAGTCTTATATCTGAGCTGCAGAGCTGAATCTGTCCCAGGCGACCTTTGTGATAGGTCTGACACATTTGCATGTTATGAAAATGGGCAATCAATTGCATTGTACGGTTCGTACACGCCTCCTGCATCGTTAAAAAATTCAACTACATTACCCAATTGCTGTTGATACATTGTTGTAGGCAGGCAACTGACTTTACTTTGGACACTATTCGTGCAACGATCAAATCCGCCTCCGTCTCCATTACATCCAATAGCCAATGCGTGCGCACGTCTCGCTCAGTGTACGGCGAGCCTTCTGAAAACTCATACGCATCGGACACCATTGCAGGCAATAGCATTGGCGTGCGCACGGATCGGTCTCTAGGTGGACGACGCACCTTCTGAAAACTCACACGCATCGGACACCATTGCAGGCAATAGCATAGGCGTGCGCACGGATTAGTCCCTAGGTGGACGGCGCGTCTTTGGAAAACACACACGCATCGGTCACCATTGCAGGCAATTGCAAAGTGATGCCACACACACAATACCTTACCAAGGACTCAGTTGCACAACAACATATGTACAGCCTGTCACACAGTGTATGATGTGACATCTCAGGATGTATTACCTGTGTGAGTATGTGGGCTCACATGGGATATTGTATGTTGCACATAGTGGCAAACACTCTCAGGCTTTGCAAGGTGTGATGGGGACAGACACCAATGTGTGTAATGCACATCACCACTGTCATTCACAACTGTGCAGATCACACCCCGAGGCATGTACACAGTTCTAGGTGGCCATTGTGTGCTGACATGTCACATACACCCTGAATCCTAGGTGAAAAGGACTGTGTGTCACTGGGTGACCCACAGCTAACATTGTGGTGTTGATGCAGAGTATGTGCGTATTGTGCTACACACGTCCATGTGATTTTGACATGTGAATCGCTGTTGTGCCTGTTTATTACAGGCATCCAGTTTTTGCCCGTGCAACAATCTGGTATCGCATCATGTGTGTTTAGTGGGTGTGTTGTTACATGTACATCAGATGCTATATACTGTCAGTGCCCTTGTGCCAATAAAAGATAGTTGTGTATGTGAGACAGACAAACACCTGTCATGTGGGCAACACATCTGTCCATCCTAGTCACTGAGGTGTGTTTTGGGTACGTGACATGTGTGATGATGTACTGGGAGAGACATTGATTGTTCACAGCACAGCTTAGCACTTGTTGTGTAAACATGTAGAGCTGAGATGTTATGTGAGGGGCACATAGCGGACATTGTTGTCCATGCCCAACAGCACACACAACATGTTACTGTGTCTTGTTCTGAAGTTGCATGTGATATTGTGCAAGGTACTTGCCACATATGTACGGTCACTGACAAACTTTCTTTGCTCACCTATGTACTACAGGAGACCAGCTGTCCATAGACCGTTCCCAGACCTTGCAACCATGTATGAACGTGACTGCATCCGGTGGTACCGCCTCACCAGGCCACTAATTGAGGATTTTGCGGAGCAGTTGGCACCACATTTGCAACCTGGCCGGACATATCCATCAGCGCTGACCCCCAAGGTGAAGGTGATGGCAACCCTACACTTCTTTGCCAGCGGTACCTTCCAGCACACTGTGGCTAGTGCTGGTGGGATGTCACAGACCATGTTTAGTCGTGTGCTTCGCGATGTGTTGGAGGCAATGTTGTTATCCCTGAACCGGTACATCCAATTCCCAACCCCAGGACAAATGACTGTTATTACATGTACTCGATTGCTACTTGACAAATGTTGTAAAGCGCTCCGATACCTTCGGGTCTGGCCTGCACTATATAAAACTCTTAAATAAATCAATCACTGCGATTAAGAGTGACTTTTATGCCTTGGGATGAATGCCACGTGTCATAGGCTCCATAGATGGCACACATGTTGCTTTGGTACCACTACAGGCACATGAGGTGACATACCGTAACAGGAAAAATTTCCACTCTATTAATGCCCTGGTGGTATGTCTGTCGGACATGACCATGCATGTGTGTGCACGTTTCCCTGGTTCTGCACACAATGCTTACATCATGCGGATGAGTTGGATACCAAACATGATGACACAGTTGCAGAACCAGCGTGCCTGGCTTGTTGGTGTGTAATATCTGTTTCCCTTGTGTGTTTTGGCAACTTTAGAGATTCACCTACTTCTCCGAAACATTGAATGCTTGTTTGTTTGTATGTAGGTGACTCTCGATACCCAGACATGCCGTGGTTGCTGACCCCCCTCAGGAACCCTGTCACACCTGCAGAGATCCGTTATAATGAGGCACATGGGCGGACCAGGAGAGTGATAGAGAGACATTTGGCCTACTGAAAACCAGATTCCGCTGCCTGGACAAGACAGGAGGTGCCCTCCAATATGGCCCTGACAAGGTGTGCAAAATCTTCATTGTGTGCTGCATGCTACACAACCTGGCAGTGAGGAAGGAGTTGACTCTTATCCTGGATGACGATGACCAACAGCCGCCTGCCGTGGAGGATCCTGCTCTGGGACATGTTGCCAGTGATGATGAGGGTGAGGGGGATGTACGAACACAGCTCATCAACAACTTCTTCACATGATAGTGAGTATACAGTGATATGTTGTCTATGTTTTGTAATTGGCTGATATGTGTAGGTGTTGCAATGTTGCTGCTTAAGTGTGTCTGTGTCTTGCAGTGATGTGTCCTACCATTGAGTATGTACTACCAAACAGTGCTGTACAGTGCAATAAAAATCCAAAGTTCACAGTGCAGTTGGTAGTGTTGATTGATGAAATTCCGAGAGTAAAGTCCACAGTCCTTTTGAACATTGGTCCAACTTAGAACCTCCTTCACATGTGTGGGAGTTTAGCAACAGTCAACAAGGTGAGCGCTTTGCACACATTGGATGATGTCTAGAACAGATTAGTCACGTCCTGTTGGGTATGCATGGCCATCTGCCTCTTACTTGTCCTTCTTCGGACAACCCCTTTTCTTCTTCTCAGGGGGACCCTCATTTGCAGGCTGCTGCGGTGCAGAGGACTCTCTGCCAGAGTCCACCTCCCTCCTTGTGGCAGTTGCTGATGTAGTGGCAACTGATGTGGTGGGCAAACAGGAGGTGTGGTCATGTTGTTGGCTATCTGGCGGAGGCATGTAAGTATGTCCCTATGCATCACCATAAGGTCATCTATTTTGTCTATCTTGGACTCCATCCGGGTCATGTGTTGTTCCACCCGGGACATGAGGGAGTCCATTCTGGCATGATGTGCAGCCTGCTGTTGTTTGTTCCTGAGGATCACCACAATCTGGCCAAATCCTCCGCTGCTTTACTGGTACGCATCTATGATGCGTCCCAACTGCAGATCTTCCAGCAGTCCAGCCCCATCTGCAGGCCGTGGCCTCGCACTGACCACCCTCACACCACCCCTACCCACATGGGCAGGACCTGCCCTGGCAGGCACATGCACCACTGGGCCCCTGTCTGTGTTGGCACTGGTGTTGTTGTCCGTCAGCTCCTGGGTGCCCTGTGTACCTGTGCCGTTGTTACCCTGTTGCCTTGGTCTGTCTGTGTTGGCAGGGTTGTTTGAAGTGTTTGTAGATGGTACAGGAGTGGTGGCAGGGTGTGCTGATATTGCAGTTGCTGGGGCTGGGAGCGGGGCCACACCGGAGTTGCCAGGTCGTTCATCCTCGTTTGAAGAGGACATAGAGGAATCCACAACGGGGAGCTCAGGGTCATCCAGAGACTGGGACTGGGATTCCTCTTCTGTTCTTGCATCCCCTGTGGGTGGAAGAGACACACAATGTATGTAATGTTTCTGCACACATCAACGGTTCACACACATTACAGTTGCCACTGCACATCATGATGAGTGTATGTGCATTGCATTGTTCTATAATGTCAGGGGCAGGTGTCTATTTTGATTTAGCACAATGTCATTTGCTGCTTGACCATTTTGATGGGCACGTTGAGCTGTGGACATGGACATCTCATTACATGATTGTTTGACTGTACATGGGCATTGCTACTCATGTGCCCTCATATGCCTGACACAGGAGTGTCCCTCCTCTCAACATTTGTACTTTAACAATGACATACATGCACTTCCACTTGAGATGTGTAGCATGTCTGGACGAGGTGTGCTGGCATTTGTGCTTGTATTTGTGAGTAACATTGTTGTGTCTGAACAACATGGTCACAGAACGGTATGGCTGCATTCACTGTGGAGATACAATTTTGTTGTGTGTGTCCCTAGTTCACATATCCTTGCACACATTGGATGGTGTTATCCGTAGCTAATGATGTTGGAGCAGAGTTCTGTGTGTGATGATGTCATTTATGTGGTCAATATCATCCATGGTAAGGGGTATTGACCACGGCAGATCGGCAGATCGCAGACTTTCCCATGCTCATGAGAGTGAGGGGCAGGTGTTTGTGTGTTTGTGTGTTTGACTTATGCTGCTGTGAGTAGTATGCCTACTCATACAAAGGCCAGGTTACTGATTGTGTTTCAAGTGTCAAAGACAGCGAGGGGAGTGTTGTGTGAGGGATGCAATCAATGCTGCACGATGTAGGAGTAGAATGCAGATCAACACAGTGCTTTGTGTAAATAACACCATGCTATGGTATGAGCTATGTTGCTGTGGCCATTCCATTCACTGTCATGTGTAAACCTATGAATGGTGTGTATGTGGTTTGGGGTGTGGGTTTTGGTATGTGCTATGTCTGCACCTCCCCAATTGTTATAGAGGGCGCACACCTTCACAGCCAGACCAGGGACTAGCCCTGCACACTGCAGTCCCAGGCAGTGAGAGGATACATACAGTTGCGATGGCTGTCAGTGTGAATAGGGCGGACTTGCAGCCAATTCATACATCTGGCCATGTGTCAGGCATCTTGCCAGGGAATTAAAATGTTGTGTGTTTCCAAGGGGTATACCTGTTCCTGCTGTGAAGAAGTGTGTATTAGTGGGATTGTTGGTATTTGGTGTACTTGCAGGCCCACCTTCTCCCACAGAGGCCAGGTAATCCCCCTGTAGGATGCTTCCATTGCAGGGAGTCCAAGTTAAAGTTCTGGATTTCAGGCAGTGGTGTCCTGCTGTTTGTTGGAGCACAGCCCCCACCAGGCCCTTGTGCTCCCCATAGCAGGGCCCAGTGCCAGCCATATTGTCAGTACTTTTCCACTCCCTGTGAGGTGAACATGGTTCAGGGTGGGCTTGATGGACCATGTGGCAGGGGGTCTGGTGTCTGTGACTACAACTCTCATCAAGCGTTTGGCTAGACCCACCCTCCCAGCACACCCGAACTTCCTTCCTGTGACTCAGCATCCCTGTGAGGTGGTGTAACAGTGCTGGCAAGATGGCTGACAGTGGTGTCCTGTTGTTTGTTGGAGCAAAACCCCCACCAGGCCCTTGTGCTCCCCACAGCAGGGCCCAGTGTCAGCCATATTGTCATTACTTTTCCACTCCCTGTGAGGTGAACATGGTTCAGGGTGGGCTTGATGGACCATGTGGGGGGGGTCTGTGACTACAACTCCCATCAAGCGTTTGGCTGGACCCACCCTCCCAGCATATCCGACTTTCCTTCCTGTTACTCAGCTTCCCTGTGAGTTAGTGTGACAGGTTTGGCAAGATGGCTGACAGTGTTGGTTGGTGTTTAGTATCAATGCCTTGCTGTATTTGTTGTTAGGTTTTTACATGTTATGACCTAGTTCTATATTACTCTGAGATAGCAGCTGTTGCGTTTGTGTAACTGGCATACACATCACAGAATAACTTTTTTCGGGCTAAATTTGGCTTTGCTAATGCTACTTGTTTTCAATGTCCCCTTGGCAGTGATGTGTGTGTGTATTGCCACACAATATTGACTAGATCGGTTGTGTACTCACCAGGCTCTGGTATTCCTGTCAATCCATGGATGCCCTCCGGTGGGAGTATGGCCCACACTTTCTCCTCCCAGGACGTGAAGTATGTTGGCTTTGCAGGAGGGCCACCGACAGTGTGCTGGCTCAAGGCATGCTCTCTGGCTATGAGCTTCTTGACCCTCCTTCGCACATCATAGTACCTGTTCTGGATGTCATCCTTTGTGCGCAGGCAAGGTGCTTGTGCGTTCACCTTGTTGACGATCCTCTCCCACATCTTTGTTTTCTGTGACATGGGGGTCTGTTGGACCAAGGTTCCAAATAGGTGTGGCTCGATTCGGAGTATTTCATCAACCAAGACTTCCAACTCACTTTCTGTGAACTTTGGATTCTTCTTTGTGGGCATGGTTCTGGGTGGTTGTGGAGACTGATGTGTGTGTGAGGGTGTAAGTGAGGGTGAGTGGGTGTCAGTTTCTCTTGCTTGTTGAGAGTGTGTTTAGGAGGTGATAATAGTGTGGATGTTGTGTGGTGCGTGAGTTGTGGGTGTGGCTCAGAGTGCAGTGTAGTTGTCTTCTCTGCTGTGATGTGTTTGAAATTGGCAAAGGATCATGGTAGTGGATTTGGGCCTTTATGTAGGTGGAGTTGTGGGTGTTTCTTTGTTCATTTTTTTCTTATTTCTTTATTGATTTGGACATTGCTTGTTAGAATCTTTTTCTCATGATTTAAACATATGTTGTGTTGTGCCGATGGAGATGTTCTGTTGACTGGGAAGGACGCTGACAGGGGCAATTGAGAGGTACTCCGAGTCTGTCTCACTCCCAATGTGCTCTGTTGCAGTGTTTGCGTTGGTCGCAACGGCCTGTTTTCAATGGTAGTCACTGGTTCCCGTATGTCTTGTTCTTCCTGATTGTGCTCCGTACAAGTCGTTTTCCTTCTGCACGCATTCCATCGCACTCGTGCTGTCGTACAGAGCATGTACATGTTGTTCGGGTCCAGTACGGGTCCGTGTCGGTCGCTACGTTTCGCGTTCCCTTTACGGGTGAGTCACTGTTTACCGTGCGGCTCGGGCGTGCCGATTGCGCTCCGTGAAACTCGTTTGGAAATAGCACGCATAGCATTGTACTCGTACGGTCGTATGGAGCGTGTACATGTGGGGCGGACTCCAGTCCCGGTCCATGTCGGTCGGTACGTTTTACGACCCGAATTGGAATCGAGCCCCATATGTATTATGTAATGCATATTTACAATATAAATATATATTCTATAACTGTTACCATACTAATATGTATTAAAAACAAGTATAAAAAACAGTGGATAACTGCATCTTTTATTTGTAAAAAAAATGTATATATTTACCAACTTCTCCATGATATAAAACATAAAAATGTTTTATAGCGACTATATTTAAAAATGATATGTTTCTGTTTAAATATGTACTAAATATGTAATGTATCCAAAAATAAAAAATGTATTGTTATTTCTCATTATAACTATAGATATATATATATATATTCACTGTAAAAACCATAGGTTTCACACACGTTATAGTTACGAATTAGCATTTAGAAAACCTTGCAAATTCACTTAAAAAACCATAGGTTTCACACATGTTATAGTTAGCTGGACATTTCACTCGTAAAAAACCAATGAAATTCCCCCGTTATAGTTAGTGCAGGCAACTATAACTCACGCGACCGCAATCCTCTGCTGATGACGTCACTGTATTTAGACACTTATTTACCCATGTCTTCTTCCATTAATCTTTAGCTATACATATATTACAAATATTTATTTTTCAGAAAGACACATATGTCATCAGTGATGTAATATCTGACGTCATCAGCAGAGGATTGCGGTCGCGTGAGTTATAGTTGCCTGCACTAACTATAACGGGGGAATTTCATTGGTTTTTTACGAGTGAAATGTCCAGCTAACTATAACATGTGTGAAACCTATGGTTTTTTAAGTGAATTTGCAAGGTTTTCTAAATGCTAATTCGTAACTATAACGTGTGTGAAACCTATGGTTTTTTCAGTGAATTTCAAAGGTTTTTTAAATGCTAACTTTTAAGTGTGATAGTAGTTATATCTATTTTTTGTACTGATTTTCTACAGTTTAACTGTTTATTTATAAATATTTTATTCATTAAATAACATATATTTTTCTGAAAATTGCAAAAAAACATTTTTTAATTAAAACTGAAATATTGATTAATTTTCTTGTTTTCATTTTTTATTTTAATATATTTATATCATTTTCTTTAAAAAAATAATTCCAATTTTTTTCGCAGTCGCGCACTCAAAGTGTACACATCACGGTGGGTGCGCGCATTCTAGCCGCCATTTTAGAAAAGTCATGAAGGATCCGCGTATGGTGTGCGACGGCTGCGTGTTTTTCAGTTACATCATATACATTTAATATCACGTGATATGCGCGATTGGTATGAGACCAGTCTGCGACTCCTGCTCCCGCGCATTCACGACACATGCGCATTACGGTATAAGATGTTTGCGCGCTTGCGGGTCCCGCGTGACATCAAATACGTGCTGGGGCGCGCTGGGTGCGCGACTCCCGCAAAAAAAATTTATGTTCCAAAATGATATGTATGTGTCTTTAATATACATATTAAGGCAAGAGATTATGTAAGATATTCATCAAAATAATATATTTGTACTTATAAGAAACTTATATTATTTTTAAATATATTTTCACGAAGTCGGGTGCGTGCGTCGTGAGTGCAGAAAACCAGGTCAGCGGAGCTGCTGTAGAGCCAGAGAACCAGGTCAGCAGAGCTGCTCTAGAGCCTAAGAACTAGGTCAGCAGAGCTGCTCTAGAGTCAGAGAACCAGGTCAGCAGAGCTGCTGTAGAGCCAGAGAAACCAGGTCAGCAGAGCTGCTTTAGAGGGAGAGAACCAGGTCAGCAGAGCTGCTTTAGAGCCAGAGAACCAGGCCAGCAGAGCTGCTTTAGAGCCAGAGAACCAGGTTAGCAGAGCAGCTTTAGAGCCAGAGAACCAGGTCAGCAGAGCTACTCTAGAGCCAGAGAACCAAATCAGCAGAGCTGCTTTAGAGCCATAGAACCAGGTCAGCAGAGCTGCTTTAGAGCCAGAGAACCAGGTCAGTAGAGCTGCTCTACAGCCTAAGAACCAGGTCAACAGAGCTGCTCTAGAGCCAGAGAACCAGGTCAGCAGAGCTGCTGCAGAGCCAGAGAAACCAGGTCAGTAGAGCTGCTTTAGAGGGAGAGAACCAGGTCAGAAGAGCTTCTATAGAGCCAGAGAACCATGTCAGCAGAACTGCTTCAGAGCCATAGAACGGGGTCGACTGAGCTGCTTTAGAGCCAGAGAACCAGGTCTGCAGAGCTGTTGTAGAGCCAGAGAACTAGATCAGCAGAGCTGCTCTGTAGCATAAGAACTAGATCAGCAGAGCTGCTCTAGAGCCAGAGAATCAGGTCAGCAGACCTGCTGTAGAGCCAGAGAAACCAGGTCAGCAGAGCTGCTTTAGAGAGAGAGAACCAGGTCAGCAGAGCTGCTTTAGAGCCAGAGAACCAGGTCAGCAGAGCTGCTCTAGCTGACACTGTCCGACTGACACTGACTGACTGACACTGACTGACTGACACTGACTGACACTGATTGACACTGACTGACACTGATTGACTGACACTGACTGACTGACACTGACTGACTGACATTGACTGACACTGACTGACTATTCTCTACTACTCTACTACTGACTCTCTACTACTCACTCTCTACAACTCACTCTCAACTACTCACTCTCAACTACTCACTCTCTACTACTCTACTACTCACTCTCTACTACTCACTCACTACTACTCTCTACTACTCACGCTCTACTACTCTCTACTACTCACTCTCTACTACTCTCTACTATTCACTCTCTACTACTCACTCTACTACTTTCTACTACTCTCTACCACTCACTCTCTACTACTCTACTACTCACTCTCTACCACTCTCTACTGCTCACTCGCTACTACTCTCTACTACTCACTCTCTACTACACTCTCTACTACTCTCTCTCTCTCTACTACTCTCTACTATTCACTCTCTACTACTCACTCTACTACTTTCTACTACTCTCTACCACTCACTCTCTACTACTCTACTACTCACTCTCTACCACTCTCTACTGCTCACTCGCTACTACTCTCTACTACTCACTCTCTACTACACTCTCTACTACTCTCTCTCTCTACTACTCTCTACTACTACTCTCTACTACTCACTCTCTACTTCTCTCTACTACTCACTCTACTACTCTCTGCTGCTCTCTAGCACTCACTCTCTACTTCTCTACTACTCTCTCTCTACTACTCACTCTCTACTACTCACTCTCTACTACTCACTGTACTACTCTCTCTCTACTACTCACTCTCTACTATTCACTCTCTACTATTCACTCTCTACTACTCACTCTCTACTACTTGCTCTCTACTACTCACTCTCCACTACTCACTCTCTACTCCTCGCTCTCTACTACTCACTCTCTACTACTCACTCTCTACTACTCTCTCTGCTACTCACTCTCTACCACTCACTCTCTACTACTCTACTACTCGCTCTACTACTCACTCTCTACTACTCACTCTACTACTCTCTGCTGCTCTCTAGCACTCACTCTCTACTACTCTACTACTCTCTCTCTACTACTCTCTCTCTACTACTCTCTACTACTCACTCTACTACTCTCTACTACTCACTCTACTACTCTCTCTCTACTGCTCACTCTCTACTATTCACTCTCTACTACTCACTCTCTACTACTCACTCTCCACTACTCACTCTCTACTAATCACTCCCTACTACTCTCTACTACTCTCTCTGCTACTCACTCTCTACTACTCTCTACTACTCGCTCTACTACTCACTCTACTATTCTCTACTACTCACTCTACTACTCTCTCCTACTCTCTACCACTCACGCTCTGCTACTCAACTACTCACTCTCTACTACTCTCTCTCTACTACTCACTCTCTACTACTCACTCTACTACTCTATACTACTCACTTTGTACTACTCTCTACTACTCACTCTGCACTACTCACTCTCTACTACTCTTTACTGCTCACTCTCCACTACTGATTCTCTACTACTCGCTCTCAACTACTCTCTACTACTCACTCTACTACTCACTCTCTACTACTCTCTCTACTTCTCACTCTCTACTACTCTCTCTACTACTCACTCTCTACTACACTCTCTACTACTTGCTCTCTGCTACTCGCTCTCTACTACTCTCTAGTACTCACTCTAATGCTCACTCTCTACTACTCTCTACTACTCACTCTCTACTACTCCACTACTCTCTACTACTCTCTCTCTACTACTCACTCTCTACTCACTCTCTACTACTCACTCTCTACTACTCTCTACTACTCACTCTCTACTACTCTCTCTACCACTCTCTACTACTCACTCTCTACTACTCTCTACTACTCACTCTCTACTACTCTCTCTCTACTACTCTCTACTACTCACTCTGCTACTCACTCTCTACTACTCTCTACTACTCACTCTCTACTACTCACTCTCTACTACTCTCTACTACTCACTCTACTACTCACTCTCTACTACTCTCTACTACTCACTCTCTAATACTCACTCTCTACTACTCACTCTCTACTACTCACTCTCTACTACTCACTATACTACTCTCTACTACTCACTCTACTACTCTCTACTACTCACTCTCTGATACTTTCTCTACTACTCTCTACTACTCACTCTCTACTCTCTATTACTCGCTCTCTACTCTCTACCTCTCTCTCTACTACTCTATACCTCTCTACCGCTACCTCTCTACCTCTACACCTCTACCTATACACCTCTACCTCTCTGTACATGCACACATATGCACATATATATATGCATATATATGCATATGCATTTATATATGTATGTGTATATATATATATAAACATATAATCTGCATATCTATATAAATATACATTCATGCAAACATATACATATATGCATTCATATGCATGGTATGTATATGAAATTTTGAAAAACACTAATAAAAGCAAAGCTAAAAAGTCACCTAATTATAAACAGAATTGCTTTAACTTAAACGAGGGCGAGACCTATTGCATTTTCAATGCTTGTTTACTTTGGTTCCATCAAGAAGGCATTCAGATGTGACACATTTGCCATAAATTCTGAATGGTAGCACTCTAGTTCCTCATTAGATCACTGTAGCAAAGCTACTGCTCACCATGGAAGTCTGCTGCTGGTATTCAAAGTGCATGTTTCAGTCATTTATGTCAGAACTTTTTAATGAAATAGAAGAGGATTTGAGAAGTCAAAATGTGCCCTAAGTTTTCTTTCTGCAGCACTAATCATAATTTCTATGGCAAAATGAACCCCCTCATTTTGTTCCTTTGCAAATTAAATGTTTTAAATGTTACCACTTTATTCCAATCAAGATGGCTTCAGGTGTGCCATACCTTTGTCATAAGTAAGACTGTTAGCGCTCTAGTTGTTCTTTAAAACACTCTGGGATTTATGTCATTGGGCTATACTTGGGCTACATCTCGGTGATATTTGTGCTACATTTGGGCTCTTTTGTCTCTGGTGGCCATCTTGGGAACCTTGTTAAGAAGATTCCTAATTTCCTCATTTACTGCAGTCTCCTCAGTAGGCATACTGTCAGTTTTTTACTTTGATTCAATGAAGAAGGCACTCAGATGTGTCACACATTTGCCATAAATTCAGAATGTTAGCACTCTAGTCGCTCATTAGATCACTGTAGTAAAGCTACTGCTCACCACGGAAGTCTGCTGCTGGTATTGAAAGTGCATGTTTCAGTCTGCATGTCAGAATTCTTTAATGAAATAGAAGAGGATTTGTGAAGTCACTCAAAATGTGCCCTAATTTTTCTTTCTGCAGCACTAATCATACATTCTATGGCAAAATGAACCCTCTCATTTTGTTCCTTTTTAAATTAAATGTTTTAAATGTTACCACTTTATTCCAATCAAGATGGCTTCAGGTGTGCCATACCTTTGTCATAAGTAAGACTGTTAGCGCTCTAGTTGTTCTTTGGAACACTCTGGGAAGCTGCAGTAGAACACAAAGGAATCAACTGACAGTCTCTGCCCTTGTTGGATGTACATGTTTTACTGAGAATGTCAGACTTCATTCTCACATGACTGAGAAAGATAATGTGAATTTACAGAAAATATGCTCTCAGTTTAGCTTATAGATCACCTTCCAAACCTCTGTGGGAAAAGCATGTGACAATAAGTTTTCTCTCAAACATGATTCATGATATCCCAGCAGAAGGCTTTTTCACATGGTAAAATCATCTTAGAACATACCACAATTCCTAAAATGAGTATGGTACCATCAACAAATGATTTATAATGTAACTAAAGTCTTAAAACCTTCTATTAACTGCAATGCTTTTTAATGAGGTGTTATCATGTATATTGGTCCCAAGATGGCTGCCAACACTTCTTGGATGAAGTGCTGACAGCCAATCAGATCTCACAATGAGATGTGTGGTTAGGCTCCGCCCAGATATGTATATGTTATGTTACAGAAATTTATAAAGCGCATGTATACCCGGGGGTGTCTTGGCGCTAGACATAACAGTGAGACAATACAGCCTTGCCCCTAATGCTGAAAGAGCCAGGTTTTCAGTTGTTTCCTAAAAATCGTCACATAGCTGGCATTTCTGAGAGAAAAGGGAAGGGTGTTCCACAATTTAGACGCACCGTAAAAGAAACTGCGTCCACCCCAGTGGGCTTTGAAGATTCTTGGAACAGCAAGTAATCGAGCTCCAGTGGACCGCAGCTGTCTGGTGGGACAATACCAAGAAAAATGATCCTGCAGGAAAGACGGACCAATGCCATGCCAGGCCTTAAAAACAATGCACAAGGCTTTGAAATCGATGCGCTGGGGTACAGGAAGCCAGTGAAGATTACGGATTTCCTTGGAGACTGAGTGATATTTAGGGATATCCAGTATGAGACGAGCTGCTGAGTTCTGAATCATCTGTAGTTTGCGCAGGTGTTGCTTCTGGGCGTTAAGGAACAAACCATTGCAATTGTCCAGCCTGGATGAGATAAGGCAAGAGACTACTGTTCTCTTGGTGTGATTGGGGATGTAAGGAAAGATTTTCCTAATTTTTTTAATGAGGAAATGCGATGCCGACACTACCGCATTTGTGTGGTGATGGAAAGTGAGTTTAGCATCCATAAGCACACCCAAGTTCTTTACCTTAACCACCGGAATAGGCGGGGAGCCCAACTCGACAGGCCACCACAGATCATTCCAGGGGGGCTGCACACTGCCGAAGATCAAGACTTCAGTTTTACTGGAGTTGAGCCTCAGGCAGTGTGCTGTCATCCACTTATTAATTGCACTCATGCAACTTCTGAACTGCGCAGCCGGAGATTGTTGGGATTTGGAAGCTGCCACCACAATCTGGGTGTCATCCGCATAGGTGGTCAGGCTGAAACCAAATTCCCGAATAAGGGGCGCTAGTTCAGAGACGTATATATTGAATAGTGTGGGGCTCAAAGAGCTACCCTGCGGGACACCACATGGAAGGGTGTAAGGATTTGAATTAAAACCATCCATGGATACGGTGGATCTTCGATCAGTGAGAAAGGAGGCTATAAGTGCTCGTGCTGTATCTCCTAATCCAAGCCTTTCCAAACATCTCTGCAGAAGACGATGATCTACCGTATCAAACGCCGCAGAAAGATCGAGGAGCACCAAAGCTGCTGCACCTCCACCATCCATAACTCCCCTGATCTCCTCGGAGGCTTTAATCAATGCCAACTCCGTGCTATGATCCTTGCGAAAGCCAAATTGGGTGTGATCCAATAGGCCATTGGCATTGATAAATAGGGACAATTGGTTGTTCATTATTTTGTCCACTATCTTTGCTGGCAACGGCAGTCTGGCAATGGGCCGATAATTGGTGGGGTTGGTCGCATCAAGAGTTGTTTTTTTTAGTAAAGGTAAAATGGATGTCTGCTTCCAGCTAATCGGGAAACACCGGAGGAGAACATCAGGTTAAAAATATCGGTGAGTTGAGGACTCACCGAGTTTGCCAGTTCTTGAGAGACCCTCGGGGGGCAGGGGTCTAAAGGTGAGCCCGATTTAGCTTGGAGGACATAGTTTCTCACTGTGTCTATCGGGATTGCAGAAAACACAAATGGTGGATGCTTGTTGATGCTTGGGCTGTTTGGGCATAATAATGGGCTAGAATCAGAAACCTCCCTAAAAGCATTAAAGATGTCTAACACCTTGGATTTAAAAACCTCGGCCACCTCGTTGCAGAATTCCTGGTTGACCCTCCTGCCTGAGTATGATTTTACTTTTGATTTTCACAGGAACTACTGAACGGATTTGCGTCTAAAGGTCCTATGGAAAAATGCATGGGGAAAACGCGTTTTGGGACCCCCATTTTTCTCGGCGCCCGCTTGACGAATCACCCCGAGACTTTCAGG